>NC_141155.1:104260165-104900691 GCF_053477565.2 Lygodium microphyllum
TCTTAGACACTAGCCACCTTCTAGCCAACACATGCACTCAAGCACACATTTTAGCAAAATGTTGAGGCTTTTCCTTTAGACATTGTGCACATACATTGCACAATACCTACCACAAGTATCATCACATTGAAAGCTTTTAAATATCATATTTAAGTGATGTCCAAGTTTAGAAATAGGGCTATTAACTCATTGTGTGCATTTAGAAAACTATATACGAATACACTACAACATGGTTCGATAATCGAACTAATGAGAGTTGGATGAGTTAAAGGGGGAGTGGGCGGGAAAGTGTAGATTCTTGGGGGGAACTAAGTGACATATCCTTTATCTTTCACATGTAGGGGGAAAGGACAAGGAATGAATACATGCAGGAGGCTAATGCAGTCGTGAAGCTCAATGAAGAAGATGAAATGGAATTACACAACTTATGATGCACATGCTAAAGGCAAAGCTTTTGATTTCTAGGCTATGATACAAGCTATGGTTGTAAAAATGTACAAGATCGATAGTTGTAGTTAGTAAGAACTACTAGCTTCCTTAAAGAGGTTTCATAAAGAAATTGTTTCACATCTACTCAAGGTATTATGACTTTATTATAGCTGGTCTTCCTTTCTATTTCATGGTTGTAGTGTATGGAGAGTTTAGCAAGTTTATTAGCACTTATCAGGCCCACTTCTCATTAGTCTATCACAAGTTGATTGGAGAAGGATTTTATTAGGTAGTTCTGGGATCTCAAAATCTCAAAAGAAAGAGCTTAGGTCCTATCCTACTAAGAGAAATATAGGGGCAACCTTTTCTATTATTTGTCGTGGACAATCAACTTCTCCTTGGTTGATGTGTTGTTATTAGAGTGCCCTATATGGATCGATTCTCCAACCAACTTGCAATTTTTGAAATAGAAATTTGTAACATTTCTATTTGGATCGATTCTCCAACCAACTTGCAATTTTTGAAATAGAAATTTGTGACATTTCTATATGGATCTATTCTCCAACCAATTTGCAATTTTTGAAATAGAAATTTGTAACATTTCCTCACCTTTGGGAAAGGTATTGTACGTGTCACCTAGTTAAAGGAGGAGAGCTTGCATCTTATGGCATGGCTAGATGGAACTTCTTGAAGTCTTGGAGCTAAACAATAGTATGAGGATTTGACATTCTATCACTACCATGAGACATGTCATTTTGTCTCAAGCTTGCCCTAAAAAGGATGTACCAAAGAGTGGGAAAAAGAGGAGAGTGAAGGCCAAGGGGGACCAACCTTAAAAAATGTACATGCTAAAAGGTTTGAGAAGGAGAGCAAGGGAAAAGAGATGAAAAAGCTTGTGGAGCAAGATGAAGACAAAAGTAAGAATAAGTCCTCGAGGGGCAAGGAGAGGGCAAGGAACAAATCATCAAAGGTAAGAACCTTGGAATAGTAAGGAGATGAAACCTAATTCTACCCACCAAGAGAGGCTCGAGGTAATAGAAGCAAGGAAAACAAGGAGGCCAAGAGCAAGGTGTTAAGCAAGGGAGCATGGAGACTAAAAATATCTTAAAAATTTGGTAAGAATATCACAAGGACTCATAAATATCTATGGACCTTTGTGGAGCTTGAATACAAATGTCTTAACTTTATGTGAGCACTAGAGAGAACTATGAGAATAATCACTTGAAATATACATGGCCTATGCTCTAATAGAACATAGCTAGTATGCATATATACTAAAGAGGAGAAAGCACGATATGTTGTGTTTGTAGGTGGGGTGAAAATAGGCATTGATTTAAATGTAAACTTTGAAAAGGTTAGATATAAACACATTGAAAGTTTCTAGGCAAAGATTGAGAGGCACCTTAATGATGGTTAATGAGGCATTGAAACTATAGTTTGTTTGTGTTGATGAAGCTAGTATTACAATTTCTATACAAGCAATATTGGATGGTGAAATTATTATCAAAATATGTCTCAAATGCCTTAAGTGTCAAGGCTATATGCTAGGAGTGGTTGGGTAAAAAGATAGAAAGGCAAATGAAGTAGTATATATGACAATTGGAATATGAGATCCTAGGATGGATCCCTTGGTATAGGTTGCATGGTAGAAGAGGAGAAAGCTTATTGTGGCAATTGCTAGATGATAAGTAGATGATAATGGATGTAATAAGCCTCATGAGGCAGGACATAAGAAGCTTCAGTTGGCATAATAGACACATGGATGTCATGCAATTAGGAGCTAGACTACATTGATTTTATGGATATGGAAAGGGAGATTATTGTCTCCTAAGATCGAGTATGATGTAATTTGAGAATTTTTAGACTTATACCATGTCTTTATCATGATGACATGCAAGTTAATATGTGTAAAAATGATTGTTAAAGGGCTTTAAGTCCAACACATCCTTTTTTAGGGAGAAACTTTGTCTCAATGACAAGGATGGCTTGGATGATAGAGACCACATTGACCAAATTAGGAGGAGTGTGTTTAGGTAGTCACTACCATAAGTAAAGAGCATGGGAGGGATAAAGCTATAACAAGTGGAGCATTCCTCAATTTAGTTCTATTTTTTAAAGTTAATATTCTTGATTCTCTTCTTTTTTGGCTCAAGGATGCTTATCTTTTATGCCTCCTACAAGATGTTGAAATTTACATTAAAATTACAAAGGTTGACATAGTTTCATATCTCAAGGTTCAACTATATGCCTAGGATACTCTACATGGAGAGTCTTTTTATCAAGCTTTTTACTAGTCACTTAAAGAGAAATTTAAAAAATAGAAATTTGTTATAATGGAAGATGAACAAGGGCCCTCCCATTAAGAATAAAGAGGGAACAACAATAGTATTTTGGCATATTTATCATGATATCTAATTTAGTTTTAGTGTATGAAAATAAGATTTGTATATTGAATTTTATTTAATATTTTGATATTCAATGCATACACTTGCAACAAGTCACTATCATGCAGTGAATTTAAAAATGTTAATAAATTCCAAACAGTAAATTTAATAAATAACATCTAATCTTCAAATAGTAAAACAAAATTAAATATCATACACTTGCCATGTAATAGTGACTTGTTGCACATGCATATGTGTAGCATTGTACTAGGTGATATGCAAGGATTTATTATGTTTTGTGTTCTCACGAGATGATTATTATATTGGCAGCCAAAGAAATGTAGATGTAATGATTGTTGTATCTATCAATCGAGTGCCTTCGATGCAAGGATTATTACTTTAGCATCATTGGTGTGCATATCTATTTTTCATCAATGCACTCGCTATTTGCATGCATGGGACTATTTATCATTTTATAACCTTTTTAGTATGGCCTTATGCCAAGAGAATTTCTTTTATAAGGTTAGAATCACTACAAATAATTAGATAGGCCTTACCAATTATTAACAAAAGCAAGTCATTTGACCAAGGAAAGAAAAAGCCTCAAAGGATGCTTTTCGTGATTTTTGAACATAAAAAGCAAAACAAAATAATTCATTAAATACATGCATGAGGGTGGTGCTCACTCATGCATGGGGCTAAATTGTACCCATTCTCTTGCCATACACTCTTGTCTCTCTTGTTCCCTTGCTCTATTTTGTGTTCTCTAAAATTTTGTTAATTTGTATGATGAGAGCAAATAACACCATATTTTCGTAATAGGGACTCTACCTAAAGGTGTTAGGTAGTCGATTTAACAAAGGAGCTAAAATATACTTCGAGTAGAATGAAGAAGGAAAATACACTTGGACTTGATAGATTCCCTACAAATGTGTTCATGAAAGTCTAGGAAACTTGAACAAGAGATATGTGCAATATGTATTAACTTGTTCAACTCTATAAGAGTGATGTTCCACAAGGAGGACCATGCATCGATCATGCTAGTCTTGAAGTAAAGATGAGGAGGACGTTAGAGTAATTTAGGCCACTCACAATGTTAAATGTATTCTACAAACTAATGGCAAAGGATAATGCCCTTAGAACCATGTTCATGCTCCTTAGAACATTGAATAGTATGCAGCAGAAGTTTGTGCACTTGAGGTAAATTCACAATGCAATTCTCAAATTTCTCATTGGGGATCATACAAAGGATAATTTGGGGATGGGGAGGGGGGGTGTGTTATCTATCTCATTAACATGGATTTGGGTAAAGTGTATGACCAGGTAAGCTAACAATTTACTATACACATGATGGAGTGGTTTAATTTTGGTTCTATGTTTAGTAAGATAGTAGAGGCCTTGTGCTCTAATGCATTGGTAATAAGCATTAATCCTTACAATTTTGGAGTGTTTCAATTTGTCAAGTGTGCCCTTTGGTGCCTCCAATATTTGCATTGATCAACTAATCCCTATTAGATCATATTACAAAGCTCAGCAATCATTATCAAACATCTTCCTCTACCAAATAGAGAAGTGTTTACCTCTAAGATGTTCATTGACAATAACTCCAATATTATTATCTCACTGAGCACTCCTTTATGAAGGAACTCCATCACATTTATGATGATTTTTCTATTGTGTCGGGCTTTATCAAAAAGTAGGGTGAAGTTTCAAACCTTAATGCTAGATTGGAAAGCTCATTTCAAACCTTTCAAATGCTTAGGATGCAAGATTGTCAAAACAGGGTAGATGTTTAGGTACCTTGGCTCCCTTGTTAGCATGGGAATCACTATGGCCCAACATCTAAATGGCTAATGAAAAAGTTCAAAGTTAAGACTCAAACAAGGAGCAACTTGTCTCTAGGACTAGTAGATATGCTAACCACAATAAAGTTGGGGCTAATGCCAATGATGATCTTCAATGCAATAATCTTTCTCTTTCTTAAGAGCTATTGGGAAAGGCTAGAGTGTCATGAATCACATGGTGGGGGGACTTGCTTGAGCTATTGTCCCAAAAACACACACTACACACAAGAGGAAGCTCACTCAAGAACACAAGAAGAGAAATGGAGGCCAAAACATTTTCTTGTTGGTTTTTATTCATTCATTCTCACACAATACGATGTGCACAAAGTATAGATAATATGCAATATAAAGAAAAGTGACCTACTAAGTCAAACTGTGCATACCTTACTGTACTAATTGACTGGTACTATAATTATGCTAGTTATGAACATAAGAATAGAAATGGAGGCCAAAACATTTTCTTGCTGGTTTTTATTCCTTCTTTCTCACCCAATACAATGTACACAAAGTATAGATAACATACAATATAAAGAAAAGTGATCTACTAAGTCAAACAATGCATAACTTACTATGCTAATTGACTGGTACTATAACCATGCTAGCTATTTAATTAACCAAATATAATAAGACGTAAGTCAGTGACCACATGAGAATCATAATGACCACTGATGTGGTAATTGTAAACATGTGGACCCCTCTAACTAGGTGGTCCATCATCAATATCCGCACGTGTTGAGCTTTCCATCTCAACACTCCCCCTCAAGCTCAACTGCATCTTTGCAAAATGATAATACACAATGTGTTTTATCCTAGTATGGAACATTGGGCTCCTAGCCAATTGTATACTACTCATGTTGTCACAATAAATAACAACTGAATCATCTTCCTAGACATCTAGATCACCCAATAATTTTTACAGCCATACCACCTCACATGCTGCCATAGCAGCACCTCTATACTCAAGCCTCCTCTATACTTGATAAAGCAACTATTGGTTGCTTTTTGTTGCTCCAAGTAACTATTGTACTACCAAGGGAAAACATGAATCCACTAGTAGATCTTCTATTACAATTGTTACCAGTCCAAAACTATATTTGTGTACCCAAAAACTTGTACATCCTTACCCCCTGCAAAAAAAATTCCATAATATAAGGTGGACTTCACATTCCTCAATATATATCTAAGTGCATCCAAATGAGGTTTTCTAGGTGCCTGCATAAATTGACTCAAAGTCCAATAGCATAACTCAAGGCCTTGTGATAGTCATATAGATCAAACTCCTTGTTGTCTTCCTGAACATAGTAGTGTCTTCTATCTCATCCCCAACATTAGCACTCAACTTTACATTTTGCTTCAATGGTGTTAAAAGAGGCTTACACGTTGTTATACCATACTTGGATAACATATCCAAGCCATAGTGCCTTCATAATAGCCATATACAATCAATACATTTGATCACCTCAATGAGAAAAACGTATCTTAGCTCACTCAAATCCTCCATACATTAGCAATCCCATTATCATTATCACCTGTGATAATCAAGTCATTCACATAGAAGATTGTAATGACCAAACCTACATCACCCTAAAGCCAACATTGACAACATACTCTCCTATCTGGTCTAGGTGCTTGTTTCAGTCCACAAAACACCTTGTTTGACCTACAGACATATGTGGGATGGGATGCTCTATATCCTCATAACCTGCTAGGTGCTCCATATACACCTCTTTTTGAAAATCACTATGCAAGAAGGCATTATTCACATCCATTTGTTATAAGATCCAACCTTTGGCTTTTGCCAAAGCAATCACAAATCCAACAATTGCCATTGTAGTAATTGGACTGAATGTCTCTTCATAATCTATGCCATATCTATGCATAGCCTTTTGCAACTAGCCTTCCATTCACTTAAAACCAATAAGTTTCTTATCCTTGGGCAATGGTCCTAGATTCCAAGTTACGTTGGCCTCTACTAATGCATCCATCTCCTCATCCATAGTTGTATCCTCATGAGCATCTCCTCGAAACAAGTGGGCTCAACATCTTCAACTATCTTTACCATATATGCATAATATTGAGTTGTATAACCCTCAAAATTAAACCTTTTAACAAGGTATCTCACCTTGCTAGACTTGCATACCATTAGATCACATGGAGCCTTTAATCCTTTTTTATGGATGGCACATGTAAAACATCTGACAAACACTTTGTTTGACCTATTGGGATAAAGATGTGTATGCCTAGCTACTTATGTATTAGTTACACTGATAGTACCTACATTATGTATTAGTTATCTGTACCGTGTATTAGTTACCGCACACCTGTACACTATAGTGGCACCCATCATTGTCACTTTATTCTTTATTCTTTTAGTGACATTTGAATAATGGGAAGGTTGATCACACAATGTGATTGTTGGAGTTCTTGCATCTTCTCTCTCTCTCTCTCCACCCTAGCTCTTGCTTGCACTATGTGCTTTCACTTCATGGCTCACTCCCTTCAACTGGTATCAGAGTCATCCTCCCTGAGAGCTCAAGCCCCAATCCCCTTCAACTTGTTGAGAATACCTTTAGTTCACAATTCTAATGGTAACCATGGCTAAGCTTGAAGTGGTATGTATTGTTGCTTACTTGCTTCCCAAAGCTTCATTGAGCTACCATTGAACCCCATTGACCTCAATCTAGCCAACACTGAGCCTAGGATAGTAGCACAAATTGGGCTAACTGGGCTGCCCCTCCTATCTTCGATTAGAGCTGCTTCATCCCACCTCATCTTCGGCTCCTAGTATTGCTCCTGGGACTTGGCAACCTTGTGGACCCTTCCTTGGCATTGGTATTGCAATTTTGGGCATCATTTGAAGCTCTCAAGATCAGCCACACCACTAACTCATAATTTGTGATAGTTTGCTATCATACAATTCAAGACAGTACTTAGCTCATTGTTTGGAGGTCATTTATGCTTCTTGGGATGTCTATTTGATGCCAAATCATTTGGGGATGCTATGACAATGTATTTGAATGCTATGGGGCTGATTTGAGAACTTATTTGCTTAGTTTTACAGAAGTTTTTATTGTTCTAATTAGTAGGGTTGAATGTTATTTTATTGGAGAAACGTCATATCTATTGCTTGTTGATGCTTCCCAAGCATTTAGGATGCTACACTAGGGTATACCATTGATCTTACATGCTCGGTTATGCTCTTTACATACTCTTGAGCTGTGATTGGAGCTTTGATTCTTGACATTGGTTGCCATTCACTATTATGTATGGTCATTTGATGTTATAATAAGAGCTTTGCAAGTTACTTGGGTCGGAAGCTCTCACATGTATGCTACTTGGATCTTGAATATATGGATGCCTTCCACATGATGTTTTGAGCTTTGTTTGCTTGCATTTGACTTTTGTACTCCAATGGGAGCTGTTACTACTTTATACTTGGATGTTACATTTTACATTGAGCATTTGGTTATGCATTTGAGCTTGAGGGCCTTATAGTGAGACCATGGGACTTGAAGACCTGTACATGCTCCTATCATGCTTTATGTATGCAATTGAGGCTTAGTGGGCTGATTTGACATTGCTTTAGGGCCAGAACCTATCTCTGTCACAATGTTGCTAGTGATATATGCATCTTGGTTGGCTATGTATTGAGCTTTTGTTACATTTCTCAATTAGTTACGCCTTTGGTTTGTCTCTTTTGTTATCAATGAGACCTACTCTATGCATGATGGTTATGCCTATGGGATGTATCTCAGTTTGACACGTTGATTCTTTGACAATTCTCGATGCTAGTTTGAGCTATTCTGTGGCAAATGTAGTTTGTCTTGTATCAGTGATTGCCCTCTTTAGCATTGATTTCTTACTATTGTATTCCATTTTTTAACATGTTGTAATTACAATTTATTTGCATTGTTTATGCAAGCAATCATCTCCCTTTGACAGTTCTTTGCATTGAGTTTGTGGATAGCTCATTACTTGCTCAGTATCCCTTGTTTTCAACTTGATCTGGTAGAGGGTTTGGGGTTGATTTGTAGATTATTACAGTAGTCTATTTGGTCCTTTTGTGCATTTTCTTGGTCTTACTATGGCTAGTGGTTCTAATAATAGTGCTATCTTTAATATTGACAAGTTGGATGGCACCAACTACAGCTATTGGATGGCCCAAATCTAGCAAGTTTTAGTGTAGAAAATGTAGGTTAAGTCTTTAAAGCATGAGGGTGTCATGCCCAAAAATATTGATGTAGATAATTTGGCTAAATTGGATGAGCTATGTAAGTCCACTATCATTTTGTCCCTCTCTAAGCATGTATTCTATAATGTTGCCTCTGATGGGCAATCTGCATGGGACAAGGTTTGCAATGTCTTGACAATTAAAGCCCCACTTTTCAGATGTATTGGCTGAAGCAACTCATGGACCTTTGTATAAAGGAGGGCACTTTCATGTTAGCCCACTTAAATGAGTTTCATTCTATTCTTAGCCATTTGTCTTTGTAGGGGATTGAAATCAAGGGCAATCTTCCTCCTTTGTTCCTCTTGCTTATACTACCTGAATCATGAAATATATTTTGTACTATTATGTGTGTAAACATGTCTACTAATGGGTTGAAGTTATAGGATGTAGAAGGTGCACTCTTGAATAAAGAGATTAACACAAATAATGTTGATGCTTCCTACACCTCTCACGCTTTGACAGTAGTTGCGACAATAATAGTAGAAGCGGTAATGATGATTGCTATGGGAGAGACTCTCAGTAGTCTCATTCTCAGTCATGTGGACAATCTCGTAGTAGGTCTCATGACTATAAGTCCTCATTGACTTGTCAATTACTATGGGAAAGCAAGACATATTCAGCCATAGTGCCATAAAATGGACGAGGACAAGCACAAAGAAAAGGGTAAGGGTAAAGTATATGACAAAAATGATGATAAGAACCTTGTCCCTAGCAAGTCCAACGTTAAGATTAAAGAGATTAATGTTATGCGGATTAATTCTGATGTTGATTTCATGCTTGTAGCTTCTTCTCTTGATACTTCACAGATAACTGATGCTTTGTTAGGATATACTTGGTGTTGACTGATAGATTCATGGGCTTTCTTTCATGTGATCCCTCATAAAGAGTGGTCTCACTCTTATCGTAGTTTGACTAGATATGCCCATTTGGGTAATGACCTAGCATTAGAGATTGTTGGTATTGCTGATATTGAGTTGCAGTTTGGTTCAAGTAGCACATTTACTCTTCATGGATCTACATCATGTACCAACTCTCACAAAGAGCCTTATCTCTACTGGCACTTTGGATGATGCATCTTATGTAGTTTCTTTTGGTGATTCCTCATAGAAGATTACATGTGCGAATCTTGTCATTGCATATGGTGCTAAGTCTAATACTCTCTACCCCTTGCTTGTATCTATGTTAATTGACCATGTTTTGGCAGTGGATGCAGTTCCACGTGTATCTCTCTGGCATCGTCGCCTTGGGCACATATCCTTGAAAGGAATGAAAATGCTTACCCGTTTAAAGTATCTTTTGCCCCTTGACTATAAGTGCTTTGAGTCTTGTGATCATTGTTTATATGGCAGGCAGACACATAGTACACATAAAAAGTCTAGTATGACATACATGGGTAAGCCTTTGGCTCTTGTTCATTTGGATGTATTTGGTTCCATGGCCTACAAGTGGTTAGGTGGGACAAAGTATTTCGTTACCTTCATTGATGACTATACATATAAGGTCTAAGCATATCCTATGAAGCAAAAATCAGAAGTCTTGGCTAGATTTTAGCATTGGCTTGCTTTGGTTGAGAATGAGTCTGGGTATAGGCTGAAATATTTAAGGTCAAATAATGGGGGTGAGTATGTCTCTAAAGCCTTTGAGCAGTTTTGTGACGAAAGGGGCATTAAGCGTCAATTGATCGCTCCAAACAACCCACCCTAGAATGGTATGGATGAGCGCATAAATAGGACAATTCAAGAGCGAGTTCGTAGTATTGTATGCTTAGCCAAGTAGGCTTACCACAACATTTTTGGGTTGAGTCAATTACTACTATCGTACACTTGATTAATTAGCCCCCATGTACTACTCTGACTATCAGGTTGCAGAGGAGGTATGGTTTGGAAAACCTTCCTTATATGCTCATTTGTGTGCCTTTGGTAGTTATGAGGCTTTTTGCCATCTTCCCAAGGACAAGCGCAATAAGCTAGATCCTAAGTCTAGGAAATGCATCTTTCTTACTTATGGGGATGTAGGTGAGATGGGCTATCGCTTATGGGATCTGCAAGCTTGGAATGTTATTTGTTGCAGAGCCATGATGTTTTTTTCCATGAGGAGAAAATACATAAGCAATATGAGCATCTCATTGAGATACATAGGGTGATATTTTAGGAGGAGCCTTATGCACAAATCGGATGCTGGATGCGTACATAGCGAGCATCAGAAGGTCCCCAAGAACAAAAGAACTCTATTAAATCTCATAAAACAAGAAAAAAGATTTGCACGACATGAAGAAAAGAGACAAATTGGGTACAATCTCCCCCCACGCCTTGGGTGAGCCCTTCACAAGGCATATATTTATAAATTTTTTCATCTCAAAGCTAAAAAATAGCCCAATTTACAATTAGTATGCTTTTAGCTTTTGTGTTTACGTTTGTCCAAATAAATGATAAAGCGGTTGGGTAGCCCAAAATTCGGGTTGTGCCCAAATACAATGTCCAATAATGAAATATTTAAACCGAGTGTCCATGTGCATACAAAATAATAAATATTTGTCAGGCACTTCAATAAAGAAGCAAACCTAAATAAATATTAGCGCCACGCCTTTAATGATAAGGCGCGCATCCATAAAAAATATAATTTCTTCTAGGAAATATGAATACATGCTATTGCCTAATGCTTCCCAACGCCACCGCTGCCTACTCTACACATCAACTGAAGCATTCACAATTGTTAGAACATAATAAAATTAAACCGACAAAAGTGAATACCTAGTAGTCTTCAGCTACAAAATAAATAAATAGGTTGAAACTCTGTCTTAACCTTAATTTAATACGAGTGCACTCAAAACTTCTAAATGTCCATTAATTTAAATATGTATTTTTCGGAATCACCCGTTGTGGAATCACCCATGTGCACATTAAATTAACATGACACCCGAAAAGGACAGGCGTCCCAGTCAACTTCTCGCACAAGGAATCCACCTTGTATGCGAGCCCCAACAAATAAATATAGATTTACGAAATCCACCGTGGAATTAAAAAACTCACGAAATCCACCATGGTCTCATGGAATCTGCCGTGGAATATGCCTCCTAGCATCATACCCCCAAGGTGGGATCGCAATTATCCTCAATTGCTATTAGCTCAATGTGGAGTGAGCAGTGAGGGGTAAGCACTTAGGTCGTAGGCGTGCATCCATTGGGCCTCTTCAATAGGATGATTTTTAAATTTTGCCAAATATCTATAATATCTATGACCGGTTCTAGTGGTCATAAAGTTTGTATCTAGAATAGTTTCAGGTTCAAGTATTTTAGTTTCTTCTTCTAACAAAGGAGGGTTTTCATAGATAGGGTGAACATGTAATTGGCCTCTGAAAGGTCGTACCAAATTGATATGAAAAGTATTATGAATTTTTCTGTGTTGGGTAGTTCTAATTTAAATGCATTGTCATTGATTTTGTGAATGATTTTGAAAGGTCCATAAAATCTACGGGCTAACTTAACAACAGGTGTTTCTCAACACTTTGTAATCTTCTCTTTTTCAATGCGTAACCAAACATAATCATCAACTTTGAAACTCATAGCTTTTGTTTTCTTATTAGCTTGTTTAGTGTATGATTGCTAGGCTTTCATAATCATGTCTTTGACTTCAGTAAAAATAGTAGTATGCATATTGGCAATATCATTAGCAGCTTTAACTTTGTTTGACAATGATGTAAGAGATGTAGGCAATCTATATCAATAAATGATTTCAAAAGGTGCTTTTTGTGTGGCTATGTGTGGTGTATTATTGTATGCAAATTGAAGTAAACACAGGTGTGTATCCCATGTTTGTGGTTTTGAAATTGTGTATGCATGCAAAAGATCTAATATTGTATTGTTAGTAGGTTTTGTTTGCCCATTGGTTTCAAGATGAAATACAAATGAGAAATCAATCTTAGTACCTAAATTAGCAAACAAAGTAGTCCAAAAGTTGTTACAGAATCTAGAATCATGATAAATAATAATAACTTTTGGAAAATTATGGTTAGTGAAAACAGCCTTAAAAAACAATTGTGCAGCTTGAGATGCAGTTAATGTTTTCTTACATGGAAGAAAATATGCTTGTTTGCTAAATCGATCTACAATAGTCCAAATCATATCATGATTAGCTTGTGTATTAGGCAAACCAGTGATAAAATCCATTGAAATATGTTCCCATGGTTGTTCAAGAATTGCTAAAGGTATTAAAAAACCATATTACTTACCATGGTATCGCTTGACTCTTTGACAAATTAAACATTCAGAAACAAAGTTAGAAACATCAGATTCCATTTGTGGCCAACAAAAATCTTTAACCAATGTACGTAAAGTAGTAATAATACCTCTATGGCCTTGATATGGGAGACAATGAATTTTGTGCAACACAAATGATCTAAATGGAACAGTGACACATAATCTTTTCTTATAAAACATAAATCCATCAGAATAAGACAAAGAATCAATTGGAATCCAGTTATTAGCAAACTAATTTATTCCAATCAGCTTGAAAAGTGGGCTTTTGGTCACATAGGTATCTTTCATAGGGATAAGGGAAGCAAAAGATAGAACATAAATATTATGGATACTTGGTCTTCTACTTAAGGCATCGACAACAACATTCTCTTTTCTAGGTTGATATTGGATAAGTGGATAAAAACTTTGAATGAATGCATCCCATTTAATATGTTGGTCTGAAATTTGTGGCTGACTAAGGAGACATTTGATACTTTGTTAGTCAGTTTGATCATGAATTCAGATCCCATTAGATAGTGTTTCCATTGACGTAAGGCTTGTACTACAACTAACAATTCCTTATCATAGGTAGAATACTTCAGTTCAGAGGGTTTAAGTTTGCAACTAGAATAGGCTATGGGATGTGAATCTTGTGTAAGAACGGCTCCTATTTCAGATCCGCTAGCATCAGTGACTACTAGAAAGAATGGTCGATTAAAGTTAGGTAGTTGCAAAATAGGTGCATGCATTAAAGCATGTTTCAGTAAATCAAAAGACTTTCATTGATTATCAGACCAATGATATACAACACCTTTCTTTAATAATTTCGTTAAAGGTAATGCAAGCAATGAAAAATTTCTCACAAATTTTCTGTAAAAGCTAGCAAGACCTAAGAAAGAACGTAACTTATATACATTTTTAAGAATCGGCCAATTCAAAATTGCTTCTATCTTTTTAGGATCAACTTGAATACCATAAGATGAAACAATATGTCCTAAGTATTCACTTTGGGTTTGGAAAAATTCACTCTTTTCAAGGTTAGCATATAATTGATTGTCTTTCAATAATTTGAAAACCAAAGGTAAATATTCATAATGCTCATTCTCATTTTTACTGAAAACCAATATGTCATCAAAGAAAACAATTACACAATGCTGATATTTCAAAAATATTCAATTCATCAGATGACTGAATGTGGCTGATGCATTAGTCAACCAAAAGGCATAACAAGGAATTCATAATGACCAAATTGAGTTCTAAATGCAATTTTGAAAATGTCAGATGTATCCAATTGTACTTGATTATATCTAGATTTGAGATCAATTTTGCTAAAAATAGTGGCCCCTTGTTGTTTATCCATGAGGTCGTCTACCCTAGGGATTAGATATCTATTCTTAACAGTGATCTTGTTTAGGGCACGATAGTCAATGCACATCCTATAGGTATTATTTTTCTTCTTGACTAATAGGATAGGTACACCAAAAAGAGAACTACTGGGCCTAATGAGTCCTCGAATTAATAGTTCTTCAACTTGTGCTTGGATTTCTTTCTATTCAATCTGATTATGTCTATAAGATGATTTACATGGTGGTTGAGAACTTGGGATCAAATCTATTTTATGATCTTCAGGACGTGTAGGTGGTAAACCAGGGGGTAAATTAACAACAAAACAATCTTTAAATTGTGAAAGAAATTGTGCATGCCTAGGATACATCTGATTTTCCTTGGCTTCAATTTCATTCACCCATACTAAGTATGATTTGCTACCTTTTCTTAATGCATGTTTAGCCTATGTGTGACTAAGCAAGGGAAAATTATCTAAGGTGTGTGTTCCATGTAATGTGATTTGTTTTTCATTAGAATGAATTTTCATTGAATGTGTGGAATAATCTATGTCGAGATTATATTTGTGACGCTAAGGCATTTCTAAAATGATGTCACTAGCTTGCAAATACACAACCAATAAATTTCTGTGCTCAACATAATCACTCCTGTTGAGTCCAGACCAACTGGTTGAAGCCAACCCCCTGATGAATGACGCAATAAAGAGACAAGCATTAGAACGAGTCCAGAGGTACGTGAGAAGAGAGATGGCAAAAATCAAAGCTGAGAATGAGCTCGCAGAGCAAAAGCTTCCTTTGACGCCCTAAAAGCACTCTTTACAGAAGTCCCCATGGTGACTCAAGGTCCTTTCCTAGTCAGATCTGTCCTGGAAATATTGATGACAGGCCAGCAAATGTAGTCCCATTGCCAGTTTTTAAGGGAGAGTACAATGAAGACCCTGATCTTCATGTAGCAAAGTTTATGGTAGCATGTGTGGCTAACAATGCCAGAACCCCTGAGCATTGGTTAGCAATATTCCTCGCCACTTTCAAGGGCGCGGAGTTTCAGTGGTATGAGAGACAAGCAGCAAGAACTTTTGGCACATGGGACGACCTAAAGTTGGCCTTCCTCACTAAATTCAGGCGTGAAGGTTTTGAAGAGCGGATGCGAGAGGAGTTCATGAACCTAAGTCAATCCTTTGGAGAAAGAGTAGAAGCTTATGTCTCACAAATGGAATTTTAATTTCTAAATCATGAACTTCTTGTGTACCATTGTATCTAGTGCCTAAGAATGCAGCTTTTATGCGATAATGAGTTGGAACGGTAGATAAATTCAATTCTTTTACCAACTTTGCAGAAATAAAATCATATGTGCTCCCATCATCATGAAGAACAATCTTTTATTTACCATGCACAAGACATTTCATTGTTAATAATGAATGAGGATTTTGCATACCTGGTAAAATATTTGAAGCATTGTTGATATGATCATAATCTTTTGTGAAATCTGGCATATCTTGATAGTCTTCATCTTCACTTGCTTCCAAATAGTTGATTTAAACAGTTGGCTTCTTGGATTTACAGTTTACTGCTAAGTGTCCAGGTCGTTGACACTTGTAGCAAACTATAGACTTGGCTTTGGAAACATTATTGGTAATGACTGGAAGTTTAGGTATGTTGGGATGAAGAGATGGCTTAGGATTTGAATTTGTGTTTGGTGGTAAAGCAGGGGGTCGTGTCCAGGATTTACGGAAAGAACAAGGAACAAATCAATTTTGATTGAATCTTCGAAAGTTAGAATTGAAATGCTTTGTACCGAAGTTACCGTTAGTTGAAAATTGTTGCAATCACTTTACTTGTCCACAAATTTTCTCTTCAGCATCATGAGCTAGAGAAATCGCATCCTCCAGAGTTGTTGGCTTAAACATGTTCACTTCCGCATAGAAGTGACCAAGCAAACCGGACATATACTTGCACTTGTGGATTGCCTCAAGAATATCTTCAAGCATTTGAAGTTGCAATAATGCACTCCAAAAATGTTTAGTGTATTGCGGAATATGTTCATGATCTCTTTGTTGCATAAGATCCCATTGTTTGATTGCTTTTTCATGGAATTGAGGTGGAAGAAAATTCTGCAAAAATTTCTTTTGAAAAGCCTCCCACGTAGTAGGACAATCAATACTCTTGTGGACAATAGTCTACCATAACGATGCTCTGTCCACTAGATGGTTAGTGACACATTTGAGTTTATCTTTTTCAACATACTGCTCTTCATAGAAATAATCATCAAACTGACTGATAAAAGTGAGAATAGTTTTGCCGTCATGTGGCCCATTAAAAGTACGAAATTTGAAATTTCTTTTACTTATATTAGCTTCTTTCTTGAGAGATTGTGCTTCAAGTGTCGCATCAATCGTACGTCAAATAATATCTTTAGGTTGCGCTCCATCTTGATCAGCAGTGGATCGTTGAAGAATAGCCACTTGAGGTTGCAAGGTTTGGCGTGCTCTTCATTCCTCTTGTGATTGCATCATAATTAGGTCCAATTTTTGCTCCACTATTGATTGTGGTATATCACCTTCAGGCATAAAATCTTCCATGGTTTGATCCGACATCCTGCAAAATCTCAAACAACCTCACACACTCAAAATCTCATTAGAGGGATGAGCGTAGCTCAAGGTTGGGTTTACAAGGCTTGTTTTTTTTTTAAAATATGGTTTTTTGCAATCTTTCTTCTTTGTGATTACGGTAATTGATGTCAGTCTTCTTCCAAGGGTATGTATACGTCTTCTGTATAGTCTGTGTATGACAATCTGTTTGTTGGAAATCGACTCTACCAGAGTGCAGGTACGAAGAGGGGCTTGTTGAGTTGCAAAATTGGTTCGGGATTGATTTACAAAAAAACTCAGTGTGAACATCTACTAGATAGAATATTAAAGAGTAAAATCCTTAAGCTTTAGTCTAAGATTTAGACCTTAAGCTTAAGCTTTTGAATAAAAAGCTTTGTGAATTTGAATTCCTACGAGACATGGACAGTGGCAGCTTTTCGATGACGTCGACGTCCTGCAATGCGTCCTGCCACCACGTTTCGTCAAGTTTTGAGATCTTGAGCTTTTTATAAAGCTTATTAAGCTTTATAAACTCAATCTTATGACAATTGCTTGTTTGCATTCTCTGAGGAAACACATGTTGATAAAGGAGCTTGGGAAGTGGTCCTCCATCGCCAAAGAGTGGTCCTTCGTGATCCAACAACACAGTACGATGCTTGTAGAGCCCATTCGTTCTAGGAGCTTCGCCTTCACACAAGATGGTAAGCAATTGGAAGCCCTTGATCTCAGCTTCGCTCTGCTCTGATACCGCTGATGCACAAATCAGATGCTGGATGTGTACGTAGCGAGCACCAAAAGGTCCCCAAGAACAAAAGAGCTCTACTAAAGCTCATAAAACAAGAAGAAAGATTTGCACGACATGAAGAAAAGAGATAAATTGGGTACAATCTCCCCCCATGCCTTGTGCGAGCACCTCACAAGGCATGTATTTATAAATTTATTCATCTAAAAGCTCAAAAATAGCCTAATTTACAATTAACATACTTTTAGCTTTTATGTTTGCTTTTGTCCAAATAAAGAATAAAGCGGTTGGGCACAGTCCAAAAGTTGTTGGGCTGTGCCCAAATATAATATCCAATAATGAAATATTTAAATCGAGTGTCCATGTGCATACAAAATAATAAATATTTATCAAGTGTTTCAATAAATAAGCGTGCCTAAATAAATATTAGCACCACGCCTTTAATGATAAGGTGCACGTCCATAAAAAATGATAATTTCTTTTAGAAAATATAAATACATGCTATTGCCAAGTGCTTCCCAATGCCACCACTGCCTGCTCTACACATCAATTGAAGCATTCATAATTGTTAGAAAATAATAAATTTAAATTGATAAAAGTAAATACCTAGCACTCTTCAGCTACAAAATAAATAAATATATTGAAACTCTATCCCAATCTTAATTTAATACGAGTGTACTTAAAACTCATAAATATCCATTAATTTAAATATGTATTTTGCGGAGTCACCCACTGTGGAATCACCCATGTGCACATTAAATTAACGTGATGCTAAAAAAGAACAAGCATCCCCGCCGTCAACTTCTCGCACAAGGAATCCACCTTGTGTAGGAGCCCCGACAAATAAATATAGTTTTATAGAATCTACCATAAAACCCCATAGAATCCTTTGTGGAATAAAAAAACTCACGAAATCCACCGTGGAATATGCCTCCTGGAATTAGAGCCTCCTACTACTATACAACTAGCTAGATAGCATGCAATAGGGCTAGTGCTCTAGTGGCCCAGGTCCTTGATGCTCCACAGGATGTACATGCCCCACAGCCTGGGTCTACTAGAGGTAGATGCCAACCTGTGTAGTTTGAGACCTCTATGGATTATGTTATAGTGATAGATGTTGGTGAGCCTCTTACATGATGAGGCCATGCACAAAGGTGATAGTCACTCTTGGAAGAGGGCCATGCAGCCATAGTATAACTCACTATAGAAAATACATATGTGGGATTTAGTTCCTTTACCTAGTGGAAAGCATGCTTTGCCATGCAAATAGGTGTATAAGTTGAAAAGTATCCCTGGATGTTTCAAGCCGGTATACATGGCCAGGTTGGTTGCTAAGGGTTTCAGGCAGGAGCATGGTGTGGACTTTGATGAAGTCTTTTCTCCTATTGTGAAGATGACTACCCTATGCTTGGTACTGGCTTTAGTTGCTTAGCTTGACTTGGATCTACCCTATGCTTGGTACTAGCTTTAGTTGCTTAGCTTGACTTGGATCTTTATCAAATGGATGTTAAGATGGCTTTTCTTCACGAAGACTTGTATGATCAGATTTACGTGGAGTAGCCTAAGGGCTTTGCAGACCACCCTAGCAAGGAACACCTAGTGTGAAGATTAAGAAAGAGTCTTTATGGCCTTAAGTAGGCACTTAGGGAATGGTACCACAATTTTGATGCTTTTATACATTCACACGGATATTCCCGTAGTGATATAGATATGTGTTTATACAGAAGAAGGCTCGAAATGGTAGCCTTATGATTTTGATTCTCTATGTGGATGATATGTTGACTGTTGGGAGTGCTCATGATGATGAGCCGCATGCCTTGAAAGATTAGCTCAAGAAGAGTTTTGAAATGAAGGACACGGGACATGCCTCACATATTCTTGGGATGTGCATTAAATGCGATCACTCTAAGGGGATCCTTTACTCCTTCATAGAAGGAGTACATCCAGAAGGTCCTTGCGCAGTTTCATTTGTAGGATGTTAAGCCTATTGGCTATCCTTTATCTTCTCATGTGAAGGTTAGTCAGGATGATTGTTTGTAGTCTGATGTGCAGGAGGCTGAGATGGTCAAGATCCCTTATGCATCCATAGTGGGCAGTTTGATGTATACCATGATAGCCACTTGCCTTAATGTGGGCAATTTGATGTATACCATGATAGCCATGCTATATAGCTACACCTAGTTGACAAATTTGGGATGTCGTCAAGGGTATCATGAGGTACCTAAAGGGGATAGTAGCTATGTGCATATGTTATGGTGGCTAGGATATAGGAGGTGGGATACACTGAATCTGATTATGTAGAACATGTAGATAGTAGAAAGTCCATCTCTAACTATGTATTCACTTTTACTGGAGGTGTTATTTCTTGGATGACTAGGGTGTAGAAATGTATGGCCCTATTACAAAGACAAAGCATATTTTAGCCCATTGAGACTTGCAAGGAGGCTCTCTAGGTAGGCCGTCTGTAGCAAACCTTGGCATTACCAATGAGGTCCCTACACTGCATTTGGATTCTATGAGTGCTACTCAGTTGGCCAAGAATCAGAGTCTTCCATGCAAAGACAAAGTACATTGAGATGTGTTGCCACTTTATCTGAGAGGTCATTGAGGACAAGTCCATTGCGCTCGTCAAGATCTCAACTAACCAAAATCCTATAGATCTACTCACTAATAGTCTGTCAATGGAGCATTTTGCTTTTCTTAGGAAGTTGATGGGCGTTGGATGAGATGACATCCATCACTGTAGACTACAAGTGAGCATACCTGCATACCTATAGACTACAAGTGGTGAGCGCCTATCACTATCACTTTATTCGTTATTCTTTCAGTGACATTTGAATAAAGGGAAGGCCAATTACACATTGTAATTGTTGAAGTTTCTACATCTTGTATGTCTCTCTCTCTCTTGCTCTTGCTCTTTCCATCATAACTCTTGCTTCTGCTCCGTGCTTCCACTTTAAGGCTCACTCCCTTCAACAACTGGTATTAGAGCCATCTTCTCTGAGAGCTCAAGCCCAACTTGGTAACTTGTGGAGAAAAGCTTCAACTCACAGTTTCAATGGCAGCCATGGATTCTTCACCCCAAGGTATGCATGGAGCTTTACATTCTTTCTGACTTATTCCTATCACACCTGAATCTTGTCCTAATGCTTCCTTGGGATGTACTAGAGCTTCCCTAGCACCACATTCCACTCAGTAGAGATAGCAAGAGTAGTTAGTAATTGAGCATGAATTGTGCATGTTTGCTGCCCCCCTTTCCTAATCAGTATGCTTCATCCTACCTCATCTCCAGCTCCTGGCATTGCTTCTAGCCTTTGGGCAATCACTTGGCATTGTACATGACACCTTTGGCATGAGTTTGGGTATCAATTGGGACTCTTGGATTTAGCCATTAGCTCACACTTTATGACAGTTTGTTGTATTACAGTTCTAGATAGCCCTTTACTCATTATCTGGAGGTCACTTATGCTTTTTGGGATGTCTATTTGATGCCGGATCATCTAGGGATGTTATGCCAATGTATTGGAATGCTATGGGACTAATTTGAGCACTATTTTGCTTAGTTTTATAGAGTTTTTTTTTACTACTATAATAAGCAAGATTGAATGCTATTTTATCAGAGAAACTTTATACATATTGCTTGTTGACGCTTCCCGAGCACTTTGGATGCTACATTGGGGTATACCATTAAACTTACATGCTTGGTCATGCTTTTGAAATGCTTTTGAGTTGAGATTGGAGCTTTGAATCTCGACATTGACCATCATTCATTGTTATGTATAGCTATTTGATGCTCCAGCAACAAGAGATTTTCAAGTTACTTGGGTCAAATGCTCCCAGATATATGCTACTTGGATCTTGGATGTATGGATGCTTCCACACGATGTTTTGAGCTTTGTTTACTCATTCGATATTCGACTTTTGTTCTAGTGGGAGCCACTACTTGAGACATGGATATTACATTGAGCATTTGGTTATGTAGTTGAGCTTGAGGGTCTTCCAATGAGACTGTGGGATTTGGTGACACGTATGTGTCTTGTCACGCTTTATGTACACAATTGATGCTTAGTGGGCTGATCTAACATTCCTCTTGGGCTGACACCTATCTTTATCACAATGCTGTTAGTGATGTATGCATCTTGGTTGGTTATATATTGAGCTTTTATTATATTACTCAGTCCATTGTGCATTTACTTAGTCTCTTCGGTTACCCATGAGACCCACTCCATGCATGATGGTTATGCCTATGGAATGTATCTTAGTTTGATACAATGATCCTTTGATAATTCTCGATGCTAGTCGCATATTCACTCATTGCTAGTTGGAGCTATTCCCTACAATTTGCAGTTTGTCTTATATCAATGATTGCTCATTTTGGCATTGCTTTCTTACTATTATACTTCATTTTTTAGCATGATGTAATTGCAGTTTATTGCAATGTTTATGCGAGCAGTCACCTCCATTTGACAGTTCTTTGCATTGAGTTTGGGGATAGTTCATTACTTGGTCAATACCCCTTATTTTCAACTTCATTTAACAGTGGTTTTAGGGTTGTTTGCAGTAATTACAACAACATGCTTTGATAATTTATGCACTTTTTTGGCCTTTATTATGACTAGTGGCTCGAGTGATTGTACTATTTTTAATATTGACAAGATGGATGGCACCAACTACAGCTATTGAAACGCCCAAATCTGGCAAGTTTTGGTGCAAAAAGTGTAAGTTAGGCCTTTCAAATATAAGAGTGTCAAGCTCAAACCTATTGATGCAAAGGATTGGGCTAGATTAGATGAGCTATGTAAGTCCACTATCATATTGTCCCTCTCTAAAGTAGGTGTTCTATAATGTTGTCTCTCATGGGCAGTCTACATGGGACATATGGGAAAAGATTCACAATGTCTATGACTCCACTTCTCAAATGTATTGGGGTTGAAGCAACTCATGCACCTTTGCATGAAGGAGAGCAATTCTATATCAGCCACTTAAATGAGTTTCATTCCATTATCAATCATTTCTCTTCACAAGGGATTGAATTTAGGGATACTCTACTTCCTTTGTTCCTCTTAGTTACATTTCCTGAATCATGGGATACATTTTGTATTGCTATGTGTGCCAACATGCCTATTGATGGGGTACATCTACTGTAGGATGTAGAGGGTGCACTATTAACTAAAGAGATTAACAAAAATAATATCAAGGCTCCCTGCACCTCTCATGCTTTGATAGTTAGAGGCAATAATGGTAGGGGTGGTAATGCCTGCCATGGGAGAGGTTCCCAGTCTCACTCTCAATCATGTAGACAATCTGATAGTAAGTCCTGTGGCCATCAGTCCATTGACTTGTCATTAGTATGGGAAAGTAGGACATATTCGACCGTAGTGCCATAAAATGCTCAAAGACAAGTGCAAGGACAAGGGCAATGGTAAAGTATATGACAACAATGATAATCACATCATTGTTCTAGCAAGTCAGGCCTTAAAATTGAAGAGATTAATGTTGTATTGAGTGATTTTGATGATGATTTCATACTTGCAACTTCTTCTCTTGATACTTCACAGATGGTAGTTACTACTATCATAACTTGATAAATTGGTCCCTATGTACTACTCTTGACTATCAGGTTGCAGAGGAGGTATGGTCTAGAAAACCTCCCTCATATGCTCATTTGCATGTCTTTGGTTGTGAGGTGAGGCTTTCTATCATTTACCCAAGAACAAATGCAATAAGTTGGATCCTAAGTCTAGGAAATGCATCTTTCTTGGTTATGGACATGTGGGTGAGATGGGCTATCACTTATGGATCTGCAAGCTTGGAAGGTTATCTACAACTATGGTTTTATTTTCCATGATGAGAAAACACATAAACAACCTGAGCATGTCATTGAGGTTGTTGAGAATCATGGACCTAGAACTAGATGAGCTATGGTGATCAAACATACTATACATGATTAGAATGAGAAATTGTAACTCAAGTGAATTAGGTTCCAAGATAGATTAGCTTGGACTCAAAAACACATTCTTGAGTGACTCAAAATGATTGTACCATGTATATTAAAATGAGTGTCAAGTACATGCCTTTATAGCTTTTTGGATAGTAGCATTGTACCTCACTGTGCATATGGGATTTTGAACATATCTTCCTAGAGCATACATCATTCGTCTATCTTCTAGACTCTTCAGGGCATACATCTAGCCTCTATGGGCCAACATCATTTGCTATTCTCAACACCCCCCCTCAAATGATGAGTTCCTACCCTTGCTGGCTTTTGCCCCCCCTACATGATGACGTGGCCCGTGAGACTAGCTCTTTGGCAGCCTAGTCAAGTTAAGGCTTGAAACTTTACATTTTTGGTAAGGGTTTTAAATCCACTATGGGAAACATATCCACTTAGGAAATTTGAGATTTTCTATAGGAATTTTTTTTGCAAAAACATTTTGTTCGTTTGTAGCGGCTTGCTTCATCCTTTTTGTTTTGTTGCTTCTTTGGCAACCTTTGATCTTCTTCGTCTTCTTGGACTTCTTTATCTTCATGCTCCTTGGCTTTTGTTGTGCTCCTTATCCCTTTTGTCGATATGTGGTATGTGCCTTTTACTCCAGTCTTCTTGACACAATCTTTTTACTTTATAGGTACATGACTTTCGACAAGCTTTCTTTGCCATACATAGGATTGGCCTTTGGCTTAGCATGGATGTTGCAATGTTTTTGGCATACAAGATGAACATATTTCTCTTTGGATATCTCTAAAAATTGGAGTACATGACTTGACATGGCATGGTATAAGCAAATGATTTCGATTTTGGGATATGGGAAGGTCTTACTACACGAGTATACTTGGGCAGTGTCTAATCATGATTACAAAATGCTTTGACAAATATTGGAATGGATGTGTAGTGTTAGTGTAATAGACACTTGATGACATAGATGCCCAATGAGTTTTTGCAAGGATTCAAGCACCTTTTTATGTGTGTGCAAGCAAGATAAAATCTATTTGAGTGTGTATGAAGGCAAAGCTTAGTGTGAGAAATGATTGGTGTGAAGAGGCTTTAGTGATAAGGATTTTCAACCTTAGATAAAATTAATTTAAAAAAAAGATAATGGCATTGAATCGTGAGACGAACAGAGATAGCTGCCAGAAAATGGCGTGGTTTCAATCAGCATGTCACAATTTTGGCTGCGACTATGGAGGAGACTCTGCTGATTTCTCTCTTCTTTGTCTCCTCTTGACTCCTATTCTTTTCTCTGTCTCTGTTGACTGTTAGCATAATAGAATGACTCAAGCTGTTAATCCAAGGCTTGACACAACTTCAAAAACAATAGAAGTGATTGTAGCTACAATTTCTGAATAGCTTATTCTTCCATCAGCATCTATGTCAGCCTCTTTTATCATTTTGGTGAGCTCCTTAGTTGTGAGTGAATGTCCAAGCTGTGCCATTGAATGAGCCAGCTCTGCTACAGTAATAAAGCTGTTGCCATCGGTGTCAAACGCACGAAAAAGAGCCTGTAACTACTCTTCTATGTATGATGATGGCTATTCCTTGCTCAAATCAGAGGCATGAAGATCAACAAACTCTTGAGACTTGATCAGACTGTTGTTATTGGTATTTGCTCTTTGCGTCATGTGCTCTCCACTGTCACTATCTGTCCAGTGGATTATTTGAAGAAAGCATATGATCTCTGTGCCTCAGGGTTATTATACCCTGCCATTGAATATTGATGAGACTTGGTGTATATCTCTTTAGCATTTGAGGGGGCATTTCTGG
Organism: Lygodium microphyllum; assembly: GCF_053477565.2. Lineage (NCBI taxonomy): Eukaryota > Viridiplantae > Streptophyta > Polypodiopsida > Schizaeales > Lygodiaceae > Lygodium > Lygodium microphyllum. The sequence goes on from NC_141155.1 coordinate 104,285,720, forward strand.
TAAAATAACCAGACTGTTGTACTCCATCCTTGTGCTCCAATCCATTTTGTCAGGAAGTCCCTCGCCATGGCTAGTGCACCTCTTCATCAAGAACAGCTAGCTGAATTGAAGGATATTTTTTTCAAATTTGATCAAGATGCAAATGGGAGCATCACGAAACTAGAGCTTACCACTCTCTTGAGGTCATTGGGCCTAAAGCCAAACAAAAGAAACCACACCACTAGCGAACTAGCTCAGCCATGGCTCTAATACCATGTTGAGAATCATGGGCCTAGAACTAGATGAGCTATGGTGGATGGAAATCAAACATACTATACATGATTAGAATGAGAAATTGTAACTCAAGTGAATTAGGTTCCAAGATATATTAGCTTGGACTCATAAACACATTCTTGAGTGACTCAAAATGATTGTACCATATATTAAAATGAGTGTCAAGTACATGCCTTTATAGATTTTTGGATAGTACCATTGTACCTCACTATGGATATGGGATTTTGAACATCTCTTCCTAGAGCATACATCATTTGTCTATCTTCTAGACCCTTCAAGGCATACATCTAGCCTCTATGGGCCAACATCATTTGCTATTCTCAACAGAGATACACATTGTGATATTTTAGGAGGAGCCTCCTGCTACTGTATAGCCACCGAGATAGCTTACAGTAGCAGCTGTAGGATAATGCCCCCTATGGTGTCAGTCCTTGATACTCCATAGGATGTACAGGACCCATAGCCAACAGTCTACTAGAGATAGATGATAGCTTGCATGGTTTGAGCTCTCTATGGATTATGTTATAGTGATAGATATTGGTGAGTCACTTACTTATGATGAGGCCATGCATAGAGACTATAGTCACTCTTGGGAGAGGGCCATGCAATCAGAGTATGACTCATTGTTGAAAAATCATATATGGGATTTGGTTCGTTTGCCTGGTGGCAAGCGTGCTTTACCATGCAAGTGGGTGTACAAGTTGAAAAGTATCCTTGGATGGCCAAGATGGGATACGAGGTTAGATTGGTTGCTAAGGGTTTCAAGCAAGAACATGGTGTGGACTTTTATGAAGTCCTTTCTTTTGTTGTGCAGATGACTATCCTACGCTTGGTACTGCCTTTGGTTGCTCAGCTTGACTTGGGTCTTTATCAAGTGGATGTCAAGATGGATTTTCTTCATGGGGGCTTGCATGATGGGAGTCACATGGAGTAGCCTAAGGGCTTTGCATACCGTGGTAGGAAACACCTAGTGTGCAAATTGCGAAAGAGTCTTTATGGCCTTAAGTAGCTACGTAAGGAATTGTATCATAAGTTTAATGCCTTTATGCATTCACAAGAATATTTTCACAGTGATATGGATTTGTGTTTATATACGAAGAAGGCTCATGTTTGTAGCCTTATGATTTTGATTCTCTATGTGGATGATATATTGATTGCTGGGAGTGCTGAAGATGAGTTAGATGCTTTGAAAGGTTAGCTCAACATGAGCTTTGAGATGAAGGAAATGGGACATGCCTCATATATTATTGGGATGCGCATTACACGTAATCACTCTAAGGGGATCCTCTACTTGTCACAAAGGAGGACCAAAACCTAATGCTCTGATATAATGTAATGAATGAAGCTAAAAGGAGAGAGAAGAATGAGCTAAAGAGAGAGAAAGAGAGAAGGAAGAAGAGGAGAGAGAAAGACAAAAAGGAGGGGAGAAAGGAGGAGGAAGCCATGGAAGCTAATAAAGATGAAGGTGAAGAGTATGTTCTTGATAATAACTAGTTGCCCTAAACTGGGACTCTTACACCTTATATACCTCGGTTAGTGTGACTAGTTGTCTAACCCCTACTTCCCATGTATCTCGCTCGTTACAAGGTCCTAGTTGATACTTTGATATACCTTTTGACCCATGCACCTATACGTCCATTACCTAACTTTTCCTTGCCTCTCTTTCTAGTTATTTGATGCTAGTGGTTTAGGAATAGGTGTTGTTTTAATGTAGAATAACCATCCTATTGCTGCCTATGAAAGCTAAAAACTAAAAACAAAACTACATTATGTACACTAAAGAATTACTAGTTGTAGTTCATGCTTTGGATATTTGAAAACATTATTTAATGGGTTTTGAAGCTCTTATAAAAACTGATCAATGGGCTATAAATCATTTGCTAAATCAATCCATTATTTTTGACAGATATATTAAATGGGCTTTCTTTATTCAAAATGTTCAACTTGTGATCCAATATTAGCCAAGTCATGTTAATGTCGTTGCAAATCTATTAAGCCGTAGGCCATATAAAAGACTTGGATCACATCATCTACTTGGATTTGATAAAATCAAAAGTGTATATCAGAATCATATTTCTACTATTGAAATTCAAACCTTTGATGCAATGATTCCTACATATGTTATTGATCCACATTTCTCTTTTATTTGGTAAAAATTCAAAAATACTAACACCACTATCTTGATTTCTCTTTTATTTGGCAAAATTTCCAAAATGCTAGTACCATTGTCTTTGTGATAATTACTCTTATGTAAATGGATTTTTATGTTATCAATGAAAGCTATGTGTTGTTATACCTTTTAGACATTTTGCTATTACTTAAATGCATCAACCTGCATATATGGAACATAGAGAATCAACTTGCATATATGGAACATAGAGATATCCAATCTACAATATTTGCATGCAAAGAGCATTTTTATTGGCCTATTATGCTAGCAAATTAAGTGTCACCATTGAAAAAATATAGTTTTCTTATGCCTTTGTTAGTTCCTAATGGCCCATGGGATCAACTTTCTATGGACTTTATCACTAGCCTTCCTACTACGTCTTCTCATCATGACATGATTTGGACCATTGTTAATAGATTTAGTAAACAAGCTTATTTCACTTACTATAAAAAGACTCTATCTGCTTCACAATCTACTAAGTTATTTATTAATACCATATTTCCTCATCAGAAGTCTTCTAAGGTTATCCTATGTGATTGAGATGGCCAATTTTGCAATCATTTTTGAATAGCTCTCTTTAAGAATTTAGGCTCTAAGATGGATTTTACTTTAGCTTTTCATCCTAAGAGTAATGGTCAAACTAAACTGACCAACGATACGATTCTTGATCTTCTTAGATCCTACACAATTGACTAACCTAGTAATTGGGACCTCCAACTTCTGCCTATTCTTCAATTTGCCTATAACAATATCCCACATTCTAAAACTGGCAGAGTTCATTTTAAATTAGTTTATGGGAAGAAATTGCCTATCCCGATGACAACCATTGCTAGTGATATCCTAGCCACCACTGAATCTTTGACTACTAAGCATACAAAAAATTAAGAAGGTCACTAAAAAGATTAAACAAGATTAATTGAAGTACACAACCCAAGCTAACAAAAGAGGCAAGGCTATTAAATTTAAGAAGATATAGTCTAGTTTAGAATGAGAATATTTCAATCCATTGAAAAGCATCCAAAAACTAAGTTAGCATCCAAAATTTATGGCCCATTTAGAATTATTTTGCAAGATTAATGAGAATTCATTTAGATTGTGCATTCCTCATTACTAGCAAAAACATAATTCTTTTGATATTAGTTTATTGAATCCATTCAAAGGAACACCTCCAATTACTCATGTAGTGGATGAACCACCTTTATTAGAGGATGATATTGAAATTTTAGTTCCTAAAGTAATCATTGACCATGACCACACAACTACTAGAGCATGTAATTAATAACATATATATTTAGTCAAGTATAGAAACCATTCATTGGAAGAATCACAATAGATTCAAAAATTAGCGCTAACTCCATAATATGATAATTTAATTAATGCCTACCACTCACAATCATATTGAATATTCCAAAGTGTAGATTTATTGTAATAGGTATTATTTCATGTAAAATCCATGGAATTATATGGTGTAGATTCATCGTAGTAGGTACCACTAGTATATAGTACAAATTTGTAGCAACACTTGTATGTATTGGCCACCCTTGCATTTTTCTATGAGTTATCAACTAGAGATAGTTGTTTTTTAGTCCTTAAAAAATGTTATGAAATTATATTTATCACAATATTTTATCGTAATTTATTGTATATTTTATTTATTTATTGCATGATCTATGACTTATTAAACGAGGCACACGTGTGATATTGGTCGTAGTATGCCTAGCAAATAAATGAAAGGATACTAATGTGTGTTGTGTTGTTGTGAGTAGATAGTTAGATAAAATAAAAAAAATTATTATTTTTGGAGTGCACGATTTTTTATATGGAATTTATGCACTCTACAGCGTGGTAAAATATTACCTTAAGCATTATATTTTGTATGCACTTATTAGCACAAGGACTTTGCATGCACATATGCATACTACATTTGTTTTTTAATGTATTTATTAAAAAGGATAGAATATTATTTTTGTAAGTCTATTAGAATAGAGTACATTATAATTTATTTGCACAAAAGCAAGTCATGTAGAGTGAGAAAAAGCAAAAAATACAAAAAGAATGCTTTCAATATATTTTCAGCACAAAAGCTTATTCTAATATTATAAATACAAGCATGGGGGAGATGCTCACCCATGCATGGAGGGAGATTGTACCCAATCTTGTATCATGCAAGCTTTTGGTATCCTCTTTTCTCATGCTATTTATTGACTCTTATTTTATTCTCAATTATTGTCTATCTTATGGTGAAGGCAAGCAACAAGTACCATGTTATTGTGCACCATCCCCATTTTCCACCAAAGGACCAACTAAAGGCTTTAAAGAGCATCTCTATGTTGAGATGGTAAGCTCACCACATGCATACATTGATGATAGATCACCTAGTTAGATGGATCTACATGTCTACACTTAGCATGCTGATGGTCATTATAATCCTCACATAGCCACTGACTTATCACTTATTATATTTGGTTAGTTACACCTACTTATTACAGCTAGCATAGTTATAGCACCAGTTGATTAGTATAGTCACTTGTGCACTATTTGACTTAGTAGGCCACTTTCCTTTATATTGTATCTTATCTATAATTTGTGTACATTATATTGTGTGAGAAAGAAGGAAGAAAAACTAGCAAGAAAACGTTTGGGCCTCCATCTATCTTCTTGTGATCTTGAATGAGCTTCCTCTTGTTTGTAGTGTATGTATTCACAGTGCAATAGCTCAAGCAAGTCCCTCCCACCACAAAATTCCTGACATGGTATCAGAGCAGCACCATTGAGAGGTTGGTTTTGAAGACTAAAGGAAAGGAGAAGGAGCAAGGATTCAAGTAAGCAAGTAATCAATATAAGAGGATCTCCCATTCTCTCTATTTGCCCGAAGGCACTAAAAGTAGGGCAGAGAAAAAATCTCAGATTATTGTGAGATTTGGTATGTAAGCAAATGGTGTATATTTTGCAAATAATCTCTTTAGAACATGCCACTATATTTTTGGTCATTTTAGGTCCCATTTTAGGTTCCCAAGATTGTGGACATCAATTTTAGGACATATTACAATTTCAGCTATGTCAGCCATTTTCTAGTATACAAGTTATAATTTCAAATTTGTAAGTTCTAAGGTGTTTCCCAAGGAGAAAACACAAGGTTGTTTATCTACAAACATGTTATAGATTATTGTGTTTTTGAGCAATTAGCGAAAAAGGTTGTCCAATTTATTGATGTGTACATCTTGTGAAGGATTGTAGAAGTTTTGCCTATTTTTTGATACTCAATTGGATCATAACGACTAAGAATAGTGGAAATCCAAATATTTAGAAGCTACACAAGAAAACTATCCATCATGGAAGTTATGTGTAATTAACTTCGTTATGTTAGATATGATCAATGCCCCACCCTCATTAGGTGCTACCAATGATCCATGGTGCTCAAAGTTGTAAAGCCCCCATTATGAGGAGAAGCCAAAAGTGAGCCCGGACATTGGTTGAGTCCTGACTTGTATATCAAATGAGGTCTATGTGACCGGATGGCAAAAAGGTGACTGTTGTGGGTCTAATCTTTGGGTTAGATGGAGTGGTTAAGATGGTAGCAACTCGAGGCGCATATCATCGAGTTGCGGTGTAAGGGAGTTAAAAGGGGCCCCTATTGTGGGGTCCAGGGGCCGCGGAAGCAGCCCCTGGTTGGGGGGTCCCAGGGGGGCCAGCGGCCCCCCTGGCGAGGGTCTGGGGGCAGCGCCCCCGGCCCGATGGTAAAAGGAATATTCCCTGGCCGACTAGTGGAGGCTCATATGGTAGGTCGGTCAGCAGGCCGATCTAACGACCTTCGCGGGCTATAAAAGCTAAACCCCTTCACAACCATCTCTCACTCATCTTTCACCCAGTTAGAGTTGTTGTTCCAGCTAGCCTTAAGCTCTTCACCTATCTTCTGTCTAGATCGCCATCTAAGCTTCACACAGTGGAAGCGCACGGGTGGACAGAGCCATCTTTGTATCAGTTGTTTGGAGTTAAAGAATTTACTGATTCTCCTCTTATTTGTTGTGTACTCTCTATCTCTTTCTCAGATTCTGTTCGCTGCACCGTGTAATATTTTACACCTTATTGGAAAAAGCCTCTTCAAGTTATTGCCTCACGTGAAGAAAAGGAACCATAGTTAAGTAATCATGTGAGATTGTACAAGAATTAAAGGCATGGAAAGAATGGAATGGAAAAGACAAAAATGTAATGTATTGGCTATTTGCAGTCAATTATAATACTATGCTAGGGAATTTCAAAAGTATAGAAACTTCACGTGCAACTTGAACAATATTCAAGAATATGGTTTCAATAAATACAAATATATGGAAGATACTGGCTATCTGTAGGTCATTGATAATACTATGCTAGGGCATATAGAAAATACAAAAACTTCACATGCAACTTGAACAATCTTCGAGAATATTGTAACGTGTCCGCTTGACCACTTGTGCGACATGTCTTAGCAGCCCATCGGGAGGGGAGTCTAGAAAGCGCCACTTGGCACTCGCAAGGAATGTCACAGGGTTTGCGATCTAGGTCTTCCTGAGTCTGCCCCGAAGCGGAAGTATCCAGCCGTTCCCACTTAGGACCGATCTGAAGTCAGGGTTTCTTTCCTATCAACCAAGTATCTAGGAAGTAGCTAGCGTCGAGCTCCAGATGACCCACTTTGAGTAGGAACAACAGAGTCGAAGTGGATTTATGCTGCACTTGGTTCATGGAGAATGGGAAACGAGAGGGATGTGAAGCTCAGCCTCTCTGTCCATAAGGCATAGTCCCATTCCACTCCACTAAAATAGCATAAATCGGGATTCTAACTCAATTGACTCTAGGTCTTCACAGTATCGTTATTACGTCTTTTGAGAAAAGTTCCCAGCTAATCGAGACCACCCTTCCGTAGGACGGACCCAAGCCACATCCACCGCACTTTCCTCATGTTGCTTAGTTATCTAATTACCTAGCACATTATGTTTGATATGCAAAAGCAGCTTCCTTAATCACTCAATTTAAACACAGGTTCCTTCACGCAACTTAGGCACTGACAAAAAAAAAAACAATGTCAAGCAAGTTTCTTTTTCAAATATCTGATTTTTATTTATCATAGTCTTGGAATACATCAAGTATCTTGTCCAAAGGCTATCCCAGTAATCAACATGATTGCTGCTCCAAGTTTTGCTCGTAGACTAGTACACGGGCCTTGAGATCCCGTCTCGAGTCACGTTTGCCTCTTGTGCGGGATCCCAATGCAAGGAATTTACAGCCAGAGCCTCCCCTAGCACCCAAGCATCCTCCCGCTCCAAGCAGCACCCACGGAGAGACCTCTTGCGACGGGTTCGGTCCATGTACCCGGCACGGCTAACATCCCCCTTGGATAGGGCCAGGTAGGCAGTCGGAGGTAACTGAACCTGCCTCTCCCTCCAGTCTTTTAACCTGAAGCATTAAGTGTTTTGCCTTGAATTAGTTCCTTGACCAAAGAAGTTCAACCAATGTACCTAAGTGTACAATCACGATCATTTTAGTGGTCGTTCGTACGATCAACTGCTAAGGTGTAATTCCTTCTTCTCGAATGCTCCTAGCATTCAATCCTGGATCGTTCGCGACTTGGCAAGATTCCGAGGGCTTGGCAAGCTAGGTTGCTTGTTTACCCCTTTTTTTTGGGGTAAGGGTTTATACCCTATCGACCCCAATCTTCGTTACCTTAGGTCTCCTTGTACTATAGACAAATAGATCTTGGACAACCCTATCATCCTCGGTTGGTCAATTTGCTTCTTGGCAATTCACAATTTCCCTAAGTTCGACAAATCGGTCCCCAAAAGAGACAGTTGTAGTAGGGCGACTACTCGACTTCTAGCTTGTAATTAGATCTCGCCTCTCTCGGCCTAAGATGTAGTAGTAGCATCTTATGATTTAGTTGCAATAGCATCTGACCGTGCAGACTAGTGGCATGAGATAGGTAGCAATGCCTATCTTGAGGAATTACATCCCTTTGTTTGTCGATATTACTAGTATTCGTGTCCTAAGCATGGTACCCTCTCTTACTTACAACATAGGACGATCTAAGTACAAGAACACTGGATTAACTCTGCAAGTGCAATACTAAGCAACATTTTAACTTATCTCACCCTATCTTTCATATTGAATGTTACTATCATTACATGCGTATTGCATCCTATATGCTTTTCATCAAATGAAATATAACCCTTTTCCTTTTCATACATTTACTTATCCATGCAAGTTGCTTATGCATGCAGGTTATGCTATGTACAGTTATAATGATATTGAAATAAAAACATAATCTTTTCCTTTTCCATGCAAGTCACGTGAAATAGAATGCAGTTGCTTATGTGGAAATATAACCCTTTTATTCCTCTCCATAGCAACTACCTATTCTTTAATTAAACGTCCTCCTACGAATCAACCTATTTACGATCATCATAAGGGATTTTTTAATTGCACAAACGCGATGTGTACAACATAACTCATTCTTGCCAACATAAGTTACCCAATGCAAACCTTCCAATGCTCATGAGCATCGCAATATATATTTAACCTATGTGCGCGATGCAACTGCATAAGGAATCTTGGCCATCTCGACCTTCTACTCATTAGACTGTGGACAATTAGCATGGTTAACTTTCATGTGAGAAGGTAAAGGAGGATAGCTAAAAGACTTAATATCTTGCATATGAAACTGCTCAAGGAGGGACACAAATGGCATACAAGCCAACCCCAAGAAGGCGTAATGCGTTCAGGACGAGCTGGCCCACTCTATCCACCACTACTTTATTATGTGGTTTCTTTGGTCTCTCTTTATTTTATAGATGCTTCATTAAGCATTATGCCACTATTGTAGCACCTTTGACTGATCGGTTAAAATAGAAATAATTTTTTTGGGATGCTGTTGAGAGATAGACAATTGATGTATGCTCTAGGAAGAGATGACCTGAATCCCCGGAAGAGATGACCTGAATCCCATATGCATAGTGAGGAGAGTGGAACAACTCAACTTCTATAAAGCATCGTACTTGACAATGGAATGAATACAATATTATCATTCTTTGTACTTTCACTTAGTATCTTGTCAGTGTCAATTCATTACACAAGATTGTCTTTATGAGTCCAAGCTAATCTATCTTGGAACCTAATTCACTTGTGTAACAGTTGGTCTCTCTTTGTCTATGACAAAATGAATATAGTATTCATCTTCCATTCTCCATAGCAGCCATGTTCTAGATCCGTGATCTTCAACATGGTATCAGAGCCCAGTCAAGCATGGCTTAGCTCATCTCCATAAGCCAAATTTCTTTGGAATTCCTTTTGGAGAATGCATGCCACGTATTGTTTTCTAAGTGCTTAGTTAGCATGTATGTGATTAATCAATGGAAACAATTCAATCTCAGTTTACTAGTCAATAAGTTGCCTTTGGAATTCAAATGTTATTGTGTGAGTATGATAATCAATATGAGGATTAAATTGGTCTAAAACATATACTAAGGATAATGTCTGATGATTGAAGAGGTGCAACTAAGAAATCATGTTTTTCTTTATATTAAGGATATTTTCTGATGATTGTAGAGATGCAACTAATAAATCATGTTTTTCTTTATACTTATCCATAGAAATTTCTAACCCTTTAATTTCCTTTGTACCATTGTGTCTAATACCTTGAAATGTAGATTTAGCCTTGTACAAGGAAGGACTAGTTTCTAGTTGCAACCTCCTAACCAATTTTTTCGAAATAAAGTCATGAGAATTACCATTATAATCATGTAACATAGTCACATTCAAATTATGTACCAAACGATTCATCTTTAGTAAATCATGTAAAGAAATAGGTATATCTTCAATAATCCCACTTTGGCCTTCACATTGGATGGTTTCACCAATACTTAATGGAGCTCCATGTGTAGATGCATAAGGAACCATAAATATTAGTTCCTCTTCACATGATAAACAAGCACCAAACATTGTGCAAAATTGTGAGAAATGTTAATAAAGATTTAACTTGTAGGAAAAGTGTCCCCATAAAAAAACTTACAATATCCTATAGCTTGGTCCACTAACCTACACAAGCAATATTCATAAAAAAGTAGGTGGACCAAACAACTATTGTACCTCAATATGAGGAAAGGGTCATGATATTACAAAATCACTCTCATCAAATAGACAAAGGATGTTGATCATCATCACCCTTTTGTAATTGCTCTCAAGAATGAAAATTGCTTATGGATAAAAAAATATGGAGCACCATGGAAATTGCATAAATCGATCAAGGCCAATGTGTAAAAGCTAGAAAAGCTTCTTAGAAGATCATTTTGGCACATTAACAACATTAACAAAAGATATCAAGTGATTACTTGAGGCTATAATTGAATGAAAGAGCTAACAAAGGAATGAGGCATAGAGAGAAGAAGCACAAAACACAATAAGCACACAAAATGAATGCAGAATGCAAATATGAAGATGACAAAATATGATGAAAGAGAAAAGCCTGAATGCAAAGATGATGGATGTAATAAGTGACATTCATGAAGGTTCCACCAATGGCTATCCCTATTGGGGGTTAAAGGCCGCTTGTTCCTAGCCACCTACATTTACTTTCTACATCGTGCCCACACGTCTGTATACTGTAGGTGACAGCCACTACACATATGCACATTGTAGGTGTGGCAACTGCCCATCACTTTAACTTTATTATTTATTCTTTTTATGACAACAGAATAAGGGAAGATAGGATACACATTGTGATTGTTAGAGTTCTCACTATATCGTCTCTCTCTCTCTCTCTCTCTCTCTCTCTCATATCTCTGTCTCTCATGCTTGAATCTCCATAGTTCTTGTATCCTCTTGCTTCTACTCATGCTCTCACTTCGGCTCCACCTTTCAACTAGTATTAGAGTGGGTACTCGATTGGCAACTGCTCATTGAGGTATGCATCAGTCATGTTGCTTCCTTGATCACTTCCACCCTTTTCAACATTGATCAGTGCCTTCCTCTGAAATTTCCGAGCTTTGCCAAGTGAGCATTAAGCTCAATAGTAGTAATAAAACAATCAAGAGTAACCATTGTGAATTGCACCAATTTGGCTACCCTTGTTCCTGATATTCTTCACCTCTTCTAGCTCATGCCAACCTTCCCAAATCAGTGGCGACTTAGTTAGCATCCTCCCCAGCATTGAAGGCTTTGATATTGAGCATCTTTTTGAGTCTTTGAGGTCAGCAATTGACCTAGTGTCTAAGACAGACCTACTATTCACTTTGTTCAGGACAAACTTGCTATCTAGACCTATTGTTCACTGTGTTTAGGATAGACATACTATTCATTGTTTGGTGGACAACGTTTGCTTGGTTAATGCTCTATCGATGGTTATGGGATAAGTTTTCATGCGCAAATTATGTATTGATGCTTGGGAAAGGATTTTGGATTGATTAGAGCTTATTTAGCTTAGTATTTGGAAGATTCTCTATTGTTATACCTTGTGGATAGCAAGCTTACATGTTGAAAGCTTATGAGTTGCATGACTATGGGCACTTACATGTTGATAAAGTTTACAAGAAATATCTTCAGCAAGACATATTGAAGATAGGCTTTGATAATAGAATAGCTAAAATCCCTTACATACTAGACCATGCTAGTTATACTTTCATTTTGGTAAATAGATTTCTACTAGACTCGCTATAAGTCAAGAAGGGGTATAAGAGAATGGTGCCCACTAAGTGAAAGGGAGCGACGGATCAAAGGTTGGACTCGAGAGCTATGGCGGGAGAGCAAGAGCAAGAAAGGGAGAGACTAGAAATGGGAACTCCAACAGTCACAATGTGTGACCGGGCCTCCCTTTATTCAAAATGTCACTAAAAGAATAAAGAATAAAGTGACGGTGACGGGCGCCCACCACTTATAGTGTGCAGTGGCGGTGACTGTCAGTGTAGTAATACATGGATGGCTAGGCAGAGGTGGCTTTACCCCCAATAACCTCCCACTTAAAGGCGAATTTGCCCCAGTGAGGAGTGAAAAGAAAAAGAAAAAAGACAGTACAACATGTACACATGTACAACAGGATGAGAAAAGACGTCATCTCATCCCACGCCCATCAACCTCCTGAGGAAGGCAAAGCGCTCTGTAGAGAGGCTTTTCGTGAGCAGATTTGCAGGATTTTGGTCAGTCGAGATCTTGACAAGATCAACAGACTTGTCCTCAACGACCCCACGTATGAAGTGATACCTCATCTCGATGTATTTTGTCTTTGCATGGAAGACTGAATTCTTGGCTAATTGAATAGCACTCATAGAATCCGAATGCAGTGTAGGGATAGCATCAATACCAAGGTTAGCAACTAAACGACCCAACCAAATGGCCTTCTTGCAAGCCTTAGTGGCTGCAACATACTTGGCCTCTGTAGTAGAAAGGGATGTGCATTTTTGCACCCTGGATATCCAAGAAATAGCACCTCCAGCATAGGTGAATACATAGCCGGAAGTGGACTTCCTACTATCTGCATGTCCTGCATAATCATAGTCAGTGTACCCCACGACTCTTGTATCCTGGTTGCCATAGCATATGCACATATTTGCAGTGCCCTTCGGGTACCTCATGATACCCTTCACAGCATCCCAATGCTTCTTGCTAGGTGTAGCCATATAGCGTGCCACAACACCAACTGCAAAGGCAATATCTGAAAGAGTGGCTATCATGGCATACATAAGACTACCCACTGCGGATGCATAGGGAATCTTGGCCATCTCGGCCCTCTGCTCATCCGTCTGCGGACAATCAGCCTGTGATACCTTCACATAAGAAGGCAATGGACAGCCAATAGGCTTTATGTCTTGCATGCGGAAGCGCTCAAGGACTTTATGAATGTACTCCCTCTGTGACAAGTAGAGGAGTCCCTGATGCCTATCGCGTCTAATGCGTATGCCAAGTATGTGAGCAGCCTATCCCAGATCTTTCATCTCAAAGCTCTTCTTGAGTTGAGCCTTAAGAGCATCTAGCTTATCATGAGCTTTCCTTGCTATCAGCATATCATCCACATAGAGTACCAAAATCAATAAAGAACCATCACGAGCTTTCTTCGTGTAAAGACACGGATCCATTGCACTTCGGCTGTAGCCTTGTGACTGCATAAAGGCATCAAACTTATGATACCACTCCCTAGGTGCCTGTTTCAAGCCATAAAGACTTTTCTTCAATTTGCACACTAGGTGCTGCCTGCCAGGTTCTGCAAAGCCCTTAGGCTGCTCCATATAAATCTCATCATGCAAATCACCATGTAAGAAAGCCGTCTTGATATCCATTTGGTATAAATCCAAGTCAAGCTGAGCAACCAAAGCCAAGACTAAGCGCAGGGTGGTCATCTTAACCACATGAGAAATTACCTCGTCAAAGTCCACACCATGCTCCTGCTTAAAACCCTTTGCTACCAATCTAGCCTTGTATGCCGGCTTGGGGTGTGCAAGGGTACTTTTTAGCTTGTACACCCACTTGCATGGCAAAGCCTTCTTGCCCATAGGCAAGGAAACCAAATCCCAAGTGTCATTCTTATGCAGAGAGTCTATCTTAGACTGCATAGCCCTCTCCCAAGAGTGACTGTCACCCCTGCGCATAGCCTCATCATAGGTGAAAGGCTCTCCTGCATCTGTAACCAAGAGATAATCAAGTGGACGTCTGTCTCTAGTAGACCGTCTCACGGCAGGTTCTGCTGCCTGCCCAACTGCCTGTCCAACACCTTGACCATGAGCATCTGCTGCTGCTGCAGCTATAGGCTGTCCAACTGGCTGTACGGGAGCTCTCGGCTCCTGAAATATGACCCTGCGGATCTCAACAACTCTCTCAGGCTGCCTATGCATTTTGTCTTCATGGAAGACTACATCATGACTGCGGATGACTTTCCACGCCTGCGGATCCCAGAGACGGTAACCCATCTTGCCTGCATCCCCATAACCAAGGAAAATGCATTTGACACTCTTGGGATCCAGCTTACTTCTCTTGTCCCTGGGCACATGGCAAAATGCCTCACATCCAAAGGCACGGAGATGCGCATAAGAGGGAGGTTTTCCAATCCATACCTCCTCTGCAACCTGGAAATCCAAACCAATAGAGGGTAATCTGTTTATGACATGCACAGCTGTACTAATTGCCTCAGCCCAAAAGCTCTGTGGTAGGCCTGCATGGCTAAGCATACTGCGTACACGCTCATGGATGGTTCTATTCATCCGCTTAGCCAAACCATTCTGGGGGGATGTAGGGGGCGGTCAACTGACGCTTAATACCCCTCTCATCACATAACTGCTCAAAAGCACGCGAGACATACCCACCCCCATTATCTGTCCTTAGGCATTTTAGCCTATACCCAAACTGGTTCTCAACCAATGCAAGCCATCTCTGAAACACAACCAAGGCATCGGATTTCAGCTTAATGGGATAAGCCCAAACTTTCCGTGAAAAATCATCTATGAACGTAACAAAATACTTTGCACCACCCATAGACTGACAAGGCATGGGCCCATAGACATCCAAATGTACCAATGCCAAGGGCTCACTCATGCGTGGCCTACCAGACTTCTTATGCGTAGACCTAGTCTTCCTGCCATAAAGACAATGCTCACATGAATTAAAACATGCATAATCAAGGGGCGGTAAGTACTGCAAACCAGAAAGAATTTTCATTCCCTTCAAAGACATATGGCCCAAACGGGCATGCCAAAGAGATACATGTGGGATAGAACGCACAGACAAAACATGATCAAGGGAAGAGGGGTAGAGACTATCAGCCTTGGCACCTCTCGCAATCACAAGTCTGCAAACGAGTGATCTTCCATGCAGAGTCTCCAAAACATACATGATATCCTGCATCATCAAGCTGTCCAACTGACATGAGATTGCATGTCAAAGCAGGTACATGACGTACATCCTACATAACAAAACTGCTGCGAGAAGGAAACTGTAGCCTAACATCAAGAGAGCTGTCATCACCCAAGCGCACAGAACCCGAAATAGTATGGTATGAATGAAACCACTCTCGACAAGGTGTCACATGAAAGGACGCATCTGAGTCCAAGAGCCAACACTGTGCATACATAGAGTGTATCTTTGTCATCTGCAAAGCACTAGAAGAAGCTGCTAGGATATAATCATCATCATCAACATTCTCAGGCTGCATAACATTGATGTCTTCAATTTTAACACTGGACTTTGCAGGTACTATGTTGTGATCAGAAGACTTATCCTGCACTTTGTCTTTCCCCTTATCTTTGCACCTTTCATTGCGCAATTCATGGCATTGTGGCCTAATATGGCCCTTTTTTCCACAATGGTGACAAGTAACATCTGCATTCCTGCCACGGGATTTGCTACGTGACTTCCCACGAGACTTGGACCGAGATTTCTAAGAATCCCGTCCATGGCCACTACCACTACCACGCTTTCTATATCCATCATTCTTGCCTCTAACTGTCATAGCATGAGACACATGAGAGGCATCCAAATTCTTATGGTTAACCTCTTCATGCAGAAGAGCACTCTCAACATTAGATAATTTCAAGGTAGCAGTAGAGGCACATAATGTAGTGCAGAATACATCCCATGACTCATTAAGAGTACCAAGCAAGAAAAGAGGAGTGACATCCTCTGCAAAAGTGATGTCTTGAGAAGTCAAGTTCTTGAGTATAGCATGGAATTGGCTCAAGTGAGCAGACATAGTCACATTCTCCTTCATGCGCAGATCCATAAGCTGCTTCAGCCCAATACATCTGACTCACTGGACTTTTCTTGTCATAGAGGTTTTTGATCTTTTTCCACAACTGCCATGCACTCTGTTCTTCCTCAAAGACATTATAGTGAACCTGTTCTGTGAGAGACAATACAATAGTGGACTTGCATAACTCATCAAGCTCAAGCCATTCCTCATCTGGCATAGTTGCAGGCGGATGCCTGCTTAACCTCAAAGGTTTGATCTGTGATTTATGCACCAACACCTGTCAAATCTGGCTCTTCCAATAAGAGTAATTCGTACCATCAAGCTTAGTGATGTTGAAAATAGCATGATCAGTGGATGAACTCGCCATAATGTAGGCTGGAAGATTGTAGATAGTTCAAAACTGCTTGCTGTTTACTGCAGAAAATGACCAAAAAATGACCAAAATCAAGGAAAAATGGCGAAGAAAGTGGAACCAAAGCTGCTGCCCACCAAGTACTAGTGAAAGTATATCATTTTAGAGTGTTTCAGCATGGAAAATCCATGTCATTCCATACATATATGCTTGATATAATAAATTTCAGATTTCAGTAAAAGAGAGCTAACAGTGCCAAAATCGGATTCCAAGGCAATCAGATACTACCAAGACCAAAGCCGACATCATGCGGGCATAGCATAAGAATATGATGGTCGATAAGCATGAATCCAACACCCAAGTATGTCATACAAACATCTGCCAGTGAATAGGCACACCTCCCAAGCAACGGGGCAAAGTGTTCCTACCACTACCAAAACTTGACACAAGTAGGTGTTAGTTCACAAAGATACTGATCCAAAACTGAGACTTAGCTCATAAGCATACAGTGAACCAAGACATATGATGTATCATCCCAAAAGGTAAGAAGTCCCAAAGTCTCAAGTGTCTGTAAAACTGCTCAATAGCATGTAACGACTCAATGCATAAAAGTACCACCTGCTCAATGTCTAATAAGCATTCAAGAATGCTCCCACTGGCACAAAAGCCGTATGTACGAGCTCAAGAGCTCAAGCCAAGGCAAGACACAGTGCCAATGATATAAGTCCAAGACAATACATCAATAGTACATCCCAAACATGTAGGCAGTAGGGCATCCGTATGTAGCATCCATAAGCATGTAAGACATCAAGTACATCCCAAGATACAATTCTAGCAAGCCAATAAATAGCTCAAGTAAGCACTGAGAATCCAAGGTCAAGCCAAGACCGAGCTCCAGTAGCAATAGTCTCCAAACAATATAACTAGCATGTAGTGATGGCGTAGGCTAAGCATGTTAAGACCGGTCAGACATAAGCAACATACATACCATAAGTACATCCAAGACAGAGCATCCGAATGCTTTGCAAAGCAAGCTCAAGCTCAAGCTCAACCAACGATCCTGAATCAAAACCAAGCTCTATGTCGAGCCCCAAGTGTCAATACATCACCATATATGTCCGAAACATAGCCCGAAAAGCATAGGCATAAGTATACATGAATAAAATGACTTCAGCACAACTGTGTACAGCAGTGATTTACTACAAAACTGAGAATTTCAGCACCAAAATCAGCTCCAAATGGTTGCCAAACAATAGACATACATTCCCCTAACATCCGAGCATCAAACGGGACCAATCGGGCATCAAATGACAATGCCAAACAAGCTGTAGCATCAAATGTCAGTGTAACACTGTCATAAACTACATGTGGACTGTTATGATAGTCCCAAAATAGTGTTAAAGCAGTCCAAATGCTATGCCAATACATCAACCATCAAAACCAAGCATCAAAGCATGTTCATATGCCCGAAATGGAGCCTTTCCAAGTGCCAATGGAGGGGAGAGAGCTGCTGTTGTGACTGTCAATGCTGAAGACACATATGGGAGGGCTGCGTGATTCCACCAACTGTAAATGCTGGTCCTGGGGCTGCAAAAAAATGGTGGCCAAGCTTCGGAGGGGTCCAGTTAAAGCCAAGGAAGGCCTCAAACAAGCTCCAGCAAGTCTTGTTCAAAGGCAAGTGAGATATGAAGCAAGGGAGCTTCAATGGTGGCTGCCCCAATCTTGTTTACAGCTTGTGAGACCTGAGAACTGAAGTAAAACCTGAAGAAAATGATCAAATACCTCTGATGTAATGCCCTGAAGGTGCCCAACAATGTTGAGAAGGTGCTCGAGAAGCCGGGGAGTGACGAGAGCTCGAAGGAGTCGGATATGATTGCCGGGAAGGAGACCCAATGCAAGTAGGGAGTCGATGGGATGCTGAGAATGCCACGAACCAAGCTCAAGAGTCAAAAAGCAAAGCTCTGATACCAGTTGAAAGAGAGTGACGGATCGAAGGTTGGACTCGAGAGCTATGGCGGGAGAGCAAGAGCAAGAAAGGGAGAGACTAGAAACGGGAACTCCAACAGTCACAATGTGTGAGCCTTCCTTTATTCAAACTGTCACTAAAAGTGGCTGTGACTGTCAGTGTAGTAATACACAGGTGGCTAAGCAGAGGTGCCTTTACCCCCAACACTAAGCCCCTCCTATTTGCATCGGCCATACATCCATTATTTTGTCTCATAGATATGATGCTAGCAAAGGGAAATTATGGGAGAAAGCAACTTTTCCAATGACCTGCTTATGATCCTAAAAGTGAAGGTGGCAAACATGAAAAAAGCTTTGTAGATATTGGATATATATGATTGAACAATTGGGTTTAAGATCAACCTAAGCAAATCTTCTATGATGAATGTGATTGAAGAGATCTGACAAGCTTAGGATGGAGGGGAGAAGGTTGTATTGAGAGGCGATACATTTAGGTACCTAGGATCTTATGTGGCAGTGTAAGTCAATGAATCACACAAGTAGAGTGGGTCTTAGAAAATGTGAGAAATAAGATTAACAAGTAGATCTCCACTTCTTAGCCGCTACATATCAAACTAAAAATCCAAAGGCTTTATATTTTTCTTGCATTAAGATTCTATCCACTCCATTTTATCATAAAATGTAGGGATATAGAAGGCATGGGACTTCATGATTGGGAGATTCATTTGGGAAAACCTAGTAAGGAATGGTACATAGCTCCAATCGCTATAAGCAATCTAAACAAGATGGAGAAATCGAGGTTCTTGCACTTGCTTAATGTTGTGATAGAATCATTCAAAGCGAGACCCAAACTTTTGAAGAAGTGTTGGAAAGAAGCCAGCCCTTGGGCATGCAAAGATGTTGGTTGAAGGCAATAGGGAAATATGTAAAGCTTAAAGCTTAAGGAACATCTAAGTTATCATCATCCATGCACTAAAAGCCCTTTAATATAATGGTGTTTATCAAGACATGATAAAAGGTTGAACAAAAGTTTTGGATTGCATTATTGCGGACTTGGGTAATGTCTTAGGTAATGCCAATGAAAGATATTTTGGCCAATGGGCATATAGAGCTCCATTAATAACGATCCTTGGAAGAAGAGGGAGGTACTTAGTCAAGAAGGGGATTTCAAGATCCTTCACTAGCCTATGCCAAGTGGACAAAATGCAATATCTTACGAGTTTAGGAGGAGAGAAGGTCTTCCAAACTCATGCAAAGTCATTTGGAATTTTGTTAGAGCAAATATTGGTAGGGTTATTATTGTGCAACATTGGGTAGCTGCCAAATTAATAAGGGACAAGCTCACAAGAAAGTTGGAGAAGGATTCATAACCACTCAGGAGACAGATATAATTAGGGCTAATAGAGCTTGACAAACTAATATTTTTTATGATCAGTTTATCGTGGCACTTGTTACATGCATTTGGTCTCACAAGCTATCATTAAAGGAGAGAATCTTTGCATGGAAGCTAGCATTAGGGTTTTTTGACCCACTGAGAAGCTTAAAATTTGGGGGATCTCAGATAGCTAATGCTACTATGGTAATAAGGAATCAATTTGTCATGTTTTTTTGGGATGGATGTACCACCTCATTCTTCTCCACTACTTGGCAAGTTATTCTTTAGCGCATAGGCATGCAAGGGATAGAGAAGAAAAATATGATGTTTCATATCTCTAGCTTGCACAGAGAAGCAAGTGATGTCTGTTGAGAAATGTGCAATCACATCCACCAAAGCCTCTTTGTTTGGAACAAACAAGGCAAAGAAACATATTGCAAATAAAGCCTTAGACTAGGTCATGTATGCATGGTTTATTAAAGCCACGGTTGGTGATTACCATGGTCCCTTTTCACTTTTCTCCACCTACTATAAGCCTATAAAAGACACTCATCCCCACACTCATTCAATCAATCATTATCAGTCAGTTGTACTTGCATTATGCTTGGATAATATTAGTTGTTCTTCTTTGTCAATGCTTCTGCCTCATTATGATTGTTTATTTGCACATCAATGATCCTCCATAGCATGCATTCTCAATATTTTAACAATATCATGTGATTTGGCCTTCAAATTATATGTTTTCATTTTGCAAGCCACATAGGATACGAGAATGAAGAGAGTTTTTTGAGGGTACAAGAATAGAAGTAAAATACGAGGGCATGGTGTCTAGAGTTAGAGCCTAGAGGGTTTTTTAGTATGTCGCGTGTGGCAGGTAAAACTTGAGAGCAGGGAATCACCCTCAATCCCAATATTTCGTGGATCCTAACTCGGAGAATGATTTAATGTGATCGTACAATCACTAACTCATACAATTAAATGCGTGTCAAGGCTACGAGAAGAATTAGCGGCCATGGCCCATGGGATGCCAAAGCCATGATCATGAATCATGATGAGGAAACCGCTGTCGGTGGCAAATGGCAATGAATTAGGAGATGGGTGGATCTGATGTGCGGCAGTGGCACAAGCCGTGACTTCAAAGGGAGCATTAAAACTCTAGACGGGTCACAGTGGTGGGTGGGTGTTGTGTCATCACGAGGCCTTTCGATCTTCCCACTCTATAAATTCCTAGCCATCTCCACCCGCAAATTATCGATGCCGATGCTACCCAATAAATGGGATACCCTACAGACCCGTGATTGCAAAGGCAAGAAACAACCATCCTCCAAATTCAATTCTATACAACATTTGCCAACCAAAAAGTGACCGCTCTGGAGTGACAAAGTTTACTTCAAAAGAAGGGGTCACTAATGGAGAGACTCTCTCTCTCTCTCTCTCTCTCTCTCTCTCTCTAGACTATAGTTTCTACCACTTCAATTTTTTCTTTGTCTCATTTAATAAAATTGGCATCATATGAAGTATCAAGGATCCCCCATCACTTTGGTTTCCGAACTTTCTTTTTTTGGAGGAAAGCATGAAAGTGAATATATTAACATCTAAGTAAGTTATGAGCGATTATTGGGCTATTAGCTAGCTTTGAGGAGTAGCTAGCAAGAGATAGTTGACAAAATATTTTGACACAACCAACATACAGATTGTTGAGAGGGGAACAATAGAAAAGAAGGCTTGTCATAGACATGAGGTTTGGAGGCATATAGGACTGGAGTAGGCTTATCACTTACATAGCAAAGACAAGACTAAGTATTACAAGGGCAATGTGGACTGTTGCTATAAAGGGAGGGAAGTATGCATGCATCAATAGTTTCGAGCAACATCCTTAATCACCATGATGATCTCCCAAAGCTCTTGCTCTTCCGCAATGGTATCCAAGATTGCTTGAGCTTCATCACACATTCGCTCCAAGTGTCGTTTCTCCTTGATTTGCTAATAATGGCATCTTGCTTTGCTTCAATCTGCACAACAAATCTAGTTGTAGTGGAAGATAACTCAATGTCAACATGCATACCATTGGCTTCACCAATCAACCATTCTTTATATGCAATGGGTTGAGGGTGGAAGGTTTTAATGATATGTTGGACCATTTTAAGTATATCTTTATTGTAGCTATAATTAAAGAAGAGATGAGGAATATATTTGACTTCCTTTTTATACCTAGGGTAGTGTCCATATCCAAAACCAAGCTTGTGAGCACCTTCACGTATCCATAAACCCTTGTGTAGGATTAACCATAAAATAGTGGGTTCTTTGGTTCTAAACATGGGGAGCATACTTGAGAGAATCTATAATTCCATTGATCACAGTTCTAGTTGCGAGACCACTTTTCATTTGGTTTAGATATAAGCTTATGGGGGGATGTTAATAACATGCAGTAGTGGGTGACCATTTTCCCATGAGAAGGCTCTTAAGTTGAAAGCACCTCAAAGTTGGATAGCACGCCCAGTGCTGTTTGGCCATGTAGAGATTCTTTCTTGAATTAATTGTACTTATGCCCTTGAGGCTTTAAATTGCTCCTTAATCTCACAAGGATCTTACCATTGATGTTTGTGGAAGCCCCAAAGATCTTCCCACAATTGTACACCTTCCTTACCAAGATGTGTTGTTGTTGTTAGGTGTTGGTGTTGAACATTACCACAGTGAATGCTGAATTAGATGGAATGGAGGAAAGCCCAATGAAGCACTAGCTTAGGTGCTTGTTTTTTTTTCTAATATGAAGCTTAAACATGAACCAAGCTTCCCACATGTTTTTTGCTAAGGTAGATGACTTTCTCATTGTAAGAGACACCTTGCAAAATATTGCAGTGATGATAGATATGTTTTTCCACTTCGGGTAGTTTTTGATCGCAAAGTTCATGTCATATCTTTGAAGAAGCATGGCCTAGTCCTCTTGTGATCCATTTAGCTGCCAATCTATTAGCTAGGCTTGTGAGATTTGGGATACCTACGTCCCTTACTCTTTAGGTTAAATACATGTACTCCAAGCTACTTTGGGGATTTTTTGATTATTATCGTTTTACCCACATAAAAATGCTCTAGAGAGACTTTCTAGCTCTTTAAAGGCATTTGTAGGAGGACTACCATTCGGCAACATAATTCCTTTAATGTATTATGACTTTGCTATAACTAGTCTTCTCTTCTATTTCATGGTCAAGTGATGTATGGCGAGTTCAACAAGTTTGACAACACTTATCAACCCACTTCTCATTAGTCTATCACAAGTTGATTGGAAAAGGATTTTACTAGGTAGTTTTGGGATCTCAGTCAGAAAGAGTTTGGGTCCTATCCTACTAAGTGAAATATAGGGCAATCTTCTCTATTGTTTGCCATGGATAGTCAACTTCTCCCTAGTTGATGCGCTATTATTAGGGTGCCCTATGTGGATCAATTCTCCAAGAAACCAATTTGTAGTGTTTGAAATATAATTTTGTAGCATTTCTTCAACTTTGGAAAATGTATTGTATGTGCTACCTCATTTAGAGATCTTGCATCTTATGGCATGGCTGGATGGAATCTCCTAAAGTATTGAAGCTAGATGATAGTAGGAGGATTTGAGATTCTATCACTACAATGAGACATGTCATTTTGTCTCAAGCTTTCCCTAGAAGAATGTAGCAAGAAGAACTTGATACAAAAGTGAATGAAAAACAGGAGACTAAAGGCCAACGGGATCAACCTTAAAATATATATAGGCTAAGAAGACTGTGAAGGAGAGTAAGGGAAAATAGATGAAGAAGCATGTGGAGCAAGATGAATACAAAATTAAGAATAAGTCCTCAAGGTGCAAGTAGGAGGCAAAGAACAAGTCGTAAAGGGTAGAAACCTTGGAATAGTGACGAAATCATTAAACTTAGTTGTGCCCAAGGGAGGCTTGAGGTAATAGAAGCAAGGAGAACAAGGAGGCCAAGAGTAAGGTCCAGAGCCAGGGAGCATGGATACTAAAAATTCTCTTAAAAAATTGGCAAGAATATCACAAGGACTCAAAAATATCAATGGACCTTTGGGGAGCTCGAATACAAACATCTAAATATGTGAATAGTAGAGAGAATTGTGAGAAGAATCACTATAATTAGTTGAAATATACATAGCTTATGCTATGATAGAATATAACTAGTATGCATGTCTATTTAAAAGAGGAGTAAGAGTGATACGCTATGTTTGTAGGATGCAAAAATATGCGTTGATCTAGATGTAAAATTTGAGAAGCTTAGATATAAAAACTTTGCAAGTTTCTAAGCAGAGATTGAGAGGCACCTTAATGTTAGTTAATGAGGCATTGAAACTATAATTTTTTTGTGTTGATGAAGATAGTATTATAGTTTCTATACAAGTAATACTAGATACTAAATAGTTGGACTTATTATCCATATGTCCCTCAAATATCTCAAGTGTCATGCTTATATGCTAGGAGGACAAAAAGAGAGGAAGGAAAATGAGCTAGTATATATTGCAATTAGATTATGTGATTCTAGGATAGATCACTTATTATACTTTGCATGATAGAAGAGGAGAAGACTTATTGTGGCAATTGCTAAATGATAAGTAGAGGATAATGAATGCAATAAGCTGACACATACACGTGAAAGGTGAGAAGGATCAAAGCTTGCTTGGAAGAGCTATGACGAGAGAGCAAGAGCAAGAAAGAGAGAGACACCAAATGGAAACTCCAACAATCACAATGTGTGACTAGTCCTTCCTTTATTCAAACTGTCACTTAAAGAATAAAGAATAAAGTGACGGTGAGGGGCACCCGCCACCTGCAGTGTGCAGTGGCGGGTACTATCAATGTAGTAATACACGGGCGACTAGGTGGAGGCACCTTTACCCCCAACAACCTTTCACTTAAATGCGAATCTGCCCCAGTGAGGAGTGAATAGAAAAAAGGAAAAAATAGACAGTACAATGTACACATGTACAACAGGATGAGAAAAAACATCATCTCATCCAACGCCCATCAATCTCTTGAGGAAAGCAAAGCGCTTTTAGTAGTGAGGCTTTTTGTGAGCATCTATATGATTTTCGTCAATGGAGATCTTGACAAGGTCAACATACTTGTTCTCCACGACCCCATATGAAGTGATATCTCACTTCAATGTGTTTTGTCTTCGCATGGAAGATGACTCTTGGCTAGCTGAATAGCACTCATAGAATCCGAATGCAGCGTATGTATAACATCAATCCCAAGTTCATGGACCAAACGGCCTAACCTAACCATATGGCCTCCTTGTAGGCCTCGGTGGCTGCAACATACTCAGCCTCAGTGGTAGATAGAGTTGTACACTTCTGAACCTTGGACATCCAAGAGACAACACCTCTAGCATAGGTGAATACATAGCCAGAAGTGGACTTCCTACTATTTGCATGTCCTGTATAATCGGAGTATGTGTACCCCACAACTCATGTATCCTAGCTGCCATAACAAATACACATATATGTTGTTCCCTTCAGATATCTCATGATACCCTTCATGTCATCCCAATGCTTCTTGCTATGTGTAGCCATATAGCATGCCACAACACTAATTACAAAGGCAATATCTAGACGAGTGGCTATTATGGCATACATCAAACTGCCCATGGCTGATGCATAAGGGATCTTGGCCATCTCGTCCCTCTACTCATTTATCTACAGACAATTGGCATGTGAGACCTTCACATAAGAAGGTAATGGGCAGCCAATAGGCTTCACGTCCTGCATGCGGAAACGATTAAGGACTTTATAAATGTAATCCCTCTGTGAGAGGTAGAGCAGTCTCTGATGCCATGCACATACCAAGAATGTGAGAGGCCGGTCCTCCCAAATCCTTTACCTCAAAGCTCTTCTTTAGCTAAGATTTAAGAGTATCTATCTCATCATGAGCTTTCCCTGCTATTAGCATATCATCTACATAAAGTACTAAAATAAGCAATGAGCTATCACATGCTTTCTTTGTGTAAAGGCATGGATCCATTGCACTCTTGCTATAGCCTTGTGACTGCATAAAGGCATTAAACTTATGACACCATTCCCTAGGTGCCTACTTCAAGCCATAAAGACTTTTCTTCAACTTGCACACTAGGTGCTCCCTACCAGGTTCTGCAAAGCCCTTAGGCTGCTCCATGTATATCTCATCGTGCAAATCCCCATGCAAAAATGCAGTTTTGACATCCATTTGGTATAAATCCAAGTCAAGTTGCACGATTAAGGCGAAAGTCAAGAGTAGGGTGGTCAATTTGACCACAGGAGAAAAGACTTCATCAAAGTCAACTCCATACTCTTGTTGAAAACCCTTCGCAACAAGTCTTTCCTTATAAGCTGGCTTGGTGTGCCCAGGGGTACTTTTTAGCTTGTACATCGATTTGCATGCAAAGCCTTCTTGCCATTAGGCAATGCAACCAAATCCCAAGTCGAGTCTATCTCAGACTGCATAGCCCTCTCCCAGGAGTGACTATCACCCCTACGCATAGCCTCATCATAGGTGAGAGGCTCTCCTGCATTTATAGCCAAGACATAATGCATCAAGGGCTCAAATCTATCAGGTGGACGTCTATCTCTAGTAGACTGTCTCATAGCAGGCTCTACTGCCTGTCCAACATCCCTTCCAATAGCCTGGCCATGTGTAGCAATTGCTGTTGTAGGTTCCCCAACTAGCTGTGCAGGAGCACGTGGCTCCTCTTGGAATATAACCTTGCGTATCTCTACCACCTTCTCAGGCTACCGATGCATCTTGTCTTTATTGGGCACATGGCATAATGTTGGGGGTAAAGGCACTTTCGCCTATTTTCTCGTGTATTACTACATTGACAGTACCCACCACTACACACTGCATGTGGCAGGCACCCGTCACCATCACTTTATTCTTTATTCTTTTAGTGACAGTTTGAATAAAGGAAGGCCCAGTTACACATTGTGACTGTTGGAATTCCCATTTGGTATCTCTCTCTTTCTTGCTCTTGCTCTCCCACCATAGCTCTTCCAAGCAAGCTTCGATCCTTCTCACCTTTCAATTGGTATCAAAGCACAGATTCATGATTACGTGAGCTTGGTTTGTGGAGTCTTCAACTTCCTGTGGAATCCCTACATTCATCATATCTCCTTCTCGTGTGGCCATGGCTTTTTCCACCTAGGTATGTTCGTATGCTTCCATTTCTTCTTAGCTTGCACAAGCCTCAAATAGGCTTCGTTTGCCACTTGAGTGGGATTCTTTGAGCATCATTGGTGCTCCCCATATGCCCCATAACCCTTAGCACAAGCATCATCAAACCCAACAATAATTGGCATGCTTGTGCCTATTTGGGCTACTGCCTCTCTTGTCAGATTTCATCAAGCTCCCCTACAGCTTGGCAATGGTCTATGGCATCTTGGCAATGATTGCTATCCACCCTGGCATTCATCCTTTGGATTTGAGCTCAGTATTGACATATTGAGCTTCAGCCCTTGACTATGGAAACATGGCAGATTGCTATTATACTTCTAGGACAGCATGTTTTGTTATGCCTATGGCTTGTATTATGCTACGGGGATGCTATCATTGTGCTTGGACTTTATGTTGATGATTTGGAGCACTTGTGGGATTCTTTGAGCCATTGATAGCTCATTTTTCACAGGATATATGGCTATATACAGTTCTGGATAGCAAGCATTTATAGGGGAGTTTATGCCTAATGCCTACAGATATGGTTTGGGAGCTTTATGATGTACCCATGTATGTGGAGTATGCTGCATGTTGCCTTTGCCTTGGATATTGATTTAAGCTTGGATTGAGAACTGTTTAGCTCAATTTGGACGGTGATTTCAAGCTGTTTACAATAGGGCTGATTGTACTTCTCAATAGATATTTAATGCCTATTTGATTCGGGCTATGTCTTGGCTGTCTACATTGATGTAGTGACTCTTGGGGATCGACATACAGCTTGGATTTGCTCTCGGACCATTGGTTGAGCTTGAGCACCTCACATCACATTTGGATCTCCAATTTTGATGTACTTATGGCATGTACTTTGCTTATGTCTGACACCGGTCTTGACATGCTTGGCCTAAGCCACTACTACGTGCCCGTTACATTGTTTGGAGTTGGATGCTACTGAGCTTGACATTTGATTGCCCAAAGCTTACTTTGGCTATTTCTTGGCTTTCCATAGTTACAATGTGGATATTCTTGATGTCTATGGATGCTATGTACGGATGCTATATGGTCTATATGCTCATGATGTCTTATTGATGCTTGATCTTGGATCTTTTGGCATTGGTGCTAACATATGCCCTATTGAGCTTCTTTGCTTGATATGTACGGCTTTTGTGCCAGTGGGAGCATCTTGATATGCTTGACAGGAGGTTTATGCTACTTGAGCATTCGAATACTTGAGACTGGGATCTTCACTTGGATGTTGCATGGTTGATATGCAATGGTTCTCACAGATGTACTTGGGCTAATTTGGGCTTTGCACTTCCTAAGCTTACACCTCTTTGTGTCAGGTCTTGCCAGTGTTGTGTACACTTTTCCCTATTACACAGGGGGTGTGCCAGCTTATTGAGGGATTCTTTTGACATGCTTGGGTGTTTGCTTGATGTCCGTATGACTGTCACTTTGCTAATTTATGCCCACTTGATGGTTGTGCTTTGATAGTTAGTGGTTGACTTGGTGCATTCATTTTGCCTACAGTTTACTCTCATTGTACCTGGCTATAATTTATTATAGTAAATAGTTATGCATGGACCAACATGGAAATTTCATGCTGAATTATCCTGATTTTATGTACTTTTGATGATACTTGGTGGGTAGTATAATTAGCTATCAATTTGTGGTCATTTTGCATTGGTTTTGGTGGTTTTTTTTTGGCTGTTTACAACAGAAAACAACAAGCAATTTTGAATTGTCTGCACCGTTTTGGACTGCAGTATGGCATCTTCTACCACTAACAGTGCTATCTTCAACATCACTAAGCTTGATGGTATAAATTATGCCTATTGGAAGAGACAAATTTGGCAGGTATTGGTGCATAAATCACATACAAAACTACTCAGGATGCATGGCAAGTAGCCTGAAACTATGACTGATGATGAATGGGATGAGCTTGATGAGTTATGCAAGTCCACCCCCTCATCTTATCTCTCACTGAACAGGTGCATTACAATGTGTTTGAGGAAGCATAGAGTGCTTGGTAGCTTTGGGATAAGATCAAGAACCTCTATGACATTTGAGCTAGCTCCATGCTATTCTCAAGAACTTGACTTCGCAGGGCATTACCTTCAATGATGAGGTTACTTCATTGTTTTTGCTTGGGACTTTGAGTGAGTCATGGGATGTATTCCGCATTGCCTTATGTGCTCCTGCTACTATTTTGAACTTGCCTGATGTAGAGAGTGCTCTTCTGTAGGAAGAGATCAATCGTAAGAACTTGGATGCCTCTCATGTGTCGCATGCTTTGACTGTTAGAGGTAGAGATGGTAATGGAAAGAATAACCTTGGGTATGGATGTGGCAGAGACTTGTAGAAGTTTAGGTCTAAGTCGCATTGGTAAGTCGCACAACAAGTCTCATGGGAGAAATGCTAATGTGACATGTCATCATTGCGGCAAGAAGGGTCATATACGCCCACAGTGTCATGAGTTGTGCAATGAGAAGCGCAAAGAGAAGGGGAAAGACAAAGTACAAGAAAAGTCCTCTAATCATAGCATTATGCTTGCAAAATCCAGTGTGAAAATCAAGGAGATAAATGTCATGTAGACTGATGACTCCGATGGGGAGTACATACTTATAGCTAGTTCTTGTGATGCTACGTTGTTGGCCGAGGCTCACTCTATGTATGCACAGTGTTGGCTTTTGGATTCTGGTGCTTCATTTAATGTTACACCATGCCGTGAGTGGTTTCATTCCTACCGCACTATCTCTAGTTCAGTTCACTTGGGTGATGACAAGTCACTTGCTATTGTTAGTATTGGGGATATATAACTGTAGTTTTCTACTGGCAGTACTTTTCTATTATAGAATGCACATCATGTACCTACGCTTACATGCAGTCTTATGTTTGCAGGGAAGCTTGATGATACTGGATTTCATATTTCATTTGGAGATTATTCGTGGAAGATCACCCGTGTCAGACTTGTGCTTGCTAGAGGTGCTAAGGCTGGCAGCCTCTATCCTCCTCTTGTAGTTGATGGTCCTCTATTGACCATGCTTTGTTAGTCAGTTTCATCCCACATGTATCTCTTTGGCATGCCTGTTTGGGCCATATGTCCTTGAAGGGAATGAAAATGCTTTCTGGTTTTGCAGTAACTTACTGTCCCTTGATTATGCATGTTTTGATTCATGTAAGCATTGTCTTTATGGCAGATAGACTAGGAATATGCATAAGAAGTCTGGTAGGACATGCATGAGTGAGCCTTTGGCATTGGTATATTTAAATATTTGTGGGCCCATGCCCTATCAGTCTATGGGTGGTGCAAAGTATTTTGTGATGTTCATTGATGATTTTTCACGTAAAGTCTGGGCTTATCCTATTAAGCTTAAGTAAGATGTCTTCGCTGTGTTTCAGAGATGGCTTGCATTGGTTGAGAACCAGACTAGGCATAGGCTGAAATGCCTTAGGACTGACAATGGGGGAGAATATGTGTCACGTGCCTTTGAGCAGCTATGTGATGGGAGGGGTATTAAGCATCAATTGAGCGCCCCCTATATCCCGTCCTAGAATGGGTTGGCTGAGTGGATGAATAGTGTTAACCCTCAAACGAACGAAGGTGAAAAATCCAGAAAAGCTAAAGTAGAAGACAAAGACAAAGGCCAAGGCAAAGAGAAATGGAAGACAAAGACGCACAAGGAGAAGAGTCCTAAATAAGGGAGAAAGGCACATAAGGAAAAGCGCAAGTCAAAACTTTTGTAAAAGAGCGCAAGCGCATCATGGTTTAATTCAAGGAGCGCCGGGCTCTCACCCATGCAATTTGTAAATGTAGATGGGCAGTGGAAAGGAAGCTAGGAAGATAGAAGGACAATGGAAAAAAGGGCCTAGGCTACGGCCGACCATGTAAAAAGGGGAAAAGGGGATGACCGCCCAAAAGGGATTTAGGGTTTTGTATATAAAGTTGAAAAGTGAATGAGAAGCTCATTCTTGTGTGTGGCCAAAAGTGGCTCTCCTCTTCTTCTTCTTCTCCTTCTTCTTGCTTGCTTGAGCTTGTGCTTGAGAGAGGGAGTGTGAGAGTGTGAGGGAGTGAGTGTGTGAGGGTGAGGGACCCAGGAGGAGAAGCTCTCCATCTTCTCCTCTCTTCTTCTCTTCTCTTCTCTTCTCTTGTCTTGCTCGCGGCAATGGAGCTTGGAGCGTGGAGCTTGAGGATGGAGCTTGAGGATGGAGCTTGCTTAAAGCTTGCACTTGGATCGTGGAGCTACCGGAGTGCGCGGGAGAGGAGGTAACTCGAACGGCATGGAGGTAAGCTCACTACACCCGTAGATATGGATGGCGTGTCGGCTATGTGAGAGGTAGCCATTAGTGCTTGGCTTGGAACGCTTGAAACAATAAGCGGTCCGTGGGTCTTGGCGGTTGAGTAAAAGCTCCCACATTTTGGTTCCGTTGTTGCCGGGACCAACGGATTCAAGCCTTGAGCACTTGCGCGCTTCGAATCGAGCATCAAAGTAAGGGGTTTCCCCTGAACCAGTGCTTGAGATAGGTAGGAAGGGAGGGGATTGAAGATGGTATTCGATCTCCTTGGCAAGTAGGTTTTTTGCTTTCTTGAGATTTATGTTGTGGAATGAAGTAGTGTAGGTATTTATTTTGTGATTTGGGTGCATTAGGGTAGGAAAAAACAAAGAAAAAGAAGAAAAACAAGCATCAGGGTTTCTGCTATCATAACAGGGCATGAGGTTTTGATTTGTTTGTGCTGATTTGCATTTTGGAGTTTAGTGGCTATCCCAGGTATATAGATCTCTTCCCCATCACTCCAGCATCATTCTATGGAATCTTGTAGCTTACAATAAGCAATACCTTAAGATTTTGGACGAATTTGTGCTCGAAAGTGCGTTTGGGCCGGCGGACTCGGACACCTGACTCAGTGTCCGATTCCCAGAATCGGACAACCGATTTTGAGAATCGGACGCTCGATTGGGCCATCCTGTCCGATGGGACCACTCAGACACTCGGACTCGGTCCAGTTGGACACTCGGACTCGGACCAATCCCATCCGATCGGACCAACCCGTTCGATTCGGACTCGGACCACTAGGACCAACCTGTCCGATTTTGGAAATCGGACCACCCAGAATCGGACCAGTCAGAATCGGACCACCCAAAATCGGACCAATCCGAATCGGACCAGTCCAAAATTGGACCACCCTGTCCGATCCGATTTCCAGAATCGGACCACTTTTTTGATCCAATTCCCAGAATCGGACGTGACCAAAATCGGACCACTGGGCTGATCGGACCAACCCAAAATCGGACGTCCGATTTTGATAATCGGACTCCTGAAAATCGGACATCTGAGAATCGGATAGAAAACTGTCAAAATCGGACAGGTATCGAGAATACAAATTTTAACGCATCTAAACCCCGAGATTGACCCCAAAGGCTACGTAGAGCTAAAGGCACATCACAGATCCATCACTGGGCTAACTTTTAGAGCACGTAGTACAAAATTTGGCTATAAACGGTCCTCCAAATTGTGCATGGATTTTACCGTAACGGCCCTGCGGGCCGGGAGGGACTGCCCCCCCCGGACCCCCACAAAGGGGGTTCTGCCCCCCCCGCACCTCCCCCGAGTAGGTTGGAGAGAAAATGCGCGCCGTGATAGGTCTTCCAAATTGGACCCTAGTGAAGTAATGGCTCTACACGAGCATGGATTCTCACTTGCAAAAGAGCAGCCAAAAGCCCATACCCGAATAGAGACAAACAGAGACCCTAGAACCTCAATGGGCCCATCTAGCCAACAAGGGCAAAAAGGCCACACTGCAAAAACATATATGTGTTGCATTTGGACTGCATCTAGTCAAAGCAGAAAGCAACAACATCAAGCTACAATAGCGAGAATGACTAGATATGACAGTCTTGACGATAGATGCTCCTTGAATAGCACTACACTGACGATCCAAGGCACCAATGGAGAATCCACATCTGGTCGTACAGTTGGGGACTCAAGGGCATTTGTCAGAAGGCTTAAATTTACAAGCCAAGACTCGGAAGATGAAGACATAGTACCACCTGCTTATCTTAGGGTCAAACTCACTGCAAAAAGAGAGCATACTATCGATGTTCTGATTGATGAAGGAGCAGATTTTAACATCTTGACCTATGAATCATGGACCCTACTAGGCCAACCAAAGCTCACACCGACTAGTGCAACTCTTAGCCCTTATGGGGGACACCCACAAGCACTCATAAGGAAGTGCAAAATCCTTGCGACAATTGAAACAGAAAGCTTGCCTATCCTATTTCATGTTCCTCCAAATAGTGCTAGCTACGGGAAAGAAACCCTCCTAGGAAGACCCTTCAAAAGGGCGACCAAGTGTGAGGCTGACTATGTAGCACAGAGGATACACCTAACACTACCGGGTGTGAGGATAGCCACAACCTTTAGCAAGGGTGACCTCATTAAACCTCAAGGGAAAGGCAAGGAAGGTGCTGACGAAATAGTCAAGCCTACTAACGAGAGCAAGGACTTGTTGGAAGAGTTAATACAAGCACATGTCGAACAACGAGAACCAGTGAGTGTGGCCAGGCCTGGAACAAGAAGGTCAAGAGACAATGCCAAGGATGGGCTTTGGACTTACAAATATCATAGAAGACCCCAAAAGAAGCCCAAGCCTTATAGACGTAGGCATCGATGGAGGGTCAGCACAACGCCGCGATGGATATCCAAAGCGTTGCTACGTGCTCAAGGGTACTACGCAGGTAACCGATGGATTTGGGTACCAAAATCCCTTACTAAACCACTTCTATCAGCTGAAGGCCAGAGTGCATCAAAAGCAACGAAGCACAAGAGGGAATCTAAGAGAAACTCTAGGTCTCGAGGCAAGAAACCAGACATGATTGTTCAAAAGAAAGAGCCTCAGCCTAGCATGCTAAATAGACAGATGTCATATGTAGCCATTGAGCACGCACAAAAATCATTAGTGCCCCAAGAGCCTTTGATTTCCTAGGGGGAGAACAAGCATCATAGGCATAACATTGCTCATGGCAAGGCTGCTCGCTCAACCAAGCAAATGGCACAATCGTCTAATAGCCTTGAGCAAATCATTCAGCTAGTGCCATGTCCACCTAAGAGTCCTAGATCTCCTACATCCTCTTTTTCCAAATGGACACAGAAAGCACAACAACGATTGTCGAGGGAAACTGCTCAATTCCAATCTCTATCTCCATCTAATCTTCCAAATGTCCAAGAGGTGGGACATGACACCATCTATAGCTCTCGGTCCAAGGATATGCTTGTGCAACCCAATGTGACCAGATCAACTCATGCCCGATCTACACAGACAAACGCTCAAAGGGCAACAAAGAATGCGACCACTTCCGATCATCCTAAGGACCTGACACTGCAATCCACCAAGGGTAGCCAGCCCATTAAACTAGTTGCTACTACTTCCAATCAGGGATCACAACAGTCACATCCCTTGGCCATGACAATGCCCCGTGTGGAATGTGTCCTTAGTAGTCTACATCTGGAGGAGGTGTCCCAACCAACTTCCTCGAAAACTCCAGCACTTTCAAAGTGCCCAAAGCCTAGGCTGGAGGAGTTAAACACAAGGGAGTTGGATGAAGAGCTAGACTCCATGAAAAGGGAGGTAGTTGTGCCCTCACAACTTGGTAAGGCTATTCAGCAGGCCATGACTATGTCCCATAAGGACACACTAGAGAAAGAGAATGCTGAGGCACGACCAAGCACATCAACGGTCGATATAGCCCAGGGTCCTGAGACGTTAGATGCACCTACACTGACCAAGAAAAAGAGGAGGAAACAACGAAAACAACAACAATTGCAGGTGGTTGCAGACCCAAAGAACATTGAGACGAAGGACGCTGGAGAGCTGATGAATAAATCATCGAGTCCATCCACCAATGAGCCCACTAATGCCTCTCTTAATAGCGGTGAAACCTCAGACACATCTGTGTGCTCTGAAAAACCAAAGCAACCGTTGCCATCAACAGTTGCTTGCAACACTCTATCCACTAACAATAGAACTCACATTGACCAATCAAGAGTGGATACAACGTCGTCACAACAAGGTGACAAATCTATACCAGTCACATCCGAGAAGAATCATGACGAAATAGCAGCAAAATCTCAGGAGAAACGTGAAAACCCCAAGAGCCTAAGTAATCCTAGCGTTGACCAATCTTGCTCATCTAGGCCTGAGCCCCCAGCCAGGCTAAAGCCTAAGGAAACTCTTAGAACTTTGCATAAGATAGCAACCGAGCAAGCCCTCGTTGAACATAGAAGTGTCATAGAATGCTTAACTGAGCTGGATGCTAAGCTCAAAGTGGTCGCACGTGTCTACGTCCTTGCGGACATAAGCACAATCCCCAAGGAGTAGCTTGGAGATTACTTGCCCTTTCCTCTATCCTGGGAAGAGCAAGAACATCTTAACGAGCACTACAACAGTCTCCTGCATCAACGCATGCAACTCATCTCCGACGAGGAGGCTGACGAACTGCGCTTAACCGTCATGTTCAATGAAGTGCTTTGCCGACCGAATCTCGTAGAGCAACTAAAGTGACTACCTAACAAAAGGCCAGAGTCAATTTGAGTAGCGTTGGTGTGAAAGCCGCGTTGTAATGGCCGAACTAGGGGCTCAAATCATGACAGTCTCTGAGGAGCGATTCGCCAAATGGCGGTCTCAAAGAGACCCAACCTATGTGGCACCAACTTCCCTTCGAGTGCTGACTGCCATTTGGGGTATGGACTTAGTTGGAACTAGCCAAGAGAATGCTCTGTTTGATAAGGTTCTCACTAAGGAGGAATAGCCAGTAGACTCGGACAAGGTTCCATGCTACTCGATGTGGCAAAATATCTATCGGTATTAAGTAAGCTGCCACGAATACTAGATGCGTGTGCCACGCTCCAGTACAATCCCGAGTTCTACAATTGGTTCTTATCCTCCTGAAGTGACATGGATTCATAAATGTGTATATAAATAAACACTGATTTTTGTGTCACCCTATATAGATACTATCAACACACACAAGCAATGATAGTCAAGCGCAGGGAGAAGAGTTGGGTCTGACAGGCTAAGCTTCTCAAGTCCTCCTCTCATCACGCATTTAAAAGCCGTGTGACCATCCCCACCTCCAAGTGAAGGGCATGCAACCCACATTACCGCCATAGGAAGCCTTGACCAACAACTCTGATGGTGTAGACAGGGTATAGTCCCTTTCTATACATCTTCTTCCCTTTTCGATCTATCCTTCCAAGGAGGGGCCCTGCCTAAATCCATGACCGCCAGCCGAGGTAACTTGATGTGAACTAAGATCTGCTAATGGAAGGAGGCTAAATATACATCACGGGGGCCATCCCTCTACAACAAGCACTGCATGCCCCACCCCTCCCCTTCTCGTCCTATGCGCTTGATAATCTGCACTATAATCCCTTACATATGAATGGTCTTATCATGTGACAAATCCTAATCCTTGATTCGCATCTTACAGGCCCCCGTGAGGAAAACATGAGGAACCAAGGGTAGCTAGCTTGCAAGGACGCTCTCCGCACAGCGGATGGGAACATGCAGCACACGCCTCTCCGCCGATGCACTACGTGCCCACTCTTAAAAGGTACACCAAGAAACGCGGCCCCAAGCGCTATCGCCTCGGACGAAGGCTAAAGAATCCGCGGGCCAGGGGAGCGAACGCTCTGGGAGGCACACAAAATGTCGCAACGCCAGTTGCACAGACCCCCAATGCACGCTCGGGCACCAGGTGCTTACAAAGTGACAAGGTGGCCAGGGATAGGGCAGAATTTAATGAATTGTTTAAAGACATTCTGGAAACGGTAGTGGCCCGGGACTACACCATTCATGTCTCGGCCAACATGTTCCCTGTCCAGCCTCACGGGAGCCCGGCACTAGCATCGCCCCTTTCGCCTAGCCAACCGGACTCACCCCGCCTCGTACCTATCGACTAAACCCCTCTGATGTACAAGTAGCTCGACAAGTTAGCATGCCAGAACATTTTGTTTTTTGATGAGTAAAGGGAAAATATCCCCACTTGTACACTTTCCCGTTACTTCTCGTTACTATATGCGACCTTAACAAGCAAGGAAATAGGCATCCCAATAGACATCATAGAATCTGGAAAAGTATGTCTTAACATGATTGCATTTGTTTGATGTACTTAACACAAGCGAGCATATACTCTCACGAAGTGACAAGTGGATGCAGGATTATACAGGTTCTGGTGTGAAAGTGTTCAATGCCCGATCACCGCAAGACCATTGATCCCACAAAGAGCCGCGACAAAGCCACGCTGCCGAAAGCAAAAATCACCCTTGCCGACCACCCACATCGCATGGACCAACGCACATTCATGGGACACGTTCTCTTTCTGGGTCAAGCTCTATAGTTGGCTCACGGCAGTCGTTACCTCAATTGTATCAACATCGCGTGTGTCGCAAGGAGGTTTGCAATATCTCAAGTATATCTCCCCATCTAAACAACTGCTTCTCTAACAACGAGGCTAGGGCACAATCATCACTGTAATATCCATTTCTTGAGCCTTCGAAGCTTGACATTTTCCAACCCATTAAAAGGCTGATAGCCTCAACATATTGTAATGGTTGTACTCAGGTAAGTCCAAAAAGAAAAGAAAAGAAAAAAAGAAACGAATGAAATGATAAGAAGCACCCACGATCACAGCACAGCACCTAGGGGTCCTCAAATTAGGTACGTCCAGTGACCTTGGTCAACTGGCTCCGTCCCTAGTCCCCTAGCCCTTTAGCATCACCCACAATTGTTCAGGGCACATCAAGGGCATGACATACCTAGGGAGCTTGTCTCGCCTATGGTTAGACCTGTCACCCTGACCCACTTGCACAATTCTCTCTTGTACTCTGCCTTAACACCATTGCAATCAGTTGTGGTAAGCACCGCACGATTGGCCATGAAAAGTACACCGTCCTCATCAAGCAAGTCCAATAGCTTCCAGTACCGAAAGTGCGGTGTCCCTGTATTCAATTATGCTCCGTCGTGTAGTCACAATGCAAATGATGTCTCATATACCTTCACGTGTAATTCTTCTCAACATGGACAACTTTGCTTCATCCACACATTGTTACGAGAAACTAGCCCACGGTCTTCTAACTACGTAATATCTAAGTATGCACGAGCACTTACATAATATCTGCACCGAAGTATATACACAGTTTGAGTCCTCAAGTGCAGGACAATACTCTCAGTTTGCTTAGAGTTCGACCTGTCTCCCAAACTAATCAAATATGTCTTGGGCACGATAAGAAGACTAGCACTACCCCTTAGGGAGAGACCACACGAGAGGTTTTCAAATTGCAGGTATTGAAGCCTCCAACGAAATTTCAATTGCTCTTTAGCAACACCCAACTCTGAATGCTTATCCCTTACCATTCGACAAGCCCGCAAAGAATCGTCATGTGCAGAATCCCCAGCAAACCAACACTTGTGCTGGCCATCAATGCAATCCCCAACACAGAATAGCCCTACCACCAACTCCAACAACCTTCCACCAGCCACCTTGGCCACCAATAGGCCCCCAGGACCTTTTTCCATACCACCACCAACACTCCTCCACGGAAACCATAGGCATCCTTGTCACCCACGTCTTCGGTGCATGCTACAGCCTGCTACCTACGATGGTGAGTGCCATGGGACTGGCACTCGTCTAGGAGGGGGGTAATGTTAACCCTCAAACGAACGAAGGTGAAAAATCCGGAAAAGCTAAAGCAGAAGACAAAGACAAAGACCAAGGCAAAGAGAAATGGAAGACAAAGACGCACAAGGAGAAAAGTCCTAAATAAGGGAGAAAGGCGCACAAAGAAAAGCGCAAGTCAAAACTTTTGTAAAAGAGCGCAAGCGCATCATGGTTTAATTCAAGGAGCGCCGGGCTCTCACCCGTGCAATTTGTAAATGTAGATGGGCGGTGGAAAGGAAGCTAGGAAGATAGAAGGACAATGGGAAAAAGAGCCTAGGCTACGGCCGACCATGTAAAAAGGGGAAAAGGGGATGACCGTCCAAAAGGGATTTAGGGTTTTGTATATAAAGTTGAAAAGTGAATGAGAAGCTCATTCTTGTGTGTGGCCAAAAGTGTCTATCCTCCTCTTCTTCTTCTCCTTCTTCTTGCTTGCTTGAGCTTGTGCTTGAGAGAGGGAGTGTGAGAGTGTGAGGGAGTGAGTATGTGAGGGTGAGGGACCAAGGAGGAGAAGCTCTCCATCTTCTCCTCTCTTCTTCTCTTCTCTTCTCTTCTCTTGTCTTGCTCGCGGCAATGGAGCTTGGAGTGTGGAGCTTGAGGATGGAGCTTGCTTGAAGCTTGCACTTGGATTGTGGAGCTACCGGAGTGCGCGGGAGAGGAGGTAACTCGAACGGCATGGAGGTAAGCTCACTACACCCATAGATATGGATGGCGCGTCGGCTATGTGAGAGGTAGCCATTAGTGCTCGGCTTGGAACGCTTGAAACAATAAGCAGTCCGTGGGTCTTGGCGGTTGAGTAAAAGCTCCCACAAATAGAACCATCTAGGAGCATGTACACAGTATCCTTAGCCATGCGGGCATACCATAGAGCTTTTGGGTTGAGATAGTCAGTACAGTTGTGCATGCCATCAATAGATCACCTTCTAGTGGTTTGCATTTCTAGGTTACAGAGGAGGTATGGACTAGGAAAACTTCGTCTTATGCACATCTATGTGTCTTTGGATGTGAGGCATTTTGCCATGTGCCCAAGGACAAGCGGACCAAGTTGGATCCTAAGAGTGTCAAATGTATTTTCCTTAGCTATGAAGATGTAGATAAGATGGGTTACGACCTCTGTGATTCGCAGGCGTGGAAAGTTACCCGCAACCATGATGTAGTCTTCCATGAAGACAAGATGCATAGGCAGCCTGAGAAGGTGGTAGAGATACGTAGGGTTGTATTCTAGGAGGAGCCACATGCTCCTGCACAGCTAGTTGGACAGCCTGCAACAGTAGTTGGTACACATGATCGGGTTGTTGGACAGGATGCTAGACACACAGTAGAGCCTGCAGCGGGACAGTCTACTAGAGCTAGACGTCCACCTGATAGATTGGAGCCCTTGATGAATTATATCTTGGTTACAGATGTAGGAGAGCCTCTCACCTATGATGCGGCTATGCGTAGGGGTGACACTCACTCCTTGCATAAGAAAATGACTTGGAATTTGGTTGCATTGCCTAACGGCAAGAAGGCTTTGCTATGCAAATGGGTGTACAAGCTAAAAAGTACCCCTGTGTATCCCAAGCTGGCTTATAAGGAGAGACTTGTTGCTAAGGGTTTTAAATAGGAGCATGGAATTGACTTTGATGAAGTCTTTTCCCCTGCGGTCAAGATGACCACCCTACGCTTGGTTTTAGCCTTAGTCACGTAGCTTGACTTGGACATGTATCAGATGGATGTCAAGATTGCATTCTTGCATGGGATTTGCATGATGAGATATACATAGAGTAGCCTCAGGGCTTTGAAGAACCTGGTAGGGAGCACCTAGTGTCCATGTTGAAAAAAAGTCTTTATGGCTTGAAGCAAGCACCTAGGGAGTCGTATCATAAGTTTGATGCCTTTATGCAATCGCAGGGCTACTTTAGGAGTGCTATTGATTTGTGTCTTTACATGAAGAAAGCTTGTGATAGCTCATTGCTTATTTTGGTACTTTATGTGGATGATATGTTGATATAGCAGGGAAAGCTCATGATGAGCTGGATACTCTTAAATCTTAGTTGAAGAAGAGCTTTGGGATGAAGGATTTGGGACACGCCACTCACATTCTTGGTATGCGCATTAAGTGCGACAGGCATCATGGACTACTCTACCTCTCACAGAGGGAGTACATTCATAAAGTCCTTGAGCGTTTCCGAATGCAAGATGTGAAGCCTATTGGCTATCCATTACCTTCTTATGTGAAGGTTTTATAAGACGATTGTCCGCAGACAGACGAGCAGAGGATTGAGATGGCCAAGATCCCTTATGCATCAATCGTGGGTAGTTTGATGTATGCCATGATAGCTACTCATTCAGATATTGCCTCTGCAGTTGGTGTTGCGGCATGTTATATGGCTACACCTAGCAAGAAGCATTGGGATGCCGTGAAGGGTTGTAACGTGCCCGCCTATCGACTTGCTGTCAAGCACGTTTTTAGCGGTCAACGCTGCCCAGCACTCCCATGGAATGTCATGGGGTTTGTTACCTAGGGTTTCTCGAGTCCGCCTCACAACGGAATGTTTGTGGCCAAACCCACTAGGATTGACCTGAAACTTAAGCCCCTAGTGGTCAAGGTCTCCTGACAGCATTCTAGCATCGATTTTGGACATCCTACTTTACGCAGAGATAACCAGGCCGAAGTAGATCTATGCCACACTTGGTTCAAAGAGAATGGGAAATGAGAGGGAGGCAGCGCTTCACCTCTCTGCCCATAGGGCCTAGTCCCATTCCAGTCCCCTAAAACGGCATGAGTCGGGGTTCTAGCCTAAAGATTTCTAAGTGTTGGTCGTCAATAAAACCTTGTGAGAAGCCTCCTAGTTCTCAGGGACCACCCTGGTGTAGGACAGACCCATCGGGGGTTCCACCCTCCCGCTTCCCTCACTTGGCATACTTTAGTTGTCTAATTAGTCCTATCACTTTTAAGTGTGACATGTAGAAACAACTTCCTTAATTAGTCTTTTTAGAGGATAGGGTTTGTTCACATAATCTTATGGCATTGACACGGAAACAAATTCAAACAGGTTCCCTGGAAGTACTTAATATTAGCAAATTATCAAAGATACAAATCTTGTTCAAAAGGGACAATATTCGCAATCCATATGGATACACTTTATTTCCACCAAGTTTTCGCATTGCACTAATAACAAGGGCCCCTTGAGAATCTATCCCGAGTCACGCTAATCGTTTGAGAAGGACCCGGAGGCAAGGAATTTATAGCCAAAGCCCCTCCTAGCATCCAAGCGTCCTTCTATGTTCAACCAATCCACGGAGAGACCTGTCGTGGCGGGTTCGGTCCATGTTTTTGTCATGCTATTTAGAACCCCCTTGGCTAGGGTTGGCGGCCAACTGGGGGTGGTTTGGTGCGGCCTCCAAAAGTTCAACCTGTTTCACTATACTCATTTATGAGTTTGGGGTTACACAATCTCTCTTTTTTTTAAATAGAAGCAGTGTTCCTAAATTTACAAGCACAAACATCTGCTAAGGTGGGGTCCCTCTCTTGACCCTAATGTTTGTCCTTCTTGACTTAGCGGCAATTTCCAATATCCTCCAAAGGATAGGGAATTTCTTCATTCCATCCCCTATGAAGTAACAATAGATTGGCTTAATTT
Source organism: Lygodium microphyllum (assembly GCF_053477565.2). Classification (NCBI taxonomy): domain Eukaryota; kingdom Viridiplantae; phylum Streptophyta; class Polypodiopsida; order Schizaeales; family Lygodiaceae; genus Lygodium; species Lygodium microphyllum. Next base: position 104,328,059 of record NC_141155.1, read on the forward strand.
CTTTAAAACCCTAAATAAGTTGAGCTGAGCCCTATCCTTGCATGGATAGGGTTTTTTTATTGAACGACTCTTGAACAAATATTAGTATTTTGTAAGTGCGGTTTATAGTTATCTTCAAGATGAATCCCTAGCAGTGCAACTAAAATGGATCATGATGCCACGCAATTTGGAGGCATATCTTTCCTAGACAATGCTGCAATGCAGGCCTTTGCTTTTGGGAATTTATTTCGACGCGCTTATGCAAAACACAAATAGAGACTTGTATTTTTTTTTCTTTTGGGTGGAGGACGTGAAGTTATTAGTCCTAAGGCAAAAGAGAACACTCCCCTCTGAAGGTTTATAGGGGCCTAATACCCTTTTAGTATTGCAATGGCCTAGATATACTTAAACGTCATCGTAGCAATTCAAGAATTTCATGTACTTGATTCAAACGATCACTTCTACCTTTCCAATTTCACAAATATTGTGATGCAAAGAAGAAAAAAAGTATGATTTTTGCTTAATCGACGAATATGCATAAGTGTTTTAACAACCCATTTTTAAGCATGCTAATGTTAGTGCATAAGCTAAGTATAACGAGCATAATCAATAAGGTCATGGCTTCTTCTTTTTGTGTGCACGAATGCAAAACCTTCCGTGCAGTTTACTTGTTCAAAAACATACCAAAGGGCAACACAATTTCCAATATGATAAAATGATGTAAACTAAATGGTGGTTAGTTATGATAGACTTTTGCCGAATAGCTTTCCCTTTCCAATGAAGTCGGCCTATGTCCTTAAGACCTCCCATTAGGGTAGGGTGTATGGAACGCACTTGATTACCAAGTGACACGGTTCCTTGCCCTGCAGCTCCATCGGTTGAGGTGGGATTCGGTTGGACCTTACTTCGTTTGGGAGGCATCACACAATTTGGCTTTTGCTTCGCGGCTACGTACCCAGAGTACGAGAGAGACAGCTCCTCGCGGAAGGGACTAGTCTGTGAGGACCTTCTCCAAGAGGAGGGGGAGAAAGAGAGACGACGAGCTTCGAGTTCTTCAACGAGGACAAAAAAAAAAAAATCCTTCTCTCTCTCTCTCTCTCTCTCTCTCTCCTCTTACTCTCCCTTTCCCTCTCTTTTCTCTCTCTCTCTCTCTCTTCTCTTGCTCTCCCTCTTTCCTCTTACTCTCCCCTCCACTCTCTCTTCAGCTTTGGCTAGCATGAAGGGTCCCCATCTCCCCACGCTTAAGCTTTTTATAGGGTCTTGGGGGGGGGGGGGGGGATTAGTAATGGTAGCCCCCCTTGCCACCTCCAGGGCACGCGAAAATAGCCCCCTGCCTTCTCCATGGCCGTGGCAGCCTCCCGCGTGGACATCACGATAGCCCCCCGCCTCTCCACGGCATGTGGTGGCCCCCCTTGCCTTATCACAACAGCCCCCCCTCCCCCTGCCGTCCGCCAGTTGGCGGCATGAGTGGGGGGGATTTGTCCCCTTTTTTAATTAAAAAAATTCATTTTATTAGGGGATCCTACGATGGGAATGTTAGAAGGGTATCATGAGATACCTGAGGAGCACAACAGATATGTGTATTTGCTATGGCAACCATGATATATGAGTTGTGGGGTACATAGATTCCGATTATGCAGGACATGCAGATAGTAGGAAGTCCACTTCTGGCTATGTATTCACCTATGCTGGAAGGTGCCTCTGCCTAGCCGCCCGTGTATTACTACACTGATAGTACCTGCCATTGCACACTGCAGGTGACGGGCGCCTGTCACCGTCACTTTATTCTTTATTCTTTTAGTGATAAGTTTAATTAAAGAAGTCCTGGTCACACATTGTGATTGTTGGAGTTCCCATTTGGTCTCTCTCTCTTTCTTACTCTTGCTCTCTTGCCACAACTCTTCCAAGCAAGCTTTGATCCTTCTCACCTTCCATAGAAGGCCTCACATCCAAAGACACGTAGATGCGCATAAGACGGAGGCTCCCTAGTTCATACCTCCTCTGCAACTTGGAATTCCAAATCACTCGAAGGCGATCTATTTATGATATGCAGAGCTGTATTGACTGCCTCAGCCCAAAAACTCTGTGGTAGGCTTTCATGGCTAAGCATACTGCGTACATGCTCCTGGATCGTTCTATTCATCTGCTCAGCCAAACCATTTTGGGATGGGGTGTAGGGGGTGGTCAACTGACGCTTAATACCCCTCTCGTCACATAGCTGCTCAAAGGCATGTGACACATATTCTCCCCCATTGTCAGTCCTAAGGCATTTCAGCCTATGCTTAGTCTGGTCCTCAACGAATGCAAGCCTGAAACACAGCCGATACATCTGACTTAAGCTTAATGGGATAAGCCCAGAATTTACGTGAAAAATCGTCAATAAACCTCACAAAATACTTTGCACCACCCATAGACTAACAGGGCATGGGCCCACAGACATTCGAATGTACCAATGCCAAGGGCTCACTCATGTGTGTCCTACGAGACTTCTTATGCATATTCCTAGTTTGTCTGCCATAAAGACAATGCTCACATGAATCAAAACATGCATAGTCAAGGGGCAGTAAATGTTGCAAACCAGAAAGTATTTTCCTTCCCTTCAAGGACATATGGCTCAAACGGGCATGCCAAAGAGATACATGTGGGATGGAACCCACCGACAAACATGGTCAATAGAGGACCCATCAACTACAAGAGGATAGAGGCTGCCAGCCTTGGTACCTCTAGCAAGCACAAGTCTGCCACACGTGTGATCTTCCAGGCAGAATCCCCAAAAGAGACATGAAATCCAACATCATCAAGCTGCCTTGTAAACATAAGATTGCGTATAAGTGCAGGTACATGACGTACATCCTGTAAAGAAAAATACTGCCAATAGAGAACTGCAGCCATATATCCCCAATGCCAACAATAGCAAGTGACATGTCATCACCCAAGAGACCTGAATAGAGACAATGCGATAGCAATGGAACCACTAATGGCATGGTGTAACATGATATGAAGCACCAAAATCCAAAAGGCAGCATTGTGCATACATAGAGTGAACTTCGGTCAACCGCCTAACATTGCATGAACTAGCTGCTAGTATGTACTCCCCATCAGAGTCATCAGTTTGCATGTCATTTATTTCCCTGATTTTCACACTAGATTTCGTAGGTACCATGCTATGATCAAAGGACTTTTCCTGTACTTTGTCTTTCCCCTTCTCTTTGTGCTTCTCATTGTGCAACTCATGACATTGTGGGTATATATGACCTTTTTGCCGCAGTGATGACATGTTACATTAGCATTTCTCCCATGAGACTTGCTACACGACTTACCACATGACTTAGACCTAGACTTCTGCAAGTCTCTGCCATGGCCATTCCCATGGTCATTCTTTCCATTACCATCTCTGCCTCTAACAGTCAAAGCATGCGAGACACAAGAGGCATCCAAGTTCTTATGGTTGATCTCTTCCTGCAGAAGAGCACTCTCTACATCAGTCAAGTTCAAAAGAGTAGCAGGAGCACATACGGCAGTGTGGAATACATCCCATGACTCACTCAGAGTCCCAAGCAAAAACAATGGAGTAGCCTCATCATTAAAGGTAACGCCCTACAAAGCCAAGTTCTTGAGAATAGCATGGAACTGGCTCAAATGAGTAGACATCGTTATATTCTCCTTTATGCGCAGGTCCATAAGTTGCTTTAGCCAATACATCTGACTTGCTGGAATTTTCTTATCGTAGAGGTTCTTGATCTTATCGCAAAGCTACCAAGCACTCTGTGCTTCCTCGACCACATTGTAATGCACCTGTTTAGTGAGAGACAAGATGAGGGTGGACTTGTATAACTCATCAAGCTCCATCCATTTGTTATTAATCATAGTGTCATGCTGCTCTCCATGCAACCTTTGTGGTTTTATCTGCGATTTTTGCACCAATACCTACCAAACTTGGCTCTTTCAATATGTATAATTCGTACCATCAAGCTTAATGATGTCGAGGATAGCACTATTAGTGAAAGAAGATGCCATAATGCAGTCCAAAACGATGCATAGAGTTCAAAACTGCTTGTTGTTTTTTGCTGTAAACAACCAAAATACCACCAAAACCAAGGCAAAATGATCACGAACTGATAGCTAATGATGTTGCCCACCAAGTACCATCAAAAGTATATAAAATCAAGATGATTCAACATGAAAAATGAATCATAGTCCATGCATAACTGCTTGCTGTAATAAATTATAGCCAAGTAAAATGAGAGCAAACTGTAGGCAAAATGAATGCACTGAGTCAACCACTAACCATCAAAGCATAACTAGCATCAAGCGGGTATGAATCAGCATGTGATAGTCATATGGACATTGAGGAAACACCCAAGCATGTCAAATGAATCTGTCAGTAAGGTGGCACACTCCCTGTGTAATAGGGCAAAGTGTACACAACACTAGCAAGAACTGACACAAATAGGTGTATGGCCAGGGAGTGCAAAGCCCAAAAGTACATCTATGAGGACTACGACATATCAACCGTGCAACATCCAAGTGAAGATCCTAGTCTCAAGTGTCCAAAAGCTCAAGTAACATAAAGTAACATAAACCCACCTCGTGTCTGTCAAGCATATCAAGACGCTCACACTGGCACAAGAGCCATAAATGTCAAGCAAGAAATCTCAAACAAAGCATGTAAGAGTGCACCGGTACAAGTGTCCAAGATCAAGCATCAATGAGACATCCTGAGCATATAGGCTCCGTAGCATCCATACATAGCATCCATAAATAGCAACTACATCCAAACTATAACTTTGACAAGCCAAGAAATAGCCAAAGTAAGCTCTCAGCAATCAAATGTCAAGCCCAAGTAAGCTGCAATAGCAATCAACTCCAAGACAATGTAACTAGCATGTATAAGTGGCATAAGCCAAGCATGTCAAGACCGGTCAGACATAAGTGAGGTACATGCGAAAGTACATCCAAAGACAAAGATTCAAGTGCTACAAAGCAGAGCTCAAGCTCAATCAATGATCCGAAGTAATATCAAGCTTAAAGTCAATCCCCAATGATCAATACATCAAAGTACATCTCCAAAACATGTACCGATTCCAAGAGGCATAGCCAAACATGAAGTAATAGGATTCATCCCATTGTTGTACAAAAGTGATTTACTATTCAAAACTTAGATAGTTGCTCAAATCAGCAACAAATGAGTGCCATCCATTAGGCATACATCCACTAACATTGGGCAAGAATTACATAGGCATACAAGCATGAATCAGTATAGGAGAGAGCTCCAATGCTTCAATAAGCTTCAGCAGATATAACCAGACCTGTTGCTATACATAGAATCAATGTGGATCTCAATCTCAGTGAGACCAAGGCATCTTCAAGGCTCAAAACATGCCAAAGATCATTGCCAAGAACGCCACAGTGCTTAAGAGAGCAACCATGATCATTAGCAAGCGAGAGATGAGCTGTCCAAGGGCTACCATAAACTGGCGCAAATTCACGCTGCTAGGCTGGAGGGTTTTGCTACTTCTACTGAGGCTATCCAAGATCAAAGAGGGACTCAATCATGATCCAATGAAGGCCTAATGCAATCCCAAGATAGCCTACAAAGGCTCTGGGCAAGATATGGTGTGAACAAGCTCCAATGGTGGGAGCTATGGCTGCCCTCGTCTTCCAAACCCTGCTGTTCCTGTGAAAATCAATGAAACCCTAGAGAAAATGAAGAAATACCTCTAAGGCAATGCCTTGAGGGTTCCCAAAGGGGCTGGCAAGGTGCTCGGGAAGCCAAGGAGTGATGGGAGCTTGAGAAGGCCGGCTATGGCTACCGGGAAGGAGACCCAATGAGTGTAGGTGATCAATAGGAAGCTGAAGGAGTCATGAACCAAGTCGGAATGCTCAAGCAACCAATGATTTGATACCAATTGAAAGGTGAGAAGGATCAAAGCTTGTTTGGAAGAGCTATGGCAGGAAAGTAAGAGCAAGAAAGAGAGAGACACCAAATGGGAACTCCAACGGTCACAATGCGTGACTGGGCCTTCCTTTATTCAAACTGTCACTAAAAGAATAAAGAATAAAGTGATGGTGACAGGTGCCTGCCACCACCTGCAGTGTGCAGTGGCAGGTACTGTCAGTGTAGTAATACATGGGCGGCTAGGCGGATGCGCCTTTACCCCCAACAATACCTGCAACAAGTTACTATCATGCAATGAATTGAAGAAATGATAACAAAATCCACAAAATAAATTCAATAAATAACATCTTATTTTCAAAGAGTAAAACTAAATCAAATATCATACATTTGCCACACAATAGCGATATTGCACATGCATATGTGTATCACCGTTCCCATGGTACTAGGTAATAGGTAAGGATTTATTGTGTTTTGTTTTCTCATGAGATGATTATTATTAGCCAAAGAAATGCAGATGTGATGATTTTTGTATTTATCAATGGAGTGCCTTCAATGCAGGGATTATTACTTTAGCACCATTGATGTGCATATTTATTGTTCACCAATGTGCTCATTATTTATATGCATGGGACTATTTATCATTTTTAAACCTTTATATTGTGACCTTATTTTTATAAGGTTAGAATCATTACAAATAATTAGATATGCCTTAACAATTATTAGCAAAAGCAAGTCATTGAAGCAAGGAAAGAAAAAATCCTAAAAGGATGCTTTCTATGATTTTTTTAATACAAAAAGCAAAACAAAACAATTCATTAAAAACATGCACGAGGGAGATCATCACTCATGAATGGGGCCAAATTGTACCCATGCTCTTGTAGTGTACTCTTGTCTCTCTTGTTCTCTTACTCTCTTGCATGTTCTCTAAATTTTTTGTTAATTTGTATGATGACAGTGGATAATACCATCTTTTCGTAATAGTTGCTCTACTTGAAGTTGTGGACGGATATGAGCAAAAAGTCATGAGATTACTTGTCCAATGCAAATGGGAATCGACAATGATGTAGCTATAATGTCAAATAGTCCATTTAGCAAAGGATCTAAAATATGATTTGAGGAGAATGAAAAAGGGAAATGCACCTAGACCTAATAGATTCCCTAGAAATATCTTCATGAAGGTCTAAGAGCTATAAGAAAGGTGATGAGGAAAGAGATAGTAATGTATTAATGTCTCAAAAGATATGAAAAATTACATATCTCTCCCTTTTATACCTATGTAAGTGTGACATGGCATTACTATTATTTCTACACTAAACATCTCTTCTTCCTAGCTTCTTACAATCCATCCCATCCCAAAGGTCTTTGCCCTAAAAAACAACCTTACAAAAGTTGGAAAGGATGAGTGAAGCAGAGTACTACTCTATTTTCAGCTATACAAGTAGGGAAATGAATGAAAGATTAAATATAAATGGACTAAAATTAAGGAATGAGAGTAAGCCTTAGCTATATATATGATCAAGAGTACTTTAAAAGTATTTGAAGCCTTAAAGTATTCAAGAAATGGACTCAAAATGAAGAAGACAACTTGTTGTAAGAATAGACCCTGCTGAACCAAATCTGCCATAACTTCTAGTAGAAGTATCCAAACGAAGCTTGCCACATGTCAAAACATAGCTCTTAAAGAGTAATTTGACATTATGTAGGCATCATAATTTTGAAAATTGGATAGAATAAAAACTTCTCTAAAACAATATGATGTCAAGACCGTGTCTGCACCATAACTGCCTCCATAGATAGTATGCTTGAACCACCAATGTGTCTCGTACAGGATCATAAAAATATTATTGCCTAACTTCTTCCTCAATATCCTCATTTTTAGCAGTAGTTACAAATGCATTGACCTCATCAATGTCATCCTCTGAATCCTCAAAGACTAGCATACTATGAACATTGGCTTTTGCATTTTTGTATACACACTTTGTTGCATGATCAGATGTATACTTTTCCCCACATTTGAAGCATAAGCCTTTTTCCTTCCTTTCTTTGTAGAGATCCATAGGAATAGACTTTGGAATCATATTGATTGAAGTAGATTTAAACTTGCAGTTCCCTTGTTTAAAATCCACACTTGGACTCTTTGCTGTTCTTAAATTTCTTTGAGGTCTTGAAGCATTGAACGATGGATAAGTTGGCACTCTTAGGCTCCCACTTGGTGCATGGTTGTTGCCATAAACATTGCCAACTTGTCCATATTTTAAAACAATCCTTGGCTATCCATAATATCTAGGCTGAAATGGGAACTCCCTTCTATATTTCCTTCCATAATGCTCCATAAGCTCAATAGCTTTGAAGAGATTGGTAGGGTTTTGCACCATAACATCAACTGATAAAGAAGGTTCCAAACCATACATATACTTGTGGAGTTTATCTTCATCACTAATGCTCTCTATATACATGGTAAGATTAAGGAATTATTGGTTTGTATAATCTCGTACACTTAGGCCTCTTTGCTCTAATCCATACCATCTCTATGCCAATTTCTCTTTTGGCAAGAGTAGAGACAAAGACTTCAGCCATAAGTGTCTTGAATGCATCACGATTCTCTACAAGTATGTTCTTTTTCTTGATGTATCTCCACCAAATATGTGTAAATCCTTCCAAATGCAAAGATACAAAATGAATCTTCATATCATCAGTTCTAGGGAATATATTAAATTAAGATTTGAATTTTGGAATCCATTCTTCTAGATCGGATGGTGAAGATGATTGCCCATTGTACTTTTCCAAAATGATATTATCCTTTAACTCTCTTTCATGAAAGGGTTGCTATCCCAAAATAGACTTCTCATGGTTATTAAGCATTGAATCTCCAAAATAAGCTCCACTCTAGATAACAACTCCATATGCCTTTGAGCATGTCTATCCTCATGTTCACACATGGTATTATTGAGTGTATTGATTTCCCTTTACATTTGAGGCTCTTCAAGGCCCTCTTGGGGTATATTTTCTAGCATGGAATCTCTAATTTGCTGAGCATACTCATCATGGGCCGCCTTACTTTTTCCCTTATGACCTGCCATAGTAGTGCAATCCTACAGTATCCCCTATCAAAAAATTGGCTATAACTTGAGCTAAGGAACTTTGATTCCAAATTTTTTTAATTCAAATCAAAGTGAACAATGCCATCTTTAAGATGAGCTATAGCACATCATAACATGTTTAGAACAAAAAATTCTACAATTCAATCTCTGAGGCTGAATTGTCCAAGCCTGCACCCTGTTTTAACATATAAGCATCCTCTTTCCACTTGTGACAGCAAAATGGTAGTGCCTAATGGCTACCAAACCATGTAGAAAGCTGGATAGGACCTATGGGCACCCTGTGGTACCTGCATCCATACTTCAATGATGAAGATGGTACCTGCAATTACCTGTATATACCCTGCAACATCCTGTAAATCCCTTGTCTTATCCTGTTTTGATCATGAAGGTACTTGAGTCTTTGAAAGTGCTTCAATATTCAATTCTTCACTCATTGTACCTGTGAAAGGGATAAAACGATAGTACTACAAGCTCCCTACATGGGCTCTAAATCATTGGGAGATGGGCAAAGTTCCCCTTGGGTTGGTTGGTTGTACCCCTTCGGGATCTTTGATAGTGGGGGAGGGTCACCTCTCTTTTGTCCCACTATCTCCCCCAACATCTACCTTTTTTCTCAATGGGAATATCAACATGGCAGTGGCATACTACTCTAACCAATCAACATGATATGCATTAATAGAATTTTCATTTAGCTCTTTACATGAAATGCAAAAGAATTGAAATTTGTCAAAATGGATGGGAAGAGGGTCTTACCAATGCAATTCAAGCATTCACTGATTGCTAGTACTTAACCTTTACAATATTTCAACCTTGGGTAAAGGAAATCAACCAATCAAGTCAAGGTTATACATCAAAACATTGTAAATGATATCCATGATGGAATAAGATTGAAATGAATGCTGAGATTCAAAATAATAGGATCTAATTAATGGTAAGAGTACTAGTCTCTGATCTATTGATCAATTTAGATAATTAATTGACCAATAATCTCTCATCAACAAGTGAAAAAGCTTAAGCAAGTGGATTATTGAGAGATTTCAGAGATTAAACAAGTGGAATACCTTGATTAAGCTTGAAGAAGATTGTTAATGCCAACTACAATCCAAATATCAGAGGAGCCTTCCATAGTCCACCATGAATCCATCATAAAGCTTGAAAAGTCCATAAGATCAGCCCATATAAGCTCAAATATGATTGAATCTGTGAGGAATCAATGCCATGTGCTTGATTCAATACTTGAATGTCAAAGATTCAAGCTTCTTGAAGAAAAGCCCCAAAATAATCCTTCAATATGAGCTTCAAGACCCTCAATAGGCTGAAATCATTGCAATGCCTTCAATCTTGGAGTCTTTCTTACTTTAAAATGATGGTAGAGAGACTTTGGGGGTCGGGAAGAGCCAAAAGTTTGAAGAAATTAAAGCTTCCATGTTTGAAACTATGGTTGACCTGCTATATATTAGTGTTTTGAGAGAGAAAAGATGAAGATCAATGACTTCCAAGGCTTGTTTCTGCTGAATACAAGGCCAATGGTTAGGCAATCTATAGATAGATGATTGTCGCTGGTTGTGGATGGTGGTTTGTTGCAGAAAATTAGCACAATTTGCGATGCATTTTTTGGGTTGTTTCCTGGTCTTAATGCTTCATCACATGTCACTCAATGGTGCTCCATCTAATGCTCAAGGGCTGAAGAATCATTGCTCCATGGTTAGACAAGAAGAAAAGATCATTGGAGAGTAGGATGTTGCATTTCTTGGCAGCCACCATGGAAGCTTCAACCAAAATCTTGAAAGAGAAGGAGAATAAATCTTTACTTCAAAAAGTAAATGAGGTTAAGTCTCCTCCTAGTCCAATCAGTACCTATTTTATCAAATACCTCTAAAATTTGCATGAGAATTTGATGGATGACTTGCTATTTTGGCCATCCATTGCCATATTTGTCCCAAAGATCTCCAGATTTAATCTTGTTCCAACTGTGGATGACTTGTAAGTCACTATTAGTCTCACTGCCCATGTCTTATACCTATAGTACTTGTCTAAAATTGGCTTTTATTATGAAAAATTGGACTAAATATGAAGAAAAGAGAAGAAAAAATGGATCAAAGACCAATGCTTTGATACCACTTGTCAAGGAGTGGACTGGAGAGAGAAGACTGCAAAAGAGAGAGAAGAAGAAGTGTAGGAGAGAGAAAGAGAGTGACGAGGAGAGAGAAAGATAGAAAGAGGTGAGATGCCATAGAAGCTATGAGCGAGGTGATGAGGAAAAAGATACTAATGTATTAATGTTTCAAAACATGTGAAAAATTACATGTCTCTCCCTTTTATACCTATGTTAGTGTGACATGGTATTACTATTATTTCTACAATAAACATCTCTTCTTCCCAGCTTCTTACATCATTCAACTATATAAAAGTGATGTTGCATGAGGAGGACCATGCGTTGATCATGCTAATCCTAAAGAATGAGACGAGGAGGGAGCTAGGGAAATTTAGGACACTCATAATGTTAAATCTACCCTATAAACTAATGGCAAATGATATTTCCCTCAAATTCATGCTCGCTAGAGCATTGAATAGTGTGTAGTACAAGCTTGTGCACTCAAGGAAAATTCACAATGTGATTCTCAACTTGCTTATGGGGATTGATCATACAATGGCTATTTGGGGGGGGGGGGATTCTATCTCATTAACATGGCTTGGGGTAAATTGTATGATCAATGAGTGAGTTAATGCTTACAATCAATATCCTCAATGATGACATCACGATCTTCTATAGGAGGAGGAGAAACCATATGTGACATTAGTCACATTATCCTTCATGACTCGGATAAAATGATGATCCATTTTAGCGAGGAGATATGAACTCCAATCAGTAGTAGGAGATAGCTGTAAACAATTCCTTCGAAAGATAATTAGAAAGGGTTTTAGCAGGCATAAACCTCTCTTGAAGGAACTGGCACAACTGTTTTCAAAAAGGGTTAGAAATCTTGTATACATTAACTCTTGAAGTAGTAATGATCCGCTTAGGATCCAAGACATTCATGGTTTGCTTCTACAATAGCTTTAAAATGTCCTCATTTGAAAAAAATTGATGTGTAGTAGGAAAATGTTCCCCATAGTAGGGTAAAGAAAGAGCTTTGCCTAGGATCTTGGGCATCATGAGGATAATTGTGTCACGAATAGAGCCAGACCTCTTGTTGTAAGAAGTTAAGACCTAATCACACATGTCAGAATCATTAGGTACAAGTTGCAGTGGAAGAGCCACAAATTTGGATAATTCGACCTTAGAAATAAGGTTCGATTCCAACAACTGTGAATAATCATGAGAAACCAATGGAACATACTAGACCGCGGGAGGAGTACGAGGCACCATTCAGATGGATCACATTGATGGCCAAAGAATGAGCCAAATATCGAGCCACTTTTGATTGGGTTGCCAAACCAACTCGTGCGAGTTGTTGCACTGAATAGGTGATATTGGTAACTAATTCCTATGATTTATTCTAGCCTTCCTCAATAGTTACGACACTCGTTCGTAGTAGTCCAACTAATCTAATATCTAGAACTCAACAAGCTTACTTATTCTTACACTTCACTTTTGTTTTTAACCTTCACTGTCTCTCTATACTGGACACTAGGATACTAGGCCTAGGGTGTTTATCCCTTAGGGAATTGGTCTTAGGGTAGCAAAGATCCAATGGATCTATCTACACATCTCCATTTAAATTCCATTTAAATTATCCCTTCTCTACCTTTATATAATAATTTGCTTTTATTATTTATTAATCAATAAACATTCCTCTTTTCTCTTTGTTACTAAACATCGATAAAGATAAAAACAAGTTCTCTCCACACTCTTATGTGTACACATACATTGTTTATTTTAAACCCCCATATCTCCCCTTAATTATCAATTATCCTAGTGGCCCTCCACTCTTTACCTTAACAATCATCTACACATTTTTAAAAATATTAATAACTTGTAAAAGTTTAATATAGATACTGAGACATCCCCTCAAGTCATCATATAAATAAATTGCTAATTTTATATTATTTATAATTCCATTAAGGATTGTAATTATTTTCTAACTTAGTAACTATCATAATATACCCTTACATTCCTTTTTTTCTCCCCATGTCATAGATTAATATACAACGTATACTCTTAATTATGTCAAATAAAAAACACCATGCTTATATGGATATTTTCTTTAACAAGAAAAATGTTAATTTTTTTTAAAAAATTAATTCCTAGAAAATTTACTAAAGCATCAGAAATTAGACTTCCACCTTTTCCATGGAAAGATCATAATTTTATTGATGCAAAACATAAAATTTTAAACGAAAACTAAAAATTTTACTTAAAAAAACCATTTTTGAATTTTTCAACACATTGAATGATCTCCAAATATTATATATTTTTTAAACTAAACTTTTAACATTATAAATTTCATGGAAAAAATATTATAACTCATAAATTTGTAGCCAAAACTTTTATAAAAATTCATATATGCCATTTTAAATCTATTTTTAAAGTATTTTTAGCTATTTTTTATATTTAAAATATAAAATCAGACATACATAATTACCAAAAACCATTTAGCATAGAAACTCAGGTCTTAAGACATTTTATTAAAAGTTATAAACCGAGAGAATATTCATGTCACACCATTTATTTTTGTTAAATGAGATAAGACACTTACTTGACAATACGAGTCGAAATTGCACTTTTGAAGGCTCTGTCCTTTGCAGTCTGACCAAGAAGAAGTGTACCCAATCATTGTGAATTGCAAGCTCATCATTTCTTGTCTCTTGAGAGATCCATTTGCCAATTGCATGGTTGCCTTATAGGAATGGCCCCTTAGAACTCTTTTAGATTAATCTTGGATTAATCTTAAGCTTGAAACTATGGCTTCCATAGAGTTGGGGATGACAACTTGTGAAGGAAAGGAGACTAATAAATTATCTTCTCAATCTGTCTACTAAATCATGCGCGAGGCTAGGTGATTGGAAGCCCAAAAATCATTCTACCAACATACCACTTCAGTTTAGGTGGATACATTAAAGGTCCAGTTTAGTGTTTAGGGAGAATACATGGCAATGATCTTCAAGGACAAAGCATTGACTTCAATTCTCCCCTCTTGATCTCCATGAGTTGTGTAGCTTCTTGATCATTGAGCTTGTTGGTGAAGACAATATCCCCACGAACAAGTATAGGAAACACAAATAAGGGGCAAGATTTTGCCCTATATTGTAGTTTGTTGAAAGATTCTCTTGTCATAACAACACCAATGACGCCTCTCCCTGTATTATGCTGTACAGGATGTAATCTCGTTCCTAGATGTAGGTGAGGTCCTTGAGGGTGGCGGTTTTGCGAAGGCTATCGATGTTGTCGAGGATGCTATCAACACCATGGCACCTTCAAGAATTGTGGTCCATCTGTTCCGCGGAAGCGGTGGTGGGGGTGGCGGATTTGCGCCCTACTTTGGAAGGTATAGAAGCTCCTTTGTTGGAGTAGTTGCGGCAGCATGATCATGATGAGGGTGCTTCCTTGACGCGGTTGAAACTCCGTCGAGCTCAACAAGGGATGTGGTTGTATTCAATGCTTCAATGAAGTGATTGGATGCCATTGCCTTGAGGGATCGTTCCAAGCTTCTATTCTGCCTTTTTAACTCAAGAATCTCTCTTTGTAAGGTTTCAATGTTTTTTTTGAGAACCAGTTGATCACCAGCAAATTATTTCTCATTCTTGTGTCCTATATCGGTTTCATGGTGCCAGTCCTCTACTTTACTATCATCACATTTTTGCGATGTATCTTCTGGACTTATTTTTGAACTTTGAGCATGGGGTGGAGGAGGTGGTGGCGTGGCAGCATGTCCAGGGGTGGCCCAGGGCTCTCTCTCTCTCACACTCTACCTACCTATCTGTGTTATAATTCCACCCTCTCTCTCTATCGATAGAATCTACATCTACCTTTTTATGTGTATTGACGCGCCCTCGCATTCACGTTCTCCTCTTGCCCCAACTTGTGTCGTTTTCCCTCTCTCGCCAGAGACGCACCCTTTCCCTCAAGCACCCTTTTGCCATTGATTTTTGAGGGTCCTATCTTGCTTGTTGCACAGCTCTCTCACTCTCTCTCACTCTGCCTGCATTGAAAGCCTTCCTCTTATGTTATCGATCAATCGACGCCTCTTCCTCTTGCTCACGACCCCTCCTTCTTCAACCACGCCTTGCAACGGTTTTTTTCTTTTCTAATTTTCAACTTTTTCTTCTTCGATTCATTTCCTTTCCCCACCCCCTTCTAAACCTTAGAATAGACATTAAAACAATCAAATAGAAATGTACCAATCAACCCTCTTCCACAACTGAGCTTGGACCACCATCATGTTTACGTTTTTTAGCCCATGACTCATCATCGCAATCTCTTCGTTCATTCTCAAACTAGCTCCACACCCTTGCAACCACCACATGCATAGCCACATAGAGAGGAGTTGATAGAGAAGAAGAGGAGAAAAAGAGTAAAGAGGAAATTTCAGATACTAATTCTTTGCTCTTTCTCACTCTATCCATACTACCTCAAATATACTATTCACCACAAGGAATGGATAAAGAGAAAAAATAATGAAAGAGAACTTCAAATTTGTAATACCTTAGCTTAGCATTCACTCCATGAGCTTGTTATGAATACTTATATTTGAAGATGTTGCTACCATAAGATTCTTCCAAAGAGCCTTTAGAGCTTTGAATTTGACGATCTTAAATCTAGCTCGCATTGTTGACCTACACATCACATAGAGACATTAGATTTATATATAGTTGTGGGTATACTAGGTGCGAGGTATTCGTAGAGGGTTCATGCGCATCAAACCCTTAAAAGAATAAGGGTGTGTCAAATGATCCTCACATTGAGCTCACAAAGTGTAACACTTTGGCTTGGTGGCCTGGGCAAGGATACTTTGGTTAAGGAGATATCATGTGCTTTGCATTCCGAGTTACGAGGGGCATGCAAGTGTTACTCAGGTGATGTGCGGAACCACCAGAAAACTCTTAGACCTGCCTCTTTTCACTAAATCAAAATCAAATTTGGTGTTGGAAAGAGGGGAATCATGGTAGAGAAGACAATATCTTATCTTCTCTAGGTGATAATAATTCCATATGGGAAAATTTTAGATTGGTCATGGTTGGGAGCCACTAAGGAAATCTATTAGATTTTATCTATAGCACCACCTTTCTCACATATAAAAAATTCATTGTATCGACATCTCCTTGCCAGCAAACTGCAGAGACACGTCCTCCAAAAATAGCAACAATGAACACCGCATCTGCATTAATTAATGGAAAAAGTTGGTAACAATGTGCCAATTATGTATAATTTTGCTAATTTTTTTTGCAATATTAGGCATTGTTTCTAGGTGTTGTCATCGTCCCCCACTTAATTGCGAAGTGTCCTCACAAGCACAGCTACATCACGAATATCCAACAATGTGAACACAGCTACCACGAGCACTGCTACACAACCTCAAAAGAAAAATATACTCTCCCTCACTTAATTGCGAAGGGTTCTCACGAGCAGAAATACAAGAATTGCAAAACCACACATAGAAAGCTAGACATTGAAAAGATAGGAAAATATTTATTGGTGTCATATTATTAAGCAAGCAAGACAAATGTTTCAATTAAGTTGTGTAAAAAATTGTGCATATTAACATTTCCCTTACTCACTCTCCCCACTTAAGTGCATAACATAGCTTCATCCAATACATGGAATATACCAACTAGTAAGCTTTCTAGGGCTGCTAGACAACAATAATCCCTCTAGGCAAGAAAATGCCAGACTACTATCCCACTAGGAATATTGCTTCTGAAATAGCCTCACTGATAAGGTCCATGCCTAGCAAAGAACCCAAATAAAGAAAGCTAATATTACGACACTAAATAGGACTCCTATGGTTTAGTTGCTAACCCTCCATGTTCTACTAGAACAACCAGTTAATGGTCCCTAACTTCCAACTATCCAGAGTTTTTGTTTGTTTGTTAAAAAAAAAATAGTAGTGACTTTCTTTCAATGCCAAAAGAGTATATACATTTATTATCCTTCCCAAAAGGTCCCAATCCAAAGAGATGCAAGGCATCGGACATAGGGTATCCATCAAGGAATTCCCTACAGCCTACCAGGACCTCAGAGGCGATGGTTATCTTCTTTTGGTGTTTTTTTTCGTTTGGTTTGTTTTTTTTTCTTTCTTTAACCTTGGAGTTTCAGGGTGTTTTTTTTCTTTCTTTCTTGCCTTTCGAAGAATAAATATATAGAATCTTTTGAACTTTTATTATTTGGATTGGATTTTAAAATTTTTAAGTAAAGGATCAACTAGAAGGCGAAGAATGCATCACTTAATTGAACAGTCAAACATTTCAGCTCAACAACTTCACTCGAGGAATCTAATCTAGCACATAATATTAGTCACTCTGGGTGGGCAAATGATAAGCAAAGATACTCGTCAACTCAGCATCTCTCATCCACGCTACTCCTAGTCAAAATTTCGTGGAGAGAACCTTGTTATTCAGCTACCTCACATATCGCTAGAAAAGCGATAAAAAGATAGGGAAAAAAAAACTATATTGGATTCCTAATCAGACTTCCATACAATGAAATTCACTATGTCATGCACACACATCACCCCCTTTCAATGACTCCTTGGTGCTAAGTCCCATCTCATGTGGGTGGACTCTCATATAGACTAAATTAGTTTATGTATCTTTCGGTGTATGTGTGTTTTAAAAATTGAGTTTTGTGTTTCTTTTGTAGGTATTTAGGTTTGGAAAATTCTAAAAGATTTTAATCAAGTTATATTTTTAACTTTCTCGTATTTCAAATGAATATAAATAGATAGATTATATATGAAACAACTTGTTATGTACATGGATATTGCAACTCCAAAATAATGAGAAGATAATCACAATATAGTGGTTCACAATTTGCAATAATCACCAAACTTGCACATAACTCAACCACTAACTATTAAACCATTAATATGTTAGATCAATAAAGAGTGAAACTCCTTTAGAAACTGGCCATCTAGTCAAAATTTTGTGTAATGAGCTCCTAGTATTGAAGGAGTATCCCAACTGTGCTTGCAAACATAACCATGTGAATACTAACTAAACTAAAGTGCACCAAAATCTAAAATGTAAAGGTATCAACAAACTAATTTAAAAAAAAGGATCATTTATTTTTTATGTTAAAAAAAGGATTATTTATTTTGTATGTTTTTTTAAAAATATGTAGAATAAAGTAAGAACCCCAAAAGACTATGAGAAAACAAAAGATCTAAATTAAAATCCTCAAACTCCCTAAGATCTTCTATTGTAAACAATAACCCTAATCCAAAATCATCCACACTATCTAAGTCAAGCCTATCAACTAAACCATCAGATATAGGATGCTCACGAATAGCCTCCAGCATAGACACATCATATGTCATGGATCGGCTATCAGGTGCATCACTAAAAACCTCCATCACATCATGTAGTGGAGCCATAACTGCATCGTCATAATAAGGCATAGGTGCCAGTGGTAAACATACTAAAGAGTATCCCTCGGTCGTATCCATATACCAATAGATATAATCCCAACAGGGACAACTGACAATTACTTGATCATCGGGATATGATGGAGTAAAATGGTAAACAATAGCTTGATATCGGAAAAATTCCTACTGCTCTATACCCACCCTAGACTCTCCCTAGACTGAGCAACACGACGCTCAGGTGAGAATACACTATCATAATCGTGGCATTGATAAGTGTAACCTAAAGCATCTTGCATGACAGTGGTACCATAACGTCGAAAGTAAGTACGACACTACCAACACAAGAGCTGTGCATGCATGAAAAGATGCTACCGACACTGTCTACAACCAAATGGTGGATGGTATTGCAAACAAAAAATGATCACAAAAGAAGAATCGCAATAGGCCTCTCCTCTTGCTGTATATAAGAACCTATCATGCGTCTGAAAATTTGGAATACTATAAGGCCCGACATGAATAGGATCAAAACTATCAGCATCATCAAGATGAGGGTAAAGCGCATCCATCCACAGAAAAGCCATACCTGCATCCCAGAGAGCCATTATCATAAACTTTAACAATCTTAAAAGGTCCTAACCAACAAATTTTGAGCTTCCCAGGAAATTTGTAGTATCGACTATCATATAATAAAACTAAATTGTCTTCTTTAAACTCTCATATTTTAGTGTTATGATCATGCCATAGTTTACGATGCTTCTGCATTGCTTCTAAGCTCTATAAAGCTACCAGTCTCTCCTCATCTAACCTCACTAATTGTAAAATCCATTGCTTCAACGATTTAGCCTCACCTAATCGTAATGAGAGGGCTATTCATAGAGTAGGCAACTCTTGCTCAATTGGAAAAATAGCATTGGTTCCATAAACTAAATTGAAGGGTGTATTTTGCACTGTCACCTTATAAGTGGGTCTATAGGCATATAATGCTTCATATAAACTCTAATCCCAATCTCTCCGGTGAGAAGCAACTGTTTTAGTTAAAATTCCACAAATAATGCAATTGGCTACTTCAACTTGACCGTTAGCTTGGGGATAGTAAAGTGTTGATTTGCGATGCTTAATTTGATACAGTTCTGTTAGCTCGCTAATAAGACCATTCAAGAAATGGGAACCTCAGTCACTTACTAATTCCAATGGGTAACCAAAACGGGTAATGATATTCTCATACATAAACTTAGCCATCTCAAATGCTTTATCCACTTAAGTGCTTTCACTTCCATCCACTTGGTAATATAGTCAGTATAGACCGAAATATAACGATTAGATCGATATTTAGTAGGCGGATCAATTGGGCCCACAAAGTCAATTCCCCACTTCTCAAAAGGTGCTAATACCAATATAAGTGTCAAAGGCATAGCAAAACTCTTGGAAGGGTGACTTATCCTTTGACAGACATCACATTTTCGGCAATAATAATAAGCATCCTTAATTAGAGTAGGCCACCAATAACAAGCTAATAGAACATTCCTTGTAGTTAATTCACCGGCAAAATGGCCACCACATGGCTCATCATGCAATGCCTTAAGAACCACATAGACTTCATCTTGCCTTACACATCATCGATAGATACCCTTGTGTGGAAAGAATTTATAAAGGTAACCCCCTAATAATCCATAGGAGCATGCTTGCATTAAAAATTTTCTCTTTCATCGTTTATAAGCACTAGGTGGATAATGATCTGTACTAAGAAAATTTGCAATATCGGCATATCATGGAACTTGCGCCTCCACAATAAAACGTGATGCATCTGGTAGATCATCCTCCACACCTTCTTCCTTATTAGATGTTAATAATCGTGAAAGATGATATGCTAGAACATGGGCTCTACTAGGAAAAGTAACTATTTGAAAATCAAACTCTTCAAATAACAACATCCAACGAATCACACGTCCCAAAAGTTCTACTTTATTAAGCAAATACTTTTTTGCTTCATGATCCACATAAATGGTAAATTTGTTTCCTAATAAATAATGATGAAAATTTCCACCGCAAATACCATTGATAATTATTCTTTCTCAGTGGTGGTATAGTTCCTTTCTGCATCACTTAAATTACGGCTTGCATAATAAATTGAATGGTCCACCTTATTATCATTTGCTTGGAATAAAACTGCTCCTACAACATTCATAGATGCATTTGTGTGGATATGGAATTCCTTTGTCCAATCTAGGGGTGCCAATACTACTGGTCCTTCAATTAACGTTTTCTTAAGAAATTCAAATGCTTCTCGACAAGTAGCAGCCCAATTAAAAGGAGTATCCTTTTGTAGAAAATTTGTCAAAGGTGAGGCCACTTTTGCGAAATCAGAAATGAATCATCAATAATAATTTAGATGCCCCAAAAATCCATGCAATTGCTTAAGGTTTGTTGGAGGTGGAAATGCAAAAATCTTAGAAATTACAACCAGATCCATAGCAATACCTTCTTTAGAAGCGATATGCCCCAACAACGTTCCTTTTGGCACTCCAAAAACACATTTATCAAGGTTCAAGGAGCTACCTACTTTGTCACTATGTTCAAACACTTGTGCCAATTGATCAGGCATTTCTTTTGCCGTCCCATAAACACAAAAATCATCCAGAAAAACTTCCACCCATTGTCGTAGAAAACCTTGATAAGCGGCAATCATAACTCTTTGAAATGTCGCGGGTGCATTACATAAGCCAAAAGGCATCACTTTATAAGCGAATGTATCCCATTCAGTAGTAAAGGTAGTTTTGGATTGATTTTTTGGATGAATTAGCACTTGATTCTAGCTGCTAAACCCATTCATGAAAGAATATAGCTCATGGCCTACAACTTTATCAAGTACCTGATCTGTAAATGGCAAAGGAAAACGATCTTTACATGTTTTACTATTCAACTTTCTATAATCAACACAAATGTTAATCTTCTTATTGTTCTTCTTGGGTACTACCACAATATGGGAAACCCATTCACTATATGCAACATGATAAATAACGCATCTAAAAGCTTAGTAATCTCAGCTTTGACCAATTCTGCATACACAAGATTTATTCGTCGTTGGTGTTGACATATGGGTTTTGTGCTAGGTTCTAGATCAATATAATGCTGACAAAGTTCAACTTTAATACCTTTAAGGCCAGTATACGACCAAGAAAATTCTCCAACATGTGCTCGTAATACTTCCTCAAACAATTGTCAATCTTGGGATTCCAATTGAGCTCCTAGATTTAAATAATTCATTTTTTTAAATTTCTATCTTAACTACTTCCACTTCAGGCTCTTCAAGAAACAAAAAGGCTATTTTCCAAGGCTTGATTGTAGGTACATTGTTAGATATCCCCATTGATACATTTTCAAGCAAACTATTCCTGGCACTCGATTTTGGTTCTTCTTCCCTTGCATTCACAGAATGTACCAAGGGTAAAGCCCTATAAGGAATAATAGCGAGATTATCTTGAGTAGCACATTTAGCCTCTATTCTATAGACATTTGCATCTCATAAAAGGTTTTTGCAATATATCTTTCCCAGTTTTTATCCAAGCAGCCATTAGTGGCGTTTAAATCCTTATTAGATTTCATTATAAATGAGGATTTGATAGAATCAATTACGCCAGGTATCTGCTCTGAATCACATGGATATTGAGCATGTAACTTACGACGATATCGATGTAAGATTTTATTGTTCTTTTCTAAACATTCTTGATCATCTAAACTCCAAGACCATTGGTTGCTTGTAAGCTTAAGAATTAATGAACACAGATCCTCATTTTCCTCACCTTGAATTTGACAACCCAGATAATGTATGACTTGTTTAAGTTCTACAAAATCCCTAGGTGTCACAGGTTCAAACCATCTAAGTTGTGGTTCCTTTCTATCCCCATAGATAGTAAAATCCATCACCCTTTCTTTGGGATGAGGTAATACAACCTCTGGCATATTTTGCATATTGATCTTAGTGGGTTTAGATTGGACTCATTGATAACCAACTAGTGATTCCTTAGAATAATGATACATCTTCTGCGTAATTCCATTGAAGTGCTTAAAGGGATAATACAACCAAGGAGCACTAGTAGGGGTTTTCACTCGAGTTTCTGGTTCAAAAGTACTCTTAGACTTATCTTTTTCCCAAAATCTATTAGTCTTTTCATATTTGTCCCAATTGTTCTTATCTATAGGTAAGGGTTGTTCCATCTATAACTCCCCACTACTAATTTGACCTCTGTTCTTCTAAATACAACTCTAGAAGTGAAATTTCATCTAGATAGTGCCTTTCTATAAATTGAAATTCTCCCTTTGCTTTTTGTAACATAGTAATCTTCTTCATTGCTTTATTTACAGCTGTTAGTGTTGCCTCACGTTCCACTTCCAATGCCTTGTTTAATTCTCTAATATCCTAACATAATTACCATGATGTTCACTAGATGTTTGTGCAAACCTATGTAAGGCCGAAACTGAGTCATCCTCATCATCATGCGATATTGGTCTTTGTAATGGTTTGCACCTATTTCTACTCCTCCTTTCTCTTTCCTTTCTTTCTAACTGGTGACAATAAGTTCTTTTAGCTATATCTGACAATTGTGCAAATCCAAAGGGTAGAGCATTTTCCTCACAAGGGAAAGCAGTAAAAACCCTACTCTCAGGCATGCCATTATTATTCTCAGTAACGTCAAATTCATCCATATTTTCCAAAGAGGTTGTTGAGATGTCGTCAACATTAAATGTCACTAACTCAAGCATCTCTTCCTCTTCCAATTCATCCATAGAAATCTCTTTTGCCTTGCTATACGTAAAAATCGCATCTTCTTGATTATTTTCTTCCTGATCCATGGATAATTGGGAATATGTTTCCATTGAATCATCAAAGTATTCTGCTTACCCTATAGAGAGCATTAAGTAGTCTAGGGTTGTATCTTCAGATGTAGACAACCAGTGAGTAATATCATAATCCGAATCATTGTTTGATGAAAATGTTATAGCATATTCACAATATCCATATGTTCTACCTTGTGAGACTGATGTATTGTATTTACCTCCACTTTTTCTACTCTTGCTAGGTGTTGTGTTTTAAATAACTAGTCATAAGGCCTTTCATTATCGGTCCTCTCCATTTCCGAATCATAAAACTCACTGTTGGATTTCTCATCCATTTCACTAACCATCTCATCTTCTGACTCTTTCAAAAATCCTTTTAAAATAACTTGTATTTTAACCCTATCATTTCTAGGACCAATCACATTTGAACCCTTATACCAATCTTGAGTGCATCTGGCTTGGTATAGCCAAGGTCGACCCAACAACACAGAATATGAAGAGATATTTGACAATGAGCAAACTACTAAGTAATTCACATGAAATTCTAGGCCGACAATTACAAATTTCACATTTCAAAGTAACCCCAAAGGAATCACTTTCCTTTGATCAGCCACACGTAAAATGATATGGGTAGGTTCCAGATTCTTCAACCCTAATTCTTGCATCATTTGTTCTATCATCAAATTGACTGCTGAGCCACCATCTAGCTGCACTTTATTCAGTAAGTGGCCATTAATGGTAGTATCCATAACTGGAGCTCCTAGATCCACAAACAAATATACTATTTTTACATCCTTAGTTGTTTTCCTTTTGGAAGAATTTGCGGTTACTCTAGGAGCATTAATTTCAATCCTCTTCCTTCGACGCCAAACTAATTTATGATAAAGCTGCTATCAACATGTAGGCGCTATTTCTAGCAATTGTCAAAGGTTAATGGTCAAAGATACTTCTTCTAATGTAGGCCAAAGATCATAGGTCTTGTTTACTGCTTCCACCTGCTCTTTGCTTCCTTCCCTGGGAGGAATCAGTCTTTCAAGAATCTTAGGATTTGCTAAAGGCACAGATAATAATGGATGGTCAGAGGAATGTTGTGGAGAATCTGACTGAGGTAGCTCTACATTAGGATCTATATTCTTAGATTTATCCTTCATTGCTCCTTTTAATTGTGGACTTTCTTCCTCCAGACCTTGCTCCTCTTGTTGTTACTTTTGCACTCTAGTAGCCACACTAATCATGGGGTCAGCCTTAAAGGTCACCCTACGGGGTATGAACTTAGACCTAACTCCATTCACTTGCCTTGTTGTTTCTACTTCAACTAAATTTGCGGATCAGGGTAATGGGGGTCTACCTTGGGTTGGAAATCCCCTTCGCATAAAAGGTTGAGTAGGTGGTCCAATTGCATAAGTCGTACTATTACGATCCATGTAATTGTAATTCGATCGCATTGAACGAGCTTGTTGTTGCTCTTGACCTATCTTATGCCACCAATTTGTATCTGGCCCTGACTCAAGGCAAAAAGTGCAGAACGGTGGATGGTTAGGCATTAGTCTTGATGGCGTTGGACACTTTGTAGCCACTCCAAATATTGGATCTAGGTGGGTTTTGTAAGAAGCTAAGAATAAGGATTTAGTGTAAATAACATTGACATTATGCCATGTCACACTGACATTGGTATAAAAGGAGAGGATGTGTAATTTTACACATCTTTTTGACACATTAATACAATTACAGACTTTCTCTCCCATCTTGCTCACAGCTTCTATGGCTTCTCCTTCTTTCCTGTCTTTCTCTCTCTAAATCTAGTATTTCTCTCTCCTCGTCACTCTTCTTCTCTCTCTTCATGCAATCTTTCTCTCTCTTCTACAGTCTTCTCTCTCCTCTTTCTCTCTCCCTAGTTCTCTCTCTGACAAGTGGTATCAGAGCCTAATTTTTAGATCCTTCCTTTCTCTCTCCTTTCCCTCAAATCTAGTCTCATTTTCCAACAATAAACCCTACTTTTCAGGTACACAGGCAGGAGCATTAATGGCAGCTTTCATGAATACCACACAGACCATGGCAGTCTTTCTTGGAGTCTTAAATGGAACTTGGACCAAAAATGGAGACAGATAGACAAAGATGGCAGCTCGTTTTGCAAGCTCAGGCCAATTTTGAAGGTATTTTGGTAAAAGAGTGGTAACAACAGTTAGGGAAGGCTTAAGTCAGGGTTACTTTTGAAGAGAGGCCTTTCCTTTCCTCTTCCCAAGCTCTCTTTCAAGCTTGCATAGCTCCTTAGCCCCTCCCAAGCTCCTTGTCAAGAAGCTCTCGTGCAGCGCCCTTTCCACTCCTGCTACCAATTCTTCGCACTGTTGTGATGGTTCGTCTCTCTATTCCCTATAGAAAGGCGCTCATGATAAGATAGATGCTGTTTGCAATCGGACGCGCCGTTGCCTAACGTGTCCTTCAGCCTTCTACCGTTGTCAGATGCACCATCCAGCTTAGATCTCTTGGCTTCCCATTCTGGTTTGGCAAGGAAGCACTCGATTGATGTAGGGGCAGGTGTGATCGATGCTGATTATTGAGGTCCTGTTGGTGTCATCCTCTTTAACCTCTCTAATCAGCCATTCCAAAAGGGACCTACGCTCGCTTGGCTTCATACTTGCCAGGAAAGTTGGCATTGAAATCAAGGCAGGTGTCGTCTTTCAGCATGCTGTGTCCATTCTTCCTTTGTCAGAGAAACAGAACAAGCTGCTCCCTTTATCAACCGATCTTCTGTTCCCATAGATACCATTTCAATCCTTTTCCTACATAATAGCGGCACTCCAAAGAGCTTCGGAGTTGATGCTGTCTCTCAGAAGCTTCTAGAAAGGTCACTACAAAGTCCGTGCAAGCAAGAAAGCTCCAAAAGAAGCCTTGAGTTTTCCTTTCTCAACCTCTCAATTTCAACAATGTTTGTTGTTGGGGGATATCTTGGTGATGCAAGTGGAGATGAACTTAAGGACGTTGCCTGATCATCACTAGAATTGACTGGGGAAACGGACCTTTTGGATGGAAGTAGCTATTACAAGCATGTAGTGAGGTTCATGCAGACACACTCAAGTGTCTAGCTTATACAAAATATATATGGGATAAGAAATACAACTAGAACAGTGAATCGTCTTTTGATCTGAGAATTTGACTAGTAGCAAGAAAGATCTTTAAAGAGTGAACTTTAGGAAGCCTACTAGAAGCACTGAGTAACTCGCAGTAGAGTAATGCAGAACACTTGAAAGCTTCTGAAACGTCATGGTTCACGAAATGCAAACCGATGGCGCAGATGCTTGGATTTCAGAGGTCAGGTCTTCAACCGCACTGGATGAGAAGTTTGCGCTTGTTGCTGGTTCTGCTGATAATTCAAGGGACGCCTGAACAACATTATGTGACGCTCTGGTTGATGGATTGCATAGTGTATCTAGCCATGGGACTGCTGAACTCCAAGAGCAAAGCGTTGCAATTGGGAGTTCTGAGGCTACTGCATTTGTTTGGAATCAGGCTGCATTGACTGAGGATGCATTACAGGCAATTGTTGTGTTGGCACAATTACAGAACTCGAAAACTGATTCAAGCCAGACTAGGAAATCTGAGATGGACCAGCTGGTACAGAGCTTGCTATTCCTTGTAACTGTCCAGGAAACTGATGCAGAATATGTAAGGCACTAGGGGGAAGAACAGGTGCAGTTCCCAACAAGGGAGAGGCTTGCACAGGGACTCCTGGTGCATGGTCTACCTGAGAATGTGTGGCAGACACCCCTTTGCTAGCTGCTCTAACAGATCCACCTGAATCAACTCCTGTACGCTTGTCCTTGGCATTACAATTCTGAACAGGTAAACTCCTTAGGCGATCTATCCGACAAGCAGGTGTTCGAGATATTTGAGGGGACGCAGCCTTTTTTGAAGCTATGGCTGCCAAAGTCAGAGCCACTTGGACTTCATCACAATCTCCAAAACTTCAAATCCCTACCTCTGGACGAGTAAAGAAGCAGAGAGGACAGGGAAGTCTGTCATGAAGGAAAATACAACATTAATATTTGCACCTTGGATTAATTCCAGCCTTTGTAAATTTAGCCCTAGCCTATGTGTACATGTGTGAACAGCCCTTAAGTTTGGAAAGAGGGTTAGAATAAAAGGGACTAGAGGCCAAAGGCAAGACATCTTTTGATCATTCAATAATCTTGGCTTTACCATTTCTTGGAGTTAGCTTCTTCTTAGCCTTTGAAGCACTCAGCCATGGCCGTCATGTATTCTTGAATTCCCAACCATTAATACATGATGAGGATGTCTTGGTGCAATAGATTTGTTAATTCTTTGTTGTAGCTTAGTTAATTTTCAATTTCAGTTAGATTTCATTCCATGGTTGATTGCTTTCTTACGTTGGTATCAGAGCAGTAGCTTAGATCCTTGCAGAAGTCTTTTTCAAGTACTAGATTCAGTTTCCTAGGCTAGAGAGAGCAAACCATAGTTAGGAATTTGAGTGACAGGACTTGACAGGACATGAAGGCTTCAAACCGGAGTTACATGTGAAAGTCTGCTACAAACAGGGATGAAGATGGTGATTCTTGGCATTACTAATGGAAGAAATGGAGGGCTCCAGCCAAAATAGCAGGACGTGATCAAGATTTGAGCCAAAAATTGGCGTAAGTGGACAAACTAATGGTTACAGGACACTTTAACTGTGGTTACTTTTGAGAAGGAAGGGTTTCTTCTTCTCTTTCCTCATTCCTTCAAGCTTCCCTACAAACTACCATGGACATTTCTTCTCAGATCTTCTTCCCATGACCTCTAGTGCTCAAATGGCTTATGTAAGAATTTTGTATGGGTCTCAAGCTACCTATTGAATACCTATATGCTTCATATCCATATCGTTTTCATCACGTGCTGTAAGAGGACGTATTGCAGTAGTTTGCGCTGTTTTTACAGCCCCCCCCCCTCTTGATCAACAAAACGTGTTGCATTTGGAGGTTATACTCTTCATAGGATGATCAAATGGAGTGCAACTATGGAGTATACATCATCTTCTACTTGATCTTCCACTCTTTTTGAAGATGGGAGCTTTCTCAAACCCTAGGTATGGAGTTTTATGACAGTTTTGGACAGCACTAAAATTTCTCAAATTTCTTCATCAAGATCAAAGGGTTTTTGCTCTATTACACTCCCTGAGGCTTCTACATACATCCTAGTACCAACATTGATTGATCTTGAAGCTTGAAGCTTTGATGGAGCATGGATATGGAGATTGCAAACCCTATGCATAACAGTTTGGG
Source organism: Lygodium microphyllum (assembly GCF_053477565.2). Taxonomy (NCBI): domain Eukaryota; kingdom Viridiplantae; phylum Streptophyta; class Polypodiopsida; order Schizaeales; family Lygodiaceae; genus Lygodium; species Lygodium microphyllum. The sequence continues at coordinate 104,356,674 of NC_141155.1, forward strand.
ACAGCATCAAAGATTCGTGAAATTTTTGAAGCAAATCATGGGGCTTTTGTGGGCAAAGCATCTCTGAAGCTTCCTCAACCATTTCCCCTCAAGAATCCATCAACATTGGACCGACATTGAAGGAGATTGAAGCCAATGGAGGTCTAGGTATTCAATGGACAACATGAAGCTTTTATGCCATTAAATTTTGGCATTCCCTCTCAAATTTCGGGATCTCTTGGACACATTGAAGCCTTCTCTATTACCTATTGCAACCTACTTCAAGTAGAGAAGGTAATCGGTCTTCATCAACCCTCATTTGGAGCATTCATGGAGTCATGGAGCTTTCATGGGATTAATGAAGCTGAAGCTTACCAAGGAAGGGATTATTCTTGAAGATTGAAGATCTCTTGGACTGATTTTAGAAGGATTATCAAGCTCAACTCACCTATGTCAAGCATTATGGATTGATGGTCATTCCATCAACAATGCTCTTCTCCAATCAATTAAATGAGGTACTCTAATCACTCTTAATTTCTCTTTACATCCAATTGCTGATCTCATTTCCAATTGTTGAAGAGAAATAAGAGGATTAATGAAGCTTTCATTCATAGCTTAATGCATTACATGAAGCCTATAGGTTATTCAATCATTGTCTTTACTAAACCTCTTCAATTTACTGAAATGGCCATCTCTAAATGTCTCAAACTCTTCCTTAAAGAATGAGCATTACCCATCTACTTTCATTCACTGAAATTAGTAATTCCTTGAGCTTCATTACTCAATCTTTATTGCCTAACCCTGACATGAAATTGATTGCCTATTTTGCCTCTTGATCATAAGAAAATCATTACCCAATTGGTAAGTGAGAAAAGCTTTGTAAGCAGTGAGTCACTGCTGAGGTAAATACCTCTCCATTTCTCATTTACATTTCATCCTTTTCAATTCCAATCTTGCATACCATGAAAGGGCAAATGAAAGGCAATTGTATTTCCTTCCTATTCCATGCATATCATACTGATTTTTAGAGCTAGAATTCACTTGCCATGTACATGCCCACGAGGAAAAGTGGATGCCGGGCGAGTTGGTAGGACAAAAGAGAGGTGACCCTCCCCTACCGACGAGGACCCTGAAGGGGAGCGCAACCCGGCTCGAGAGGGAACTTTGCAAACCCCTTGGGTCTCGGATCCCACGCATTTTCAAATTTAGGTGCATGTACAAATCTCAAAGGCACTTGAAATCAGCCTACAGCATGAGTTTATGGGCAGTGAGTTCTTGAGATATTGGCAAATGTATGGTACTCATGAATGTATGGCAAATGTATGAAGACATATGGCTACAGTAAAATGTATGCATCCTATGGTAAAGACACTATGGTTCAGCATTAAAGTTTGGGACAGAGTATGTATGCATACCCTCATTAAAGATTGCAGTCTACATTGAGTTAGACAGCCATTTTACTGATTACAGAGGTCATTTTCAGTATGGGCAGATGTATGAGACTTTCCTACAGGGTTATGAAGTTGATACATACTGGGTATTGATGGTACAAGTCATTAATTGACTAGAACAGGGTATTCACTGCCTGCAGGAATTTTCAGACAGCAACAGAAAATCCCTTACAGAAATTTCTGTACTCATCCATTTTCTGCACTTGATAGCTCGTTGGATAGAGGGCTCTTCAAGCTTCGAACAGAGCCAAAGACCTTGTAGTTTGGATCTCTAGAAGTGAAGATAATCAAGTTTTTCTACTGCAGGAAATTCAGGACAGAAATCAACCCATGGCTAGGAATAAGAAGAGAGACCCTGTTTTGGATACTATCAATGAAAATTTGAAGGAATATCAACAGGAAAGGGGTGAACATGACACTTCTCAAGATGCCATTTACCGAATGCATTATGAGAACGAAGAGGTCGATGCAAGTTCCACCCACTCCCCTACCAATCAACCCATAGAGATGTCTCATATCTCAATGAATTCAAACAGTTTTCAACAATTGTCAAATGACATAAAGGATATGAAATCAGGTTTCGAGGGTATGAGGTTGGGTATTGACAAGCTTGTAGCACTTCTTGGTGAGAAAATGTTGCCTACAGCTGGTCTTAATGTCCCATATCCTCATAGGGCTGAAGAACCACCTAAACCACCTACTCCTAAGGTGGTAGGTCAATTTGAAGTTGGAGAGTCATCTAAAGCTAAGGATTTTGTTCAGCCCACTTCACTTTAGCCACAATTCCATCAACAAAAGGATCACTTTCAGCCACATGGGCAGGATCCTCAAGAGAGAGTGCAAACAAACTCAAAGCATGATGAAGACATCCATGGGTGCAACTCTTTCTACAAGCAAATTTACCCTCAAGCAAAAGTTGGTGGCTATGAGCAAGGGCGAGTTAATTCAGCCCCAATCTCTTATGGGCAGCCACATGGACATGTGAATTCAACCCCAAATGCTTTTGGACAGCCACAACATAATTTCTCTACTCAAGTGCAGCCCAATAGGCCAAGTCCCATGTCAAATCATGGTTGGAATCAACAAAATAATGGGCAGCAACCACCTTTCAACTCACCTATGCATGGACAACCTCAAGGGAACCATGGACAACCTCCCAATGTGAGCAACACATACTTTCAGCCTCAAGGACATTATTTCCAGCCACCACAAAGTCATGGTATGCATTATGGATAGCAAACTCCTTATGCACAAGGGCGTGGAAATAATGAATATCCTAGGCAAGGACCTTTTGGCAATTCTTTTGGGCCACAACACCATAGTGGGCAGCAGCACCATAATGGACAACCTCCTCAATACGAGAGAGAGTACAAGGAGAAAATAATTATCTCAAACTTCAAGGGAGAGAACCCTTCACCCACGGAGTTGGAGGAGTGGTTTGACAAGTTAGAGATGTATTTTTCCCTTTACCCAAGGCCCGAGAATGCCAAAGTAAAATTTGTAGCCCTTCATCTAGAAGGCTATGCTCACACTTGGTGGAGATATATGGCGAGGATGGGACATGACTTATTGTCTTAGGATGCATTGAAAAATGCTATGATTGAAGTCTTTGTTTCCCCTATTGAAAAAGAGCAGTTAGAGAAGAAGTGGTATGCACTTGAGCAACGTGGTCTCTCAGTTAGAGAGTACTCAAATCAGTTTTTGAACCTTTCGATGTATGTTCATGGGGTCTCCGATAGTGCCAAGTTGAATAAATACATATTTGGTTTGGAACCTATTATTTCTTCCGAAGTTGGAGCCGTGAATCCTACATCCCTACAAGCTGCCATTCAATTGGCTGAACGTTATGGGCAGAAATACAAGGGTTTTCAGCCAAAAACAGGGCATTCTTTTCAGCCTACGCAGCTCCCAAGGACATCAGGCCATTATGGGCATGCTAAAACTGATTTTTAGCATATTGGGAAGCCATCAAATACTTTCAGCAATACCTACAGCAAGATACCCACTTTTCCTACTGTTTTTGGGTCAAAACAAAGTAGTAATTTCAGACCTAATGCTGAAAATAGATTTGACGGAAAGAGGACTGATATAAGTGCCAAAACTTCAGCCCCTACTCAAGGCAAACATGTATCAAATGACAAGCTCAAAGATATGTATGCTAAAGGACTATGCTACAAATGTGGAGAGAAATGGTTACCCGATCATAAGTCCAAATGCAAGGCCAAAAATATGAAGATTAGCATGATCATCAAGGATGATTCCGATGTTGAATCTATTGAAGGAAGCTTGGCTCAGCTTGATGTCACAACAACTCAAGAAGAGGCGCATGAAAATGAAGAGAATGTCCATGATGAGTTCTATGATCCGATGGATGGGTTTCCTTTCGACCCGGGCGGTCATTATTTGGATGATTCATGGACTGATTTACATTCATCGCTAGTGCCATATCAAGTGATGCATGGAGTGGTTCAAGAGGGGATAATACCCTACGCCTTAAAGGTCAAATCAAGGGAAGGACCGCTCATATACTCATTGATACGGGAAGTACACATAGCTTCATTAATGCTAAGTCACTCAATGGGCTGAAATTGGATACTCATGAAATGCCTACATCACTCAAAATCCAAGTGGCAAATGGAAATTTTGAGAAGAGCAATCAATGCTGTCCAAATGTACCTATCACCCTTTCCCCATTGTGCACTACATCGGTGAGCCTAATTGCATTAGAAATGGGTCCCATTGATATAATACTTGGCTGCAACTGGCTGAAATCTTTGGGCAGATTTACCATGGGTCTCAACCACATGGAAATGGAGTTTAAATGGTGTGGACAACAAGTAACACTACATGGAGTTGAAAAGAAAAGAATGGAGATGATCAGCCCTAAGAAGGTTAAGAAAGAGATAAATGCAAAGGCATGTATGTTCACCATTCTTCTTTCCAAGATTGAAGAGGATCAGCCCTCTTCTCCTACCAACAATATGGACCCATGTCTTTGTAAATTGCTGAAAGAATATGATGATATTTTTCAGCCACCTACCTCTCTTCCTCCCAAAAGAGAAGTGGATCATCCCATTGACTTGCTGGCCAATACAAAGCCCATCAACAAACCACCATATCGCCTCTCCAAAGTGGAAAGAGAAGAGGTAGAACGCCAAGTCAAAGAGCTTTTGGAAATGGGTCTCATTAAGGCAAGCCAATCACCTTTTGCTTCTCCAGTCCTTCTTGTGAAGAAGAAAGATGGCTCCTTTCGAATGTGCATTGATTACCCCGATCTCAACAAGGTCACTATCAAGAATAGGTATCCAATACCTAGAATAGATGATCTCTTAGATGAATTGAAGGATGCTAAGGTGTTCTCCAAAATTGACTTGAGATCGGGATATCATCAAATACGCATGAAGGAAGGGGATGAATTTAAAACAGCCTTCAAGACGGAGAGGGGTCTTTACCAGTTTATGGTAATGCCTTTTGAGTTATCAAATGCTCCAGCCACATTCCAGTCTCTCATGAATAAGATACTTCAGCCATTGCTCTTTAAAATAGTTTTGGTATTCTTTGATGACATTTTGATCTATAGCAAGAATAAAGAAGACCATTTGCAGCATGTAAAAGAGGTCTTTGATATATTGAGGATACACAAACTGTTTGCCAAGGCCACTAAATGCTCTTTTATGACAAAGGAAGTTGAGTACTTGGGTCATATAGTGGGAGAAGATGGAATCAAAGTGGATCCTAAGAAGGTTCAGTGCGTCAAAGAATGGCCTACACCAACCAATGCCACTTCATTAAGAGGTTTCCTTGGTTTGACATCCTTTTACCGACGGTTTATGAAGAACTATGCTCATGTTGCAGCTCCTCTTACCGATCGGCTGAAAAAGGAGGCCTTCTTCTGGGATGAGATCGCTGACAAGAGCTTTAATGAGCTGAAGCAATTGCTTGTTTCAACACCCATACTAGTTTGCCTTGACTTCTCCAAGACTTTTACCATTTATGCAGATGCCAGTGGTAGAGGTTTGGGAGCAGTTTTGGTACAGGAGCATGGTGTCATTGCATTTAAGAGCAAAAAATTTGATGACAAAGAGAGAGAGATGCATGTTTATGAGCAGGAGATGCTTGCTATCTTACATGCAATCAAGAAATGGCACCACTACCTCTATGGGACACACTTCAAAGTCAAAAGCGATCATAGGGTCTTGAGATATTTTCTCTCGCAGCCCAATCTTTCTCCCAAGCAAAAGAGTTGGTTAGCCACTTTGCAATCATATGATTTTGAAATATCATACATGGCTGGCAAGGATAATGTGGTGGCTGATGCGTTATCAAGAATGTGGGCATGCAGTCTATCTACTGTGCCTACCATCTATAAGGATTGGATTGAAGACATTCAAGAGGAATATGTGCTTGATGAGCATGCTGCCCATATTTTACAAAAATTATAGCAAGGTGCTTGGAGTGTCAGCAAAATAAGGATTCCACTCTATTACCAGCCGGCTTACTTCAGCCTTTACCCATACCTACGGGCAAATGGACAGATATTTCCATGGATTTCATAACGGGATTGCCTACTACCAGTCATGGATGGAACAGTATCTATGTGATAGTTGATAGATTGATCAAATCAGCCCACTTTATCCCAACTAAAGTCCAATATTCAGCAAGGCAAGTCGCTGAGCAATTTATGGAAGGTGTGTTCAAACTACATGGTATGCCTATGAGAATAGTATCAGACCGTGATTCGAAGTTTATGGGAAACTTCTAGAAAAGTCTATTCTCATCTATGGGTACTTTCCTCACTCCTAGCACGGCCTATCACCCTCAGACTGATGGGCAAACGGAGAGAGTCAATCATTGGGTGGAAGTGTACCTTAGGCATTATTGTCATGACACACAAGCTTCATGGGATCATTGGATCCACCTTGCTGAATTTTGCTATAATAACACGCATCACATGAGCATTGGGATGTCTCCGTTTGAAGCTCTTTATGGGTATAAAGTCCAACTTCCATCAGTTTTATTCCATGAAGACATCAACCCACAAGCAAAGGAAGAGTTGGAAAGAATGGAGTTGCTCATGAGGCAATGCAAGGACAGCATAAGGAAAGCACAAGAGGTAATGAAGGTCTATGCAGATGAGAAAAGAAGACATTTAGACTTCAAGGTTGGAGATTGGGTATTTCTCAAAGTGCCCAAGACGCATTATGCTTCATTAAAGGGTGGGAACAATAAGCTTGCTCATAGATTTTATGGGCCATACTTGATCTTGGACAAAATTGGAGAGCTTGCTTATAAATTTCAGCTACCATCTTCTACTAGAATACATGATGTATTCCATGTTTCACAGTTGAAGAAGTATGTTGGGCCCGATGTACAAGTATTGGAAGAGTTACCACCATTGGATGAGGCAGGACTGATCATATATGAACCTGAAAGCATTATTGGAAAGAGAGAGAAAGTTCTCAGAAATCGTACTCTCATTAAGTATCTGATTAAGTGGAAGAAATTGCCCATTGAAGAGTCTTCTTGGCAACCATCCACTTATGTCAGTAACTTTCCTTGGTTATTACAAGATGATATTTGATGCAGTATGCAGTGACTGTGCAGAGACAACTTGCTGTATGAAATTTTTGCAGACAATAAAACTGTCCTGACTTCATCAAAATTTGATTCTGATGTTATGGGGTGATGCTTGGGAGTGTATACTTCGTTTCTACACCTCATACGCCTCATTTGGACCAATATATCAAAAGTTATGGCAGTTTTAGTGAATCAGCCCTGTTTGGACAGCAGCCAATTTTCTCACAGTTTGGCATGCAAAAAGGTCTTCTTTTCATGGACAGTGCTTTCTTATCACTTGGAAGATGAATGGGCATGATTACTATCATCCTTCACTTGGATTTAGTCCATTACTTCTTGGTTTTGAGGACAAAACCATCTTCAGGACGGGATGGTTTGTCATGAAGGAAAATATAACATTAATATTTGCACCTTGGATTAATTCCAGCCTTTGTAAATTTAGCCCTAGCCTATGTGTACATGTGTGAATAGCCCTTAAGTTTGGAAAGAGGGTTAGAATAAAAGGGACTAGAGGCCAAAGGCAAGACATATTTTGATCATTCAATAATCTTGGCTTTACCATTTCTTGGAGTTAGCTTATTCTTAGCCTTTGAAGCACTCAGCCATGGCCTTCATGTATTCTTGAATTCCCAACCATTAATACATGATGAGGATATCTTGGTGCAATAGATTTGTTAATTCTTTGTTGTAGCTTAGTTAATTTTCAATTTCAGTTAGATTTCATTCCATGGTTGATTGCTTTCTTACAAAGTCTACTTTGTAGGCATTACAAGTTGGGACTGACAGATGTCAGCAGATGCTGTTCATTGATCAATGTTGTTTGCAAATGTCTGTGAAGCAGAGGGAGGAGTAATGTATGCTTGTGATGGATATGAAGCCTTTGTAGTTATTTGCTGGAAACAACCAATGCTTTGTGTGGAGTTACAGCATTGATATGAATTGGTCTACTTAAACAGTACACACCTTCTTTGATTGTTCAGCGGTAGCACATTACAGATTTTCCATTTCATTGGTTGCAAGTTACTTTGCAACTGAAGGCTTGGCTTTTGCTGGTTTTCTTGAGAGAGGTCAATTGTTGTGGTTGGTTCATGCATTGCAGGGTTACAGATTTGGAGCACATGTTCATAGTGGTAGCATAACTGAAGAAGAAAGCAACTCAGCATAACTAAAGAAGACACAAAAACAGTTCTTCCACACTTGATGATGATGCCCTCATACTTGCAAGCTATGTCCTGAAATTTGTAGCTAAACCTTTCAGACTTCAAAAGGTCTTACCAAATGCAAGCTTGATACAATTGCAAATCAATCAGTGGATAGAGGTCCTAAAATTCACCAACACAGGCAAGGACAGGAACAACATATCTCTTGTTTGTAAAGTTTGGTAGAAGAACCACAAGATATCTCTACATTCTTGAGGATTTATGATTCATGATATGGCTATAGCTAACTTCTGTCATGATTTGGAATATTTTCAAAGCAACTTGACTACAATGGCAGCTGAGATCAATAGCTCCAGCTCTAGTGAACAAGGTTGGCTTCAAACACAGGCTAATATTGACAAACTTTGAGTTTTAGCTAATCGGTGTATTGCTCTTATGAAGGCGGTTATAGAAAAAAGAGCAAGACTTGAATCAAATGCTTATGCTTATGGCCGACATGTATATGCTGATGGTACATATTATGATCTACATGCATCTTTTGAATATGAACAACAACAACATGCAAATGAATATGAGTAGTATGCAAGTACATCTGGACAGCATGTTAATGCTTATAAATATGATGTACCATATCATAATGCAAAGAACCATTCCATTGAACCTTGGCAGCAAAATGGCTATTATGGACAACATGCTTATGCTTATGAGCATCCACCTCTTCAGCAACATAGTTATGATTATACTTGTGAAGCTCTCTTAGTTGAGCAGCCCAGTTCTTATGGATGTGACAGTAATGGTTATGCTTATCAGTACTCTCCTAGCTTTGATCAGCTGCAAGTTCATAACTACCATGGTACCCCATATCCCAATCAGTTCATACCTCATGATTACCCAAATGTAATGATGAGTTCTTATGAAGAAGAGAACAATGAGCAAGCTAAAAAACAAGATTTGGATAATGAACAACATGATCAACAAGAGGATGAGCAAGAAGACCAAGAAGATGTACAAGAAGGGAACAATGAAGAGCAAGATGTACAAAGCTGATGGCATCTTCGTTGATGAATCACATGAGGTACTTGTAGATGAGCAAGATGTACAAGCTGATGGCATCTTCGTTGATGAATCACATGAAGCACTTGTAGATGTAGATGGTTATGTTGAAGGTTTTAGACTCTTAGAGAAACCTCATGATGATATTCTTAAGCATCAATTTACACTTAATCAAGGTTTACAACAGCCATTGAACACATTTGATAATGAGTACTTTGATCATGGTTATGATGACTGGCACATGTCTAATGATGATATAATACATGATTTGGGCATACATGAATATGAAGATGGCATTGTGCTTCCCTATGATCCGGGAGATTATAGATGTGATCATGGACTTGATTTTTTGGATACTTCATCGTATCCATTTGATCCGGGTAGATTAGAGTATGTGGTTGAGGGGCATCCTATTCTCTTGGACAATCATTATTATGACGGAATACCTTTTGATCCAGGAGGTTTTTAGCAGGATTTTGCACCTTCATTAGGCCAACGTCCATATTGGGGTTCAAAATTTTCATATTTGAGAGGCTTATTTGGCTGAAAGTTAGTCCATTTATCGCTGGTTCTACTGCAGACAGTTTCTGGACAGCTTACTGTTTTGGTTCAGATTCAATTCTGGTTTGATTACAAAAGAAGGATATCTATATGGGTTGCAAGTATGTCTAATGAGTTTTCTTTTGACTCATAGCACACTTGATTTGGATATGCCTATCCCAAGATATCTCCATTTTACTACAGCAGGTTCTGTAGTAGACAACAAGCTGTCTATTTCTTGCAGTGTCCATTCTGGGAGTTATGATGGTTCAGTTTTTAGTTTTATCATTTCAAAATGGATGTTCATATGGCCTATTCACTTTTCCCACTTATGATCCTCTCCATTACTTAGTACAAACTAGTGCTTTTTCTATTTTTGTAGCCCTTGTATCAGAGTAGTACTCTGTTTCATCTATCCTTTTCTAGTCTTTTAGGTTTGTTTTTTAGGACAAAAACTTTTGGGAAGGGATGGATTGTAAGAAGTTGAGAATAAGGATTTAGTGTAAATAACATTGACATTATGCCATGTCGCACTGGCATTGGTATAAAAGGAGAGGACATGTAATTTTACACATCTTTTTGACACATTAATACAATTACAGTCTTTCTCTCCCATCTTGCTCACAGCTTCTATGGCTTCTCCTTCTTTCCTGTCTTTCTCTCTCTAAATCTAGTATTTCTCTCTCCTCTTCACTCTTCTTCTCTCTCTTCCTGCAGTCTTTCTCTCTCTTTTGCAGTCTTCTCTCTCTTTCTCTCTCCCTAGTTCTCTCTTTGACAGGTTTGGAGTTGAGCTACTTGAGGATTGTTGTGCACTAGAAGACTATGTTGTTATCAAATACATTTCTTTCAAAGGTGCTTGCACTGCACTCATAATTTCTTCCTTCAAATTTCCTAAGGATTTTGTAATAATATCAGCTATTTCGCTTCATCAAGTGGGGACTGAGATTGTGGTATAGAAGGCATTCTTGTTTGTATCATATAGACTGGAATAGAAGTATACGGATTTAAAGGTACACTTGATACATTTGAACTTGTAGTTACTGATGGATTTAAAGGAATGGTCACATAAGACACATTCTTAGATATTCCACTTGAAGTGCTTGGATATTCCATCCGAGGTTCTTTAAATAAGTCCCTCTGTCATCGTTGGCTAAGTTGCATTTCTTCCCACCATCTAGCATGTGTTTTAGCATCAGTCGGTGTAGCTGGCCACTATAGACTAACATGTTGATGAGCTTCAGGATTAAGCCCATCAATAAATTTACGCTTTTGTGTGGACTCATCAGGAGCTGGATTCATCTTTTGAATAATTGTCTCCATACGTTCAATGTAATGTTCAACACTTTTGGTTGTTCCTTGGGACCAATAATCCAATTGAAGGGCTAGTCTATCTTGGAAACCTTACCGTTAAAATTTCTCTAGGAATGCTCTTGATAAGGCTGCATGAGTCACTTTATGTTGGGCATCTAGGTTCCCGTACCACCTTGTTGCTTCATCTTTTAATGTTGTAGGGAAGATATGAAGCTTTTGGTTATCGTCTACTATCTCATTGGCGACACAGGTCACCTCAAATCTCTGCAAATGCGCATCAGGATCCTTGTCCCACAGTCCCCCAAATTGCATAAAGTCAGCTAATCTGATTGGGTTGTGAACCATTGTTTCTCTAAATAATATCTCTAACCCTAAATATTGGGTAATATCCAACTACGCAGGTTTCTTAGCCTCCTTAAATAGTTGCCACAATCCAAAATTTGATTCTAAATCCCAATCAAAAGGTGGTTAAGTACTCCCTATTGTAGCATTAGCTTCACTCCCCCTACTTACACTATTTTGTCTACTCCTTTCCCCAGTGACATTACTAGTGCTTGAGGTGACTTGATCCCATTGATATGATTTTACTTCACTTCCCTTTGATGGTGTTCTATCAAATGATATACTAGGCCTAAAAGGTTCTACGTTTCAGTTAGACACAACATCTATCCCCAGATTCAACAATGCATTCACCATTTCAAGCCTTTCTAATAGCCAAGCCTCCTGTCGCGCCACACGTTCTCTCGCTCATTGATCTCGAGCATCATTTTGCCATCTTCGTCTCTCCTCTAAATTCATCCACTATTAATGAAATAGCTATTACTGTCATACTTCAAAATTTCACACGTTTTGTTTGAAGCTATAATGTTAATTTTTTTTGATTGCATGTGCGCTTAGAAGGTTTAGAATTGTTGGTAACTATGGGTCTGTTTCTCCATAAGGCAACTTTTCTTCTTGCTCAAGGATTAGGCCTAAAATTTCAGCGACCTCTCTAACGTCTTTTGTGTCGAAAATAACTTTTGAACCTCTGGATACACGTATCCAAGGCAACACTCATCCCATACTACTCTTCTAAAAGTTTGATAAGCGTTACGATAATACCAATCAAAGTGCTATGATACACTGATTGTATTTATTTCTAATGCATCTATTAGCCCAAAGTGTGCTGCTAATAAAGCTATGGTTTGCACGCAATTGTCTACAAGAAGATAATTGTTCTACATCTATAGTTACTTGTGGGCCAAAATATTTTCCTCCCTCTACTAATTGTGTGTCTCTTGCCCAATCCAATATTTTCCTTTGGCAATCTTGGGGCAAATTAGGAAAATAGTCCCTTAGAAAAGAGACCTCATGTTCACTCATAAATACCTAGGATTTAAATATCCTAGTGAGATCAATCACTCGTTCGAGTGCACTTGGCTCTTGGAAAATGCACCAGAAAATGACCCAAGACACTTTTGACCGGGTTGCCAAGCCAACTCCTGCGAGTTGTTGCACTACTGAATAGGTGATATTGGTAACTAATTCCTATGACTTATTCTAGCCTTCCTCGATAGTTACGATACTCGTTCGTAGTAGTCCAACTAATCTAATATCTAGAACTCAATAAGCTTACTTAGTCTTACACTTCACTTTTGTTTTCAACCTTCATGGCTATGTCTTTATATTGAACACTAGGATACTAGGCCTAGGGTGTTTATCCCTTGGGGAATTGGTCTCAGGGCAACATAGATCCAATGGATCTATCTACACATCTCCATTTCAATTCCTTTTAAATTATCCCTTATCTACCTTTATATAATAATTTTATTTTATTATTTATTAATCAGTAAACATTTTTCTTTCCTCTTCATTACTAAACATCGATCAAGATAAAAACAAGTTCTCTCTGCACTCTTATGTGTACACATACATTGTTTACTTTAAACCCCTACATCTCCCCTTAATTATCAATTATCCTAGTGGCCCTCCACTCTTTATCTTAACAATCATCTAAGCATTTTTAAAAATGAATAACTTGTAAAAGTTTAATATAGATATTGAGACGTCCCCTCAAGCCATCATATAAATAATTTGCTAATTTTATGTTATTTATAATTCGATTAAGAATTGTAATTATTTTCTAACTTAGCAACTATCATAAAATACCCTTACATTCCTTTTTTTCTCCCCATGTCATAGATTAACACACCGCATATACTCTTAATTATGCCAAATAAAAAACACCATACTTATATGGATATTTTCTTTAGCAAGAATAACAATAAATTGATTTTTAAAATTAATTCCTAAAAAATTTACTAAATTATAAGAAATTTGACATCTAGCTTTTCCATGGAAAGATCATAACTTTATTGATGCAAAACATAATTTTTTAAATGAAAATTGAAAATTTTACTAAAAAATAACTATTTTGAACGTTTCAACATGTTAATTGATCTCCAAATATTATCAAAAAATTTCTGTAAACTTTCACCATGATAGAATTTATGGGAAAAATATTTTAACTCATAATTATGCAATCAAAAATTTTATAAAAGTTCATTTGTGCCATTTTAAAGCTATTTTAAAGCATTTTAGCTATTTTTGATTTTTAAGATATAAAATAAGACATATATAAATACAAATAACCATTTAACATAGAAACTCAAGTCTTAAGACATTTTATGAAAAATTATAAACTGAGAAAATATTCATGTCACACCATTTATTTTTGTTAAATGAGATAAGACACTTGACAATACGAGTCGAAATCGCGTTTTTGAAGGCTGTGTCCTTTGCAATCTGGCCAAGAAGAAGTCTACCCAATCATTGTGAACTGCAAGTTCATCATTTATTATCTCTCGAGAGATCCATTTTCCAACTGCATGGTTGCCTTAGGAATGGCCCCTTAGAACTCTTTTAGATTAATCTTGGATTAATCTTAAGCTTGAAACTATGGCTTCCATAGAGTTGGGGATGATGACTTGTGAAGGAAAGAGACTAATTGATTATGTTCTCAATTTGTTGGCAAAATCATGCGCGAGGCCAGGCAATTGGAAGCCCAAAAATCATTCTACTAGCCTGCCACTTCAGATTAGGTACATTAAAGCTCTAGTTTAGTGTTTAGGGAGAAGACATGGCGATGATGTTCAACGACAAAACATTGACTTCAATTCTCCCCTCTTGGTCTCCATGAGTTGTGTAGATTCTTGATCATTGAGCTTGTTGGTGAAGACAATATCCCCACGAACAAGTATAGGAAACACAAATAAGGGGCAAGCTTTTGCCCTATATTGTAGCCTGTTGAAAGATTCTCTTATCATAACAGCACCAATGATGCCTCTCCTTGTATTATGCTGTACAGGATGTAATCTCGTTCCTAGATGTAGGTGAGGTCCTTGAGGGTGGTAGTTTTGCGAAGGCTATCGATGATGCGTGCCGAGGATGGTATCAACACCATGGCACCTTCAGGAATTGTAGTCCATTTGTTTCTTGTGTTGCAGCAGTGGCCACTCCCAAGCATCCTAGGTCGGGCCTCAACAAGTCAGTCAAGTGTAAGACCTCAAGCCCTTGCAATGGCCAGTTGCTTACTTGCCCCACCTTTTGCTTCATAGCCTTAGGCCATGGATCTTTCAAAGGGGGCCCCAAAGGTGGTGGAGGAGGCTACGACTACTCCTATGGCAGCCCCGGAAGTGGTGGTGGGGGTGGTGGATTGTGCCCTTCTTTGGAAGGTATAGAAGCTCCTTTGTTGTTGCAGTTGCGGCGGCATTATCATGATGAGGGTGCTTCCTTGATGCGTTCGAAACTCTGTCAAGCTCAACAAGGGATGTGGTTGTATTTAATGCTTCGCTGAAGTGATTGGACGCCATTGCCTTCTCAAGGGATCATTCCAATCTTCTATTCTGCCTTTTTAACTCAAGAAGCTCTCTTTGTAAGGCTTGAACATCATTTCTGAGAACCAGTTGATCACAAGCAAATTCTTTCTCATTCTTGTGTCCTCTATATCAGTTTCATGGTGCCAATCCTCTACTTTATCGTCATCACATTTTCGCGATGCATCTTCTAGACTTATTTTTGAACTTTGAGCATGAGGTGGAGGAGGTGGCGGCGTGGTAGCAAGGGGTGGCCCGTGGCTCTCCCTCTCTCTCTCTCTCTCTCTCTCTCTCTCTCTCTCTCTCTCTCTCTTTGCCTACCTATCTCTGTTATAATTCGGCCCTCTCTCTCTATCGACAGAATCTATCTTTGTCTTTCTACTTGTATATTGACGTGCCCTCGCATTCGCATTCTCCTCTTGCCCCCCTCCTCCTCTAGGCGTCGTGTCGCTTTCCCTCTCGCGTTAGAGAGACGTGCCCTTTCCCTCAAGCGTCCTTTTGCCATTGATTTTTGAGGGGCCTATCTTGCTTGTTACACAGCTCTCTCTCTCTCACTCTGCCTGCGTTGATAGCCTTCCTCTTATGTTATCGATCAATCGACGCCTCTTCCTCTTGCTCACAATCCCTCCTTCTTCAACGACGTCTTGCAACGGTTTTTTTCTTTTCTAATTTTCAACTTTTTCTTCTTCGATTCATTTCCTTTCCCCACCCCCTTCTAAACCTTAGAATAGACATTAAAACAATCAAATAGAAATGTACCAATCAACCCTCTTCCACAACTGAGCTTGGACCACCATCATGTTTACGTTTTTTAGCCCATGACTCATCATCACAATCTCTTCATTCATTCTCGAACTAACTCCACACCCTTGCAACCACCACATGCATAGCCACATAGAGAGGAGTTGATAGAGAAGAAGAGGAGAAAAAGAGTAAAGAGGAAATTTCAGATACTAATTCTTTGCTCTTTCTCACTCTATCCATACTACCTCAAATATAGTATTCACCACAAGGAATGGATAAAGAGAAAAAATAATGAAAGAGAACTTCAAATTTGTAATACCTTAGCTTAGCATTCACTCCGTGAGCTTGTTATGAATACTTATCTTTGAAGATGTTGCTACCATATAAGATTCTTCCAAAGAACCTTTAGAGCTTTGAATTTGACGATCTTAAATCTGGCTCGCATTGTTGACCTCCACATCACATAGAGACATTAGATTTATATATAGTTGTGGGTAGACTAGGTGCGAGGTATTCGTAGAGGGTTCATGCATCAAACCCTTAAAAGAATAAGGGTGTGTCAAATGATCCTCACATTGAGCTCATAAAGTGTAACACTTTGGCTTGGTGGCCCAAGCAAGGATACTTTAATTAAGGAAATATAATGTGCTTTGTATTCCGGGTTATGAGGGGCACGCAAGTGTTAGGTGATGTGTCGAACCACCACAAAGCTCCTAGACCTGCCTCTTTTCACTAAATCAAAATCAAATTTGGTGTTGGAAAGAGGGGAATCATGATAGAGAAGAGAAGATCTTATCTTCTCTAGGTGATAATAATTCCGTATGGGAAAATTTTAGATTGGTCATGGTTGGGATTCACTAAGGAAATCTATCACATTTTATCTATAGCACGACCTTACATCTCCTAGCCGGACCACAGAGACATGTTCTCCAAAAACAACAACAACGAACACCACATCTGCATTAATTAATGTAAAAAGTTGGTAACAATGTGCCAATTGTGTACAATTTTGCTAATTTTTTTTGCAATATTAGGCATTGTTTCTAGGTGTTGTCACATATATACCACACACACACACAAACAATCACAAGGAATGCCTACAAAACAACACAATAACAACAACATATAAGATATCGACAAAAGAAATGACTCACATGGATACGACCAATTGACCACCCCAGACAATCCACATCTTGAAAATTTTTAGCATAAGAACACCCTGAGTTGGACGGTTTGGACTCGATAGAGTGGACGGAAAAATACAAGCTAGGGGGGAGATAGAACGATACCAGCTCGTGACCCATCACAGGGGCGAACTAGTTGTAACGAGAGGATTAGCTTGGAATGACCGAGACTTATGCGAATGAAAGCTTTATAAAGTGCAGACATACATGCACGCAATATCCCTGTGTCAAGCAAAAAAAAAAAAAACAATGTACCGTGACTCAAATCAATATGACAAAGAAAACTGAACTAAACCAAACCACAATACACTGATAACTAGACCACACTTAACTAAGATAGTCAATGATGGATTGAGGAAGATGGCGGGAGAGGGGGATGAGAAAGAAAGCTGTAAGGAGGGGGGATATTAGGAGAGAGAAAGAGGGAGAGGAGAGGATGAGGGTCGGGGAGAGAGAAAGAGGGAGGGAAGAGAGAGAAGGAGAGGGGGGTAGGAGGAATGATTGGGGAGGGAAGGGTTTTTTTTCTCTTTCTTGGTTCTTTCTTCCTCTTTGTTTTTTGTTTTTCTTTTAATCTTTAAACTTTAAACTCAAGGAAATGGCTAGGTACCCTTGTCCCGCATGCATGTGCGGGGTGAGGGTAAAAAAAATTTACAGTGATGGGATTGAGCAAATGTAGAAAAAGCAAGTAGGTTTGTCAAATGTGATGCAACAGATGTATTGGCACACATCACAAGATGAAAACCAACCATTCATGCGGCATGCAGGGGTGATAAGAAGATAAAATTCATGAAAAATTTAACTATGGAAGATTCGAACATTAGATGAACATGCCATAAAAAGCAAATTTGGGTAGGACAATTGGGGAAAGGAACTGAAACACACCGTCAATACGTCCGGTGACAAAACAAGCGTTCACATGAAAAAATGTCCAAAATTAGGCATGAGAAGACACCCAAAAATTAATTCAGGAAAATTCATTAGTCAAAACAAAGTGTGGAAAGAAGGAAAAATGTTTGAGATGAGGTATGGGTCTTCTCACGTCAGAACATAGTTCCAATGAGAAGAGGACCCGTTCTCATGGTAAAAAAGAAAAAAATGCAACTAAAAACATAAATAGATATTAATTTGACAAAATCCAGTGGGAAAAACCAAGGGGAGAAAAAATGGAAATGTTCGAAGTAAAGCGTCACATAGGATGGGTAAGTGAAAACGCAGTTTCGGGGACAGTGGGGTGTGTTCACATGGGAAAAATAAAAAAGACATGCAAATGGGGTCAAAAATTAATTCAGGAGAATTCGTGTATCGGAACAAAAGGCAACAAAAAGAAAAAATGTCAAGGTAAAAGTGTTTGATAGGCTTGGTAGGTCAAAATGCACTTTCGATGGTGAGAGGACAAGTTCACGTGGGAAAAATAATAAAGATGAGCACGAAAGCACATGCAAAATTTAATAGCACAAAATCCTATGTTGGAACAGTGGACTGTAAGGTCAAATAGCAATTCTGGCATGAAAAATGTACGTTCACATGAAAACACGGCCAATCTATGTAAAATCCTTCAAAAGTTAATATCTCATGAACCGTCAGACAAACGACAATTCTGGCACGAAAAAGGCACGTTCACATGAAAACATGGCCAACCTACGTAAAATCCTTCAAAAGTTAATATCTCATGAACCGTCAGTCGAAACAAAGGGTTGAAAAGGGCTGACGGTTAAATGTGTTGAACAAAGTTAATGTCTAGTGCAAAGGGACGAATATGAGGGTAGGTTAAATGTGATTTCCGGTGAACATAGGGTGTCTTCACATGGAAGAGTTACAAAAGAAGGGAAATGGTCAAATGGGCAAGGAAAAACCCTAGGAACAGGGTGAAATTGGACTGGTGGATGGGAAAGGGACCCTAGTAGGGTATAAAAGAGACATTTCAATGTGTAAAGACCAAGTTACAACAGATGCATACATTTATGCAAGCGAGATATGTGAGGCCACGTCCCCACACTTAAGACCTTATTGGAAAGGGAAAGAAACTTAGTTGAACTTATAGATAAGAGAGGACGTCCCCACTCTTAAAACAATACATACACTTGCAACTAGAAGGGGTAGTGTTAGAAACACTTGGCTCATTTAGTTGATATTTGTCTCGATGTGCAATGTGTCAAAGTCATTTGTGTAGGAGGTACTATGCAACTCACATCAGCACACTTTTGGCATGGCAAGGACCATGAAACAACACCCAAGGAGAGAGCCTTGTCGATGAAGATCGCGATTAAGGTGTCGAGGACTATTGTATTTGTCGAGGAACGACAAATACAATAGTCAGCTCAACAATTGCTCATGGGAGGATGATAGATTCGGTACTCACCCCATAGCTCATGTCACTTGAGGAGAATGATTGGGACTTGTATCTCACATCAATTTAGAACTAAAAAAGAGGGATGGTTCAGAAGGAGCATGTTAGCATGAACAGTTGATGGTCTATTAGTGTGTCCCATCCCATCTGGCATAAATGCAAGAAGGAAGGCCAGGAAGCCTTGTTATGTAGTGTGCTGAATAGAGTGATATGTGTATAGTGATGATGGAGGCCTGTCCCATGTGTGTATAAGGAAGCGAAAATGTACTTGTTGCTTGCCAATTGTTGTAACATTTTTCAATCCTCACCTCTCATTGATGAAAGGAAAATCAATCATGCTCAGTTCCCTCTCTGTCTCACACTTTGTTGATAGATACAGGAGGGCAACTGAGTTCCTCACACCCATTGATGTCATCCTCAATGCCACTTGTATATAGGTTGTATGCCTTATACGCAATTGATGGTGCAGTAGTGCATCCCACCTTGTGTCGGCATATAGTGTGAGAAGGAAGGTCAAGGAATCTTATAGTGCCGTGTGCAGGAACATATTGTGCTTTTTGCATTGAGAGGCCTGACCCATACATGCAACACTCCATTTACACATCTCATCTCTCTTTTGGAATTAAAGGGCAAGGTTTGGTCAGTCACCCCACCCTTTATCTCAGACTCATTTGATTAATACAGAGGGCAGCCCATATGCACATCCCCATCCTATTAGGATGAAAGCTCACATCACTCGAGGGATTGTTGATGAAGATTGGCTTGGTTTGGTTGATGATGTCTAGTAGAGTCAGTAGATGAAGAGGTACACCTAAGGAGATAGCCAATACATTTGGAACTTTGTTTGCAGGTGAGAGATGTCATCTTTGCTGTAGGAGTCAAATGCATTGATGGAGTTGCAAGATACAATGTACTAAGGGAGGCGGCTTTAGAACTGCATTTTGGAAAGTTTGACTAATGATTCAATTGATCTGTATACGCAGGGGTGTTGCCACCTTTTCCACAGCTAGCTTTGCGTCCAAGGGTGTTTGCCACCTTTTCTTGGAACGAGGCATGTTGTGACATGGAATTTCTTACTTTTCTCCCATAATAATTTTGATTTTTTTCTTCTTTTTTCTTTTTTCTCTACTGCCGAGGGTATTTCCATCTTTTCTCAAAGAATAGGTTGGAATGATAGGGACCAAAGCCCTTTTCTCCCATGATATATATATATATATATATATATATATATATATGTACGTATGTATGTATACATATATGTATATATACATATGCATATTTTTTCTTTTAAAAAAATTCCAAGAGGAGAATGGCATGAATACCATGTATCTGAACCATCATCACCACCTCTATTGGATCAGCCAAGAAGGGAGCAAAGTAGGTGTGGGAGGTGGTTGTGAGGGGCTAGAAGAATGAGGCCATCTCATCAAGATGAGCATGATGGCTATCAATAGCAATAAGAGGAGGAGTATAGTGTGATGCTCAAAAGGGATAGGATTGGTTGACTGTGATTATCAGGATCCCCAAGGAGGGAAATACTTCTTGAGGCAATAGCCATTAATCAGAAAGGGATCATTAGAAGCATCGATGGCCTACACTTGGATAGAGCTGTTAGGGTTGACAGCAAGTACCTTAAATGGTCCCATCCAACATTGTTGTAGTTTTTCTGGGAACTTGCCAAATCATGAATCATAGGCCAGGACTAAGTCAGCTTCCTTAAACTCTCTATAATTGATGAAACTATCGTGATAGGCCTTTCATCGAGCCTGGGTAGCTTTGGTACACTATAGGGCCATCTTGCGAGTCTTGTCCATACATTCCAAGTATAGGAGACGATGTTGTAGGGTCTCATCATTGCTAGGTATTCTTGGATAGCCACTCGCAGAGAATGTAGTTTTAGCTCTACAGGAAAAATGGCTTTTGTACCATATACCAGTTGGAAGGGTGTCTATCCTCCTGTAGTAGCCTTATAAGAGGTTCTATCACCCAAAGGGCCTTTGTAAGTCAATCGTCCTAATTGCGGTAATGTACACCAATTGTCCTTGTCAGGATTGAACAATGGATGCGATTGGTGACTTCGACTTGGTCGTTGGCTTTGGGGTAGTAAGGTGTGGACTTGCGATGGAGGATTTGTACAATTCTATCAGTTCTTCCATAATCTTGTTGAGAAAGTGAGTACCTTTATCACTTACTAGCTCTAAAGGAATACCAAAGCAAATGATGATATTCTCATACATAAATAGGGCCACACTATAGCCATCATCCTGTTTCAGAGCTTTAGCTTCACATCACTTTGTGACATAGTTAGTATAGACCAAAATGTATCTGTTCTACTTCCTTTTGGTTGGCAGATTGATGGGGTCAACGAAGTCAATGCCTCACTTCTCGAATGGCTTTAGGGAAAGGATGGGTTGTAGGGGCATATCACTAAATTTGGTAGGCTTTCCCATCCCTCATTGACAAGCATCACAACATTTGCAATAGTCAATGTAGGCCACCAATATCCTACGCAAGACAGAGCCTTTTTGGTGGTCACTTCTCCTACAAAGTATCCTTCATAGGGCCTGTCATGGCATGCTTTTAGAGCTATCCCAATCTTATCTTCTGCAATACATCTTCTCAATACTTTATCTTTGCCCTTCTTGTACAATGCATCGCTTAGTAGGGTGTAGGGGGCTGATTCCACCAGAAGCTTCTTCTTCTCACGACTAGAGATGCCAAGAGAATATTGTTGAGTTGCCAAAAGGTTGGCTATGTATGTGTACCATGGGGTTACATTTTCAACTAGAAAGAGGGAAGCATTAGGGAGGTCTGGGTCATCTTGCTCCTCTTCGTCACTCTAAGGGATTCACGATAGATGATTAGTCAACATGGGATCGATTAGATTTGGTAACTACTTTAAAATCAAAGTTCTAGAACAGAAGGAGCAACCTCACCATTCGACTTTTCACATCTATCCTATTCATAAGAAATGATAGGGCCTCATGATCCACATAAAATTTGAAATGCGTCGACAAAACAAGTAGTGTCGCAATTTCTCCAAGGAAAACACCATTGCGAGGCATTCTAACTCTTTGTCATTGTGTAGTTCCTTTCTTGATCATTGACCTTATGACTTGTATAGTAGATGGGTTGATATAACTTTGAGGAGCTTTTTTGGCATAGGATTGCTCCTAAGCCTTCAATTAATGCATTAGTGTACACATGGAATTCCTTCATCTAATCATGAGGTTACAAGATGGGTGCTTCAATCAGACACTGCTTCAGAGTGTTGAATGCTTTCTCACAATCATTAGTCCACATAAACTCTGCATCTTTCCTCAGAAGCTTATGTAAGGGGGTTGCCTTTGTTGCTATGAACCTTTTGTAATAGCCTACATAGTCAAGAAATCCCCTCAACTATTAGAGGTTGGTTGGTGCAGTTAAAGTTGCAATCTTCTCAATCTTGGTAGGGTTTGTTGCTATCCCTTTTATGTAGAGACAATGTGGCCTAGAAGAACTCCTAAAAAGACTCCAAAAAGATGCATTTGTTGGGGTTGAGAGAAATCCTATACTCTTGACATTTGTCTAAGCATTGCTCTAGGTGTCCCTAATGCTTAGAGATTAGGCTATAGACACAAAAGTCATCTAGGTATATCTCAATGAAATCATGTAGATGATTTTGGAATGTGGCCATCATCACTCTTTGAAAGATAGCAAGAGTGTTACAGAGCCCAAACGACATCACTCTATGTAAGCATAGGTTCCCCATTTTTTTGTGAAGGTTTTTTTGGATTGATCTTCTTTTGTGATCTGGACTTGATTATATCCACTAAATCCATCCAAGAGGGAATAGAGTTCATGCCCATCTCATTGTGTCAAATAGTTGGTCTATGAAAGGAATAGTCTTGGAGTTCAGTTTTTGGAAGTCCACACATATTCACAACTTTCCATTGTTCTTAGGTACTACCACAATGGGTGAAATCCATTTACTATTGGCCAGTGGATAGATAAACTCAACTTCAAGGAGCTTCATCAATTCAGCTTTCACCAGGGCTAAGTAATTTGAATTCATACACCTTTGTCTTTGCCTCACAGGTTTGGCATTGAGTTTGAGGTCAATGTGATGTTGACACACCGTGGGATCAATCTCCTTTAGATATTTATACGACCATGCAAACACGTCCGAGTTCTCCTTCAATAGATTATGCACGATTGACAGCTCCTCTTCTAGAAGACTGATACCAACCTTTAGGTGATGTTCAGTATCATACGTATCCACAAATGTTAATTACTTTTCACCTTCCACTTCATGGATGAAGGTCCCATGGACTGCTTCTAGGTATAGATCCAACTCCTTCAAGGGAGTGGCCTCCTCGTTTGATACTCCATTAGAAACGACTTCTTTTTTCCATGGGGATTTTGTTGACTCTTTGGGATACTGAAATGATATAATAGCTATTTCAAATTCTTTGGAAGAATTATTTATCTCTTGACTCGAGGACTCATCTTCTGAGGATGCCTCTAGGAATGTCACACACAATAGGAACTATCTGAGTTCCGTTTGGGCTGCATGACTAGCGTTTGTTGGCAAGGTGCATCGTCATCATCCTTTCTGGAGAAGGGGAAATTAAGGTGACAATAGTCACTACTGAAGAAAGGATTATTTTTCTCAATCCATTTCTTATGGATATTTTACCTATGATGTACTTCATTTACTAATCCAAAGCGTACCAGAGTCATTCTGTCCAACAACATGGGATCTTCAACTTCAACCGCTTCTAGAAATTCACCCTCTTCAGTATTCTCCTCTAGTTGTATAGCTTTTTCCATGTCACTTGTGTTGTCTTTCTCTTGACTTTGATCCTCATCTTTGATAGACTCTACCTCGACCTCTGTAAGGGGCTCTATTTTCTCATACTCTCTATTATATCGTCTTCTTCTGCCTCTCTGGCCGCTTTGGTTCTACTCCTATGTTTGTCTTTGTCTCTACTTTGGCCATGTAACATGGAGAACAATACATCCATGTCTCTATCTCACTGTTAGATGTTATTTCAAAAGTCATTCCTAGTTTAGGTAGTAGATATTCACTCATCAATAAGGACTTTGCATATTTTGGGAGTTGGTTTACAGTGTCCACTGTCAAGGACTATGCCTCCATTTTCTTGGGAAAGATCTATTTGACAGCTTCTTTGTCTACTAATGTGCTATCAATTACTTTGTTGGAGGAGTCTTTTAAGACTTTAATGGCAGTGGATCCATCACCTTTTTGCAAACTATACACCTTGACTACCACCTTGTTGGGTCCTCTACCTAGGGTTAGGGTTCCTGTGAACCAATCCGTCTGTGCTCTTACTTCAAAAAGCCATGGTCTTTCCAGTAGAAAAGGATATGAGGACTCTCAGGAATTAAGTATCACTACCAGATAGGTGAGCCAATAGTCTCTTTCTAACCAAGGTTCTCTTCACTTATGGAAGAATGCCCAAAGGCTTTTGTTTTGGTCTACCAATCTTATAAGCCACTGTGTAGATTGCATACCTTGCATGCCTAAATCTTTCATTGTCACATCTGTCATCATGTCATTCGTGAGCCTCAATTAATATGTCTACTATAAAACATCCTTCAATCCACATGCCGGTGTTAGGATCCATGAAGGCGTTAGCCACGTTCAGGCAGTTGTAGGACCAATCCTTGAGCCTTGTCTTCTTGTCAATATGATTTTAAATTTCTTTCAATAATAAGGGGACAACATCATCAAATTGTCAAAATGTGAGGTTTGGTTTGAAGGTGTCTAGGTCTTTGACCAAGTTGTACTCTTTGAAAGGATCCATGGGCTTCTCCAATTGAATTGGGAATAGGGAAACACCCAAAATCTTTCTTTTTTCCTCCAATAGTGGAAAAATATACACTTCTTCTATCACTGGGGATAGTTCTGCATCCTTTTTCTCTTGGACCTTTGATCATGTCTTTGTAATTGTCTCAGTATCCTTCTGTGATACTAGGCTGCTCTATACTATACCATTCTGTTTTGTCATATTTTGTTCTCCTTTAGTAGATTGAAATTCACCATTTTGGTAGAGGGAATATTCTATTTTGGAACTATGGGTTCTCTTTTCTTGATAGGCATTATTGCAACAATTTTCAATTCCACCAAGTTGGAGGTAGGTTCTTGGGTCTTCTGTTGGTTGTCAGTGGTGTTGGCTTTCACAGGAGCTAGATTGGGACAATCTTTTGTAGTGTGGCCTTCTTCTTTGCATTGATTGCATAAGGATCGGTAGTCCATGGATCTAGGATTTGGGCAATTTGGTGAGATGTGTCCCTTTTCTCTACATTTGTAACACTCGACTTCTGATCTTTGGCCACCACCAAATTGTTATTCTTTGTAACTTTGAGAGGAACCCTCCTTGGACCAAAATTAGGACCGAACTCTCTAGGCTTTGGCCCAATACATTGGGTAGTCATCTTGGATTTCAACAAGTTAAATCTTGCTTCTTTGTCTTTCTTCCTTCTCTCATGTATCTTCTTTGAGAGAAAATATCCTCTCTTTGGTTCTTCCTTAAATAATATGAACAGAAGGCTTCAAGGATAGTTGGTTTTGGGGTACATTCAATGGCTAGATGTCCTATACTTGATGGCACTTTCTACAACATGTATTAGAATGCATCACATCTATTCCACTGCTTGTAGCACTGGATATGTTGGTAGTATTCACCTTCAATGAATGCAGTTGTTCTGTAATCACATCCATCAACTCTTTCTTGATGCTTGCAATTGAATTGGGCAGATAGTCCTTCAAAATTTCTCCTCCTGAAGTACTCGTAGTAGGGTTTTGAGAAGTCTTTGTAATCACTGCACAGATTGGTTGGGTTGGTCCAGAGAATCATTTGTTCTAATTCTGATTTAGAGCTCCTATTGAGATTGGTGGTTATTCGTTCCAGTTGGTAGGGTTTCATTGTTGTTGTTGAGTTTCCATTGGGGAAACTATTTGAGGCCACTATTGTTGTGGTTGAACCATCATTTGAGGTGCTGCTATCTACAACCACTGTGGATTTGGTGCATTGTACTGCAACACTGTTTGCATCTAAGGGTAGGGGTAGGGAACAGTTCGTGGGACTGCATTTGGTGGGTATACCATTCTTGGCATGGGATGAGGTAAGAATCCTCTTCCTAAGGTCATTGCCAACCTTGCTTCAACTTCATCATATAGTCTTACACCTTCCACTACAGGTTGATTGGTCTTCTCATCTCCAAAAACTTACAAACTTCTTGTTGTAGGCCTCTAAGAAAAATCCCTTTTGGATGCCTTCATCCAAATGATGGTTGGTCCATCTCTTCAGTATGGATTCCATTCTAAAGACATATACTTCCACCCGTTCACTAGAGGATTGACTTAAGTTCATGAGCTCCCCTTACATCCGCTCCCCTTACGCTCATGACTTAAGTTCATGAGCTCGCCTTATATCCGCTCTTCAAAACCCTCACACCTGAATTTAGTGAGGAAGGATCTCTTCTCACATATCTTTGGGCTCGTTTTAGTGCTTGCCTCTTGATCACGTCATTCATCAAGTAGTTAGCTCCACCCAGTTTTGTTTGAACTCAACAGAATAGAATCAAAAGGGCTTCAATCTCTAGGGGACTTTCTTGCCAACATTTCTTCTACTTTCTTCTTTTCATTGTCTCTGAATTCAGCTTTCATTCCACTGCAGAGGGAAATATATGTAGTTATGAAGGTATCCAAATTCATACTTTTGAGGATCGCCATAGTGCCATTGTCTTGATAATACCAAATTTGGAGGGTTTCAATAGCGTAGGTTGTGAAGAACACTCTATCTACTAATGTCTAATGAGTTGCCAATTGGGCAAGCAAAAGTGTAATAAATGAAGCTGAGAGGAGAGAGGAAAAGAGCTGAAGAGAGACAAAGAGAGCAAGAAGAAGAGAAGAGAAGACAAGACAAGAAGAGGAGAGAGAAAGATAGAAAAGAGGAGAGAAGGAAGGAGGAAGCCATGGAATATAAAGATGAAGGTGAAGGGTATGTTCTTGATAATAATTGGTTGCCCTAGTTTGGGACTCTTACACCTTATATACCCTAGTCAGTGTGACTAGTGTCTAACCCCTAGTTTCTATGTATCCCGCTTGTTACAATCCATTCCCACCCTGAAGGTTTTTGCCCTAAAAAACAAAGAGAATTGGAGGCGAGTGATGGGTGGGTTTAGGGAGGGGTGCAGAGTACTAATCTGAGCCATATTACAATGAAAATGGGTGGGTAAAGACTAGGAACATCATGCTATCCATGGCCAGCATGTTGAAGTAAAATTTTCATAACTTTTGGTAGGCTGCTCATGGAGCATGTTGCATGTCGAAACGGAGATTATGACAAGTACTTTCAAGCTAGGTAGGATGCACATGCTCGAGATTTGGATAAGTACAAAACTATTCTAAAATAGTATGCAGTTTGTAGGCAAAGGGTGGTCAAACAGGGGCATACTTGGCTAGTCTACAGTCCATTAGGTCTCTTGGAGGTGGGGAAATTCATTGAAAATGGTGGCTGGGCACCAAGAGGCTTCTTTCAGGGGTAGGCCTTGCCATTTGATGAGGTATTCCTTGATGGATTGAGACCTTAAGTGCTTATCTCATTGCCAAATGATTGCCTCAGGGATGTACTGAGTGATACCTTCTTCATCTATGGGGGAAAGTTCTTCCACATAGTCCATTGAGGTGCCCATGAAGGGTTTCAACTAGCTGACATGAAACACGTTGTGAATTTTAGTGGTAGGGGGAAGCTCTAATCGGTAGGCCAAGTCACCAACTCTCTTTAGGATCCGGTAGGGGCCATAGAAGTGACGAGCCAACTTGTTACTGCTACTCTCTTTGCATGTGCATTTGTGCCTTTTAAAGATTTACTTTGCATTGCTGAAGTAGGAATTGCATGCGATCCAACTTAGCTTGAATTTGAGAGTTTATCTTATCATTAAAAAGAGTGTAGGGAGGGGAACCTTATACTTGTACAAGGCCTTAAAAGGGGAAACTCCAATGCTAGAGTGGGTGGAGTTATTATAGGAAGACCCAGCCAAGTGGAGCCATGTATTCCAACTATATTGTATATCATGGCAAAAGTGTCTCAAATATGTCTCAAGCCATTTGTTCACTCTTTCAGTCAGATCATCAGTCTAAGGGTGGTATTGAGTGGATGGAGCAAGCTTGGTACTCATGGATGTGAAAAGTGTTTGCCAAAAGTTGCTCATAAACTTAGCATCCCGATCATGTACTATGGCTTGTGGTAAGCCATGAAACTTGAAGACATATTTCATAAATTGAGTGGCCACTTGAGAGGTAATGTATTGGGTCTTAGTGGTGATAAAGTCGACAACTTTGGTGAGGCAATCAACTACCACATAGATACTGTTACACCCTTTCTTGGTCATGGGGAGGCCAATGATGAAGTCCATGTGATATAAGTCCATTACCCTTCAGGAATAGGGAGGGGCTGCAAGAGGCCAGCATGCTAGAGTGTACTACCCTTATTTCTGTTGGCATGTAATACATTTAATCACAAAGTCCTTGACATTCCTCCATAAGAATTTCCAATGAAAGCTCTTGGAAATCCTGTCATATGTTTTGAAAATACCCAAGTGACCAATAGTAGTGTGGCAAGAGTGCATCTCTTCCATGATCTTTTGCGTGAAGGGAGAAGTGTGTGGGATGAAAATCTTGCCATGGGACCAAATAAGGCCATGCTTGAGCTGATGATGATTCTCTTGATTGATATAGCACCACCGTGTGTGGGAAAATTCTTCCAAGTTGAGAGAAGCAAAGATTATTTTATGATCATTAGTGTAGGGTAGTTATTGGAGTAGGACTCCAACTTGGATGTCCATTCCTCCATGTAACATGCCTGCTTATCAGCTATCCATGCACGTTTTTAGTGGTCCATCGAAAGACAAATCTAAGTGTTGCCACCCGGCACTCCCATGGAATGTTACAAGTTTGTCGCCTAGGGTCTCTCGAGTCCTCCTCTCAACAAAACGTTCACGGACGAACCCAACTAGGATCGACTTGAAATCTAGGTTTCTAGTGGACAAGGTCTCTTGATAGCATTCTAGCATTGGGTCTTGGATATCCTACTTTACACAAAGATACCCAAGCCGAAGCAGACCCATGCCGCACTTGGTTCAAAGAGAATGGGAAACGAGAGGGATGCGCTGCTCAACCTCTCTGCTTGTAGGGCATAGTCCCATTCCAGTCCCCTAAAACGACATGAATCAGGCTCTAACCTAATAGTACCTAAGGATCATACAATTGTAGAACCTTGTGAGAAGCCTCCTAGTCTTCTGGGTCCACCCTTCCATAGGATGGACCTGTCGGGGATTCCATCCATCCACTTCCCTCAATAGGCATTCTTTAGTTATCTAATTAGGTCCTATCACATTTATGTATTTAAAATCAACTTCTTTAAATAAGCCTTTTAGGGAACATGGTTTGTTCATGTAACTTATGGCACTGACATGAAAGCAGTTCAAACAGGTTCCTTGGAAGTAAACTTTATATTAACATCTTAATTGATATATAAATCTTGTCCAAAAAGGACGATTCCCGCAATCCATGAGGATGCGTCTTCTTTCTTCTAAGTTTTCGCCCTTGCACTACTAGCAGGGCCTCGAGAATCCATCTCGAGTCACATAGATCCTTTGAGTAGGACCCAGAGGTAGGGAATTTATAGCTAGAGCCCCATGGCATCCAAGCGTCCTCCTATGTACAAACTAATCCATGGAGAGACCTCTCATGGCGGGTTCGGTCCATGTTTCCATCATGGTTATTTGGAACTTCCGTGGCTAGGGTTGGCGCGGCCAGCTGGGGGTAGCTTGACGCACCCTCCAAGAATTCAACTTGACTCATTATTCGAATTTATTTTGTAAGCTTGGATCACACATTCCTTTCACAGACAATGATTCTAGATTTACAATCACAAACAATAATGAAGGCGAGTGCTTAGGACATCTCCTAAGGTGGAGTTCCCATCTTTGAACGCTTGGCGTTGTCCTTCTTGGGTCTTTCTTGCCTTGGCATCAATTTCCATTAACTTTTGAGGGATAGAGAATACCCTCTTTCCGACCTCACTCGTATGTAATAGGAGCGAGCAATTACACTATTGGATTAATATTCGATAGTCTTCAGATGGTAGCTTCCCTAAGTTGCTAACCTTTGGTTCTTATACTAAGGTCCAGGTCTTAGATAATTCAAACTAGGATTTCAATTGGTTAGTTGGTAACCATTTTCCCACCTTAGAATTTTATTGGGGTTCTAAGTTTATCATGGGGTTTCCTTCCCTCAAGATATCAGGAACTTTTGTTCATTTCTCTCGCAAGTCAAGAGTAAACTAAGCCCATTTACAATCCTTAAATAGTTGCGAGCATTGAATGTAACGTGGCAAATGGTCGTTCTTCTTGTGGATACGACATTTGAGTTTTCTTGTGTTTTCTTTGAGATGTATCGTATTTTGAAAATGATATCTCCAAGAGTGTTTTGGAGTCATCGCGGCTGGTTATTGGGATAGAGACCAAAGAGCATGTTTACTTGACTCTAAGTCAAAATATGGTCGTGATAAGAATTTGACTTATTTACGATTGAATCCTAGCTGAGTTGAGTTAAACCCTAGCCTTATTTATCATATAGGATTTCATTTACCAAACTACCTCTTGCAATTTAGTTTAGTAATTCACATGCGTGTCTTAAATCTATCTTTTAAGATGAATCCCTATTATATAGTTCAACCAAAACTGTCCATGATGCCATGCAAATCTAGATGCAAGTCTTTCTTGAGTTGATGATACGATGCGGGATTCCCATTTGTGAAAATTCCTTCTAGTGCATTTACGCAAATCATAAAGCGTATCCTAAATATTTAAGTGCGAGTGTACATGAGTTCATCATACCTAACAAAAATGCGGGTTAATTCATTCTAATGGTCTATAGGATACAATTGACCTACAGGGAATATTTATATACATTTGCAATATATGATGCACTTGCCAAAATTCGAACCCAATACTTGGCTTAGTACTGCAACAACCCGTAGATGCTTAATCTATTTGTGGCTATTCATGGTTATTAAGCCTTTACCCCTACATTTTGAGTTATGCAAGTTACGCGATGTGAAGTATGACTTCTTCCTAATGATGTCTATGCTTTAGTGTTCGGTTCAAAGTACTAGACACAGTAACAATACTTGGTTTTGGAGCGTCAAATTAGCGTTTACACCCAATAGCCCGTTCGTGTTAATGGTGGCATCTTTGCCTGATCCTCGTTCTATAGTTGCAGCCTTTTTGGTCACTTGCAAGAGTCTGCGCTTTGGGGCCATTTCGGAGCTTGGAATACAGCCTTCACTTCTTCGAGAGCACTCCTTTGTGCTGGAGTTCCCTACGCCTTGCCTTGACTTTTCTCGATCTTTTTGTCAACTAGAGGGCGGTTGATGAAGAAATCATGGGGATAGGAGTAGGGAGAGATGAAGAAGGATGTTACACCCACAATATATCCCCATATGTGACCTATTCCTTAGCTAGAAATCTCTCATGTACCATAAGTTAGGATGATGTTGCAATATAATTGGAGGAATAAATATCATTTCCATTATCTCAAATATAGCCTCATGGTATAAGAAATTATTCGACCCTAAGGCTACCTGATACATGATGGGAAAAATATCCCACAAATGTGTAGCTTCCTCATCACTAATAAGTTCCTATGAGCACAATTTGTATGCTAGTTTTAGTGCAAGATATTCAACAACAGTTTTATTCAAACAAGTGTGGTTATTTTATCAATTCCTTTTATAAGTTAACAACTTAGCCTTACACTAAAGGCTCTTTGGAACCTAGGCTCTAATACCATGTGTGAGATGCCTCATAAAACAGACCCGGATGAATCCTCTTAGTAGTAGACTGAAATTCATATCCATGCACATCACCATCCTGTCTCCCCATTGGAAACCTTGGACTTAGTTGAACATGGGAATATCAGTTCTACTTCATAGGGGAAGCATGGACAAGTCACCCCTAACAACAATCTAATGCCCACCTAAGAAAGACCACTTGGACCTAGCTTATTGCAAATGCTTACATGGAAATATTCATATACATCAATATTATCAATCAATGTTATATAGCAATCATCAATCTTTTTTACAATCCTAGGGTTTTTTAAATGCGTTACAAAAATCCCTCCAAGATCAACAAATGAAAGTGCAAAAGCTTGAAGAAGAATTGAAGCAATATAAAGACACGGACAAGACATAGCAACGGACACCCAAAGAAATTCAATCTTGGAGAAGGAGAATGCTTCATTGAAATTGCTTTTCGAGCAAATGGAGAAGAATAAGCACATTGCAGAAACAAAATTACAAAGGTGTAAGCAAACTCCCATGGGCTATAAGGAAAGAAAATATAGATTACTTACAATGCTATCACTATCCTTGAATAGTGGAGCATGGAAAAGACATGTGCAAGCAATAAGGTTCATCAATTTCTATGAAAAGACAATCAAAGTCACTCTCTAATTATTCTAGGTCAATGAAGATGCTATGGAAAGGTATTATAGGTGACTTGCATGTTAATTTGGGTATTTTTGGAAAAATCTTAACTTAGTCAAGGTGATTGAATAGTCCAAATTTTGTGAGTCTATAGTCCATAGCTTGTCATAATTTGAAAAAAGAGATTGGGAATTTTTTAACATTGAAAATTTACTTGTCTAAATTTCAAATAGGAAAAAAGTAGTTGAGGTTATTGTTTTCATTGTAGATAGATCCAAATTGATGCAAATGTAAAATTTTTGACATGAGATTAGGGTAGGCAAATTGAATTAGCACAATGTAATGCTTCTTTTGCATCTTAGATGAAGGTTATAGATATATAGATAGATTGGAAGTAGTCTAGGTAATGCAAAGAGTAGACATGATATAGATCTAATGTTTTTTCAACCTGCTCTATCAATTCCACACATATGCAACAAAGTATTGGCATGCATAATAATCAATGTAATCAATTTCTCTACTTTGATTTCATGAAATATATGTGATGTGAATATACTTAGCAAGATTGGTATCTAGCATAAGTGCTATCAACTTGGCCCTGCTTTAAAACATTCCTTGGCCATCCATCAGTGGGTTGAAATGTAGGCTTTTTTCTATATTTTCTTGTGTACGTTTCTACAAGCTCAATAGCCTTGAAAAGGGTGGTATAATTTTGGTCCATAACATTAGCTAATAAAGAAGGATCTAATACATACATATATTTATGGAGCTTTTTGTCATCACTTATGCTTTCCCTCCTCCTTGGGCCACATGCCAAGGAGGAGCTCCTCCTTGGGCCACATGCCAAGGAGGAGGGTTCCTCCAAGTGCTCAAGGGATAGGAGTATCAATCACATGGACATTGCACATGGATCCTTTTCAAAATTCACCCACGAAAAACAAGACTTTGATTATGATGATTGAGTATTTGACTCATTGTTTTGAAGTACATGCAACTCTAAATGCAATAGTAATAACAATTGCCAAATTTTTGCTTGAAAAACTAGTGGTGAGACATGTATCTCCAAAGGAGATATTTTTAGATCAATAGAAATAATTTACATATGAAGTACCCATCCAAGATTTCCATTTGTGGATTCAACATGTATTTGCATCCCCATACTATTGAGATAAATGAGTGGATTATTAGAGCACTTTATTATAACCATCAACAAAAAATGCTTGCTCCACATGCATAGTGAGATTGAGGAATTGATTGGTGTATTCTTATACGATAAGAATTCTTTTCTCTAGTTCATACCACTCCCTAGCTCGCTTCTCTTTCTCAATTAGGGATACAAAAACTTCAGCCATAAGCATCGTGAATGCTTCCCAAGATTCCACCAGTTAGTTCTCTCTTTTAATGTATCACCACCAAGTATAGGCGAACCCTTCCAAATGCAAAGTGGAAAAGTGATTTTTCTTATCCTCACTCCTAGGAAATATATCAAAGTATGATTCCAACTTTTCAATGCACTCCTCAAAATGAGAAGGTGAAGTTGGTTTCCTATTATACTTTACCAACACAATCTTGTCTCTTATCTCTTATTCATGGAAAGGTTGTTGTCCACGAATAGGTTGGTTTGATCATAATTAGTACCTATTTGTCCTCCAAAATTTGATGATATGCTTATATAGGGTGGCTGAGAAGTTTTTTGGTATCTACCCATAGGTGAAGGACCTCTTGGAAGTTGGGAAGTCAACCCATGAACTTGAAAATTACACCCATTGATGTTATCTATATGGTCCTCAATTCTTTGCCAAGTTTCTCCTACCTCAAATTGACTATTGGATATACCTCTCTATCCAATAATACCTTGGCTTTAGGAATTGGAATTAGTAGGCTTTACACCCATTGATGTTATCTATATGGTCCTCATTTCTTTGCCAAGCTTCTCCAACCTCAAATTGACTATTGGATATACCTCTCTATCCAATAATACCTTGGCTTTAGGAATTGGAATTAGTAGGCTGAAGTGGAAACATGAGAAGAATAATTTTCACCAAGATCAAATGGCACATGCTGTAACGTGCCTAGGTTGTGACACATTTTAATAGTCCATCGGGAGTTTAATCTAAAAGATGCCGCATGGCACTCCCATGGAATGTCACAGGGTTTGTCAGTTAGTGACTCTCGAGTCTACTTGACAACGAAATGTATTGGCCAACCCTATTAGGATATCAACCTGAATCTTCCTGGGTTTCTAATGGTCAAGTCATTCT
Source organism: Lygodium microphyllum (assembly GCF_053477565.2). Lineage (NCBI taxonomy): Eukaryota > Viridiplantae > Streptophyta > Polypodiopsida > Schizaeales > Lygodiaceae > Lygodium > Lygodium microphyllum. The sequence continues at coordinate 104,391,637 of NC_141155.1, forward strand.
ATAGCCTTCTAGCATTGGTCTTTAGATGATCTAGTTTGCGCATAGCATCAAAATTGAGACGGACTCATATCACACTTGGTTAAAAGGAAATGGGAAATGAGAGGGATGCATTGCTTGATCTCTCTACCCATAGGGTAAAGTCCCATTCCAGTCCCCTAAAACGATATGAGCCAGGGTTCTACCCTACATTATCTAAGGTCAATACGTCATCACGATTTGAATGTTGAGAAGCCTCCCAGTTCTCTGGGACCACCCTACTATAGGACGGACCTGTCGGTTGTTCCGCCCACCGCTTCCCTTGATAGCTTTAGTTTCATACTTACCTAAGGGGACATTAGTGGTAACACATACAAGCAAATTCCTTAATCAACTCGTTAGTCACATGTTCCTTTACGTAATTTTATGCACTGACACAAAAACAGATCAGACAAATTCCTTGAAAGTAAAATTTATATTAAAATTTCAACTGAGATACAAATCCCATCCATGGGAAAATTTTCGCAATCCGTAAGGATGCGTCGTAAAACCCCAAGACACTTGATTAGAAATCTTCTAGATCGCTCCTTCTTCTCCCTATTCAAAGTGTTGTTTACTGCCTGTAAACTGCAATCACGATGTGCACGATTTCTCCAATCCTTCTTTTTTTGTATTAAATCTCCAAAACAAGCTGAAAAAACCACTTACTTTTTTTACATGACATCTTGTTCTAGAAATCTCCATAACTTTTTAGAATATTTACAATAAGTAATATCTAAAATATCTAAAATTTCTAGTTTTTTCCAAAAAATCTAATATTTTTGGACCATCCATAATATACACATTAACACTAGTGATTAATATGGATAATAACTCTCATTCACATTGTAACTTCTGTGAAGGGTGGCTACAATCCTTATCAATCCAAGAAAAATGTCAAATTACTACTATTTGTTTATTTATATTTTTAATTAAATAAAAATTGTTAGTTATTAATGTTAGTTAGTTTTTACTTCAATTAGTCTTTAGTTAGTAACCTTACTAACTTATTAATTGACTAACTAACTTTTGAACTAACCAACTAATTTTTAATTGCATGGAAGTATTACACATGGCCACTCAAATTAAAGGCAAAGCCATCAAATGGATCATAAAACTGCTCTTGACCACCTCCTCATCATAATTTTCAATTTTAACGAGCATGGCTCATAATGTTTGGATACTCATCTTCAACTTCAAAATCCTTTGCAAAACTCTTCCACCCCAAATTGACTATTGGGTATAGCTCTCCTTCCAATAATTTACCTTGGCCTTGGGAATCAAAATTAATGGGTTGATGTGGGATGTTTGCATCATTGCATAGCTCAACTTTTGTCTTTATTCTCCTTATCCCCCCATTTGCATTTGCATCCATTGACTGAGTTGTGATATAACTTGGGTGTTAGTTTCCATAAGCTTATCAATTGAAGCCTGCATTGGAGCATTGGACTCCATAAGTTCATTAGTAAAATAGTTTTTTTGCTACTAAATATCACCATCTATTCCATTCTTGAAAGCAATTCTGCATGCCTATGAGCATTTCTAATTGTGATATAATTTGGGTGTTAGATTCCATAAGCTTATAAATTGAAGCCAACATTTGAGCATTGGACTCCATAAGTTCATCAATAAAACACTTTTTTTTTCTACTAAATATCACCATCTATTCCATTCTTGGAAGCAATTCTGCATGCTTATGAGCATTTCGAGTTTCATGTTCATATGTAGTGTTACTAAGGATACTAACATATCCTTGTATTTGAGCATCTTTAGGACTTCCTTGAGGTGTATTTTCCAATATAATCTCTAATTTTCTATGCATACTCCTCCTAGGCCTTAGTTTTTTCTTTATAACTTTTTATATTGGCGGAGTCCTCTTGTAGCCCGTCCAATAAGATGGCTATTACTTGAGCTAGACAACTCTAATTGCCAAACTTTTTTATTCAAAATGAATCTCTCAATCCCCTTTTTGATATGAGTACTTCAAGATTATACAAATTTAGAACACAAAATTCCACAAGCCAATCTTTGAACTTGAGCAATCCAGTGCTACACCTTGTGTAAATCTATAAATACCCTATTTTGAATTGTATGACCCCTGTAAAGGCTCTTCCAAGTCACCAAACCCTATGGAGAGTTCAATAGGTCTAGTGGGGAACACGTAGCACCATGCATACTTAACCTCCAACAATGAATGGTGAACTTGTAATGACGTGGAAACCCTCTAGTATCTTGTAAATGCCATGCTTTACCCTATTTTGGTCTTCAAAGAGACTTGAATCTTCATGGTAGCTTGAATCCTCAATTCTCCATGCATAGTTTCCCTTCGATCAAATTGTCACATCCCTTTGGGTTCTTCAATAGTGAGGGAGGATCACCTCTCTTTTGTTCCACTATGTCCCTTGGTAGCCACCTTTTTTGTTGGTGAGAACTCACAACATGGCAATAATATGCTACTTTAAGTAACCAAGAATTAAAAGTACATTGAAACGAGAAAGACCAATCAAATGGAACAAAGATTGGGAATAGAGAGTACCTCTTGGATCATTGACTCGCTGTCCATTATAAATAGTTACTATCTTTCATCAGTTTTTCATTCAAAGGGGATCAATCATGGTTAGACAAAAGTTGGGGAAGAAGAAGAATTTCACAAATGATGATGATTTCTTGAAAAATAGGCTTGCCAAAGATCAATAGAGGCACCATATAGAATATCAATGATGTATTGATGAAAGACCAGGCCTCAGGGGGTTCACTATATATATATACTCTATATAATGTGCGTTCATGGCCTATTTATAAATATCCTAATCTGTAAATTCTTCTTAAATAAAACACAACCCTTTTCTATTCAATCTGTAAGTAAACCCTTTATATGACACCCTTCTGTATGTAAAAAATGTATAAAAATGGTATTTTAAAAACCCCTTATTTTGAACTCACGTTATATGTACATATATTCATAATTGACCCCCCCGAGGACCAGGCTTAGAAAAACCCAAAAATTGCACCATAATTTTCACGACTATTTCTTGCTCTCTACTACTTAGTTTGCTTGGCATTGGTTATCAACTTGAAGAGGATGAAGATTAGAGACTAAATTAAGTACCAAATGCTTTGAAAAATCTTGGGTTTGAGAGAGAAGAAGAGACATTAGGGGCAATATGGACTCCAAAAGTTCCCTTTAGCTTAAGAGTTAATAACACTCCTAATAACAAGAGATTTGAGGTGGACCAATAGGAGAGGGGGTGGTGTGCACATTTTTTTCACTCCCTTTTTCCCGTTATCCCTACTACTTATAGGCTTGTTACCTTATGTCCCCTTCACCTTCCCCACCTCCCCCTACTTTTACCACTCTATGTTAGGTGGGTCCCACTAGGGATTAAAAAAGGTGACCCCAAAATTTGAAAATTCCCTACCTCTCCAAAAATGGCTTTTGCCCCCCATTAACCTCTACTTATGATATGTATAGTAAGAAAAATGCAATTTTTGGTGTCTTTCTACAATACATGCTTTCAATTTAGTCATTCTCTTACCTCCATTTCACAAATCTTCTTAGCTTTTTGTGCTCCCAACTTCTCTTAGCCATAGCCACACAACACCTAGCTTCTCTCCTTGTTCAATTGTCATTCTCTTACGTCCATTCCACAAATCTTTTCATCTTTCTATCCTCACACAGTCATAGCCACATAGCTCCCCAACTTCTCCCAGCCATAGCAACATAGCATCTAGCCTCTCTCTTTCTTTTGAGCATAGACATAGAGCCACAGAGCCCCCATATTCTCCTAGCCATGGCCACCCACAGCACCCAACTTCTTCTCTTTCTTCCATGGTAATTTAATTTCTTCTATTTCATAAAATTTCTCATCTCTCTACGCTCACACATAGCCACACATTCCTCCTTACTTTCATTACCATTCCAATGGCATCTACATGTCAACAAAGGAAGCCTCATGATTCCATATGTGTTGTCCATGTACACAATACAAATGATGAACATGGAAAATGGGAAGGAGCATTATTCAAGAAGGATTCATGGGTTTACATGAAACCTTTAGCAATAGGGCCTCATCAAGCTCATCATCGTGGTGTACTAGAAAATCATTGGAAGAGCAAAGTTCTTGGGTTTTAGTAGGCTCAAGATGATGGTCTTGTTATATCAGTTCAACATGTATATGGTGTGAAGGACTTGAAGCTACCCTTGGGAGTACTCGAAAAGTTTTCCCCTCTAATTGTAAATCCTCATATGTTTTTGAGGTTTTCACTTCTTCTCTCTTGTCAAATGTTTTCCTTCAAATCTTGTTGAGGAGGAGCCTTTGTGAAGCTTGTCTCTAGGACATACAAAGCTCTACATGTGGATGTGGGTAAGACAATGATGATTGGAAAGTCATCACAATATATTTTATAGTACAAGATTTTTTAATATAAGTTCATGTATATAGTGCCTACATCAGTTGATTCATATGGTTCTCTTGAATTACTTCCTTGTCTGCCTCTCAATTCTTTGGAATGGCCCATTCTAGAATGAGTGGATACTTTAGACATTAAAAATGAAGATATACTTGAAATTCATAGCTCATTGAGATTTGGGAGAGCTTCAAGATCAATGGGTCTTTTATGGTTTGTACCAATTCATGTTTTTGCATATATATTCAAAAGCACTAATGTGCATCAAAGTCCCTCCATGTCCATTTGTAAGAACATAATAGAGGACTTTCTTAAGTCTCTAGTGTTATATTTCATTACTTGATTACACATTCATCATTGTACATGCGCTTATATTATCAACATTGGATGAAGAAAGTAGGCCAATGGATTCCCATGGAGTCCATTGAAGACATGGGACAAGCATTTGATATTCAAATTCGTATGCCAGGTGAAATGGTTGAGTCAATCATGATGAGTGATTGTCGGAGTCTCCTAAATTTATGGGAGCATCTAGTCTTGATGGGAAGCATTCATACACAAATAACTTTAACTTTTGTATTGGTGGTAGAAAGGCGAGCTTGTTTAATATTGTAAATTTTTTTTAAAGCTAATACATAGTAGTTTAAATCTTATTTGGTTTTTTCCTATTGGATGGGCAAAAGAATGGAGAAGAATTATATGCTACTGAGTGCTTTGCAACAAGTTAAAATCTATGTACAAAATAATGTATTAGAAATTAGCGATGAATAGATAATGGGATTTTATTTTTTGATGCTTCATGCATATTTTAGATTCTCTAATATTCTATATTTTAGATTATTTGGTGATTTTATTTCTTTACTTTCAAAACTATATTGATAGAATTTAATGGATTTAAAAAAAACAAAAAATCTAGGTCTATGACCTATAAAAACAAGTCACTTGGTCTCATTTTCATTTTCAGCTCTCCAACCACTTCTTCTCTCCCAAGAACCCTTGCTCTTGCCTCCACCCCTTCTTCCATGATGGATCACACTCTTAATACCTTCATGTAATTCCTTCAAAGCATGGAATTTGTGGTGTGGAGATCAGATCTTTACAAGATCTTTTGTCCCATTATTAAGTACTATTATATAGTATTGTGGCATGGTATGAGCTTGCAATACCTTCTCGAGTACATGAACACATACTTATGAGAATATACATTCAGGCTCCAGGATTCTGACAAGGAATGGGTGAGGACCCACTTGCAATCATAATAGATGCTGAAGAGCATGTGGGAGGCTTACTAAAGGATACACATGATCCAAAGCCTTCACCAATAGACAATGCTAGAGAGGAAGGAGAGGCGATAGAAGAGGAAAAAGTTGTAGACCTTATGGTTGATAAAGCTAGAATTGATGTGGATAACATCTTAGGAGGTGTCTCAAGAGCACGAGGCTACCTCCTCTACCATTGATGTAGAATAGTGCATAAATAGCATGAGCAAATTCTTCATCAATGACAAAGAGTTTGTGTTTCTCCATAATGTGAAGAAATTTTTTGGAGTAAGTGAGGATGAGGCATTGTCAATGCTAGAAATTGCCAATGACTTCCCCTTATGTCTAATGATCTACCTATGGAGTATAGTAACTCGAAGCTAGAAGATATAGATGGCATACTCATAGCTCTTCAAGGTGCTATGGACTTAGCAGAGCACGTGATGGTTGGCACTCAAGAGTTTGAGGCAATGTAGGCCAGCTTGGTGGTAGGACAAGTACCTTTGGAAGAGCAACAAGCTCCCCTAATCAACGAGTCTAAGTCAAGTGTGGACTTGACCAAATCCTCGGAGGTTGCCATCGATATCAAGCAGGAAGTAAGTGTATTAATAATCTATCTAGATGCTTTATTCTACAATGTATACTATTTTGAGCTAATTTCATGTCAATGTAGGCTGTGCTCGACATCAATGATTTTGCAAGTCATTATAGAAGGGCCTGAGAGCATTCAAAAAGGATGCCTCCATATAGGGCACTACATTGGCAAGATTTCGACTACTGAAATAGCCATTGTCCATGCCACATTCACACTAGACACACGGGCTGAGCTCACTATCCTAAAGGCCCTATCAAAAGTGCTATGTGCAACCACCATTATCTCGAATGCGCACAAGATCATTCTTGTTAAAAAGAAGTTGGTGAAGTACATATATGGTACACACCTGTGTGGAAGGATACTACATACCATGAGGATTGGCAATTTTATATAAAAATTTCAACTAAGATACAAATCCCATCCACAGGACGATTCTCGCAATTCATAAGGATGCATCTTATTTTCCTCCAAGTTTTTTCCCTTGCACTAGTAACATGGCCTCAAGTTTCCTTTCCAAGTCACATAAACCATCTAAGTAGGACCCGGAGGCAAGGGATTTACAGCCAGAGCCCCCTGGCACCCGAGCATCCTCCTACGAATAGACGTTTCTACATAGAGACCTCTCACGATGAGTTCGGTCCACATTCTTGATGTAACTATCAAAAACCCCTTGGATAGGGTTGGCGGCTAGCTAGGGGTGCTCAACACGCCTTTAGGTGCTCCAACCTGAAACCAATTTGAAAGATTTTCTTCTTATCAATTCCTTTATTAGATGACTCCTTTTCCAAATAGGTGTTCCTAGGTACAAACACAAGCAAAAGTGCACAATATGTACTAGACAACTCTTTGTTCTCTCTACCAAAGGAAATTTTGATTTGATGCGATAGCATCTAGTCTCAGCTTTATCCCAATTATTGTCTAAGATTTCCTGAGATAACCTAATTTAATTTCCTCATTTCTTTGAATGAAGGAGTTTCCTTGCAATGTTGATTGCAATTTGGGACATTGGCTTCCCTACAATGAAATCCTACCCATCCCTTGAATTAGGGTTTTTCCTGTAACTCCTAAAGTTACTTAAGGGTTTTGAATTCCTTTTAGCTTCATGCAAGATAGGGCTTGAAAGAAATCCTTTACTCCTAACATTTCAGGGTTTGTAATCCTCTCAACTTCCTAGGAGACTTACGTTGGGGTTTTTCCATACCAAACACCCTTCCTAATTTCATAGTAGAAATCATGGCAAACTTGGGGCTTAGTAAGGACAACTTAAATATAATCCGTGCGTCTTTATCAGAAGTTACATGGGTCATGAGATATTGGCCAACACAACTGGTACTAGCAGTTTTGCTCATGAGGAAAAGAATGTGATAATTCTCAATCATTGATTAATAGCTATCTACTATTGCATGGTGTGGAAACTAGGTTTAAATCTAAACATCGTAACCCTTTTTCCAATTATTCAATTGACTAGTAATTTTATTTTACCATACTTTACACATAAATTTAAGGCTAAAATATTCTAAGTTTTGATTAGCTCACCTACTTGTGGGATATGCATTCATCTTCTTTTCTTTTTCATGGATGCAGCTTCACAAGCACATTCTATCTAATGCATAATATAAGTGCAATTTAAAGGAGTTATCGAAAAGCCTTCGAAACTATTGTATACTTTCCAATGCAAAAAGTATATCTTCGTGATTTTATTTGATGCAAACACACTAACCCGACACGTACTCTAACATAGGTTCAATCTATATTTTACGAGATGTGGCGAGGTTTCATATTAATTCAACCAAGATGCGGATGCATAAAATCTATTTAGCTTATTTGCAGTTTCTTGAAACTTTTCGTGCTTACTATCTCAAAACATGCTCAATTTATTTTCTCAATATAATAGGGTGCACCTGATTTATAAGAGACATGTTTCGCATAGTTGTGGTCCCTTGGTTCACAGTCCCATTGGTTGTGGTGGGAGTTTCAATGTTTGGAGAGATCTTTCACTTGGGGGCCATTGTCCACAAGTGGATTTGAGAGATAAAGAAGGAGGAATGGATTTGAGATGGGAGAGCGCAAGAGAAGATGGCTTAGTCAAAGACCGAGATAGGGGGAATTGAGCTAACTCTCTTCCTTGCAGCCTCTCAGGATAACTCCTCTCTCTCTCTCTCTCTCTCTCTCTCTCTCTCTCTCTCTCTCTCTCTCTCTCTCTCTCTCTCTCTCTCTCTCTCTCTCTGTCTCTCTCTCTCTCTCTCTCTCTCTCTCAAACTCCTTCTCGCAGCCTCTCGGGGTCTCCTTGTGTCCCTCAAAATTGCTCCCCATGCCTCTTATTTATCATGGATTAGAGAAGAAGGGTTGTGGATGAGAAGAAGAGCTCTTTGTGGAGGGGATCTTGAAAAAATCAGTAATCTAATGCTCAAATCATAAATCTGATGGTTCCATTGGCTTCGAAAGGGGGGTAAAACTCCAAGGCACCTGCTTAGAAATCTTCTAGATAACTCCTTCTTCTCCGTGTTCAAAGTGATGTTTATTGCCTGTAAACTGTGATCGTGGCAATCTCTCTTTTTTCCTTTTTTTTGTATAAAATCTCCAAAAATAGCTAAAACATCACTTGGTTTTTTAAAAATATGACATCCAATTCTAGAAATTCCCATATCTTTTTGGTATATTTTTAGTAATATCTAAAATATGCTAGTTTTGTCCAAAAATCTAATATTTTTGGAGCATCCATACTATACACACTAAATTAATGACTAATATGGCTAATAACTCTCGTTCATGTGATAAGTTTTGTGATGGGTGGCTATAATCCTTGTCAATTTGGAGAAAATGTTGGTTTATGACTCTCGATTTTTTAAAAATATTTTTTATTAAATAAAAATTGTTAGTTATTAACGTTAGTTAGTAATCTTACTAATTTATTAATTGACTAACTAACTTTCAAACTAACCAACTAACTTTTAATTGCGTGGAAATATTATAAGAGCCTTATGAGCATGTTCATGATAAGCATAGTTTATTGGACCATTCTATGAAGTGGCAATACACTTATCAATTTTATGCCTTTCTCATATGCTTTAGAACGTTGTGTAAAAACCCACCAGTTTTGGCATTGTTTTTTAATGTATTATACCTTTTTTCTAGACCTTAACTTCTATAAACATTTTGGAAATAGAAAACATCAATGTACAAAAATGCATCTATAAAAAACAACATTTGTAGCAAACCATGTGGGCATGCCTACGATTAGTGAAGGTGAATTGCACCTAGACATGTTGTCAAGGCTCTTATGTTGGGTTTTCCATTATTGTGATGGGGTGCTCTTTTTTTGATAGCACAACAAAGGATCTAGGTATTTTAATAAGGTTATCTTGATCCATTTCTTTTGGCTTAAAAATTCACACATGAAAAGTACGAAATCCCATAGGAGAACAAGCTCATCAAAGAATGTTTGAGGGTGTTTGCTATATAGGGCAGACTTGAAGTGATTGTTATGCTTTGTAATGCATTAGATAGTTTGATATTTCTGTTGGCTTTTATATGGAATTTTTGAATGTATTTTTTAAACATTGTTTTGGGATTTTAAATTGTGTTTGATTTGGATCTGCTTAAGGACCAAGATTCATAACTTAAATTTTAGGTCTAATGCATAGCTAGTGTAGATTTATAATTGTTTTCCAACTAGTTTTTGGAATTCCTTAAGTGCTGCATAATCTCTCTCTCTCTCTCTCTCTCTCTCTCTCTCTCTCTCTCTGTCTCTCTCTCTCTCTCTCTCAAATGGCCTTCACATTCTTTGGAAAAGAGGGCCCCTTCAAAGCCTTAGTTGTTATCTTAGCTTGAGGTCTTGAATTAGAATCAGATCTAGAAGAGGATGACGACTTATCAAAGGAGGCCTTACCCTTCTTCTTCTTCTTCTTCTTCTTCTTCTTCTTCTTCTTCTTCTTCTCCTCTTGATCCTCTTACAATGCTACTAGATCTTTACATTCCTTTCAAAGGTATCCCTTCTTACTAGAGTGGTAATACCATGCCATTGTCTTCATGTCATCCCTCTCTAAAGTTGCAAAAGCCTAATAATGGCTACCATACCAAGACGGAAGCCTTCCCTATAAATGCAAAGATGCCTCATGCTTAAGTTGAATGAATATGCCAAAGTGCAGTGAATGTGGAAGCATATGGACAAGATTGAAAGAAAATGAATAGAAGAGAAAGGGAGAGAGAAGAGAGATAGAGGACTGTAGAAATTCGCTATCAATGAATGCTAAAATGAAGAGGGTAGAAATACAAGGCATGTCAGTGTATCTCCTTGAGCAAATCTCTCCCACCAATCCCTACAAAGACAAACTAAAGAGCAAAGGCTAAAAATGGGCAACAATTAGCCAAAAAAGAAAGGGAAAAATAAAGAAAGTTGACCAACCAAATCTATCTATGACTGTAACCAAATTTGGTTGACTTGCCAAATTGGGTCATAAACCACAAAAATGGCTGACTAAATAGATGCAATAAATATGGCCTACTTGCATGGCACTGTCCTACCCATAAAACTTGCCAGATATTGACGACTACTGGAAATAATGCCCAAACTGATATGAATTACAAATGATTCCCTCCAAGAGTACCTTTAAGAGAACTAACTACACCAGTGGTAACTTGAGAAATGCTAGTCTAGGGGATGACTCTCTCTAACATCCCCTCTCAGATCCTGGATGCAACATGAGGCCCAAGTCTTTGGAGTGCTATCAGAGAAGAAGCTGAGGAAGTGCCTTTATAAAAACATCTACAAGATTATCCTCTGCCTTGCAGCAAACCACATCAATGGTCTCATCAAATATATTCTCTCAAATGAAATGGTACCGAATCTCAATATCTTTCAACCTACCATGAAACATTGGGATCTATGCTAAATCAATGGAATTGTTGCAATGAAGTGTCCTAGGACTTGTTTGAGGATAGCCAAGCTCTCCTAGTAACCTTTGAAGCCATACTGTCTCACATGGTATAGAAGATGCTGCTCGATACTTTACCTCTATGGAAGAAAAGGCAACAATAGGCTGCTTCTTGCTACTCCATGAGATAACACCTACACTGAAAGAAAAACAATATCCTATCATTGACCTCTGGTGTTCAACATCTCTAGCCCAATCTAAATAAGTACATCATGTAAGAACCAAAGGTGAATCTCGAGTACCTATTGGGTAATGAATACCAAGATCAAAGGGTTCCTCTTAGGAACCATGAACTCCTCATAGTATCTTGCAATGTATCATCTTGGATTCACTTATGAACTTGGCCAACCAACAAACCTACAAGAGAGCACAAATTAACCCGAGTGTTAAGAAGCCATATCAAGGACCTAATCAACTACCTATAGAGAAGGTAGCATCCACCATCCGAGAATCAGCATGGGCCGTAGCCCTCCAGTTCAGATCCATATGAGTAGAAATTCCCTTACATCCCTCCATCTCAAATGTGGCCAAAATCTCCTACACATACCACTATTGGAAGAGGAAAATCTTTGGGGAGTGATGGGTGGGCTTAGGGAGGGGTGCAGAGTACTACTCTGAGCCACATTACAATGGAAAATGGGTGGGTAAAGACTAGGGACAACATTTTGTCCATGACCAGCCTGATGAGGGAAAATTTTCATAACTTTTGGTAGCCTGCTCCGAATGGGGCATGCCACATGTCAAAAGAGAGCTTATGATGAGTACTTTCAGTCTAGGTAGGATTCACATGCCTGAGATTTGGGTAAGTACAAAATTGTTCTAAAACATTGTGCATTCTATAGGTAAAGGGTGGTCAAATAGGGGCATAACCGGCTAGTCTTTAGTCCATTGGGCCTCTTGGAAATGAGGAATTTCATTGATAGGCAAAGGGTGGCCAATGTGGGCATAACCAGTTAGTCTTTAGTCCATTAGGCCTCTTGGAAGTGAGAAAATTCATTGACAATGGTGGCTAGGCACCAATAGGCTTCGTCCAAGGGTAGGCCTTGCCATTTGATGAGGTGCCCCTTGATGGATTGAGACCTTAAGTGCTTATCTTGTTTCCCAATAATTGCCTTAGGGATATACTAAATGTTGCCTTCTTCATCTATGGGGGGAAGTTCTTCCACATAGTCCACTGAGGTGGCCATGAAGGGTTTCAGCTGGCTGACATGAAACACATTGTGGATTTTGGTGGTAGAGGGAAGCTATAATTGGTAGGACAAGTCACCAACTCTCTTCAGGATCCAGTAGGGTCCATAGAAGTGGTGGGCAAGCTTGTTACTGTTGCCCTCTTTGAGAGTGGAGTAGTGGGACTTAGGCACTTTCAAGAGGACCAATTCCCCTTCTTCGAATTCCAAATTCCTTCTTTTCTCATTAGCATAGAATTTCATGTGCATTTGTGGCTTTTGAAGATTCACTTTGCATTGCTAAAGTAGGGTTGTATGCAATCCAAATCGGCCTAACTCTGAGGGTTTATCTTGTCATTGAATAAGATTGTGAGGAGGGGAACCTTATATCTATACAAGGACTCAAAAGAGAAAACTCCAACGCTAGAGTGGGTAGAGTTATTATAGGCAAACTTAGCCAAGTGGAGCCACGTATCCCAACTGTATTGTACATCATGGCAAAAGTGCTTGAAATACGTCTCAAGCCATTTGTTCACTCTTTCAGTCTGGCCATCAGTTTGAGAGTGGTATCTAGTGGATGGGGCAAGCTTGGTACCCATGGAGGTGAAAAATGTATGCCAAAAGTTGCTCATAAACTTAGCATCCCGATCATGTACTATGACTTTTGGTAAGCCATGCAACTTGAAGACATATTCCATAAACTGAGTGGCCACTTGAAAGGCAATGTATTGGGTCTTAGTGGGGATAAAGTGGGCAACTTTAGTGATGTGATCAACTACCACATATATACTATTCCACCCTTTTTTTGTCACAAGAAGGCTAGTGATGAAGTCCATTTCCCTTCAGGAATAGGGAGGGGCTGTAGCAACGGGTCTGAGTGTATTGTCCTTCTTCTGTTGGGGTAGGAATACATTTGGTCACAAAGTCCTTAACATCCCTCCATAAGCCTTTTCAATGAAAGAACTTGGCAATCCTGTCATATGTTTTGAAAACACCCAAGTGACCAGTAGTGGGGCAAGAATGCATCTCTTCCATAATCTTCTGTGTGAAGGGGGAAGTGTGTGGGATGACGATCTTGCCATGGGACCAAATAAGGCCATGCTTGAGCTAATATTGGGAGTTTTTAGTTATGACCCTATGCTGAAATTTTTTGAAGATGTGGCTGAAGTGATCATTTAACAAATAAGCTTCTTGAAGCTCTTCAATCCAATCACTATACAACTCTGAAATAGAGGATACTCTGCATGCCCACATCGGAGAGTGTGAATTAGTCACGATATTATCTTTGCCCCGAGTGTGAGAAATGTCAAAGCCATAGTTTTGTAATGTTGCCACCAACAATTGCCTTTGCTTAGGAGTCAAAGTGGACTGAGTCAAGAAGTACTAGAGGACTCGGTGGTCATTTTTTACTTGGAAGCAACTACCATATAAATAGTGGTGCCATTTCTTGATAGCATGGAGGATGGCCAACATCTCCCGGGCGGTCATACACATTCATTTGCATCTCCTTCTCATCAAGCTTATGACTCACAAATGCAATCACACCATGCTCTTACAGAAATATTGCACCAATACCCTTGCCACTGGCATCACAATGAAAGGTAAATAGTTTAGAGAAGTCAAGGTAGACAAGGATGGGGGTGGAAGTAAGCATATCCTTTAACTGCTTGAAGCTATGATTAATAGTGGCATCCCAAAAGAATGATTCATTTTTTCATTGATTAATCAAAGGTGCTGCAATGGTGGCATAGTGCTTAATGAAGTATCTATAGAATGAAGAGAGACCAAGGAAGCCATGCAATGAAGTGGTGGTGGATGGAGTGAGCTAATCCCTAACACATTGCACCTTCTTTGGGCTAGCTTGTATGACATTTTTTCTCACAATGTGTACCAAGTACTCCATAGATGTCTACATGAAGGTACATTTGCTCTCCTTAGCAAAGAGTTGATGCTCTCTTCATATGTCAAACACCCTTCTGGCATGTGCCAAGTGCTCTTTTGGTGACCTACTATAAATGAGGATGTCGTCAAAGAAAACGAGCACAAACTTGAACAGAAAGGATTGAAGGATTTTTTTCATGAGGCTTTGAAATGTGGTGGATGCATTAGTCAACCCAAAAGGCATCACTAGAAAATGATAAAGCCCAGGATTAGTCCTGAAGGCCATTTTGATCTCATCTCCTTGCCTCATACGAATCTAATGGTAGCCAAAGTGTAAGTCAATCTGAGTGAGAAAGCATGCCCCTTTCAACTCATCCAGCCAGTCGTCGATCCATGGGATGGGGTAGTGGTTCTTCACTGTGATTTTTTTCAAGTCTTTGTAATCGATGCACATGCAGAAAGAGTCATCTTTCTTCTTGACTAACAGGATAGGGGATGCATAAGGGAAATAACTCACCTTTGTGAAACCCATGTCCAATAGCTGCTTGACTTGCTTTGCAACCTCTTCACATTCACACTTGCGGAGTCTATAAGGTGGCTTGTTCTGGCTTGGAATGGGGCTTTAATCAAGTGGGTGGTCCACTTGTCTCTTAGAGGGGAGAAGGGCTGTAGGCATCAAAAATAGATCACTATACTCCTCAAGTAGGGCCTGCGAGGCTGAATCATTAGATAATTCAAAGGGGTGACTTGAATTATCCTTACTCAATTGCAAGAAAAAGATTTGTGCAACTCATTTTTGAGTTGCTTTGATGTACCATAAAAATTTTCCCCAATTATTTTAGCCAATCACAACCCAAGAAAACATCAATGGGGCCCATATCTAAGGCAATTAGGTCAACCAATGCCACATAATTTTCAGCCAAGCATAAGGGGACTATGGGACATACATGTGTGCTATCTTCTTTTTCTCCATTAGCTACTTGGACCTTCAAGGGTGGTGTAATCCCATAGGGGTGCATTTCAACTAGACAAGGGCTGATTTATTGACAAAACTGAGTGTTACCACTATCCACAAGGATGAAGACATGCTTCCCATGGATACTTCCTTGAATGTGCAGGGTGTTGGGGTTCCGAGAACCCGTCCAAGAGTCCAAGGAGATGGAGCAAAGGAAAGTGGTAGGCGGGTGGGATGTCACATCAAGTATCCGTGATGGACAGGCGCCTGGAAAAGGAAACCCATCCTCTGGGTCATAGAATTTCTTGTGATCCACATCCTCAACATACTCAAGATGGTCAGTGGGTAGGACATCTTCATCATTGTGCCAATCTTTTGTGACATACATGCTATGGAGCTTGACCTTAATTGTCTTGTAAGGGCACTTGGAGGCATGGTTAGCAGTGTACTTATCCCCACATTTAAAGCATAGGCATTTTTCCTTCCATTCCTTCACAACATCCAGAGAAATGAAACATTGGCCAATGGAGCCATGGGAAGGTAATGCAATGGACTATTTATTTTCACATACTTATTCTCAGCATTAGAGCCAAATGCTATTCCAAATGTGCCATGTTTTCTTTCAGCATGGAAGGTGGGGTAAGTGGGTATTCTGGGGTTGTTATTAGGCACAAAAGTGCCTTAAAACCACCACCACATGGGGTTGATCTTGAAGGAATGAGGGGCTGTCCAGAACCTTGGTAAACATGTTCATTCTTACGGTACTTCCTTGCATATCTCTTAGCCAGTTCAATTGTTTCAAATAGCATGGTAGGCTTTTGGGCCATGACATCTATTGATAGGCTTAGTTCCAACCCATAGATATACTTGTGCAATTTATCATAATCTCTAATGCTCTCCACATACATGGTCAAGTTCATAAAATGATTTGTGTACTCATGTACAGTGAGGTTACATTGGTCAAGAGTGTACCACCATCTTGCCAACCACCCTTTTTCCACAGAGGACACAAATAATTGGACCATATGCACTTTAAAACATTCCCAATCAATGAACTGATGATTCTCTCAATTGATATAGCATCACCATGTGTGGACAAATCCTTCCAAGTGGAGAGAAGCAAAGATAATTTTCTGATCATCAGTGCATGGTTAGAAATTGAAGTAGGACTCCAACTTGGACGTCCATTCCTCTAAGTTTGATGGTGAGGGAGATTTCCCATTATACTTAGTGAGGATAATCTTGTCATGTACATCACGAGGACCTTGCTGCCCATGAAACCCTTGCTGTCCATACATCCCATGATGTCCATGCATACCTTGCTACCTATACATACCATGTGGTGCATTTATCCCATGTTGTCCATTATAGCCATGCTGCCCATTGATACCATACTTTCCATGATTGGGCTGATTCATATAGGTTGCATGGGGGCTCCTAGGCAGAGTGGGGGAATTTCTATCAAGGGTGGGAGAGGGCCTCAGTGGGGTGTTAGCTACACGGTTGATGGGGGAGCTCGACAGAGGCTCATCATGAGCATGAGAGGGATCACCAATCTCATAGGTAGAAGAGGGGATTTTCTTAGCACCAAGTATGCCCTATGGACCATGCAATGGCTCCTGAGGTGGTGGATGTCTAGATTAGTGCCTAGAGTCATTTTCCTTCTCTTGGGATGAAGCTATAGCTAATTGAGCAACAAAAGTAGTGAGCCACTCAAACATTTGTTGAGTCCTCGAGTTTGAGAGGGAAATTTTCTCAATTTCTTCATCAAACTTGGACATCATTTGGTGGTGGTTGGTGACCATGTCATTATGTTGTTCCATGTGACGAAGCTCATGCTAACATAGGGTGTGGTTGAGCAAGTTGTAGGGATCTGTATCGGGCATTTCCTCCTACATTTCACCATGGTAATCTTGTATCAAGCTTGGTTCATCATTCATGGTGGTCCTAAAGTCTCTAATATCCATTTGGAGTTCCTCATGGGCCTTACTTTTGCCTTTCTAGCCAGCCTTCTGGATGCAGTCCTCCACATGACTTACTATTAGTAAATGGGGTGTAACTTTTGGTAGGATACTCCAATTGGTGAGATTTTTTATTTAGATTGGAGGGAACAAAGCCCTCTTTGAGATGAGCTATTAATATTCTTAGAAAAAATGATCAAAATATTTTGGAATGGGATTTTCACAGTGACCCTAGTGTACAAAAATGGGCATAACTTTCAAATCGTAGCTCCAATTGGGGAGATTTTTTATCCAAACCAAAGGGGACAAAGCCCTCTTTGAGATGAGCTATAGGGTTTACTCCCAGATGG
Source organism: Lygodium microphyllum (assembly GCF_053477565.2). Classification (NCBI taxonomy): domain Eukaryota; kingdom Viridiplantae; phylum Streptophyta; class Polypodiopsida; order Schizaeales; family Lygodiaceae; genus Lygodium; species Lygodium microphyllum. The sequence goes on from NC_141155.1 coordinate 104,409,160, forward strand.
AATACAAAATTCTCTATAATAATATCTTTATGACTGTTCTACTTGATTGTGACCAAGCTATAGGGTTTACTCCTAGATGCAATACAAAATTTTCTGTAATAAGATCTTTATAACTGTCTTGCTTGACTGTGACAAAAAATGATGTCTATCTTTTAGTGCAAAAGCATTATATGATGAGTCATATGCTGAGAGGCCTGACCAACAACATGAATAGCATCCTAAGCATATTGATAACCATCCCAAGCATCATTGCATATCCATATGATCTGTCATCAATGCATAAGTGAGGTTTATTGCCATACATCTCTTCTAACTGCATGCACTTCAAGTGTCATACATGGGTGCCATTAGCATTGAAAGGGTGTCCAAGGGGGATCATTGCATTAGGAGAGGTGGTGATCATGGGAGAGTACTTGCACCTGCATACAAGTATTGGGCTTTGAATCATCGAGAGGTAGGCAAAGTTCCCCTCAGACTGGGTTGTGCACCCCTTCAGGGTCTTAAGTGGTAAGGGAGGGTCACCTCTCTTTTGTCTTACCACCTCTCTTGGCATTGGCCTTTTTCCTCAGCCAGAGTATACATGGTATGAATTTTTATTAAGAAATAAACATGAGATGCATTGGAAAGGAAACATTGGGTCATTTCATGAGATGCAAGGATGAACAAAGGCTTGGACAGGGGTTACCTTAGTAGTCCGGTAACTCATTGGCTGCTACTTACCCATTTACAAAGGCTATTGCTAACTTTGAGGCTTATCCAAGGCACACAAGACAAAATTAGGGGTTAATGTCAGCCAATACAATTGATTTAGTATTGTAAAAACATGGATCTAGAACATGGCTTGAGGCAGAAGCTATGGAGGTTGGAAGAGAAAGAGTGAGTTCATGAAGACACTGACATTACTAATTGTTACACAAGGGAATTAGGTTCCAAGATGGAAGCTTGGAATCATAAACACAATCTTGTGTACAGACTGACAATGACATAAAGACTTTATTGAAGGAAAAAAGTACTATGACATTGCATTAGAAAGAGAGCAAGTACAATGCTTTATAGGAAACTAGATGGTAGCACTTCTCCTATTGTGCTTATGGGATTCTAGTCCTGAGCCCTCACTGCTTCTTCCAAAGAGATTGAAGTAAGTGTGATTGCAAACAACTCAACACCCCTCCTCAATCACAACCAGAAATACAAAGTGTATAGAGGCTTTAGTGAAAGCAACACCTGCAAAGTGTGGGCACACCATAAACATGGCAAAACACCAGAGGCTGCTCTGCAAAAAAGGCTAAGTGTGGATATCATAAACATGATGGATATCCAAAGGTTGTAACAAGGGCCTCACAAAGTGTATAGAGGCTGTAGTACAACGCTACATGAGGAGTTTACAAGTTTATGTCTGAAGCATTAGGGCTAGGCAATACAAGGCTAAAAAAGTCTATCCAAATAGAAGGACTGATGAGGTTTGTCCTTCTCCTGATGGTCTTCTTCTTCTTCTTCTTCTTTTGCTCCATGTTCTTCTTCTTCTTTAATAGCAACTAAATAGGCCTTTTGGGACTCTTTTTGGTGTGGTAGAACTTCTCGGTGTGTCTAGTCCTTTTGCAAAAATCACAAAAAAGCTGGTCCTTCTTGCCTTTGTACTTGTTGCCAACATATAATGCTTGTTCATATCTAGAGGTGCTTGGTTCTTCCTTAGTTTTTAGCTTCTTTTCCTCCTCTAAAGTTGATGCCTATATATCAACAAGCTCAGGGTTTGGTATATTGATTAGAGTTGTTGATACATTATTCTATTTAGGAGGAAAAATTTTAAGTAGAACACCAATGCAAACATCTTCTTCCATTTTAATGTTGCTTCCTGCAAGTTGGGTTAGAAGTCCTTCCATGTAATTTAGATGTGTGGCAAGTGATGTGCTAGACTTCATTTCAAGCCTAAAAAATTCAATCAAGATACCATAATTTGATGACTTAGACTGTGCACCAAACAAAGTGTCAAGTCTCTTCCATCTTGTGAAGTATCATAGTTATCCACATGGTGGATATAGTTGTCATCTAGCTCCAGTTTGATAATGACCTAAACCTTATCATCATTCTTTTGCCAAGTGACTGCAAGGCCCGCATCACAATGCTTCTTCTCTTTGCCATTGGTGATGGCCCAAAGATCCTTCTTCATTAGGAAGAGCTTTATGCAGATCTACTGCCAGGTGTGAAACCCGACCCCTTTGAAGCGAACTATTGGAAAGTCCTTGCCCATGCTGGAGTTGGAGGATCAACATCAAATTAGCTTCGAAATTCTTAGATTTGAGCAGCAGAAGACTTGATGTTGAGTGTACTTGATAAGCACAAGTGCCAAAAGACACTAGATGAATAATATCAAGAGATATTGATGCTTGTGGCTCGAATCTTGAGAATTTTAGAATCTTCTCTCCTTGATTTGATGTTGAACAAAGTGTTGGACAACTTCAGATTCAGTGGATCAAAGTGGTAGGCATATGATTTGAGTGGCAAGAGAGAGAAAATGAAGAATTTCAAGAGCTTGATGTTGAAGATGGCTATGTATGGAATTAGGGTTTCTGTAGTAGCCTGATTTTTGAGTTGCAACAGACAATAGGCGCAACTATTTGGAGTGATACTTGGTGGGGAATTAGCTAATACCTAGGGCTTCAAAATCCCCATACGTGCAGGAAGAATGGCAGGATGTAACAGTGACGTCAGGTGTACGAACATGGATATGGCACAGTTATGATAGCGATGATGAATTCGTGTAATGTCAACCTATAGAAGGTTAATGTCGAGATGTAACATGATGAATCATTATGCCCTGACTTGTAGAATAGATGTCTAGAAGAAATCATGGAAAAATATGGCCTCTAATGAAATATTTGAAAGCTCCAAGTTCTGCAGGTCCAGTTTGGCTATGGTTGCCAAACAAGGCAAGTAAAGATTGGGTTGATAAATGAGGTCATGGGCTGACAGTGAGTTGGACTGAGGTTGAGAGAAACCAAGAGAGGCTCGAGAGGTAGTGCCATGCTCGACTGGGCTTTGATACCATGAAAAAATGTGGATCTAGAACATGGCTTGAGGCAGAAGCTATGGAGGTTGGAAGAGAAAGAGTGAGTTCATGAAGACATTGACATTACTGACTGTTACACAAGTTAATTAGGTTCCAAGATGGAAGCTTGGACTCATAAACAAAATCTTGTGTATAGACTGACAATGACACAGAGAATTTACAAAAGGAAAAAAGTACTATGACATTTTATTAGAAAAGAGAGCAAGTACAATGCTTTATAGGAAACTAGATGGTAGCACTTCTCCTACTGTGCTTATGGGATTCTAGTCCTGAGCCCTCACTGCTCCTTCCAAAGAGATTGAAGTAGCTGTGATTGCAAACATCTCAACAAGGATTAGTTATGATGCATTAGGAAACAAAGAGGAATATTGACTTTCAATAGGTGAATGAATACAAGAAGGATTGAACTAATAAAGCCTATGCAATATTTAATCTCTCCAACAAAGGAATTAAGCTTAGCAAGTGGATAAAAATGAGAGATTAAGATCAGATTGACATACCTCTTTAATGCTTGGGGAGACGGTTGAAACATAGCCCATCATGATGCCCATTTGCTCCATCAAGTAATCCTGGTTGATTGGGGCATTCCCATGGAAGAAGACTTCATCATTTGAATGCTTCCACTGATGATGAGGGTTCTCATGCTTGTTCTCGAGCTTGAACTTCAAGGGTAGAAAGCCTCAAATGCAGCTTTCATGGTTGCGCATAAGGCTCTTTGCATGATGCTGAGCTCCATGTCTTCAATCCGAGTAAGAGAGGTCATTCAAGGGCTAAATGGGCTTGTGGGGGGCTAAACTCTCAAAAATAGGGGGGATTGGGCTGATTTTCAATGGTCTAAGATAGCTTTAGTTGAAGAATCCATGGCTACACAAACTGTCCCAAACTATCCAGCTCCATCTTGCAAGTTGGTTACCGGGGCCAAGAGTGCCAAGAGGGAAGAGAGAGGATTGCTGAGAAAGTGCCCCTTTGGAGTGGAAAGAGTTCCAGAGAGGGTAGCAAGAGGGGGAAGGCAAGAGGGCTGAAGCAAGCAGGGCAGCAGGAGGGGGAAGGATGGAGTAGGCAGGGTAGCCATTGCAAAATGCACTGAAAATTGCAAGGGCTACCCTTGTAGGCCTTCTCAGCAGCAACTTCCCCACTTCACTCTTGATCTAGAGTTGGTGGGGTCAAGAACAAGGTTCTAGGGCTAGTTGATACTCGAGAGTAGTCTCAAGCAAGATCTCGAAGGTCTTTGTGGTAGGCAACCATGGCAGCTTGCAAGAGAAGAGAGAGAAGGAGAGTCGAGGCAAAAAGTAATTAGGGTTTTTGCCTCTTCCAACTCCTGGGTCTCTAAACTTGGCCAAGAACCCCTAAAATTTGCATGAAAAGAAGTGATGGCCTACTAGTTTAGCCATTTTCCCTCCAAATATATCTGAGTCTCCAGCCATAACTCCTGCTTGCTCCAAAAAGCTGAGATTAATTATAGTCCTTCTTGATGTGCATGTACTTATAACCTGAGTAACTAGGGTTTTTGGGATTTGAAAATGGAATAAGGGGAAAGAAGAAAAGGACCAAACCCTGAAGCTCTGATACCACTTCTAATGAATGAATCTAAGAGGAGAGAGGAGAAGAGATAAAATGAGAGAAAGAGAACAAGAAGAAGAGAAAAGAAGACTAGAAGAGGAGAGAGAAAGATAGAAAAGAGGAGAGAAGGAAGGAGGAAGCCATGGAAGTTGAAGATGAAGGTGAAGAGTATGTTCTTGATAATAACTAGTTTCCCTAATCTTGGACTCTTACACCTTATATACCCCACTGGAGCCCCAAGAGGAATACCAAGGAAAAGGGAATTCTCTTGCAAGAAAATGTATCTTGTAACATCAACAAGATTTTTTATTATGTTTCATATGATCACAATGAAGAAAAGAACACCATGCACAACAAATTTTCATGCAATATCATGTAGATCTCCCACGGATTTGATAGAATCAACCATATTCTTCAATATCTTCACAAAATCCATCAATATAACAAAGAAAGCAAAGGAATACACCATCTTTGAATGGAAATACATCACATAGTATTCATCTTCAATATCTTCATAGTCTTCTCTCTCAATATCTCATATACAATCACTCTGTTTCAGTAAAATTGGCTATCTCTGACTCTCTCTCTCTCTCTCTCCATCAATAATACATCATATCCTCACTACAATCTCTCAAAAATCACTCTCAATAATCCTTAATAGGTCGTGGATAGCCCTCCCAAGAGGTATGTCTGATATGAAGAGTCACCTGAGCCACTACAGTGTCCTTTCATAGCTCACTACTGTCACTTCACTCCAGTCTTCACTTGAGTCTTCAGCAGCTACTTGTTTCACTTCTTTCAGCTCTTTTGCACTTGTATTCACCTCTTTCCAAGGCTAGAAAACTTTCCCAAGCTACACTCTCATCCAACAGAACACATACAGATGCATACAGAACAGTCACAGAACAGCTACAGTACAGAATAGAACAGAACAGAACAGAAACAGAAGCTCTATAGAAGACCTACAGAAGGTTACAGAATATCATCAAAACCACATAACTCATACTCAAACCATTCCAAACTCTCAAAAACCATTCAATAAGCTTTCACAAGATCTCAATCTTCATCAATCAATACTCCATCTGATGCCAGGAGGCATATTCCACGGTGGATTCCGTGAGGTTTTACGGTGGATTCCGTAAACTTAGATGACCGGGGCTCATACACAAAGAGGATTCTTTGTGCGAGAAGTTGATGGGGACGCCTTTCCTTTTCGGGCGTTTCATTAATTTAGTGTGTACATGGGTGATTCCATAGCGGGTGATTCCGCAAAATGCATATTAAATTAATAAACGTTTATGAGTTTAGAGTGCGCACTCGTAATAAATTAAGGTTAGGATTTATTTCTAACCAGTTGATTTATTTAGCTGAAGACTGCTAGGTATTCACCTTTGTCGGTCTAATTGTATTATTTTACTAACGATTGTGAATGCTTCTAGCGGGTATTCGACATTTGGACTATATTTTGATAGGCACCACGCCTATATTTTGTTATGTCTATTGAGACATCGATTATTGATTATTATTTTGTATGCGCTTATGCGCTCGGATATGTTATTTCTATTTGGACATTGAGATTGGGCGTGCCAGACTCTATGGGCACCGTCCATTAGCTTTATTTTCCTATTTTTGTAGAAAGCAAACTCAAAAGCTAAAAAGCTTGTCATATTTTTGTAATTGGGCTATTATTGAGCATGAAGATTGGAAATATACATTAAATACATGCTTTGTGAAGCGCTCACACAAGGCATGGGGGAGATTGAACCCAATTTGTCTCTTGCTTCTTGTCGTGCATGCTTTTACATTGTTCTTTGTGCAAAAAGGTAGAGTTCATTGTTCTTGGGGACCTTCCGGGATTCACCACGTGAGCTATCTGCGACCGATCTGCGCTCCACCATCCCTCCTTACAGAAGACAATCAGAACAAAACAGAACAAAACAGAAGCTATACAGAAGGTATACATAACCAATCAGAACCTATCAGAACATCACAGAACCTCATATCTTTACTAATAAACATCATGAACTTCCAAAACACAATCAATATCATCCAAAACACTCTCAAACCGCTTCCAAACCAATCAATCATCTCATAAAATCAACCATTCAGCTCTCAAAAACAACAAAAATTAGCCAGAAAACAAGTCATTTCAACACTCAACATATCCCCACACTTAATAAGGAAGCATCCTCGCGACCCAGGAAAAAGGGAATACAAGTTCATTCAAAACCTCAACTTTGATCTTCAATATCTCTTCAAAAACACTCCAGCCAACCACGACACCATCTTATCACCTATATCTAATATAAAAATATAACGAAAGGAAGACCCTTTATACATTAACACTTCTTATCAAACTAGAAATCACAACAAACTTGTAAAGGATATAAGAGTTTTCTTCTTCTTCTTCTGCATCAGCATCAATTCTCCAACCACGACCCCAACTTGCACGAAATCCAATCCAATAGGCAACCACCACGTTCTGTTTACATAAATGAACTCACAACACAAACACTACACACAACACAACCATCTGAATGACTCCTCCAAAAAGAGAGATTTTCATTAAAAATCATCCACCATACATTGGAAAGGGCATCAATGAAGATGATCCCTCTTGAAAGATTGGTGATTTCGGAAACGATCCATAGACAAGGATTCATCTACAAATGTTTTGGGAGGATTCTGAAAAAACTGAAGGCAGCACATGCTTTCCAACAGGACCAGGTATCTGCTCGGCAAACAAAGGGCATGAAAATACAATATATCCAGCTGCTGCTGGGAATCAATGCTCACATTGACATTCATGCACAACTTTGGAATAGGCTTGGAATCATTATGAGAGTGCCTATGCATATACGCCAAGTACCAAGCAAAGTGAGCAGTTAATCTTACTGAAGGATCTGCAGACTGTGAATACTGCTGAGCAAAATGAATATAGTTCTGATAAGCTTGACTGGCAGCTGTCCATTCTCTTGGAATTACTGGCCAGTTTATCTGAGGTCCTGTAAGGGAATCATTCGAGCTCCATCCCCTTCTTCTGGAAATCTGATGATCAAACCCGTCATAGTCACTAACCAACTGAGGTGGTTGAGATATAGAAGTCGCAGGAGATGGAAGTGGAATAAGGAAAAGTGGATGAAGTGAGGGATAGGCAAAATCATAAAATAAAGAATGATTTAAAGAAGGAGTGGCAGAAATTTGTATGGAATCACTTAAAAAGGGTGTTAACTGATAAATAGGAAATGTGGAAGGTACATGAATGGATGGAGAAGGACATGGTGGAGAAGGGGAAAATACTCTATCCTCAATAAAGGAACAATATGTAAAAATGGGAATTTGAGGGAAAGATGAAGGTTGGAAAAGAAGGGGTAAAATAGTTGTGGAATTAGATTGACAAAGGGAAAGATATAGATCATATCGGTGAGCCATTTGTTGGTAAAACAAGAGGGTAGGAACAGAAGGTCCTAAGAGAGATCTTCTATGTTAGGCATCAAAGAAGGTAGAATCAAACGGATTATGTTTTGAAAGATAAGCTAAGAGATCCACCCTCAGTTGATTAGTACTCTGGGCATAGGTAGGAGCTGTGTTTTGTCTATGATTCAGGACCATAGAATCAATCATGGTATGCCAGGAATTATCATGACAATCAGCCACTTTGGAGGAGTAACTCTGGAACATGTCAGCTATGCGCAACTCCAAATGATTGACATACAAAACAGCTTGTAGAACCACGTCTCCCACATACCATGCCATATCCACCTCATCTAGAATCAACAAGTCTCCTCGTAAATACATGTAGGACATCAACATGGTATCTGTCATGACAGAATCTTCAAACACCATCCTGACCACCTCTGTCAGCAACTCAGCAGACCAAGCCCCACTCCATCCATCCTCTGGAAGAGGTAAATCCATTGTGGAAAGCTTCATGTAGAAGGCCAACTTCTGTAAGTGGTAGTGGACAAAGAAAGAATGGTCTGGAGGAACATATTCCTGAAACTGCTCAAATGTAGACCATAACAAATCCATTCTGGATTGCAATCTTTCCACTTTATCTTGGAATAGAGGACACAAGGTAGCCTGTCTCTGAAGAGCAGCCAAGTCTTGCTGTGAGAGTGAAGGGATCAAGGGAACATTAGGGCTTGGAGGAACAGACCATGACTTTGTCAGTTGATCTTGCAACTGCTTGATTTGGGAAGCTTGGGATTCCACTGTGTCATTAGCAGTCTGTAAGACTGAAAGTTTGTCATCTAAAAGAGTTTGGAACGCCTGCGCTTCTCTGGACATCCTCTCCTTCTCCTCTGAAAGGCTAGTAACCTCTGATTGAGCCTCTAGTAACTGGATCTTCAAAGAAGAGATCTCATCTCTTTGGGTTGCAACCAGTTGGGTTTGTTGTTCCATCTGCTTAAACAAATATGCTAGGGTATCCTTAGCAGAGGCTAACTCGGATGTTGCCTTATGCAACTGGTCCTTAGACTGCATGAGCTCTTCATAAAAGGAAGCGTACAGCTGTTGAACACAGGTTGTCACTGACAATTCAATGGAACTCTGAATATCTTTACAGAGGAAAGGAATTGCATCTCCCGAGACTAGACTGTTTAGTGAGGGGACTGATATATCCAACAAACCTTCGCGATGTGCTCTGAACAGGTTATTACAAGTGAGATACCCAGGGAGATCACTGCCAGAGGTAGCAGGAATGGACACTGAAGGAAGAACTGAAGGAGCTTTATCCGCTACCCGCTTCAAGCGTTTGTGCTGTATGACTAGGGGAGGCGGAGAATCATCATCCTCTATATCAATGGGTTCTGACTCATCTGAAGGTGGAGGAGGAGGAACTGGATCTGATGGAGGAGGTGGATGCACACTCTTCTGTAAACCTGAATAGGTCAAGAAGGCAGACAAGTATGATCTATATGTGACATTGGTAACATTACCCCTGGTGACTTTGACGAAATGTTGATCCATTTTAGTGAGGAGGTAAGTGCTCCAATCAATAGCAACTCCTTTCAACACCATCCTTGAAGCTGTGAAAAGCTCTTTGGACAAGTACTGGGATGGCGTTTTGGCAGGCATAAATCTGTCCTAGAGAAACTGACAGACCATCTTCCATACGGGATCAGTGATCATGGAAAAGGAAACTCCTGAAGAGTTGATCACCTTCTTAACATCCAGCATTTCCCTTGTCTACTTTTGTAATAGCTTCAGAATCTCTTCATTAGAGAAAAGCTGACGAGTGGTAACAAAAGGTTCACCTTTGGAGGGAAGAGATAGAGCCTTCCCTAGACCTCGAGGTGTCAAAGTCATAGAAATACCCTGGACCAGTCCCGACTTCTTGCTTTAGGAGGCCAGAAACTCATCACACATCGATGGATCCTCTGGAAGCAATGGAAAGGAGGTAGCCACAAAAGCAGCGAGTCTCACCTTCGTGAGAGGCTCAAAAGTGAGTAGGGAAGAGTAATCCCTACTGACTAGTGGGACATACTGGATAGGGGGAGGAGCGTGAGAAGGCGCCATTCAGATGGCTACACACACACCACAAACACAGACAATCAAGGATAATGCCTGCAAAGCAACAGACAAAAAACCAAGGATAAGAGAACAACCAAAACAATAAAACGTGACTCGACCAACTATCCCCAAGAAAACCACAGCCTAGAAAAAATTCGACATGACCTCTAGACATATGCGACCGAAAGCTTCATGCTATGCATCATACAAACACCCAAAACCCCGTATCAGGCAATAAAGAAAAAAAAACGACACACCGTACCCTTAACCGTAACAAAGACACTAAACCAAAACATCACCACAACCTACACACATCAAGACCACATCTTGGATAAACCGGGGTTTGACCATGGAAAGAACTCCAAAGACTGCGCATACCCATCCCACGAAACCGGGTTCGTTAAAAAGGGAAAATAAGTGCAGTGAGGGAAAATTAATTTAATGAAAGGTTCATTTTAATAAATTATTAAGAAATGGGTGAAGTTTTATTAAGTGATAAACCTTATCAAGAAAATGGCAGTTCCTTCTTAAAAATTTAATTACCAATTATTAGGTTAAAGCAGTGCTTTAATTCGAATCCTGGACTTCGATACCCAGACTGGGTCTCTAAATGCAAGTTCATTTATTACAAATTAAGGTGATGTGGAGCGTTTTTTTGCCAGCGCGTGGTCTTGTGACGGCTGGTTCATTTTAATTAAAAATATTAAAGTACCTCTTTAGCGCACTTAGCGCGTGCGAAGTGAACGGCAGGTTTATTGTTATTTTTTAAAAAAATGGTGTGTTTAACGCGAATGCGCGTGCCATGGTGGTATTTAAGGTTCATCATTTTTTTAAGTATTTGTTCGTTTGTTTTGTTTGGTTTTTTTTTCTTGTTTGTTTTTTTATTTTTATATTAATCGTGGGTTTTGGGGTAGCTGAAAAAAAATAAATAAACAAAAGGGAAAATACTTGGTAGTGGGTATATGGAAATGCAAAGAATGCGCTCTCCTCAATTCAGAAGTATCTAGATTTTTTTCTAGATGTTTAGTTCGTGTATGGATGAAAAATATTTTTTTTTTAAAAAAATTGATTATTTTATTTTTTTTTATTTTTAAGGAATTTAAGTGTGAAATGAAATAGTGTGACAGCTTAGAAAAATAAGCCAAAAATAAATAAAAATGTTAATGGAAGTGTTAGGAATTTTTCAGAAATGAATTTGGAAAATTTTAGCATTTTTAATGAAAATTTTCAAAAAAAAAATTGGGTAGGTTTAAAAGATCAACGGCAGGGCGACTGGCGCGGCCGGCGAGGACAGGAGAGCCGGGCAGCTGACTGGCGGTGTGCGGCGAGGTGGACGAGGGCGACGACGGGACTGCGGCGGCATTCGGCGAGGTGTACGAGGGCGCCGACGGGGCTGTGGCGGCTGACTGGCGCGGCCCACGGGGGAGGTGACGGGCCAGAGGGGTGGGCTCCGACGGCGGGAGCAGGACAGTGTGCAGGCGGGCGCGGACGACGTGGCCGCAGGCAGCTGCACGGCTGGCAGGGAAGGGCGCCGGCGACTGCAGGGTTGGCAGGGAAGGGCGCCGGCGACTGCAGAAGAGGACGAGGGGAAGAGGGAGGGGAAGGATGGCGTCGTGAGGGAGGAGAGAAGGAGGAGGGAGGAGAAGGAGAGGGAGAAGAAGAAGAAGGGGAGGAGGATGGAACAGAGGAGGAGGAGGGAAGGGTAGGAGCAGAAGGGGAAGGAGAGGAGGTGGAGATGGAGGCGGTGAGAGACACGCAGAGGGAGAGGGAAGGGAGATGGAGAGACAGTTGGGGTGGGGAGGGATTCGGGAGAGAGAAGGGTAGGGTAGGGGATAGGAAAGGACATGGGGAGGGTGGAAAAGGGAGGGAGGGGTACGCCCATGGGAGGGTGTGGGCAGGGGCCCATGGGGGTGGGGTGCCCAAGGGGTGGGGTAGGGGTTAGGGAAGGGTGTTTGGGGGGGGGGGGGGGGGGGGTGGAAAGGGGAGGGTGGGTTATGCCCATGGCTTAGGGTACCCAAGGGATGGGGCAGGGGGGTCCATAGGGGGGGTGCCCAAGGGAGAAAATGGGCGAGGGGCCCAGGCACGAGAGGCGTACCCCCATCCCGCGCACGTGCGCGGGGCGGGGTAAAAGAAATTTGCCGTGACGGGATTGAAAAGACACCGGAACGTCGGGATGAGGCACGTGGATGCGAGCGGGGCGCGTTAAGACGCGTAAAATTGAAAATGGGCGCGTTCACGCGCCGGACGGGGCGCGTTAAGATGCGTAAAATTGAAAACGGGCGCGTTCACGTGCGGGACGGGGCGCGAGAAAACACAGAAAAATAAAGAAAAATTAATATCTCCCAATCCGGACGTCAAAACAAAATGTCGTAAAAACAAAAAGTGGGCAGGACGACAAGGGGAAGACAGGGAAAATGTGCAACGGGGGTTTCGGGGGGGTAAAGGGTGGTCACGTGCAAAAAACACAAAAAACGGGTCTAAAAACGCAATTAAAAATTAATAACGGAAGATCCGTGATAATGGAAGATCCGTGCATCGGAACGAGGTGCAAGAAAAAGAAAAAATGTGCAGAAAGACGTGCCCGATAATCCTATCACATCAAAACATAGTTCCGACTGAGATAAGACGCGTTCACGTGGGAAAAACCCAAAAAACAAACCCGAAAATGGGATCGAAAATAATATTGGACGAATCGTTCACCGGAATGACATGTAATAAGAAGGAAAAATGTTCGCAGAAAGGGATGGCACAGGGTTGTCATGTTAAAACACAGTTCCGGTGGAAGTAGGAGGGGTTTACATGCAAAAAATACCAAAAACACGCCCGAAAACTCATTGAAAAATTAATAATAAAAATTCCAAAAGTCGAAAAGAGGGTGGAGGAAAAAGGAAAAATGTAGGGGAAGGCACAGGGGACATGGCTGTCAAATCAAACTGGAAGTCCGAGGCAAACAGGGCAGGTTCACATGGAAAAATGTCAAAAAGATGCACAAAAAAGTCTTAAAAAACCGAAAAATTAATATTGGACAAACCGTGTATCGGAATGACTCGGAGTAAAAAGGAAAAATGTCAGGGAAAAAATGGTTGTCAGGGCTATGATGTCAGATCACGATTCCGAAGCAAGAAAAGCGCGTTCACATGGAAAATCGGCTAATTTGCGTAAAATGCTTCAAAAATTAATAACTCAAAAACCATGCACCGGAATAGGGGTAGGTAAAACGGAAAAATGGTCAATTTTGAAGGGAGGAGTAGGGCTATAAGGTTGGATTTGGACTTTGGGGAACGTAGGGTGCGTTCACATGGAAAGACCACAAAATAAGGGAATTGAGGAGAATTGCAAGGGAACAGCCCCACGAATGGGTGGATAATGAATGAATAGGTGAGAAGGGACCCAAGTCATGGCATAGATGCATTAGCAAGTTGAGGCATATGCAGAAGGGTATGCAATGTAGACGCGCAGGGACACGTCCCCACACCTAAGATCTTAACGGATAGGGTTAACCGAGCAACAGGGACCTAGGACCACGTCACAGACCATCCACTAACGTCCCCACACTTAAGACATGAATGTCACTGAGAAACAAAAGGTGTAGGGTTAGAAAAACTTGGCCCATGTTGTTGAGGATCACGGTTGATTGTCGATGGCACTTCCACTGTCTTTGTCGGCTGCTGGAGGTACCAAGGCATCTTCTGGGCACACATCCGTCATGGCAGGGACCACACGGCAGCTCCCAGAGAGGTAGTGGGTTGAAGGGATCGCAGGAAATTTGTCGATGATGAGGGATATTGCACTCAACTCACAGGCACTCAAATGGAATGAAAGAACTGTCACTTGCCCCATGACTAATATCACTCGAGGAATAAGGATTGAAACCCATATCTTGTACCCGGTTTAGAAATCAATAGGGGAATGGTGCAGAGGAAGAGTATGCCAGGGTGCACAGTTGATGGTGCATTAGTGCGTCCAACCCGTCTGGCATAAGTGCAAGGAGGAAGGCAAGGGAGCCTTACAGTGCAGTGTACAGAACAGGGTGATGTGTCCTGTGATGACGGTAGAGACCCATCCCGTGGATGCATAGGGAACCGGGAACATACCTGACTCCAAGTGTCATAACGTCCCTCAATCTCACCTCTCGGTAATTGATTGAAGAAACTCCAGTCACACTCAGCCCACCCTCTGTCTCACTCTCGGTTAATAGATACAGGAGGGCAACCATGTCCTGAAACCCATTGATATAATCCTCACAGTCACTTATGCAAAGGTTGTATGCCTTGTGCGCATTGGATGGTGTAACTGTGCATCCTGCCCTGTATCGGCATACGGTGCAAGAAGGAAGGCCAGGGAGCCTTATGGTGTAGTGCACACAAACGAATTGTGCTTTGTGCATTGAGAGGCCCATCCTGTGCGTGCAACACTTCATTCACACTACTCATCTCTCATTTGATTTGAAAGGAAAAAGACTGGTCTCTCGCCCCATCCTCTGTCTCACTCTCTGTTGATAGTTACAGAGGGCAACCCATACTCACGTCCCCATCCGGTTAGGATGAAAGCTCACATCACTCGATTGTTTGTCGATGAAGATCACGTCGTTAGTTGCTGAAGAGGCGTACCCAAGGAGGTAGCCATCAAATCGAATATTGGGTTGAATAGGACATGGCGTCTGCTAGAGGACAGTTAAACATTCTGCAGAGAGACCCAGGACACAGTGTACCAAGGGAGGTAGCTTCGGAATTGGATCCTGAGGATGTCAACTGATGAATCCACTTTCTGGAGTGCTGGGTGTTACCACCTTTTCCACAGCCAGCTTCTCGCCCAAGGGTGTTTGCCACCTTTTCTTGGAACGAGGCCTGCTATGACAGGGAATTGCTTCCTTTTCTCCCATAACAGATTTGTTTTTTTTTCTTTTCTTTTTTCTTTTTTCTTTTTCTCCTACTCCCGAGGGTGTTTCCACCTTTTCTCGAAGAATAGGTCGGCATGACAGGGACCTAAGTCCTTTTCTCCCATGACCGATATGTATATATTTTTTTTCTTTTTTTTTCTTCGAATTAAGCAAGGGAATGGTAGAAAGACCATGTATCAGAACCAACCTCGCCATTGTCGCTGGTGGAAAATAGAGGATAAGAGATCAAGGCTGGAAGGTAGGGTTGAGGGGACAGAGGGTTGCATCCACCTCATCAGAAGTAGCTGAAGAACAGCTATCAGAAGTAGCATAATAAGAAGTACAGTGCCGCGCCAATGAGGAAAAGGATCAGGTGACCATGATTGTCAGGATCCCCAAGGAGGGAAGTACTTCTTCAGGCGATATCCATTGATCAGGAAGGGATCATCAGAGGCATCAACGGTCTGCACTTGGACAGAGCCATTAGGGTTGACGGCAAGTACCTTATATGGGCCCATCCACCGTTGTTGGAGCTTGCCAGGAAACTTGCCAAATCGGGAATCATAGGATAGGACCAAATCACCTTCTTTGAACTCCTTGTGCTTGATGAAGCTGTCATGGTAAGCCTTGCGTCGAGCTTGCGTGGCTTCCATGCACTGTAGAGCCATCCTGCGAGTTTCGTCCAAACATTCCAAGTGCAGGAGACGGCATTGCAGTGAATCATCGTCCCCCAAACGCTCTTTGATAGCCACTCTCAAAGAGGGCAATTCCAGTTCAACAAGGAAAACAACTTCTGTACCGTACACCAACTGGAAAGGTGTCTGTCCTGTTGCTGCTTTATGGGAGGTTCTGTATGCCCAGAGGGCCTCTATAAGTCGATCATCCCAATCACAACGATGTGCGGCAATCGTTCTTGTCAGAATCGAGCAGAGGATGCGATTGGTGACTTCGACTTGGCTGTTGGCTCTGGGGTAATAAGGAGTGGACTTGCGGTGGCGGATCTTATACAACTCTGTCAACTCTTCCATGACTTTATTAATGAAATGAGTGCCTCTGTCACTTACCAGCTCTAAGGGACTGCCAAAACGGGTGATGATATTCTCGTACATGAACAAGGCCACGCTATTACCATCGTCCCGCTTTAGGGCTTTAGCTTCACACCACTTTGTGACATAATCCGTATATTCGAGGATGTATCGGTTCTGTTTCCTTCTGGTAGGAAGATCGATCGGGCCTACGAAGTCGATGCCCCACTTCTCGAAAGGCTTTAAAGAAAGGATAGGTTGCAGTGGCATGGCACTTGTCTTGGTAGGTTTCCCCATTCTCTAACAAGCATCACATCTTTTACAGTAATCATAGGCATCCTTGTGAAGGGTAGGCCACCAGTAACCTGCTAGCAGAGCCTTCCTGGCTATAGCTTCTCCTGCAAAGTGGCCTCCACATGGCTCGTCATGGCAAGCCTTCAAAAGAATCCCAATCTCATCTCCTGCAACACATCTTCGGAGCACTTCATCTTTGCCTTTCTTGTACAGTGCACCGCCTAATAGGGTGTAGGGGGCTGATTCTAGCATAAGCTTCTTCCTTTCTCGACTAGAAGTACCAGGAGGGTACTGTTGGGTTGCCAGCAGATTGGCAATATCTGCATACCAGGGGGTTACAGTTTCTACCAGGAATAGGGAAGCATCAGAGAGGTCTGGATCATCCTGCTCCTCGTCTGCAATTTGTGGGATACGTGACAGATGATCTGCTAGAACATGGGAATGACCAGGCTTGGTAATTACCTCAAAGTCAAACTCCCGGAATAGAAGGAGCCATCTCATCATGCGTCCTTTCACATCTGCTTTGTTCATTAGGAAGGACAAGGCCTCATGATCCACATAAAATTTAAAGTGGGTAGATAGGAGGTAGTGGCGAAACTTCTCTAGGGCAAACACCATTGCCAAGCACTCCAGCTCTGTCACTGTATAGTTTCGTTCCCTATCAGTGAATTTTTGGCTTGCATAATAGATCGGTTGATCCAGCTTCGAGGAGCCCTTCTGGCAAAGAACTGCGCCTAAGCCTTCAATTGATGCATCAGTGTGTACATGGAACTCCTTCGTCCAATCAGGAGGTTGCAGAATGGGTGCCTCAATCAAACACTGCTTCAGAGTGTTGAAGGCTTTGTCACATTCTCCTGTCCAAACAAACTCTGCATCTTTCCTCAGAAGCTTGTGCAAGGAGATTGCCTTTGTTGCAAAATGGGCTATGAACCTTCTGTAGTAACCCACATGGCCTAGGAATCCCCTCAACTGTTTGAGGTTGGTGGGTGCTATCAGAGCTGCAATCTTTTCGATCTTTGCAGGGTTTGTTGATATCCCTTGTGCCGAGACAATGTGGCCCAACAGAACTCCAGAAGAGACCCCAAAGATGCATTTTTCAGGGTTGAGGGAAATCCCATACTCCCGGCATCGGTCAAAGCATTGTTCCAGGTGTCCCCAGTGTTCACAGATCAAACTATAGACAGAGAAGTCATCCAAATATACCTCAATAAAATCGTGCAGATGATTTTGGAATGCGACCATCATGACTCACTGGAAGGTAGCAGGGGCATTGCAGAGCCCAAATGGCATCACTCGATAAGCGTAGGTCCCCCATTCTGTGGTGAAGGTTGTTTTGGACTGGTCTTCTTCTGCTATCTGCACTTGGTTGTATCCGTTGAATCCATCCAGAAGGGAATAAAGCTCATGTCCTGCCACTGTGTCCAACAGTTGGTCTGTGAAAGGAATATGAAAGTGATCCTTCTTCATCTTCGAATTGAGCTTGCGGAAGTCAACATATATTTGCAATTTGCCATTCTTCTTGGGTACAACCACGATGGGTGAAACCCATTCACTATTTTCCACTGGATAGATGAACTCGGCTTCCAGAAGCTTCAGAAGCTCTGTTTTCACCAATGTGGAATAATTCGGGTTCATTCGCCTCTATCATTGCTGTACTGGCTTGGCATCAGGCTCCAAGTCAATATGATGCTGACATATTGTGGGATCAATTCCCTTTAGGTCTTTGTAGGACCACACAAACACGTCCAAATTTTCTTTCAACAAGTTGTACAAGGTTGACAACTCCTCTTATGGGAGGTTGCTACCCACCTTCAAGTAGCGTTCAGTGCCTTCTGCATCCACGAAGGTTAACTGCCTTTCACCTTCTACTTCACGGATGAAGGTCCCGCGGACTACTTCTGGGTACATATCTGACTCCTTCAAGGGGGTGGTGTCCTCTTCTGATGTCCCACTAGAACCAACTTCTTCTTTTGGTGGAGACTTAAGTTGCTCTTGGAGATGTTGAAATGGGATTAGAGCCGTTTCGGGTTTGGTTTCACAATCAGTTACCTCTTGGCTTGAAGACTCATCTTCTGATGACGCATCCAGGAACGTCACATAACAGGAACCCTCTGATGCTTGTTGGGTTTGTGAGACTAGTGCTTGTTGGCATGGTGCATCATCATCATCTTTCTTTGGCAAGGATGGGTTAGGACGGCATGAGCCACTGCTGAAAGACGGCTTATTCTTCTTAACCCATTTCTTATAACGATTTTGCAAATGAGAAGATCCATTTACCAGACCAGATGGTACCATTGCCATTCTGTCCCATAGCATGAGCTCATCTGCTTCTGATGCTTCTGAAACTTCTTCTCCAAATGTATCCTCTTCGGGTGGAATAGACTCTTCTGGCTCACTTTCATAACCTTCTTTGTCCATATCATATCCATCCTCTTCTGTCTCTGCTTCTGTCTCTGTCTCTGTCTCTGTAGGAGCTCTGTAAGAGAAGAACAGGTTCTTTGTTTCCTCTTCTGCCTCTGTCTCTGGCTCTGCTATGGCCATGTAACAGGGAGAGCAGTACATCAATGCTTCTATCTCACTATCAGAAGTGATTTTGGAAATCGTTCTTGGTTCAGGCAGGAAGTATTCACCCATTGATAATGGCTTTGCATCTTTTGTGAGTCGGCTTACAGTATCCATTGTTAAGGAATGTGCCATTGTTTTCTTGGGAAGAATCTGTTTGACAGCATCTTCGTCTACTGATGTTCCATCCGTAGCCTCATTAGGCGAGTCAGAAGATAATTCCAAGGAGGTGGATCCATGTCCTTTTTGAGAACCATATAGCTTCAGCACCACTTTGTTGGGTCCTCTACCCAAGGTCAAGGTTCCTTTGAACCAATCCGTCCTTGCTCTGGCTTCAAAAAGCCATGGTCTGCCCAGTAACAGAGGGTAGGATGTACCATAAGAGTTTGGCTTCACCACCAGATAGGTTAGCCAATAATCTCTTCCAGCCACTGTAGTCTTCACATATGGGAGAATGCCCAAAGGCTTGATTCTGCTCTGATCCGCTAGTCTGATGAGCCATTGGGTGGGTTGCGCACCTTGTAGGCCTAGATCCTTCATTGTCACATCCGTCATAATTTTCACTGATGAACCACCATCAATCAGTGCATTTGCAATGAAGCAGCTTTCAATCCACACGCCAGTCTCTGGGGTACCTGGATCTAGGAAGGTGTTAGCTACGTCCACTTCTTTTACAGGCTCTGGAGCTTTATTGGACTTTGTTGCTGTTGAGGGAGCAATCCTTAAGCCACGTCTTCTTGTCAGTATACTTTTGAACCTTTTTCGGCAACTGGGAGACAACATCAATAATTGTCGGAATGTGAGGTTTGGTTTAAAGGTATCTAGATCTCTGACCAGATCGTATTCCTTAATAGGATCCACTGGCTTCTCTAATCGGTTAGGGAATGGGGCAACACCCATTTTCATTTTCCTTGTTTCTTCCAACAGAAGAATCATGGGAACTTCTTCTGCCACTTGTGGCACCTCCTCCTCTTCTGTCTCCTGGACCTCTGGTCCTGTCTCTGGAAGTGTCTCTGTGACTCTCTGTGGCACTGTAGTACTCTGTATGGCACTGTCACGCTCTGTTCTGTTCTTCTGGTGGAAGATTGAACTTCACTGTTCTGGTAGGAGGATTATTTTCTTTCTGGATAGGTGGTTCCTTCTTCTTTGCACGCGTGATGGCAGCAACTTCCAATTCCACTAAACTGGAGGTAGGCTCTTGGGCCTTAGCCAGACTATCAGTAGCACTGTTTTTCACTGGGGCTGGGCTTGGGCAGTCTTTTGTAGTGTGGCCTTCTCCTTTGCATCGACTGCATAAGGGCTTGTAATCCGCTGACCTTCTGGGATTTGGACAATTTGGTGAAATGTGTCCCTTTTCTCCGCATCTGTAACACTCTACTTCTGATCTCTGACCACCGCTAGACTGTCTTCCTCTGTAACTTTGGGATGGAAATCTTCTTGGACCAAAATTAGGACCAAACTCTCTAGGCTTGGGTCCAATATCCTGTGTTGTCATTTTGGATTCCAGCAAGTTGAATCTTGCATCTTCTTCCTTTCTTCTCCTATCATGCATCTCCTTCAGAGAGCAAATGTCCTCTGTATGGTTCTTCCGCAAACAGTAGGAACAGAAAGCTCCAGGGATGGTTGGTTTTCGTGTACATTCAGTGGCTAAATGACCTGCTTGATGACACTTACCACACCAAGTATTTGACCGCATCACATCTCTTCCTGGTCCTGCAACGTTGGATATGCTAGCGGTATTCAGTTTCAGCGTCTGTAGCTGCTCTGTAATCACATCCATCAACTCCTTTTTTATATTTGCAACTGAGTTGGATAAGTAATCCTTCAAGCTTTCTCCTCCTGAGGTACTGGCAGTAGGGTTTTGAGGAGTCTCTGTAATCACTGCATAAACAGGTTGGGCTGGTGCAGAAGGGTCTCTGTTTTGATTCTGATTCAGAGCTCCTGTTTGAACTATTGGCTGTTGGCTCCAGTTAGTAGGGTTCCACTATTGCTGCTGATTTGGCATTGGGAAAATTGGTTGGGACCATTGTTGTTGTGGTTGAACCATCATTTGAGGCATTGATTGTGGCCACTGTGGATTTGGTGTACTGTACTGTGATACTGGGGGCATCTGTTGGTTGGGGTAGGGAACAGTCCCTGGGACTGCATTTGGTGGGTACATCATTCCTAGCATCAGAGGAGGTAGGACTCCTCTTCCTGGATTCATCGCCAATCTAGCTTCCACTTCATCGTACAATCTTGCACCTTATGTTGTGCAGCTTGTAGTGTGGCTGGTCTTTGCAGCTCTACAAACTTACGGACTTCTGGTTGTAATCCTCTGAGAAACACCCCCTTCTGAATGCCATCATCTAGATTATGGTTAGTCCATCTCTTCAAGATGGATTCCATTTATGAGACATAAGCTTCTACTCTTTCTCCATAGGACTGACTTAAATTCATAAATTCCTCTCGCATCCGCTCTTCAAAACCTTCACGCCTGAATTTAGTAAGGAAGGCCAACTTCAGGTCGTCCCATGTGCCAAAAGTTCCTGCTGCTTGTCTCTCATACCATTGAAACGCCGCGCCCTTGAAAGTGGCGTGGAATATTGCTAACCAATAATGCTCAGGGGTTCTGGCATTGTTAGCCACACATGCTACCATAAACTCTGCTACATGAAGATCGGGGTCTTCATTGTACTCTCCCTTAAAAA
The DNA here is from genome assembly GCF_053477565.2 of Lygodium microphyllum. NCBI lineage: Eukaryota > Viridiplantae > Streptophyta > Polypodiopsida > Schizaeales > Lygodiaceae > Lygodium > Lygodium microphyllum. Next base: position 104,430,751 of record NC_141155.1, read on the forward strand.
CTGGCAATGGAATTACATTCGCTGGCCTATCATCAATATTTCCAGGATGGATCTGGCTTGGAAGTGGACCTCCAGCAGGAGGAGGAAGGGCTTGATGTGCCATTGGGACTTTTGTAAAGAGTTCCGCAAGGGCGTCAAAGGCGGCTTCTGCTGCGAGCTCGTTCTCAGCTTTGATTTTTGCTTTCTCTCTTCTCACGTACCTCTGGACTCGTTCTAACGCTTGCCTCTTTATTGCGTCATTCATCAGGGGGTTGGTTCCACTATGTTGTTAGTGCTCCACAGAGGGTTAACAGAAGGCTTCAGTCTCTGGAGGACTCTCTTGCCAACATTTCTTCTACTTATTCCTTTTCAACGTCTCTGAATTCTGCTTTCATGCCACTGCACAGAGGAAGGTATTCGGTTCTGAAGGTGTCAAAATGCATACGTCTGAGCATTGTGGTGGTGCCATCATCATAGTAGTGCCAGCTTCTGATTGTTTCAACAGTGTATGTTGTGAAGAACACTCTGTCTACCAACTTCCAGTGGGTTGCTAATTGAACAAACATAAGATTATCAGTGCACCAAGCATCCCACGTATCTTGCTGTTGAGCATCCACAAACAAATTCCAACTCTTTTCCTTCTTGTCTTTGTGAACCTCCACAGACCAAGACTCCTGAAGCTTCTTCACAATCTCCCACTTGATGATGTCTGGAAACTTCTCAATGAATGCCAAATCTTCCATGGATGGTCATTCTCTCTGTTTCTGCTCTTCAGTTTGTTCCCAAACAGTTTGCCACCAAGATGCAAGTTTTTGCTGCTTCAACAGGAAGAGGAAATTGTCCACTACATAGAGCATGCATCATGATGGTGATGTGTTTCCGCCATTGTGGGATGAACTTCTTGTGGAAAGTGGCTTTGATTATGAGAAATTCCAACTCTTCAGTGGAAGAAGGAAATTTACAAACATCCATTGAATTCTTCTCTTCTTGGCAATGCCAATTCCTTCATTTTTCAGCCTCTTCTGGTGCTTGTTGATGGCAAGATTCCCCGGCTGCGCACAAAAAACATGGAGCCCCAAGAGGAACACCAAGGAAAAGGGAATTCTCTTGCAAGAAAATCTATCTTGTAACATCAACAAGCTTTTTTATTATGTTTCATATGATCACAATGAAGAAAAGAACACCGGGCACAACAAATCTTCATGCAACATCATGTAGATCTCCCACGGATTTGATAGAATCAACCATATTCTTCAATATCTTCACAAAATCCATCAATATAACAAAGAAAGCAAAGGAATACACCATCTTTGAATGGAAATACATCACATAGTATTCATCTTCAATATCTTCATAGTCTTCTCTCTCAATCTCTCATATACAATCACTCTGTTTCAGTAAAATTGGCTATCTCTATCTCTCTCTCTCTCTCTCCATCAATAATACATCATATCCTCACTACAATCTCTCAAAAATCACTCTCAATAATCCTTCTTAGGTCGTGGATACCCCTCCCAAGAGGTATGTCTGATATGAAGAGTCAACAGAGCCACTACAGTGTCCTTTCATAGCTCACTACTGTCACTTCACTCCAGTCTTCACTTGAGTCTTCAACAGCTACTTCTTTCACTTCTTTCAGCTCTTTTGCACTTGTATTCACCTCTTTCCAAGGATAGAAAACTTTCCCAAGATACACTCTCATCCAACATAACACATACAGAAGCATACAGAACAGTCACAGAACAGTACCAGAACAGCTACAGTACAGAACAGAACAGAAACAAAAGCTCTACAGAAGACCTACAGAAGGTTACAGAAGGTCATCAAAACCACATAACTCATACTCAAACCATTCCAAACTCTCAAAAACCATTCAATAAGCTTTCACAAGATCTCAATCTTCATCAATCAATACTCCATCCCTCCTTACAGAAGACAATCAGAACAAAACAGAACAAAACAAAAGCTATACAGAAGGTATATAGAACCAATCAGAACCTATCAGAACATCACAGAACCTCATATCTTTACTAATAAACATCATGAACTTCCAAAAAATAATCAATATCATCCAAAACACTCTCAAACCACTTCCAAACCAATCAATCATCTCATAAAATCAACCATTCAGCTCTCAAAAACAACAAAAATTAGCCAGAAAACAAGTCATTTCAACACTCAACACCCAGTCAATGTGACTAGGTGTCTAACCCCTAGTTTCTATGTATCACGCTTGTTACACTAGATTGTCTAGACTAATTGTACTCTAGAATCAAATGTATCCCACTTCGTATATGCTCACTTTGATTCTGAGGTTGCTCCACTGCAAGACTAAGAATATGTATATATCTTCATTGTGAGAGGGTATTTGATGAGGGTCTTGTTCTCGATTCTAGGCTATTTGAATTCCTACAAGGCCATAGAAGCGTTCATAAGTTACTTTGTGAAATCCCAAATCATGCTTTCATAATTATATAACAATTAATGTTGCATCAATACTCTATACCTATGGATCATTGCACAATTAAAAAGTCACAACTTACCCACCTCTTATCACCTTATTACAATAATTGTTACTTGTTTGGTAGCCTTGACTGGTTGTTATTGATAAGTTGCTTATTGGTCATTTATTGAGATGGCCATTGGCATGGACATTGGTCTTCCACCCGAGTAAAAGTGAGAAAAGTTTCCTAGCTTGGGAAGAGGTGGTCAATTGTGTGGTAATATTTTTAATGGTTACGATGTTATTGTTATATACAATAGAATGTGAGATCTCATTTATGTACATTAGGAGAAGGGTCCAAAATCCACCATAGTAGAAGTTTGGATTGTACTTTAGGTCAACCAAAGAGTTCAAGTTGGCAGGCCAGATAAGTATCTTACAAAGGTATGACATGAGGTCAGCCAAGAGTGATGGTCCATTGAAATGGCTTGTGATATGGAGCTCTTTCTTGGTCAGCAACTTATCAAAAAGCAGATGGTCAAGCAACTATTTTGGTAGAGTCATCATGCGAGACTCGATAATGGTGTGGAGGGATGTTGTCCTTGTAGTATGTCAAGTCACGCTTTAAGATGTTGACAATATTTTGATGCTCATTTGTGGTGATGATTTTGCATTTGAGGGTCATAGCTTTATGGAAAATAGTATACCATTTTGTTCAAGAATCAAGAAGTAGAGCTGCATAGTTGGTGCAAGTCTTCAACAGGGTAAGAGTCCTTAAGGATTTTATTTTCCACATGTGAAGGAAGTATTTGGAACTTTTATAATTGCTTTTGTGGGATATCTTATGTTAACTGATCTAGGACTATCAAAATTTTGTGGAAGGGGTACTTATGTTCTTCAAATGTAGGATGCCACTAAGATGCAAGAAAAAGCATAGCAGGTTGGCCAATCCTACGTCCATGAGTGCAAAAAGCGTGATAAAGGTGTTGAAGGTGCAATCCAATGTTGTAGAAAGGAATATGTGATCCATTTTTTGGCAATTTTCTAGAACACTTCAACCATTTTGTAGAGTGATCAGCATCATTGTGGTCTCTTGATGCTGGTTGGTCGAGGAGGTTGAAATCGGCTTATCCTATATGGAGGAGATGCATAGATTTCAAAAAGAATATCCTTAGGTGAAGGTTGTGAATCATTTTGTAAACTCAATTGATAAGTAGGTCCTTACAATTCTAAAGATTGATGGGTCATGCCCTTCTAGGGAAAATTTGAGGATGAAGGAGGGTGAGAGAAAGAAGGGATTGAGGGAAAGCCCTACTTCTTGGAGGAGTATGGCACAAGTATTTTATTGGATTGGGTGATGTAGTATATGGGACCAAGCTATACGAGGCTGTGGGGGAGGGTGAAAGAGATGTTTCTCTTGCACTGCATGTGGGCAATTTTAGCAACCAAAGCTTACAATAGCCCTCATAATAGTCTTATGCCTCTAGCAATGTTTTCGGAACCCAATGCCACATGATGTATAGGCTATAGCGTGGTGGGGGCATTGGCATGAGTACCTTTGCTTGGGCCTCAAGAGGGTGTAATGCTTAGGATCATGTGGAGAGGCTTTCGGCCTCCATTGCCATTGTGACAGTGCATTAACAAGGTTTTTGGTTGGCATGATCCTTCAAGGGTTGGTTCACAAGCAAAATGTTTGTCTACATAGTTGACATTGCATTCATGAGAAACTTGAATGTTCAACCTACAAGGATTTTGGTGCCCATGCCCTCAATGTATGGAAGGACATAGAGTGCAATGCTCTCACTCTCTATAGTGGTCATCAAGTTGCACTTTCTTAATAAGGAATAAGGGCATCCTCCACATGGGTCTAGCCTTGCAATAGTGAGCTACAATTGGGGTTACTCTATATTGATCCAATATCAATAAGGAAGCATGTTGTAATTGGAGCCCTCATCTATTAGTTCATTAGTCTTCATAAGTGTTCTAGTTATAGTGAGGCAAAGATGAATGTATGTAGCCAAGATAACAATTTCAACATCCATTTTGAGATTGCTAATATCAATAGCTTTAACATGGGTGGTGGGGGAAGTTTTGGCTGGCAACAAGGGAGGGCAATGTTGTTATTACTTAAATTTCTTATACAAAGTTTTTTATACTCACATTAAGGGGCTATTTGGATTCACCATGGTTGGTTCATGTAAGGGATGCAATGGATATTATTTCTTGATCCTACTACCATTGAGACAATGGATTGGCCATCCAAGGTTTTTAGCTCAACATTCCCTATCTTGCTTATGACATGATTGAAATGATCCAATACCTCTTAATTTCAATTTTTTCTTATGGTCTTTAATTGAGTAGAGTAGGACAAGTCCCCTTGATTGAAGGACCTTTGTTTGAGAGATGCTCAACAAGCCAAGCCTTATGTTGAGCTTTCTTCACAAGTAGGGCATGGGTAGCTAGTAATTGAGTTTCAATTAAACACTCTAGCTCTTCGAGGCAATATTGCTATGCCTTAGTGCCTTCCCACCATTCTTGGATAGTAATAAAAAGACTAGGTATAAAAACTTATATGGGCATGATTGGCATTAGTGATGTAGGTAAGGTGGAGTGGAGTTTGGCATGTAGTAGTCTATTAAGGTATATGATAGGCCCAAAGCATTACTGTGAGTTTGTAATCCCAATTTGAGTGTGATGCTAAGATAGTTCTTGTCAAGATGTTAATAAGAACTTTGTTTGTAGTTTTTGCTTGATCGTCGATCGCCTGAGAATAGTATGGGCTAAACTTTCTATGGATGAGCAGCAAGAATGTAAATAGGAGGTACTAAATCACTTCATTAATGAAGTGGGTCCCTTGATCACTAAAAATCTTGATGGGGCATCCAAAACATGAGGCTACTTGCTCTTAGAGAAATTGAGTAGTTGTCCTTGCATCATTTTTTTGAGTAGCCCTAGCCTCTACACATTTAGTCATATAGTCCATGGCTATGATAATATATCGAGGCTACAAGTATTGAGTTACTAGACTGATAGGTCCCATGAATTCTATGCCCCACTTCTCGAAGAATTGGTGGGCAATCATCGGTGTGAATTTTATTTTTTATCCTTCATAATAAGCAACTCTTTTTTTTTGGCACTCATCACAGTGCTTGACAAATCAAGTGACATCTTTAAATAGTGTGGGTCACCATAACTATGATTGAATCACTTTTCTAGCTATGGAAATTGCATCAAAGTATCCACCAACAATGCTATCATGTGCCTCTTGTAACACACACTCAATCTCATGTTCATAGGTGCATCTCCTAAAAGAAGACCATCTTGCCCCCCAGATGATATAATTGACTAGTGATTAATTTGTATAGTTGGGTTTTAATTAAGAGATATGTGAGTTGTGCTTTCTTTATTGGTTATTTTGGTAGAACTTTCTCAAGGACATGGACTATATCATTAGCCTAGTGAGGTGTCAAGTTAGCTTTGAAAAGCTGAGCTTCGTGAGATGAATGTTGATAGGCTGGCATTAGGAGTTGGTCATCAACTCCTATGACCTTTTCAACACACATCTCACTAGTAACAAGTGATCCATAATGAAATGTTGTTTTTCTTGATGCAAAACAAGAGAAAAATTAATTTTCAATAATAAGAGAAACCAAAAAGTGATGCACTTGGTAGCACAGGGCTTGTTCACAAGATAATGATGATCCTTAAAGAAGGTGAAAGGCATAGCGATAAGATAATGCCAAAACTTCTTTATAATGTAATTAGTGACTTGCCAACCAGAAAAACTCATCAAATATTCATGCTACATTCACTAGGTTGGCACAACATGGCTCCAATCACAATCTTTGAAGTGGTCATGTGCACATAGAATGTAATTGTCTAGTTTGGGGCTCTAAAAATGTGTGTAGTCAGTAGAGCTTGTTTTAATGCTTCATAGGAGGTTTGACATTCTAGCATGGCCAAGAAAGCACTATGACCCCTTTGGATTGGTGGGTGGAGAGAGATTCATTATAACCTTAATCTTGGTTGTGTTAGTGGCAATTCCATTTTTGGATAAACATGATCTAAGATGATACCATCCTTTACCCAAAATTGGCATTTTAGAGAATTCATGGACATTGATACTGGTGACATCTCTCCAAAACAAGTCAAACACATAGGTCATCTATAAATACCTCAAGCCACTTCTTAAGCATTTCCTTAAAGATAGTACACATGAGTCTTTTGAAAGTTTCACGTGCATTAGTTAGTCCAAATGACATGCCAATGTATACAAAGACTCCCAACTCAATGGCAAAAGCACTTTGAGTAGACTTGTGTTTATATCTTGAAAATCCATATAAGAAGTTGCAAGCTTTCTTCCCTACCAGCCACTCAATCATATGATCTGTATAGGGTAGAGGTTAATGATCTCTCAATGTTCTGGCAATTAATTTCTTGTAATTTGTGCATACCCGTATTTTGTTATTCTTTTTGAGTACCACAACAATCGTGGATACCCAATCAATATACTCAATTTCATAGATAAATCTTACTTTCTACAATTTCTCAATCTCTTTTTTGACATGATGGGCATAACAAGGATTCATGAGGTAGTGTTGTTGCTTTGTAAGTTTAGTATAAGGCTTGAGTGAAATTGTGTGTGTAAGGACCTACGATGGTACATCCTTAAGGTTAAAATAGTTTCATCCAAACACATCTCAATATTCCTTTAGTAAATTTACAAGTTGCAATTCATCCTCTTCACTAAGGTCCTTAGCAATACATATGTGCTTAGGGGATTCCCATGGCTTAGTGGTGTTTACGTTCTTGACCTTTTCTGGTTCCTCAATGAGTTCATTGGATGTGTCATCAATTTTTCCCCAAGCAATACAACTACTTGATTGCTTTTCTTAAACTTTGTAAAGTGAGGTGGTAGATCACGTGCTGAGATTGTGACTCAACATTATGTGCATCATTTTTAAATTTTTTTATTCTTAGATGGATTGGAAGTTGAGTTTTGGATTTGAGAGATCGGGATAATTGGGGAATTTTCGGATTAGAGTCATGAGTTAACCTTTTTTATTGGAGCTAGAGCTTGTCATAGTGTCTTCTTGGACCTTGTCTTGACCTTTCTTAGCTAAGAATACCTCTGGGTTAGGGTATAGGTCATTAGTCTAATACTTGCCTTGTTGGTAGTTAAGAACCTTGAGATAATCAAGATAATCTAATTCAGCCATGACCTAGACAAGCCCAACATCAATGACCAAACTCTTAGATTTTGAGGGTTTTGGATCCAAGCATATTTGCTCAATGGTGTAGCCATTAGTGTCATAGTCCATTGAGTTTGAATTGGAATATTCATCATCCTAAATTGGCAGATACTCCTTGGAATCACTCATCTCTTCAGTATCTAAGCCTTGCTCTTATATCAGTTAGACAAAGAGGTTATTATGGAAGTTAAACATGAATTAGTGCAAGCTTGTCCATTTCCATGTGGGATTGTTCAAGAGTTTTTTAAGATAATCAGATTGGTATTAGCTAGATTAAAAAAAATATGGCCTCCAATTGTCGAGATATTTACAATCACACCTACTATAACCTCTTTGTATGAGGCAGTTTAGGCTAAGGATATGCAAACTACTTTATCCCATAGGCACTAAGGGAAACTGCTACCCATCCAACAACTATAAAGCATTGTACTTGACTACCACTTTTTCATATATGATGAATACAATATCATGATGTTTTTCCATCTCAGTTAGTGTCTTGATCATTGTTAGTCTCATACTCAAGATTGTGTTTATGAGTCCAAGCTTATGGTTTGAGTGTTCACTCTACCTTCAATGAAGCTTCAATGGTTGCCATAGCGAGACAGGACCCTGCTCACTTGGAGGAGTTGGATCTCCACATAGAGGCCATATCTCTCCAAGCTCTCTTCTGATGAAATATTCTTGAACTCCCTCTGCTCCTATATGGCACATCACAACCCAACATTGTTGATCTATATGCCCAACATTGCGTGATTTTCTTCTCACTGTCAAAACAACACCTATTGCCAATCGTATAGCCTCCATGCTCCACCTGCTTCACGATGTTGGACAAGACCATAGGGCTTTCAAAGCTTGACATCTAAGGCACCTTCCCACCGGAGATCTTGTCGAGATATTGCTGCATTAGGCTGTTGCAGACAAAAAACTGGTGGTTGTAGTAAACCCTAGTGTTGATAGCCATAGCCAACTTCTCAAAAGCTTTAATTTTCTTCATTTTCTTTCTCCTACCACTCAATCATATCCATACCACTTTGATTTGACCAAACACTTGCTCATCAAATCATCAAGGAATGGAAAGTCGTGGAGACCTTAGTGAATTTGAAGACCTCAAGCATCATCAATCTCACTCTTCCCACTCTTCCACTCCATTCAAGAGATTTTGCCTCTCTCTCTAAACTAAGTATCCAATAAATATTCAACTGATTTACCACCAAGATTTGTCCATCACATTAGCAAGGAGGGGACACAAGCATTGAAGGGCTCACATCAAATCATCAAGCAAGAAGAAACATCATCAAACTCAAGCATAGTATCTCTTGATACTACAATGTGCCTTCACACTACTATCTTATGTCCTTTGACATATTCAAGAATCAACTCATTGCTAATCTAATCTCATTTACTTAATGTTGATGTCAATGACAAACAAGAAGATCTCTATGTGGATACACTTCATGAAGAGTAACATGACTTGTGTTGCTTATCTACAATACATAGAAGATTTTTGTGATCCACTTGCAGGAGGACATGGAGCTACCTACACCAAAGAGAAATCAATGTATTCATTTGAAGAACTTGAAGACATGCCTGCTACCTTGGAGATAGTGCAAGAGATTGAAGTCATTTCCACTGCCTCAAAGATAATGATATCTTTGCTTGTGGGGGACATCGACATGAAGACTAATGCAACTAATGCAAGCAAAGTCAATAAAGAAGCAGACTAGGAGGACCTAGAAGAAGAGGAACAAAAGATCAAAGCAGTGGACACTGAAGCTCAAGCAAAGTGAAGAACAAGTACAAGATCAAAAAGAGCAATCTGGACTACACTGACAATAAGACCTAAAATAAATTAAATACTGAAAACTGCAAGGACCTGCTGGTCCTTGACCCAATTTTTTACTAGACTTTTTTAGCCTTGTAATGCCTAGCCCTAATGCTTCTAACATAAGCTTGTAAACTCCTCATGTAGCCTTGTACTACAGCCTCTGTACACTTTGTGAGGCCTCTGTTACAGCCTCTGGATGTCCACCATGTTTGTGATACCCACACTTAGCCTTTTTTGCGACAACCTCTGGTGTCTTGCCATGTCTATGGTCTGCCCACACTTTGCAGGTGTTGCTTTCTCTAAAGCCTCTAGACACTTTGTACTTTTGGTTGTGATTGAGAAGGGGTGTTGAGATATTTACAATCACACATGTTGTAGCCTCTTTGTATGAGGTAGTCTAGGTTAAGGATATGCAAACTACTTTATCCCATAGGCTCAAAGAGGGAAACTGCTACCCATCTACCAACTATAAAGCATTGTACTTGACTACCACTTTTTCATATATGATGAATACAATATCATGATGCTTTTCCATCTTAGTTAGTGTCTTGGTCATTGTCAGTATCAGACTCAAGATTGTGTTTATGAGTCCAAGCTTTCATCTTGGAGCCTAATTCACTTGAGTAACAATTGGTCTCTTTAGTCTATATCATCATGAACATTCTCTTTGTGTTCCATTTGTGATAGCCATGCTCTAGATCCCACATCTTTTGACACCAATGGCTTAGGATTTTACACAACTCAAGCTTATCCATTGGGGTTGGATAGCCATTGAATGTGGTAGGTGCTAAGTTAGGGGCCATCTTGAAAAGAGGCACTAAAATGGAAGGTTGGAGGATGAGTTTGTGGCATCCATGTATCTTTCTGACTCAGGCATTCATGGGAAAATTGATAGTCCAACTCCTCAATGAATGAAAATTCTAAGGTTGCAAGGATGTGCATCCAATCTTGCTCATCCTCAAGGGAGGGAATATATCTATCCAAGGGTTGAGTGGGTGAAGAGTCATTGCACTCACTTTTTAAGAGCACTGAGACAACATCAAGGTCAACGAGAGTTGTTTTCCAGGATTCCATATTGATGTGTAGTGCCCTCCTTTTGATTTCCTATGAAGACTAGATGTGACTTTTCCCATTATTCAATGAGATGTACATTGCACAACCAAGGTCAGACTGAGTAGCAAGTTGTATTGTCAACTCCTTTCATAATGATGAAGTTAACCTTAAATAGCACTCCTATGATTCTGATTGGCTGTTCTCTTAACACGCCCAATCGTCCAACTTTGAATCCATCAACTATAGTCAAGCTAAAATGCACTAGTTCAATGGGTAAATTGCCACATGCTTAGAGTGTTTTGCAGTTAGTAATACTCACACCAACTCCTATGTCTCCTATGCCTTGACACATGCTGTCTCCAAGGGTTTCTACAAGGAGCACTACATGTTGCTTAACTTCTTCTTAGAATGTGTTGATTCTTAAGGAACTCAAGGTTGGAGGTGTACTTAGAACAAACTTTGGAATGGGCTGAGATTGGCCAAGATTTTTTGCCTTCTATCCACACTTTTAATCCTTGCTAGATCATTGGCTACCTTTAAGTAGGCTTTTGAGCCTAGGGAGGTCAATCATAAATATATGTATATATCATGTGGGTTCAACATAAGGGATTTTTAAAACATTAGGGGAGTTTTGAGGTCTCGAAAATGCCATGTAAGCAATCCTAGAGAGAGAAAATATTTTTAAAAATAAAATTATTTTTTAGATTTTTAAAACCTTTTATATTTTGGTAAGTAAATATATAAAAAATTGTTAATAAGTCATTGTCGCGATATTCTCATGGTCACACATCAAACCTAGGAATCTAGGCTACCATAAAGGTGACAAAGATTGTCATAATGAAGATCTTACTCATCCTCATTAAAGTGAAAACTAATATTCAATTTGAATTTTGTTTGACGTTTGTGTAATATCTCCCCCCCGTGACCCTCGTGCCTCCCCCCATGAGAACCTCCCCCCTTTATTTTTTTAAAAAAAATTAGACAAATTTTATTACTCTCCCTCTCTGCATGGCGGGGAGAGAGAGAGAGAGAGAGAGAGAGAGAGAGTAAGTAAAGTGAGAGAGGGGGGCATGCAGCCCCCCAGGTGGGAGGGGTGATGGCTGTGAACAACCGTCTCCCCCCCCCCCCCCCCCCCCATACCACCTCCCTCCCTCCCTCCCTCTATAAAAGTGAGCCCCTCATGGGGCTAGAAGACAGTGCCCTCCCCCCTGGTGGTCTCGACAGTGGCCTCCTCCTCCTCCTTGTCAGTCCACATCCCCCTCCTCCCTGGTCATCATCACGCTCCCCCTCCATCTTCGACAGCAGCGCCCTCCCCCTTGGTGGTCATTAGCCTGCCACAGCGCCCCCCCTGTGGCCATCGTCAGCAGTGCCCCCCCGCTCCCCCCCTCATGATCAGCGCAAAGGGGGGGGGGGAGAGAGAGAGAGAGAGGAAGAGAAAGAAGAGAGGTGAATAGAGAGAGAAGAAGAAGAAGAAGAGGGAGAGAGAGAGAGAGGAGAGGAGAAGAAGAAGAAGAAGAAGAAGAAGAAGAAGAAGAAGAAGAAGAAGAAGAAGAAGAAGAGGGAGAGAGAGAAGGAGAAGAAGAGGGAGAGAGAGACAGAGGAGGAGGAGAAGAAGAAGAAGAAGAAGAAGAAGAAGAAGAAGAAGAGGGAGAGAGAGAAGGAGAAGAAGAGGGAGAGAGAGAGAGAGGAGGAGGAGAAGAAGAAGAAGAAGAAGAAGAAGAAGAAGAAGAAGAAGAGGGAGAAGAAGAAGAAGAAGAAGAAGAAGAAGAAGAAGGGGAGAGAGAGAAGGAGAAGAAGAGAAGAAGAAGAAGAGGGAGAGAGAGAGAAAGAGGAGAAGAAGAAGAAGAAGAAGAAGGGGAGAGAGAGAGAAAGAGAGAGAGAGAGAGAGAGAGAGAGGAGAGAAGCTTCTAGAAGGTTCTTCACCCCCTCCTTAAAGAGAGGTCACACACCCCTCTCGACATCTCCGGAAATATGCCCCTCCCCCTTCAATCTCTTCCTCCACTCAAGGAGAGGCGATGAATCTTGCATAGGAGAGTGCGAGAACTCTATTACTCGTACAGGCGTCTCCGAGTATGGCCTCAAAGCATAGTTCCGCAAAGATGGCTGAAAACCCTACAAGTGTGGATGGAGGTTCGAAACAAGGTGGCACCGCAACCGCGAACGGTTCATCAGGCATCAATACCACTCAAATCACGGCATCACTCCAAACCCAGGTATGAACTTAGTTGTGATGTATGTAACGAGCAAGATTATTTCCGTTGTGAGATGACATCATAATAGGTGAAATTGATTAGCTAATTGCATTGTAAATTACCAAAAACATATTGCAAGAATTCTTGCATAAAGTGCATTGTTCCTTGCACAAGTTCTTGCTTAAAATGCATTTTAGAGGACATTGAAAGAAACAAAGTGCATGTCCGTATTGCAAGAAGGATTCTAAGGTACATGTAATATCTGCAGAAAAGATTAAAGCACAACTAGACTCATGCAATAATTACATTAAGTTATAAAGATCAGATAATTCAAGAAGGTTATAGATCGTGTAAATAATTACATAGAGGATAATATTAAGATTGCATGTATAGAAAGTACCTTTGCATGTGTGGCATAAAATATCATATGGATTATATCAAAATTGTAAGCATTGAAATGAAGGCATGGCATTACGTTGCGTGCATTAAAGTTGTTGGAAAAATTAAATGTTTTTTGTAATTTACCAATTGGGACTGAGATCCATGAATCCCATGACAAAGTCCTTGGTGACTTCAAGAGGGATAGGTAAAAGCTTAGTGCTTGTGAGCATTATTAAGAGGGCTTAAGAAGATTATATTTAAGTCAGAGTAGGAACTGTTGTAAACAAAACCATCTTGACCAACCATGGTCAAGGGGATAGACAATCTTGATCAATTAAGATCAAAGATAAAGGTACATAGGTACTACACGGGATCTAGGAGATAACCAGCAAGTTGACCAACCGAGGACGACGGGGTTGTCCATGGTCTATCTTACAAGGAGACGTAAGGTAAGGAAACAAGCAACCTAGCTTGCCAAGCCCTTGGAATCTCGCCAAGTCATGAACGATCCAGGATCGAATGCTGGGAGCATTCGGGAAGAAGGAATCACACCTTAGCAGTTGGTCATACAAACGACCATGATCCTGATTGTACACTTAGGTACATTGTTTGAACTTCTTTGCTCAAGGAACTAATTCAAGGCAAAACACTTATTGCTTCAGGTTAAAAGCCCAGAGGGAGAGGTAGGTTTAGTTACCTCCGACTGTCTGCTTGGCCCTATCCAAGGGGGTTGTTAGCCACGTCGGGTATATGGACCGAACCTGCCGCGAGAGGTCTCTCCGTGGTTGTTGCTTGGAGCGGGAGGATGCTTGGGTGCCAGGAGAGGCTCTGGCTGTAAATTCCTAGCCTCTGGATCCCGCACAAGAGGTCGATGTGACTCAAGATGGGATCTCGAGGCCCGTTAGTCTACGAGTGGAACCTGGAGCAGCAATCCTGTTGATTGCTGGGATAGCCTTCGGGCATGATACTTGATGTACTCCGGGATTATGATAAATAAAGATCAGAAATTTGAAAAAGGAACTTGCTTGATATTGTTTTTGTGTCAGTGCCTAAGTTACGTGAAGAAACCTATGTTTAAATTGATTAATTAAGGAAGCTACTTTTGCATGTCAAACATAATGTGGTAGCTAATTAGATAACTAAGAAAACCGAGGAAAGTGCGGTGGACATGACTTGGGTTCGTCCTATGGAAGCGTGGTCCCAGTTAGCTGGGAACTTTTCTCAAAAGACGTGAAAATGATACTGTGAAGACCCTAGAGTCAGTAGGGTTAGAATCCCAATTTGTGTTGTTTTAGGGGAGCAGAATGGGACTATGACTTATGGGCAGAGAGGTTGAGCTTCACATCCCTCTCATTTTCCATTCTCCATGAATCAAGTGCAGCATAAATCCTCTTCGACTCTGTTGTTCCTACACAAAGTGGATCATCTGGAGCTCGACGCTAGCTACTTCCTAGAGACTTTGCTAATAGGAAAGGAACCCTAACTTCAGGTCAATTCTAAGTGGGAACGGTCGGATACATCCGCTCGGGCAGACTCGGGAAGACCTAGATCGCAAACCCTGTGACATTCCTTGCGAGTGCCAGGTGGCGCTTTCTAGACTCTCTTCCCGATGGGCTGCTAAGACGTGTCCCACAAGTGGATGAGCGAACACGTTACAGTTGGTATCAAAGCGAACCAACGAGATCTAAAGGTGGTAAGGGAACTTATTGGAGGAAAATAGAGGGAATAAAGGGATAAATAGGGGAAGGTGAGTTGAATAGAGTAGTGTTTTCTATTGAAAACATTTCTTTACTCACTTATGGATGTTGGGTTGCAGAGTCATGAATCATGGAGCAAGTTCTTGGTGTTCCAGGTCATGTTCATGACTGCAATCCACACTTTGAATTATCGCCAGAGACTTGGCATGATGGATATTTTGGACTGCACCTATAATCCTTCGCCTCTGTGCGTGGAGCGGAGATGGACGGGAGACTCAAGAATATACTATATAGCAGCCCACCGACTCGCGTACCTTCAGACCAACTTGAAGAGAATCAAGTGGATGGAGGATTTAAAGATCGTGAAGCTGTTCATCTTTGTTGAAGCTCGTGTAAACACAACTTTGCATGTTAGCTGTCGGCAAGTCAAGTAGAACAAGTATGTCTATGAAGAAGTGACGCGGGTAATCTCTGCGACAGGATCAAAGTGTTAGGGCGCTATGAGAAGAACGAGAAAGGGATACCCCAAGCTTCCTATGACTTACCGTTTTCTGAAAATCCATGATCCCACTCCATATTATTATTCCGTCCCTGTAGCTGATTGTAACACAATCCTATTTTTCCCAAATGATGTATCAATCAACTTGTCCTACCTATCCAAAATAAATGTACTCAAAGGGTTATGACTTCATGAATAAATAAGACTTTTTATCTTGATCGTAAATGTTAGCTAAGGTGTTAAGTGATTAAATCACTTGGCTAAAAGCTGTGCTAAATGCATTAACGCAATATGGGAGCATGTGATAAGATGTTAACATAAAGAATCTTATTGTTCAGAAGTAATCCCAAGCGCAGGTTCCAAATCCGACTCCTGCACTTAGTCCAACTGTGGTTCAAGAGAAGAAATTCCTTCTCAAAAAAATTAAGCCACCCGAGTTTGATGGCAAGGGAAGGAAAGTTCAAGCCAATGCCGAGATCTAGATTGAGTCCATGGAGGACTATTTTGAGGCAGCAGGAACTGTACCTGCTAACCAAGCCATGCTCGCCAAACTTAAGCTTACAGGCGAAGCGAGACTTTGGTGGAAACAGTGGTGCAGAGATCAAGCGATCTCGGAAGGGACAGTCACTTGGGATAAGCTTAAGGAAGCTTGCGAGGGAGGTATCTGCCACCTGCCTACCGCACACAAAAGATGAATGAATTCTATGACTTGAAGTAGCTAAGATTATCCCTGGAAGCATATTATTTCGAAGTTCCTTTCACTCCTAAAGTATACACCCCCAATGGATATGACACGACAAGTGTCAAAATTCTGTGTTGGGTTGAATCCACCCATAAACACTCGATTGGAATCAATGTGCCCAACGGACCTACAAGATGCACTCATTCGAGTTGCTCCAATAATACAAGAGGTGCAGACCAAACCAAGGTACAACAGGATTTGGCCTTAAAAATATCAGAATAAGGGTATGTCTAAGGCTCAAAATAAGAGAGTGCAGGGTCAGAATCAGGGCCAAAGAAAGAAGGCTAGGGCCAATGTTGTCAACAACTTTTTTCCAACACAAAGTAATGATTGCAACCCACATTGCTTCCATTGCAATGAGCTCGGACACTTCAAGAGGGAGTGTCCCAAGCTTAGTAGAGGGCATTGCCAAGGGAAATTCCAAGGTCAAAATAGAGCTGCTCATGGCCAAGGGACCACTGTTATGGCCAAAGGGAGAACCTCTAGTGTTTCCAATAAGGAGCTGGACAATGAAGAAGATCCATCCATGGATGCTGACATGGAGAGGGCAACGGTTCATGCCACTCTTCACAAGAAGGGTCTGAATCGCCAATTCTCAGTGATTCAAACTCCATCAAAATATCAAGGTAAAATCTTCAAAACCCTAATTGACTGTGGTAGTACACATTCCTTCATCTCACCAATCTGTGCAAAGAGATTAGGGATAGCCACAATAGATGCACCTACCTTACTTGTGGAATTAGCAAATGGTCGTGAAGTCACTTGTACGAGGCAAACTTCTAAGGTGAAATTCCTACTAGGTGGGAAGCCAACTTCTGTGAGATTCAAGGTAATGAACCTAGGTGTCCACGAATGTTTACTCGGAATGGATTGGTTGATACCCAATGATTCCCACATCCACTGAGGGAAGGGCCAAGTCTCCTTCCACAATTCTGAAGGGGAACTAGTCATGACTTAAGGTGAGGCTGGTAAGCCAAAATTACAGTTGGAAAAAGCAACACGGATAATAAAAGGGGTTCAAAAAGGCCTACCTATCTATCTAATTAAACTAAATAAGCTAGATCACAATCAGAAATTAGGAGAAGAACCTTCATGGTTAAAGAAATACCCAGACGTATTTCCTAAAGATCTGACGGAACTTCTTCCCCAAAGAGAAGTCGACCACGAAATCAAACTTGTGCTAGGAGCTGCACCGATCGCAAAGAGGCCGTATAAAATGTCCATTCCGGAAGCTATCGAACTGAAAGAGCAACTCAAGCAATTGTTAGACCAAGGCTACATCCGTCCTAGCAGTTCACCATGGGGAGCTCCAGTGTTGTTCCAAAAGAAGAAAGATGGAACGCTTCGCCTATGCATTGACTACTACAGAGGGTTGAACTAGGCAACCATAAAAAATAAGTACCCCACATTCCAAGAATAGATGAATTACTTGACCACCTTCAAGGAGCGAAGATCTTCTCAAATATAGATCTCAGATCTGGATATTATCAGATAAGAATCAAAGAAGAAGATATTTCGAAGATTGCATTCTAAACAAGGTATGGACACTTCAAATTCCTAGTGATGTCATTTGGGTTGACGAATGCTCTTGCTACCTTCAACAAATTAATGCAGGATATCTTTAGGCCCTATCTTGATGACTTCGTACTCATCTTCTTTGATGATACCCTAGTCTACTCAAAATAGAAAAAAGATCATGAGCCCTAGCTTCGCGTTGTTCTTGAAACAATGAGAGCACACAAGCTTTATGCCAAGAAGAAGAAGTGCGCATTTTTCAAGCGATTGATTGAATATCTGTAAGAGAGAGGGATTTAATAATGGGAAAATACTAGCTACATTGGCTAGTATATAAGGTGTTAGGGACTTAATTTTTCATTATCAGATTTTAATGCAAGTCTCCTTTCATCTTCATCTCCTTCTCCAAGCTCTCATGACTTCTTCCTCTCTCTTTCTATCTTTCTCTCTCTTTTTCTAGTCTTTCTCTCTCCTCGTCACTCTCTTTCTCTCTCTTCTTGTAGTCTTTCTCTCTCTTCTGCACTCTCTCTCTCTCTTCTTCTTCTCTTTCTCCTGTCTCCTTCATTACAATATCTGGGATTCATTGTATCAGCAGAAGGAATTTCAGTAGATCTAGCTAAGGTCAGAGACATTGTGGAATGGCCAACACCAACTTCTGTCAAAGAAATACGATGTTTTCTTGGGTTGACTGGGTGGTACAGAATTTTCATCAAAGATTATGCTTTGATTGTAGCACCTCTGACTGATC
The DNA here is from genome assembly GCF_053477565.2 of Lygodium microphyllum. Classification (NCBI taxonomy): domain Eukaryota; kingdom Viridiplantae; phylum Streptophyta; class Polypodiopsida; order Schizaeales; family Lygodiaceae; genus Lygodium; species Lygodium microphyllum. The sequence continues at coordinate 104,449,077 of NC_141155.1, forward strand.
TACTAAAGAAGCAAGTAGCAATTGCATGGTCACCTGCTGAACAAACCAACTTTGACAAACTAAAGCAAAGCTTAGTATCAGCAACCATCCTGAAACTTCCTAATCTTAGTAAGGAGTTTGAAGTGGTAACTGATGCTAGCGCACTTGCTTTAGGATGTGTACTTATGCAAGAAGGTCATCCGTAGCATATTCTTCAAGAAAATTGAAGAGCCATGAAAGGAATTATGCTACCCACAACCTAGAGCTGTTGGCTATCATCCATGCTCTCAAACTTTGGAGACATTACTTGCTAGGTAACAAATATTCCTTAGTAATGGACCACAAGAGTCTTAAATGGATTTTCACTTAGAATGAGCTCAATATGAGGCAATGTCCATGGATTGAAGTGCTAGAAGAATATGATTTTGAAATCAAATATAGGCCTGGAAAAGAGAATGTGGTTGCCGATGCACTCAGTCGCGCAATGCATTTCTAAATTCTCTTATTTTGCAAAATCCATCAACAACAAGGTCTCTAGCCACAAAGGTATCAATGCCAAATAACTCGATTCTTGAGCTAGCAAAAGAAGAGGCATATCATGACCCAGTCTATCAGAAAATGCTAAGGGAGATCCCCATCAAGGATTAAGACCCGAAGCTAAAGACGAAGTATCAAGGATTCTCCATCAGTAGTGGACTTGTCTACTTTAGGACAAGATTATGTATCCCTACAAGCCAAACTCTCAAGCAAAAGATACTTTGGGAAGCCCATGACTCCCCTTTCTCAGGACATCCTGGTTATGCCAAGACCCTTAATGCGGTCAGAAAGAGCTATTATTGGGAAAGGCTCAAGGGTGACATACTCAAATATGTCACAGAATGTTTGTCTTGTCAACGCATTAAGGCAAAATATGTTAAAATGCCTGGGAAATTGCAACCACTTGACATTCCCCAAATGAAATGGAAATTCATTAGTATGGACTTCATTGTTGGCTTACCCCAAGTTCAGGGAGGATATAATTCTATTATGGTTGTAGTAGATATGCTCACCAAGGTCGCATATCTCATCCCTGTCAAGATGAACTATAAAGCTTCAGACATAGCAAGGTTATTCATCAAGGAAATATTCAAACTTCATGGGTTACCCAGAATAATCATTAGTGATCGTGACTCTCTTTTCACATCACACTTCTCGAGGGCTATCTTTGAGGCCATTGGAACTCAACTCTGTTTCATTACAGCTTACTATCCCCAAACTGATAGTCAAACAGAACAAGTCAATCAAGTTATTGAAGATATGCTTAGAGCATATTGCTGTCACGAACCCAAAAAGTGGATTCAATATTTACCACTGGTTGAGTTTGCCTACAATACTTCTTACCAACAGAGTATTCAGATGACCCCTTTCCAAGCATTGTATGGGCATGATTGTCGTACCCCTTTGAACTTCTCAGATCCAACGTTGAGGGTAGAAGCTTCAAGACGGATGCTGGAAGACATGGATGATCAAATCAAATCAATAAGACAAGACATTCAGGCTGCCAAGGATAGACAGAAGGCCTACGCTGACTTGAAATGGCAAGACAGATCCTTCATTGAAGGTGATATGGTCTTCATCCGTGTACGCCCTAAAAAGAGTTCACTATCCTTGGGAGAGTAGAAGAAGCTAAGTCTGAGGTATCGTGGACCTTACAAGATCACCAAGTGCTTAGGGCCTAATGCTTACAGACTACAACTGCCCGCAACCCTAAAGATTCATAATGTATTCCACGTTAGCCCATTGAAAAAGTATCTACCTAATCTGAATCATGTACTTGACGATCAAAAAATTGTAATGCCTAGCCAAGGAGTCCTTGAGCTATGGCATGATAGAATCCTAGATGTTAGGGAGAGGCATTTGAGATTAAGGACCTTGAGAGAATACCTCATCCAGTGGAAAGATTATCCAGAAGAGGATGCCACCTCGGTGGATGAAAATACTCTCAACCAACAATACCCCCAGGTCTTCTCGAGATGAGGACATCTCAATTCCTCTAAGGGGGAGAGGATGTAATATCTTCCCCCCGTGACCCTCGTGCCTCCCCCCATGAGAACCCCCCTTTAATTTTTTTTAACAATTTAGACAATTTTTTTTACTCTCCCTCTCTCTCCCCCTGCTGACTATATGGCAGGGGAGAGAGAGAGAGAGAGTAAGTAAAGTGAGAGAGGGAGGCATGCAGCCCCCTAGGTGGGAGGGATGGTGGCTGTGAACAGTCGTCTCCCCCCCCCCCCCCCCCATACCACCTCCCTCCCTCCCTCTATAAAAGGGAGCCCCTCATGTGTAATGAAGGAGACAGGAGAGAGAGAAGAAGAAGAGAGAGAGAGAGTGCAAAAGAAAGAGAAAGATTGCCGAAAGAGAGAGAAAGAGAGTGACGAGGAGAGAGAAATACTAGAAAAAGAGAGAGAAACATAGAAAGAGAGAGGAAGAAGCCATGAGAGCTTGGAGAAGGAGATGAAGATGAAAGGAGACTTGTATTAAAATCTGATAATGAAAAATCAAGTCCCTAACACCTTATATACTAGCCAGTGTAGCTAGTATTTCCCCATTATTAAATCCCCCTCTCTTACATTCCATCCCCACCCGAAGGTTTTTTCCCTCAAAAACAATTCGAGCACTTATGCTAACTGGGTAGGAGCAGATCAGAGTACTACTCTGCTGTATTATTACAGGGGTTTACAAATGAATGAAGCGGTATTATTATGTATATCGAGTCATTGGGGTATGTATGTTACATGGGTCTTATTGGGAAATTATAAAAAATGAAATTTGACCCAAGTATCTTGAGTGAATGTGAGTTGTAGACAGTGGACAGCAAGTTGTTTATTATAGGACCCTACTGTAGTAAATCTGTCATAACTTTCTGTAGGAGACTCGGATCGGGGTGGGCCATATATCAAAACGGAGCTCTCGAAGAGTACTTTCAGCCGATGTATGATGTCCATTGCTGTCCATAGTGTAGGGTAAAATCTATTTTGAAACAGAGAGCTATCTGCAATCATTCTGGGAGAAAAAACATGGCCATAGTTAGCTAGATTCAGCCAAATTTGCTTTTAATAGATATGGAAACTCTTCCAAAACTGAAGCTGGCCTCCAAGAAACTTCCTCAAGTGGTAAACCTTGCCACTTAATCAAGTATTCCATGATGGAACGAGAGCGAAGCTTCTTTTCCCTTTGTCCAATGATTTGCTCGGATATGTATTGAATGATGCCTTCTTCATTTATTGGTGAGCTATCTCCTCAACATAATCCACTGATGATCCAATGAAGGGCTTCAATTGGCTCACATGGAAGACATTATGAATTTTCATGGATGGTGGTAGTTCCAACTGATATGCCAAGTCTCCCACTCTTTTGATAATCCGATATGGCCCATAGAACCTGTGTGTCAACTTATTGCTAGATCCATCCTTAAGGGTGGCATATCTGGACTTGGGCACCTTCAAGAGCACCAAATCCCCTTCTTGGAATTCAACATCCCTTCTTTTATCATCAGCATAAAGCTTCATTTGATCCTGAGCTTTCTTCAAGTTGACTTTGCACTGCTGAAGTAAGGCTTGCATTTTATCCAATTCCTCCTTGCTTTGTGGGTTTATTTTATCATTGAAGATAATCGTGGGGAGGGGTACCTTATATCCATACAATGCCTCGAATGGTGAAACTCCAATGCTAGAGTGTATAGAGTTGTTATAGGCAAACTCAGCCAGATGCAACCAGGAGTCCGAAGTGTTTTGCACATCATAACAGAAATGCCTCAAGTAAGTTTCTAGCCACTTGTTAACCCTCTTTGTTTGGCCATTAGTTTGTGGATGATAAGCAGTGGAAGGAGCTAATTGAGTGCCCATAGAGCTAAAAACTGCCTGCCAAAAATTGCTCATGAATTTAGCATCCTGGTCATGCACAATGACCTGTGGTAAGCCATGTAATTTGAAAACATGTTCCATGAATTGGCTAGCTACTTGAGAAGCACTATATTGAATCTTTGTAGGAATGAAATGGGCTGCCTTGGTGAGTCTATCCACAACTACATAGATGTTGTTCCACCCCTTCTTGGTCATCGGTAAGCTGGTTATGAAGTCTATAGTGATATGCGTCCATTTGCCTTTGGGCATAGGCGATGGCTGTAGTAAACCGGCTGGTCTTAAGGTGCTGTCTTTGTTTTGTTGACATGACACGCAACTCAAAACAAAATCTTTGACATCCTTCCATAGGCCCTTCCAATAGAAGATTTTAGCAATTTTGTCATAAGTTTTAAAAATGCCCAAGTGACCAGCTGTAGGTGAAGAATTCATCTCTTGCATGATCTTTTGCTTGAATGGGAAAGTGTATGGGATGGCAATCCTACCCTGAAACCATAAGAGACGGTTCTTGAGCTGATATGGAGAGTTTTCTTCTACATGCCCTTGCTGTAATTTTTGAAAAATCTGGTTGAAATCAGCATTTAACAAATAGGCCTCCCGAAGCTCTTCTATCCAATCACTATGAAGTTCTGTAATGGTTGAAACTTTACAAGCCCACATTCTTGATAATTAATCAGCAACTACATTGTCTTTTCCCCGTGTATGTGTAATGTCAAAGTCATAGTTCTGCAATGTAGCTACCCATCTGCATTGTTTGGGGGTAAGATTAGATTGGGAGAGGAAGTATTTGAGGACCCTATGGTCGTTCTTGACCCTAAATCTGCTGCCATACAAGTAGTGGTGCCATTTCTTAATGGCATGAAGGATAGCCAGCATTTCTTGGTCGTATACATTCATGGTTATCTGATTTTCAGCAAGTTTGCGGCTCTCAAATGCTATAAACCCATGCTCTTGTAACAATACAGCCCCTATGCCTCTGCCGCTGGCATCACACTGAATGGTGAATTCTTTCAAAAAATTTGGGCAAACCAAGATGGGTGCCGAGGTAAGCAAATCTTTGAGCTGATTAAAGCTCTTATCAGCTATGGCATCCCAAGAGAAGGCCTCTTTCTTAAGTCGATCCGTCAGGGGAGTTGCGTCGTAAAGTACTTAGCCCCCTTGAGCTCATCCAGCAAGCCATCTATGCGCAGAATAGGGTACCTATTCTTCATGGTGATCTTATTAAGATCCCTGTAATCTATGCACATCTTGAAAGATCCATCATTCTTTTTGACCAATAACACAGGGGAAGCATACAGTGAAGGACTAGGCTCAATGAATCCCATGTCCAGTAATTCTTTGACTTGTCTGGCAACTTCTTCTCTTTTGCACCTAGACAATTTGTAAGGTGGCTTGTTCATAGGCTTTGAATGAGGCTCCAGATCTATGGGATGATCAATTGCCCTATTAGGGGGTATTGTTGTGGGCACTTGGAAGAAGTCCTTGTACTCTTCTAAAAGAGTTTTCAATGATGAATTCTTTATTGTTTTAGTGGACTGATCTGGATTTTCTTTATTTAACTGCAATACAAAGATTTAGGACCGTTTCTTGTACTCCTTCTTGAGTTGTTTGCTGGTAATGAGCTGAAATTCGCTATCATTTTGAATTTCCTGCAAGTGAATGAGCTGTCCCGCACTGACAAACTCCATATACAGTAAGGATAATTCCATGGTTATAGTGCCCAAAGTTTTTAGCCAATCACAACCCAAGACAATGTCTATAGGCCCCATTTCTGATGCAATTAAATCCAATTGCTGTCCAAAAATTTCAACAAACTGAATATGAACAGCAGGGCATACTTGTGTGCTAATTTCTTCATCCCCATTGGCAACTTGCACCTTTAATGGTTGATGTAAATCAGTGGGAAAACACTTCAGCCTGTTCATGACTGCTCTGTTAATGAAACTATGAGTGCTACCACTATCCACAAGTATAAACACATCTTTCCCATGAATTTGGCCCTTAATATGCAATGTATTAGGGCTTTTGGATCATGTCTAAGCATCCATTGATATGGTATAAGTAGTGGCAGCATGTGTTTTCAGCATGTGGTTCAATATTTCTACCCACACTCTGTGATAAATGGCCACCTGGGTCAAAAGGAAACGAATTAGCAGGGTCAAAGAACTCTTCTTGAACAAACTCTTCATCAGCATCATCTGTTTCAGTAGTCATCATGAAAGCATGTGTATCTTCAGGGTCCTCCTCTGAGTCCTCAAATACCAACATGCTGTGAACCTGTGCCTTAGTATTTCTAAAAGCACATTTTGAAGCATGATCAACTGTATACTTCTCGCCACAGTTAAAACAAAGCCCCTCTTCTTTTCTTTCTTTATACAAATCCATGGGAATGGATCTTGGACTACCAAAGGCTGAAGCATTTTTATTTCTGTTGTCCCCTTGCCTATTATCCATTCTTGGGCTGTTTGCTATCCTTAAATTGCCTTGTGGACTTGAAGCATTAAAAGTAGGGTATGTGGGGATTTTTGGAGTGCTGAATGACATGTTACCACCGCCATAACTGGTCCCAAATTGCCCTAGCCTTACAACACCTCTTTGCTATCCAGAATATGACTGCATGTGTCCTCTTTGCTGCCCAAACACTGGCTGAGATGCCCCTCTTTGCTATCCATACTAAAATGAAGCATCCCGACGATACTTGTGAGAGTACCTTTCAGCCAATTCAATAGCTTTGAACAAATCCGATGGGTCTTGAGCTGAAACATCAGCCGAGAGTTGGGGATCCAACCCATACACATACTTGTGTAACTTGGCATCATCACTAATCAACTCAACATACGTGATAAGGTTGAGGAATTGATTTGTATATTCTCTAACAGTAAGACCACGCTGTTCAAGGCCATACCATCGGTGAGCAAGCTTTTCTTTCTCCACCGGTGAGACAAATACTTGCACCATGAGTGCCTTGAATGCTTCCCATGAGTTTACTTGCTGATTTTCTCTTTTAATGTACCTCCACCATGTATGTGCAAATCCTTCCAAATGGATCGTTGCAAAATGGATCTTCTGGTCTCATCATTACGGGGTAGGATGTCAAAATAGTCCTCAAGCTTGGAGAGACACTCTTCAAGTTTAGTTGCGGATGACGATTGACCATTGAATTTTGAGAAGACAATCTTGTCTCTCAGCTCTCTTTCATGATTAGTTGGTTGTTCCACATATCCAAACTGAGGCTGATCCATGTGGCTACCCAAAAATGAACCATTGTTAGAGATATTTCTACCCAAAGATGGCTGAGCTTGTATAGATGGCATGGGGCCTTGTGATGACTGAAAATTTTCTCTCATTGCATTGTTCATGGGCTCCTCTTGTCTATGTGAAGGTCTCCTTGTTCAAAAGTGCTGCTAGGAATGCCCATTCTCCCCAAAATGCCTTGAGAGCTCATATTTGTTGCATTCACTGGTGGAGCTGTCACTCGTTCAACATGCATACCCGATCTATCTTCATGTTCCTTCCCTTTCATTTGGAATTCCATCCACTTAGTAATCTGGGTAGCAAGGGTGTCCATAGTGGTCTTCACTTGACCAATGCCTTCCATAATTCTCTATGTCTCTCAGCGTGCCTTGTCTCATGCTAACTGAGGGTATTAGTGAGTGCACTGAGGCTGTCCATGCTATGAGAATAATCTTCATGTTCCTCCTCAGGGTTAGTTTCAGCCCTCGGGTCATGTGCATCCCTTATTTGTTGTTGCAGGTCATCATTTGCCTTAGTTTTTCCCTTATTCCCTGCCATTGTTAGGTGCAGTCCACTAGACCACCTATCACTATTTTGCTTGTAACTTGAGCTAGGAAACTCCGATTGACCTACTTTTTTGTTCAAACCGGAGCCAAGGATGCCCTCTTCAAACTGAGCATAAGTATGCGCTCCCAAATTTTATACAAAAAATTCTGTAACAGGAAAAGTACTGCTATATTGTGCAATCCAGCAGCCTGTCTACACCTGTAGGAGACCTTTTTTGACCTGTAAGTATTTTGTGGAGTCCCAATAAAATTCCAAAACTGATCCAAGCCCTTAGTAGGACTTGTGGGCACTCTGCAAGACCTGCACCTGAGTTCTTGAGGGTAGGTTTACCCTTGTAAAAGCAACAAACTGCTTACAGCACTCTGTGAGGGTTAAGGAAAAAAAGGGTTACAATGGATTATCTTGTCAATGCATGACTGAAGGGTCATCCCATGTGGCATAATGCATTGCCCAATCATCCAATTTCACTGTTTGTAGCCTTATTCCAGAACTAAGCATGTCATAAGCATCTCTTAGCACCATTTTCCATGCATAGCCATCTCTCATACATCCAAAGCATTGCATTCACTGGCATTGACTGCATATGTATTCCCATATCTGCAAATACATCCTCAATAGAATTTCCATACATTTGCAACCAGTAATACTTCCATACATAAGTTCCAAGTCAATATCTTAGTTCTTCAAGTGAGTACCTGCACCTGCAATGCAAGTTGGGCTCCGGATCATCGGGAGGTGGGCAAAGTTCCCCCAGGGCCGGGTTGTGCACCCCTTCAGGGTCTTTAGTGGCAAGGGGAGGTCACCCCTCTTTTCTCTTGCCACCTCGCCTAGCATCGGGCTTTTTCCTCATCCGGAGTAGACATGGCAGACATTTATTATTTAAGCAATTAGCAAGCTATGCAGGGTGGCTTGGAAATAATTCTTTTCATGAGGTGCATGGAATTGAATTGGGAATAAGGAGAGGGCTTACCAAGTAGTGACTCACTGCTGACTCACCTCATTTACAACGGATTTTCAGGGATTAATATTTGCTCAAGCAATCATCACAAGTCAAAAGGTTAGGGTGAGGCAATCAATGAATAGTAATAAGAATTTCCAGCATGGAATGGATCATCTTAAATGCAAGGAAGCCTAAGAGAATGATTGAAATTAAAATGACAGCATGTAGGCATTGAAATTTGAAAGGAAATGCATGATTGACTACTTGAATCTCTTCCAACAATAGGCTTATTAGGCTCAGCAAGAGGATGAAATTAGAAGAGAGCTCAAGAGTCAATTACCTCTTAAATTGGTGAAGCCGGCTAAGAATCAATAGCCAATGTCCCCATGGTCGGTCTCCAATACTCCCAATAGCTCCATGATGACAATTTTAGCCAAGAATTAAGTCTTCAAGCTTGATTCTTCAATGGGGAAATGAAAGGTTGAACTCCAGTAGTTCTCAGCATGCCTTGAAGATCATAGAAGAAGAATGCCCCAAAATCTTACCCCATAATGCCTTCCCATGCTCCATAGCTCTTCCCAATGAGTAAGCAAGCTCCATTGACGGTAAAGAATCCAATCTTGAAGCCACGGGACCCAATCTTGAAGGGAACTTGAAGAAGATGAAGGTCTGGTCCATGGCTATGGCTGCCCCAATTGTCCAGCTTGCAATCTTGCTTCCATCTTCAAGTACGGGCCTCTAGATGCTAGGCTTCTTCAAGGATTCCTGTAGGTACAAGTTCCTGGGACCAAGGAAGGCAAAAGCCCTCAAGAATCAGTGTGAATGCTGAAGACGAATCCATAGCTGTCCATGGCCTGCACCTGTTAGGGTTTCAGAGGCTGAAGGATGTTCAAGAGGATGAAATGGTGGCTTCAATCTTGCAAGAATCAACTGCCAGATGCTGAGGAAGAAGGCCAAGATGAAGGAGAGGCCTGGTATGCTGGTAATCTTGCTCAGTTAGCTGCCCGAAATTTGCACCACAAATTACGGGTTGTGCACAGGAAGGAAGGAGGCAGCTCAGTCAAATCAAATAGGTATTTGAAATGAAGCATAAGGCCCCATGGTAGCTGTGGTAGAAAGCATTTGATCACTCGGGATGGGAGGAAGAAGATCTTTGCTGCTGTTCTCCTCCATGGAAGCTTGGCAAGAGCTTGAGAATGAAGAAAGAGAGGACTGCATATGAAAAGTAACCAAGACAAACTCTTCCCTACTTCTTGTGACCACTGTTCCTAAAATTTTACCTTCAAATTTGGCCCAAAATGATCCACGACCTACTAAATGTGGTGTTCCAGCCTCTAATCTTGGTCCAAAGACTCCATTAATGCCCTTGATTGCTGTCCTCTTGGTCCTTGACATGTAGCTCTTCAGTGCTCCTCCATTTTTGTGCCTGTCACTGTGTACCTGAAGCTTCTTGGATTTTAAAACTGAAAATGATGGTAACTGAGCATGTAAAGTAACTAAATGGATCAGAACTAGAGCTCTAATACCACTTGTAATGAAGGAGACAGGAGAGAGAAGAAGAAGAGAGAGAGAGAGAGAGTGCAGAAGAGAGAGAAAGACTATAGGAAGAGAGAGAAAGAGATTGATGAGGAGAGAGAAAGACTAGAAAAAGAGAGAGAAAGACAGAAAGAGAGAGGAAGAAGCCATGAGAGCTTGGAGAAGGAGATGAAGATGAAAGGAGACTTGTATTAAAATCTGATAATGAAAAATCAAGTCCCTAACACCTTATATACTAGCCAGTGTAGCTAGTATTTTCCCATTATTAAATCCCCCTCTCTTACATCGTGGGGTTGGAAGACAACGCCCTTCCCCTGGTGGTCTCGATGGTGGCCTCCTCCTCCTCCTCGTTAGTCTGCAGCCCCCTCCTCCTTGGTCATCATCACGCCCCCCCTCCATCTTCGACAGCAGTGCCCCCCTTGGTGGTCATTAGCCTGTCCCAGCGCCCCCTGTCATCAGCACTGAGGGAGAGAGAGAGAGAGAGAGAGGGGGAGAGAGAGAGAGAGAGAGGGAGAGGGGAAGAGAAAGAAGAGAGGTGAATAAAGAGAGAAGGAGAAGAAGAAGAAGAAGAAGAAGAAGACGAAGAAGAAGAAGAAGAAGAAGAAGAAAAAGAAGAAGAAGAAGAAGAGGGAGAGAGAGAGAGGAGAAGAAGAGAAGAAGAAGAGGGAGAGAGAGAGAGGAGAAGAAGAGAAGAAGAAGAGGGAGAGAGAAAAGAAGAAGAAGAAGAAGAAGAAGAAGAAGAAGAAGAAGAAGAAGAAGAAGAAGAAGAAGAGGGAGAGAGAGAAGGAGAAGAATAGAAGAAGAAGAAGAGGGAGAGAGAGAGAAGGAGAAGAAGAGAAGAAGAAGAATAGGGAGAGAGAGAGAGAAGAAGAAGAAGAAGAAGAAGGAGAGAGAGAGAGAGAGAGAGAGAGAAGAGAGAGAAGCTTTTGGAAGATTCTTCACCTCCCCCTCCTTAAAGAGAGGTCACACACCCCTCTCGACATCTCTGAAAATACGCCCCTCCCCCTTCAATCTCTTCCTCCACTCAAGGAGAGGCGACAAATCTTGCATAGGAGAGTGCGAGAACTCTATCACTCGTACATGCGTCTTCGAGTATGGCCCCGAAGCGTAGTCCCATAGAGATGGCCAGAAACCCTGCGTGGATGGAGGTTCGAAACAAGGTGGCACCGCAACCACAAACGGTTCATCAGGCATCAATACCATTGGAATCAAACATCATTCCAAACCCAGGTATGAACTTAGTTGTGATGTATCTAGCGAGCAAGATAATTTCCATTGTGAGATGACATCATAATAGGTGAAATTTATTAGCTAATTGCATCGTAAATTACCAAAAATGTCTTACAAGAATTCTTGCATAAAGTGCATTGTTCCTTGCACAAGTTCTTACTTTAAATGCATTTCAGAGGACATTGAAAGAAACAAAGTGCATGTCCGTATTGCAGGAAGGATTCTAAGATACATGTAATAGCTGCAGAAAAGATTAAAGCGCAGCTAGAGTCATGCAATAATTACATTAAGTTATAAAGATCAGATCATTCAAGAAGGTTATAGATCGTGTAAATAATTACATAGAGGATAATATTAAGATTGCATGCATAGAAAGTACCTTCACATGTGTGGCATAAAATATCATATGGATTATATCAAAATTGTAAGCATTGAAATGAAGGCATGGCATTACGTTGCATGCATTAAAGTTGTTGGGAAAATTAAATGTTTTTTGTAATTTACCAATTGGGACTGAGATCCATGAATCCCATGACAAAGTCCTTGGTGACTTCAAGAGGGATAGGTAAAAGCTTAGTGCTTGTGAGCATTATTAAGAGGGCTTAAAAAGATTATACTTAAGTCAGAGTAGGAACTGTTGTAGACAGAACCATCTTGACCAACCATGGTCAAGGGGATAGACAATGTTGATAAATTAAGATCAAAGATAAAGGTACATAGGTACTACACGGGATCTAGGAGATAACCAGCAAGTTGACCAACCAAGGACAACAGGGTTGTCCATGGTCTATCTTACAAGGAGACCTAAGGTAAGGATAATTAGGGTTAGTAGGGTACAAACCCTAACCCAAAGAAAAAGGGGAAACAAGAAACCTAGCTTGCCAATGTCAAGATTGTGGGAGAGAAGGAAGGAGTCTCACTTGTAGCTTTCTTGCTTGCAGAATGGGGGAATACACACAGAGGTGGAGGCTGAAAATAGTTTTCCTCTTCTTAGTTGTGTAAGTCAAAAGAACTCTAGTACAAGGAAATAGAAAAACCCTATATATGGGTCTCAAACCAAACTCAACTAACTAAGGTGGCATACTAACTGAGCCACGAACTAGAGTAGATAAGGATAGCTATCATGTAGCTATTATTCATGGGCGGTATACCAACTGCATCTGCAACTGACAAGTCGGTGACATAAATGCACAACGGTCACCCTGGCATATCACGAGTGGAGCTCGATATCTCAACACTCCCCCTCGAGCTCAATCCCAATTCCTGCACACTAAGCAGGTCTCTGAACTTGCGCAGCTTCTTTGCGCCCAATGCCTTCGTAAATATGTCAGCTACCTAATCCTCTGTGCTGACATAAACTAGATCAATAAGACCTAGTAAAACCCTCTCCCACACATAGTGATAATGCACCTCAATGTGATTTGTTCTAGCATGATAGACTGGGTTATTTGCCAAGTGTATACTACTCATGTTGTCACAATAAATGACAACTGGCCCATCTGTAGGCTGATGCATATCATAAAGTAGCTTATGAAACCAAGCTACCTCACATGCAGCCATTGCTGCACCCCTATACTCAGCCTCTGTGCTGGACAAGGCAACTGTAGGCTGTTTCTTGCTACTCCAAGTGACTGCAGCACTCCCAAAAGAGAACACATATCCACTGGTAGATCGTCTATCAGAAATGCTACCAGCCCAATCAGTATCAGTGTATCCATGCAACTGTATCTGAAACCTAGACTCATAAAATAGTCCATACTGCAATGTGGACTTCACACACCTGAGTATGCCTCTAGCCGCATCCAAATGCGGTTTCCTTGGAGCCTGCATAAACTGACTTACCAATCCAACAGCATAGCTCAAATCTGGCCTGGTAATAATCATATAAATCAAGCTTCCTACTATGCGTATGTACATAGTAGGGTCTTCCAGAAGCTCACCTGCATCTGCGCTCAGCTTCACATTCTGCTCCAAAGGAACTGAAATAGGCTTACAGCCTCCAATCCATACTGCCTCTGCAAGAGCTGTATCCCACTTGGTGATCTAATCACCTCAATGCCAAGAAATAACGTAGCTCTCCCAAATCCTTCATCTCAAACTTCTGCTTCAATAGCATTTTCACATGAAGGATATCTTCATCACTGTCACCTGTCATAATCAAATCATCAACATAAATGACAAGTAGCATAATACCTTTCTCTGTTTTTCTCACATAAAGTGAGAAATCTGCCTTGGAAATCTGAAAGCCAATAGTGACAAGATACTGTCCTATCTTGTCAGACCATGCTCTAGATGCTTGCTTCAAGCCATACAAAGCTTTCTTCAACCTACAAACAAACTCAGGATGAACAGCATGCACATAACCTGGTGGCTGCTCCATATAGACCTCTTCTTGCAAATCACCATGCAAGAAGGCATTCTTTACATCCATCTGATGTAAAGACCATCCCTTTGATGCAGCCATAGTAATGACTACTCTTATGGTTGCCATCCTTGCAACCGGACTGAATGTTTCTTCATAGTCAATGCCATATGTTTGTGCATACCCCTTGACTACTAATCTTGCCTTATATCTGTTCATAGAACCATCTGCATTGTGCTTCACCTTATAAACCCACTTACAGCCAATTGCATTCTTACCTTTAGGCAAAGGTACCAATTCCCATGTAGCATTTGCTTCCAAGGCATCCATTTCTTCATCCATGGCTTTCTCCCATTTTTCTTTTCCCATGGCTTGCTCAAAAGAAGTGGGTTCTGGTCCTGTATCACTTTGACCATATATGCATAGTGAATGGTTGTAAATCCATCATATTTCAGCCTATCCACAGGATACCTAGCTCTGGTAGACCTGCGCAAAGTAGGTTCACTCCCAGGTGCTCTCAAATCATCCTTGGTCTTCCTTACTCTAGGTGTAACAATAGAAGGAATACCCAACTCATCATCAATGCTCTGTTCTGAGCCACTGGATTCACCATCCACATAAGAGTGACCTGCATTCACATCAAACATGGGCTGATCAACCTTCTCTTTTCCTTTTCGTGATACCTACATACCACTATCTGCATTGCTTTGAGAAGATTCTCCTGATCTCAATCTGCCTGTCCATGGCGAAGAATGTGAACCACTACTAGAGGGCACTCCAGGTCCACTAATGTTTTGTGACTGCTGCTGTGAATTCTGTGCAGCATTACCATTTTGTGCATCTACATCATCAATCACATTTGCTGGTTTATACCAGCTACTCATCTCATCAAAAACAACATCTCTGCTCACTGTAAACTTACGAGTAGAAGGGTTACAACATCTATACCCTTTTTGCTGCAGAGAGTAACCAATAAAGATGCACTTCTCAGCTTTTGGATCCAACTTGGATCTCAACTCATCTGGCACATGTACATAGGCAATGCAACAAAAAATTTTCAAATGAGAAATATCTAGTTTCCTACCAGTATACCTCTCCTCTGGAGTCATCCCATGTATTGCTGCAGTGGGAGTCCTGTTCATTATATAGACTGCTGTAGCAACTGCTTCAGCCCAGTAAAATACTGGCAAGTCTTTTTCGTTGAGCATGGCATGAGATACCTCTCCAATATGCCTGTTTTTCCTTTCTGCAATTCCATTTTGTTGTGGGGTATGACTGCATGAATATTGCTGCTTTATGCCATGTTCCTGCACAAACCTTGCAAACTCATTTGAGAGGTACTCTCCCCCTCCATCTGACCTTAGGCATTTTATTTGCAGGCCTGTTTCTTTTTCAACCATAGCTTTAAGAGTTTTGAAATGCCCAAAAACTTCACTTTTCTTTTTCATAAAATACACCCAAACTTTTCTGCTATAGTCATCAATAAAAGTGACAAAATAATGACAGCCTCCAAGAGATGCAGCTTTAGTAGTCCACACATCAGAGTGGATTAATTCCAATGGCTTCTCACTCTCTTGAACATGTCTAGGAAATGGTTTCCTTGCCTATTTTCCAAATTGACAGGCTTGACATACCTTATGCATTTCTACAACCTTGAATTTAGGCAATCCTGCAACAATATTTTGGGCCTGCATTGATTTAAGTCGTTGTACATTAACATGACCAATGCGTTTATGCCAGATATCAATATTTGCAACTACACCGGTCCCATGTGCAAACATTGCTGCACTCAATTCAGGCATGTCTGCATCCAATGTAAACATTCTACCCTTCTTCTTTCCTTTTGCTATCAAGTGACCTTTATTTTTCATATCCTCAACAAAGCATCCATGAGGATTAAATCTGACCTGCAAGCCCTGCTCAACCATTTGATCAATAGAAACCAGATTCTTGGTGATATTCGGGACATGAAATACATCGGACAGGTATTTCTTTTTCCCATCTTGCATAGACAAAGGAATTTTTCCAATCTGCACAATAGGATGTGCAGTATCATCACTAGTCTCCACAAATCCTGGTTTTTCCATTTTCCTTGCATCCTCCATCCATTCTGCATGACCTATCATGTGGTTTGATGCACCTGAGTCAACATACCACACATCGTTGCTTTCTTCTGCACTTGTCACAGAATTGTTCATGTGCTGCACCATAAACAAATGATCATTTCTGTCATCACCCTGTCTACTAGAAGATGCATAATTCCCTTGTTGCAATTTCCTATTCATGATGTCATTCTGCTTTTTATAGCAGTCTTTAGCCATATGACCCATTTTACCATAGTAGTAGCATTCAACATTACTGTTTGCATTTTGGCCTCTTTGCCATCCACCACGACCTCTTTGGCTCCCCCTGCCTCTAGAATTACCACGTCCTCCTCCATAGGACTGGTTTTCTTGAGTTTGCTGCATATTCTGATTTCTACCACGGCCTCCAAATCGGCCTCCTCTACCTCTGCCTCTACCTCTTCTAGCATTTGAGTAGAAGACAGCTTTTTTTGAAGTTCCTCCTGAAGAAGATGCACCACCATTTCTCTGCTTCTCAGAAATTAGAAGAGCAATCAACTCCTCAAAATCAGAAAATCTTTCACGGACGGAAATGGATGTTCGAAACTGTGCATAATCCTTTCCTAGACCATTCAAGGTCATAGAAACTAAATCATCATCTTCCACTGGCGACCCAATGGAAGCAAGTGCATCTGCAATCTTCTTCACCTTCATGTGGTAGTCATTGATGCTCATATTTTCTCTTTGCACATTATGCAACTCTTGCTTGAGCTGCATTTTCCTGGCTTGCGTATTTGTGCTATACATTTTTGACAAAGTATCCCATGCCTCCTTTGGCGTACTTGCATCCTGAATATGCACGATCATAGAGTCTGAAATACTGATAGACAGCCAGTACATAACTTTCCTGGCTCTCTCATGCCATGCTTTGAATGCCTGCATTTGTTGTTGATTGGGAACATCAGGAAGAACTGGTTCTTCTTCATTTCCTGCAACAAATTCCCAATATCCTTTTCCCATAAGGAAATTCGTCATTCTAAACTTCCATGCTTGGAAGTTGTTCTTGTCAAGCTTTTCAGTGACAATCCGTGAAAGAGAATCAGACGCCATTATAGAACACTGCAAAAAATTCTGTCACTGCAAAAAACACAGCTTCACCCTCACAAGGGCAAATTTGCAAAACTGGCGAAAGTGGTATTTGACCACACAGTCACTTCCTAGTACGTGCAGAAAACTTCCGCCTCCAAAACAGGCCTCGAAATGGCCTCAAATCAAAAAAATAGGGTCACCACGGGCTAAAGCCCTCTCCCGCAGTATATACTGCCCTCTTACTTCACCGCGAAGGGCGTCTCAACCTGAGACAATGCACTCTTGCAATTTCCGGTTGTGTTACCTGCAGAGATCTGCTCCCAAAACAGAAAAATGAAAGCAACACTGCTCCTCTTACCAGAACACCGCGAGCTTGGCTTGCTTTCTTGAGCTCCTTACCACGAACAAGGCTCTGATACCATGTTAAGATTGTGGAAGAGAAGGAAGGAGTCTCACTTGTAGCTTTCTTGCTTGCACAATGGGGGAATACACACAGAGGTGGAGGCTGAAAATAGTTTTCCTCTTCTTAGTTGTGTAAGCCAAAAGAACTCTAGTACAAGGAAATAGAAAAACCCTATATATGGGTCTCAAACCAAACTCAACTAACTAAGGTGGCATACTAACTGAGCCACGAACTAGAGTAGATAAGGATAGCTATCATGTAGCTATTATTCATGGGCGGTGTACCAACCACATCTGCAACTGACAAGTCAGTGACATAAATGCACAACGGTCACCCTGGCATATCACGAGTGGAGCTCGATATCTCAACAGCCAAGCCCTTGGAATCTCGCCAAGTCGCGAATGATCCAGGATCGAATGCTGGGAGCATTCGGGAAGAAGGAATCACACCTTAGTAGTTGGTCATACAAACGACCTCTGAAATGATCGTGATTGTACACTTAGGTACATTGTTTGAACTTCTTTGCTCAAGGAACTAATTCAAGGCAAAACACTTATTGTTTCAGGTTAAAAGCCTGGAGGGAGAGGGAGGTTTGAACCTGCCTGGGCCTATCCAAGGGGGTTCTTAGCTGCGCTAGGTATATGGACCGAACCCGCTACGGGAGGTCTCTCCGTGGGTGTTGCTTGGAGCGAGAGGATGCTTGGGTGCCAAGGAAGGCTCTGGCTGTAAATTCCTTGCCTCCGAATCCCAGAGGCTGACGTAACTCGAGATGGGATCTCGAGGCCCGTGTACTAGTCTAACTTGGAGCAACAATCCTGTTGATTGCTGGGATAGCCTTCGGGCATGATACTTGATGTACTCCGGGATTATGATAAATAAAGATCATAAATTTGAAAAAGAAACTTGCTTGACATTGTTTTTTTGTCAGTGCCTAAGTTATGTGAAGGAATCTGTGTTTAAATTAATTAATTAAGGAAGCTTCTTTTGCATGTCAAACATAATGTGGTAGGTAATTAGATAACAAAGCAAACCGAGGAAAGTGCGGTGGACGTGACTTGGGTCCGTTCTATGGAAGGGTGGTGCCGGTTAGCCAGAAACTTTTCTCAAAAGACGTGAAAACGATACTGTGAAGATCCTTGAGTGAGTAGAGTTAGAATCCCGATTTATATTGTTTTAGGGGAGCGGAATGGGACTATGCCTTATGGGCAGAGAGGTTGACCTTCGCATCCCTCTCGTTTCCCATTCTCCATGAACCAAGTGCAGCAGAAATCCTCTTCGACTCTATTGTTCCTACGCAAAGTGGATCATCTAGAGCTCGACGCTAGCTACTTCCTAGAGACTTTGCTGATAGGAAAGGAACCCTGACTTCAAGTCGATCCTAAGTGGGAATGGCCTGATACTTCTGCTTGGGCAGACTCGGGAAGACCTAGATTGCAAACCCTGTGACATTCCTTGCGAGTGCCAGGTGGCACTTTCTAGACTCTCTTCCCGATGGGCTGCTAAGAGTGTCCCACAGGTGAACGAGCGGACATGTTACAGTTTGATTACTTCCCTCCATTCTCATTATTTTCTTTCTTTCCCATCCTTACTATTTTCTTCTTCATTTTCCTTGTTTCTAATTCTCATAGTTTTTCAATCCAATCTTCCAATCACATCTTTAGCGATGGATCAGCCATCCAACGATCTCTATAGCTCTAGTAAAATACCTCTCTATCATCTTCATATTGAGTTGGATAGTGAGTATGAACCAATAAGGAAGAGAAAAAAACCCATTACCATTACAGAGTCTACGAAACATATACTCAGGTTTGAAGGAAAAAAAAATCTTTATCTTTGGTTAGATGGTAGGCTATATCCCAAAGATCCTAGCAAAATAGCACTCCACCTTTCTATAATAGCTCTTCATTGTTGAGGTTCATTAGTGATGGTTATAATGGGTTTCTAGGTTATACACTTAACTTGGTGCAGAAAAGGATGTCCTCAAATTGGAGAACCATCTTTTATCAAAATATAACAATGAGTTACTATAGAAGCTAGAGAGCTATCAATAGAGGATTCATTCGTTGAAGAAATGCATAAAATCTTATCAACGAAAGTAAACTATTTTAGGCCTTCGAAATTGACAAAAGGCTCTTAGAAATATTGAGAGTCTCAAACGAGGAGGAGGTGGTTGTAATAAAAGAATCCAAACAGCAATGTACATTTTTTTTCACTTTAAAAATATGAAATATGACTTTGTTTATAATTAATTTTATTGATTTATCGATTTTGTTTAGGTCTCTTCTTCAACCGAATGCAAGTGAAAGACATTCTTTGAAACCATCTCAGTTTTATTATCATCTTCTTCCTTTAGTAGTTTCAAAAGATATTTTGGAGAGGAAGAAATTTAAAAAGGTAAAGAAACAATGCTCGAAGTCATTTATAAAGGATTATTCTTTGGATACTGAGTTAGTGCAGAAGACACTAGATAATATTGGTATCAGTTGAGATGCTTATATACAACTTTTCTGGCTTTTACATTCAAATATGAAGCAAGGACAAGTATGTAATTGTATACTTCCAATGCCATCTGTGGTTAGAACTATTAGATGACAGAGAGTGAATAACAAAGTGATGGAGATTCTAGGTGAGCCTTTCTATATCAAGGCTGACTTCAAGGGCAAGAAAAAGAAAGTTGTATGCAATGAATTTAACAAAATTTTCATTGACTTGCCCACCCTACAATATTTAATGATTAGATTCTATGACTTATCACTAGAAGAGGCATAAGGAGTGGCTAGATTTCTGGTTAAACTTGATAAAAGTGAGATTCTAAAATGTACAAAACTAGAGAGGGTCTCTATAACCTTGATGAATAGAGCACTTTCATCAGATCATTGCAATCACTCAATGTCATTTAGTATTCAATCAAAACACAACATTTGGTGGCTAGGAGCATTCGAAGTAGACACATAGGATTTTGATATATTGTATTGGGTTTTTCATCGAACACCAATACCTGATGTTATTAAGAGACAACAAGCAGGAGAAGAGCTATTTGTTGAAGGATTTGGGAACTATAAGATTGAGTGGCACATAGTTGGTGACTTAAAGACACTTAATGTATTTGTTGAAGGATTTGGGAACTATAAGATTGAGTGGCACATAGTTGGTGACTTAAAGACACTTAATGTATTTGTTGAAGGATTTGGGAACTATAAGATTGAGTGGCATATAGTTGGTGACTTAAAGACACTTAAATGTATGTACAATGTATCAAAGGGAGCCAACTCTATATCTCCTTGCCTACTGCATGTCCCCAGCCATAGAGTTGAACTCAAGCAATTGGAATAGAGCTCCCTCTAGGCACAACATGGATCCATAGCTTAAACCAGTCCTAGATATTCCTTTACCGAATGCCCATATCTATACACTTCATGCACTTTGTAGGATAATTGAAAAGCTTGTTCATCTTTATATAGGATTTGCATGGAAGCTGAAGCTATTATTAGCTAGAACAGATACTATAACAAAGATTGAAAAAGTCTTATCTGCAATTGGTTTTCATGGTGGTAATGTTGTTATTGAACCTGATCTTCACAAGTCCAAGGATGGAAAATGTGTTCCCAAAATGCTATCTATTGGTGGATTGAAGGCTATAAGGTTCCTAGACTTTCACGGGAGACTTGGTAAGATAAACTCTAGGAATGGTGGCTCAACTATCAGATACAATCAGTGGAAGTGCCTACATAATCAAGTTAAGGATCATGCTGATAATGAATAAGCTCGCAATAGAAAAGCCGATGTTTGTGAAACACTACATAAAGTATTCTTTTATTGTGATAAAACTGAGTGGAATGATGATAATCTCAAAGACTTCAAAAACCAATTTAACCTTTTTAAAAAGGCAATAACAAAAGCTTGGGGCAATCAACATTTCACTCACTATATGGTAAGAAGTTTGCATATGTATGTCTCTTTATTGTCATCATTCATGTAGGGTTTTCCAATTGAATTTCTTTATTTGTTAACTATGTAGTATGTTTTATACAACCATGCTCCATATTTTATCAATAAATATGGATCTCTATCTATCTGGTCAATCCAAGGTATGGAAAAATCACATTATCAAGCAAAAACAAAATACTTTAGACACACAGGACATGGAGGTGGAAGATACAAAGAAAATAGTTTATTAGAGGTCTTTCAATGGTTCTATAGACAAATTTGGCACAAATTCAAGCTCAAAGACACAATCGCATCATGTAATATATAATCTTTGGTAATGACTATATCCACTATTACCCAAAGAAGAAAATAGGGATACTTAAACTTTTTTGCAGAGCAAAGATAATCAGAATGGTTACAAACTAGACAAAGAGATGGAAAAAGATGGGTTTCAAGAAACCCTTAACATTTTTTAGTCTGACTCTGTTGCAGAAGAGTCTTTAGTTTTAGGGAATTCACTAGGTCCTCTAAAGGAATCTCCACTCGATGAGACATCTACATTTCAGGAACTCTTGTTTCTTCCTATAGCTTGGAAGGAGCTTCAAATTCTTGGCATCTCCTACATGGGAGAGCAAATAAGAGCCAAGAAATCCAAATTATCCTGCCCTTGATCCATTGTATCGAGGCATGAAGCCAAAAACTCTTACAACTTCTTCTTTCTCCACCAAAATTATCTTGTATGAACCTCTATTGAAATCTTGGGATCCAATCACCTTGGAGACAGCTTTCAAAGTCATTATTGGTAAGCTTGGAGAGCTTGATAACCTGCTATGATAAATTACAACTCTTTGATTATTTAAGCTTCCAATATAATGACCAAGGCCTTGACTTTTGCCAAGCTTCAATGGCCTTGAGCTCTTGGCCCTTCCAAGAAAGTTGACTGCATATTCAATTTCTATCTGCACAATAAACCGCAATAGTATAAGATGTCACTAGATAAATATCCAATAATATTTATCTATAATGCATAATATACTCTAATATAAATCACAATAGATATCTTTGAATTATCTTTCATACCTTAGGGTTTTCATCTTCTTCAAGATGACTATCATCATATAGATTTATTGAACTATTTGGTTTCTCCTCTAATGAAAACTTCAATTTCTCTTCATAGCCCATGTTATCAATACCAAGTCTTTGCTGAATTTATAAAAACTCTTCCTTTGTAGGTATCCCCCCCTTTTCATATTCCATGATCTAATTAATACAAGAATGCAAGGCTATAGAGTTGTCTTGAAAATTCTCTCCCTCAACATCAAGAGTTGCTAGCAATTCCTCTTCATAATCTATGAAATTCTTATCATTGTGACCCCATGCTACAAGGATTGCCAAGCAGTAATCTTCTCTAAGATAAAAAAGGTGTTGAATATCATTTAGTAATACATATCTCTTTTTGTTGATGAGATAACTAGGAAATATTGGGACACATTCAAGAGGACCTGTTTCGATCTCTGCACTCAACTCTATCTCCTTTTCTTCCACTTTTGTAATGTTCTCACTTTTAAACAAAGTAACATCAAATCCCTGCACTAACTGGTTCTCAATACCCCCCTGAAATATTTCCCCCTTCTCTTCAACTTCTTTGTCTTTGCATGTGATATCCTCTATCTTCTTGTCTTGTATTGTATCTAAAGAACAACTATCCATGTATTGAAGATATACAAGAAATCCAACATCCTTCTATACAAGAAGACATTGATGTTGATTCTGATGAAAATGGCAATCTACTTTCCACTTCTTGAATTCCTCATCAATAAGGCTAAACCTTGTTTACAAATTTGTTCTAGTAGCATTGGTAGCTTCCATTACATCACTATAATGGACAAATCCCTCAATATCTAGGCTTCCACATGTCTATCATAAAACTCCCTAAAATCCTTCAATATATCTTCAAGATACTTCAAGAGCTCTTGCAAATCAAAGAGAACATTGAGCATATCTTTGATGTAAATAAATCTAGATGAATTTTCAGTTGCATAACGAAAATCAAAGAGCTTTTCATCACAAGTATCCTCCAGATCCTCCTCCTCCATTCCCTTTAAAGAAAACTTCTTTTTAGTCATCCTGATCACTCACAAAAACAAATCCAAAAAACAAAAAATTAAAATTAGGGGCATAATATATCAATCCACATTTGCTAATATCCAGAAGACTAAAGAAAGATTGCTAAAAAAATTACGTCAAAACCTACAAGGCATTGCTTTTGAATTTTGACAAAATTAACATGTTTGTCATGTTAGAGATTTAGAAATGCAAGATGAATAAAGTGAATTCGCCCTTTATGTAGTAGAGAAAGCCAATTCACAGTTCATAAAATCGCATTTCACACGTCACTTCAACAAAGAAACCTGACGAATTTGCATTTAAAACATCCGAAAAAATTTAAAACATACGAATTCAAGGTGATCTCTTGATAATTTCAATGAAGAATTTGACATTTTCCAATGTGGGAATATCCTTATTTTTCCCCACACTATTCAAAATCATAAACTCTAAGAGAAATACCACAAACCTAGCTAGGGGCAATTGTGTAAAACTAGTTTCATAATATAAAATTAGTTTCATAATTCATAGTTCCTAAACTATCATGAAATGCTACAACAAACTTTCAAAACTATGTAAAACTAAGTAAAACCAATTTCTAATTTTTGCGTTTCATTATTTATTTTTTATTTGACATTAAAAACTCATGAAATGTGAAAATATTCTTTCAAAACCATTTGCAAATGGTAACATCGCATTTCATACGTCTGTGAATCATTTTGATCATCTTCAATGACTTGAAATTCAGGATTGGAGAGAAAAAGTGACAAGAAAAAGTTTTGTTACCTAAGATTTGCGGTCCCTACTCTACTGAGAATAAATGGTCTTTTGTTAGAATACGCATGGTTAAGCTTATGATGCTTACAAGATAAAATAGCTTATCGAAGACAAGACAGAATATGTGAAAGAAATATTAACATAAACCCGACCTTGAGTGTCATATATATATATATATATATATATATATATATATGTATGCATGCATGCATGCATGCATGCATGTATGTATGTATGTATGTATCTATACATACATACACACACACACACACACACACACACACACACACACACACACACACACACACACACACACACACACACACACACACACACACACACACACACACATATATGCCAACGGTCACCGCTCGTTTGTCCAAGATGTACAGTGCACAAATTAGGAGGAGCTTAAAATGAAAAAGAAAATGCTAAGAATTATCTTTTACCTCAAAAAATTGGAGCCATAAAAGCACAATTATACCAAAAAAAGAAGTGATACATGGCGCAACTTCCCATGCAAAAATGGTCTTCCCATTGCACGTGTGAAATTAACTACGCATTAGGGTAGCCACACGTGTAAACTAACATCCTTTTAAACCCAAATCTTGAATTGCAAAAGAGCTTTTTTGAAGACAAAGCTCTTTCAATGCTTGATCACACCAACACAACGCTAACTTGGTCACAATGCAAAGTTATTCTTCAACGCAAGGCGACTAAAGAAGGTTTCATCGCCCAGCATATGCGCCAAACCCTCGGAAATGTAAGTTCTTTGACAATTTTGAGGTTACTCCGCAACTCTTGAAAACTCTTGCCAAATTATACAAAAAACGCCCGACGTATGAAACACAATTAGTCATGATCTTCCAATGGACAAGAGTTCATTCACGTTTCATATGTCACTGAGAATGTAAGTTTCTTCAAATGGATTTTTTTTCCACGAATGGTCATGGCTTGACGAGTTTCTTCAAATGGAATTTTGTTCCACTAATACAAGTTTCTTCAAATAATTCAAAAAAATCGCAACATATGAAACACGATAAGTCATGGCTCTTCCCATGGAAAAGGCTTTTTTCACATCTCATACGTCACTGGAATGCAAGTTTCTTGATATAGAATCCTGGCTTAACAGAAATTGATGACACAGAAGGATACTTGTTGATAATAAGATGTTCTATTTTGAGACTTGTAAAAATTCATGACATTTATTATCTTTGATCAAATATGTATCCTAAAAAGGAGTGACGTGTGAAATGCGAGAAGGTGTTTGTTTCTCTTGTCCAAAAGGCCTCCTCACATTTCATACGTCTTTTACCTACATTATTTTATTCAAATTGGAGGTAGACTATGTGATTAGTGTTTGTTTGCCACTAGGTGATTTTAGATAACATTGCCAATATCTATCCTAATTTACTTGTATTATTTCTTTTCTTTGATGTTTCAGATGGCTAGAACAAAGGCCACTACAAGGAAGCAGAAAGTTGATCCCAAAGGTCTTGCCTCAAAGATCCATCAATTCTCCAAGCCTTCCAAATGTACAAGGAAATCAAAGCCAAGGAGAAGGTTCTCATAGCATATTAGATGCCTAAAGGTGATTAGAAGTGCAGTGAAGGCTCTGAATAATGCAATTTCAAAACTGCCTTTTCAGAGGCTTGCCAGATAAATTTGTGACAAGCATAGCCTTGATAGTTTTAGATGGACTAGGGCAACTATCAATTGTATTGATGAGGCTATAAAAGATTTTTTGATTGAGTTTTTTCAAGTTTCTTATATCTATGTTGCTCATGCACCTATGCTTACATGTACGGGATAAAGACATGATAATTCTTAGGAGATTGAGATACAGGTTTTCAAATATCCTTGAGCTAGGTCCCCCTTTCTAATGTGAAGGCTTTCAATATTTTAAATGTCCCTCCATATAGAAAGGAAAAACATGATACAGGTCTTAAGGTTGAAGATGTCACCCATGAAAAGAACAAAAGACAACATGAGAAAGAGGAAAAGGCCGCAGAAGAGCAGGTAGATAAATGGAGGCAGTATAAAAGAAAGAAGGAAGAAGAAAAGGAAGTAAAACAACTCCCATATTTTGAAGAGGAGTTATCTACCCTTCTTGAAAAATGGCTGACCCTAAGGGCTTCAATGTTTGTTGCTTTTTACCTGATGATATTAACAAAAGATCTGATATGGTATTTTTGGACTCTAATTGTGTTCAAATTCTCAATAATAAAGTGAGAGAAGTGAAGGACTCGATTCTTCTTGCTGGGATGAGATATAGTATTAAAAATTTTATTTTTACTCACTATATTTTTCTAGTAATAGACTTTCATGTTGATACTTAGTATCTCCATTACTTTGCTAGGTGTGTAATGCATGAACTCCCCTTTGATATACAACAAAAGATTGAGGTTCTTGATCCATCTATCTTATACTATATGAGGAGTGAGCTTGATGCAAGTGCATTTGACCATTGGTTCAATTCAATTGACTTTGAAACTTTGGAAGTTCTTCTAATTCCATACAATGAACAGTAAGTGATATGATATTTTGTTAGATTTTATGAGATCTTTTTTTGCTAGATTATTGAAATATTTTTTTTTCAATTCTCATTGGAGCCTAATTGGAATAGATTGTGTGGAGAGGCAATGTTTCCTCATTAATTCTATAAAACGAAGCCATGGAAATGCCAAGTTGTAAGTTATATAATCTAGGGTCTCCTTGATATTTAGGATTTTTTTTTTTTTGTAAGCACTCTAAATATTTTGATATTTCTTTTGTAATTACTCTAAATTTTATTACCTTTTTGATACAAAGCTGTAAAAGGATTGATTGAAGTGCTAGAAAAAAAGTCTCCCATGCCTTCTGACTTACTTGCAACAATGTAATATACACAAGTTGTGGTAAGTTCTTGATTAATATGGTTGGAATATAATATGAAAATTTATTCCAAAAACTACCATAAACAAGTTTCATAGTTTTACTTTATATTCTTGATTGTAGTGTCCTCATCAGGATGATAGTTACTCTTGTGGTTGGAGAGTAATTGTAAATGCCAGAAGATTGGTTCAATTTATTTATCTCAATGATGATAAAATTATAAAGGTAATGTGAAACATACTAAACTTTAAGATAGAGGTTTATTACAACATAGTCCATTGTAAAAAAAAAACAATAAACTAAAAATATTTTCTTACAAATGTATGATAGTTTACAAGGGATTGCTATACAAGTGAGCATGTTTGGTATATAAGAGCAAAGCTCATGAAGTACATAATGGTCAATTGTATACAACGGACAATAATGGACAATGGTGGGGGCTTGGACATTGAAGGAGAGGAGGTACATGTAACTATAGTAGGTGAAGCTATGCCTTCAACACCCAAGGCAACCAAAGCATCAAAGATAGGCAAAATAACTCCCAGAAAGGATGTCCCTTCTCCTAAGAAAAGTTCTTAAAAAAAGTAGCTTTGCCTCATTGATTGTAAGCCCTTGTATATAAGTCATGGAGATGGCTAACAAAAAATTACTGCAAAATTTGTACATGTATTTTATATTGATAACAAAGAGATCTTTTCTTCAATATCCTTGCATTGTATATTCTTCTCTCTCCTCATTCATATCTGTAAAAAAAAATATTACAAATGTTTATCAAAAAGTGAAATTAGATATACACCTAAGTGGATATAATATGATATAAAAACTTACTCGTTTGCTATTAAGTTGGAACACAAATGAGTATGGTAGTTCAATATCTTCATTCTGTAGTAAATCCATCCTCACTTGATGTAGCGTACATGATAAACTAACATTTAGGATTGCAATAATGTCCTCATCGTACCAAACATCAAGATCCTGTCAAGAAGTGGGTTGGAGAGAGAGGAGGAGAGAGAAGACTACAAAAGAGAGAAGAAAGAGTGCAAAAGAGAGAGAAATAGAGTGACGAGGAGAGAGAAAGACAATAAAGAGAAAGAAGCCATTGAAGCTCTGACCAAGGTGAGAGAAGAAGGATAGTAATGTATTAATATATCAAAAGATAGGAAAAATTACATGTCCTCTCCTTTTATACCAATGTCAATGTGACATGGCATAACATCAATGTTATTCACACACTAAATCCTTATTCTTCCCAGCTTCTTACAATCCATCCCATCCCAAAGGTTTTTGCCCTAAAAAACAAACTTATAAAGATTGGAAAAGAATGGATAGAATAGAGTACTACTATGTTTTTTATAGTTTTACAAATGGGAAAATGAATGGAAGATGACTAACATATGGACTAGAATAAAAGAACAAAAGTAAGCCTCAGCTAATACATGATCAGGAATGCTTCAAAAGTATATGGATCCATAAAGTCTTCAACTGATGAACCCAGAATTAAATAAACAGCTTCCTATGTAAACAGACCTTGTTGGATCAAATCTGTCATAACTTCTAGTAGAAGTGTCCAAAAGAGGCATGCCACATGTCAAAACCTAGCTCTTGAAGAGTACCCTATGTAAGTGGCTTAATTCTGAAAATTAGGCACAATAAAAACTATTCTAAAACAATGTGATGTCATGTCCTTGTCTGCACCAAAACTAGCTTCATAGTCAGTATGCTTCAGCCACCAATGTGTCCCTTAGGAAAGGAAACTCATCTAATATAGAATCAGGCCTCCAAGAAGCTTCCTCAAGTGGTAAACCTCTCTATTTGATCAAATATTCAATGATGGAACAAGATCAAAGTTTCTTCTCATGCTGACCTATGACAGCCTGTGGGATGTACTGAATAAGACCTTCTTCATCAATAGGTGGCAGCTCATTAATTGTATCAACAAGATCACCATAGAAAGGCTTAAAGTGACTAACATGGAAGACATTATGAATCTTTTTGGAAGAGGGTAGCTCCAATTTGTATGCCAAGTCGCCAATGCGCTTCAAGATCCGATAGGGTCATAAAATCGGTGAGCAAGCTTATTACTAGATCCATCTTTCAAAGTAGAGTACCTAGACTTAGGC
Source organism: Lygodium microphyllum (assembly GCF_053477565.2). Classification (NCBI taxonomy): domain Eukaryota; kingdom Viridiplantae; phylum Streptophyta; class Polypodiopsida; order Schizaeales; family Lygodiaceae; genus Lygodium; species Lygodium microphyllum. The sequence goes on from NC_141155.1 coordinate 104,478,180, forward strand.
ACCTTCACTAAAACCAATTCTCCTTCTTGGAACTCTAAAGGCCGCCTCTTTTCATCAGCATACATCTTCATTTTGTCTTGAGCTTTCCTAAGATTCATCTTACACTGTAAAGAAGGGTTTGCATTCTTTCCAACTCTTGTTTTCCATGAGGGTTGATTTTGAGTTGTTGTAGGCAAACTCAACCAAGTGTAACCAAGAATCCCATGAATTTTGGACATTATAACAGAAATGGTGAAGATAAGTTTCCAACCATTTATTTACCCTTTCTTTTTGTCCATTAGTCTGTGGATGATAGGCTGTAGAAGGAGCCAATTTAGTGCCCATGGATGTGAATACCACATGCCAAAATTTACTCATGAACTTTGAGTCTCTATCGTGAACAATCACTTGTGGTAATCCATGTAGTCTAAAAATCTAATCCATGAGCTGATTGGCCACTTGAGAAGCAATAAACTCGGTCTTAGTTGGAATGAAATGGACTTCCTTGGTGAGTCTATCCACCACTACATATATCTATTCCATCCCTTTTTGGTAGTAGGCAAGCCAATAATGAAATCCATGGTAATGTCAGTCCATTTACCAGTAGGAATGGGTGATGGCTGCAACAAACCACCTGGCTTATGGGTGTTGTCCTTATTCTGCTGACAAGGCATACACTTCATGAAAAAGTCCTTGACATATTTCCACAGCCCTTTCCAATAGAAAATTTTGTCGATCCTATCATAGGTCTTGAAAACTCCAAGGTGTCCAGCTAAAGGAAAAGAATGTAGTTCCTCCATAATTTTCAGTGTAAAAGAAGAGGACCTGGAAAGAATGACAATCTTACCATTTAACCAAATAAGGCAAATTTTAAGCTAATGATGTGAGTTATCTTCCATGAGACCTTGCTGTAATTTCTGAAAAATATGGATGAGCTCTTCATCCAAAAGATAAGCCTCCTGTAGTTCTTCAATCCAATCACTATGCAGCTTAGTCATTACTGAAACTTTGCAAGCCCACATATGAGAAAGAGAATCAGCCACTATATTGTTTTTACCCCTCATATGAGTGATGTCAAAATCATAATTTTGCAGGGTAGCTACCCACCTACGCTGCTTAGGAGTAAGATTAGACTAAGTAAGGAAATACTTAAGAACCATGTGATGTAAGATTGGACTAAGTAAGGAAATACTTAAGAACCATGTGATCACTCTAGACTTTGAATCGACTGCCATACAAATAGTGGTGCCATTTCTTTATTGCATGCAAGATAGCCAACATCTCTTGGTCATAAACATTCATGGTCATTTCTTTATCTATAAGCTTATGGCTTTCAAAGGCAACCACTCCATGCTCCTATAACAAAACAGCCCCAATTCCTCAGCCACAGGCATCACACTATGGTAAATTGTTTTAAGAAATCTGGGCATGCTAGAATAGGAGCGGAAGTAAGGAGTTCCTTTAACTGGTTGAAGCTCCTATTTGCAAGAGTATCCCAAAAGAAAGCTTCCTTCTTCAACCTTCAGCCAAAGGAATTGCAATAGCCGCATAATGCTTGATGAATCGGTGGTAGAATGAAGATAGACCAATAAATCCTCTAAGATAAGTAGTAGTAGTAGGTGCTGGTCAATCTTTTATACATTGCACCATCTTAGGGTCAACCTGTACCCCTTTTTCAATGACAATATGTCCCAAGTATTCCACTTTAGTCTGCATGAAAGAACATTTCTTCTCCTTAGCAAAAAGCCTATGATGTCTCAATACATCAAAAACCTTCCTCATGTGTGATAAGTTATCCTGAAGGATCTTACTATAAATCGAAATTTCGTCAAGGAAGACTAAGAAAAACTGAAAGAGGAAAGACTGTAAAATCTTATTCATCAGGCTCTAGAAGGTAATTGGAGGATTTGTAAGCCCAAATGGCATCACTAAGAAATGATAAAGCCCTTGATCAGTCCTAAAAGCAATCTTGATTTCATCACCCTCTCGCATGCGGATCTGATGATACCCTGACCTCAAATCAATCTTCGTAAATCATCAAGAAAATCATCAAGAAAATCATCAATCCTAGGTATTGGATACTTGTTCTTCACTATGATCTTATTAAGATCCCTATAGTCAATGCACATCCTGAAAGATCCATCTTTCTTTTTGACTAACAAAACTGGAGATGCATAAGGTGAAGAACTTGGTTCAATGAATCCCATCTCAGGAAGTTTATTGATTTTCTTGGCTACTTTCTCTCGCTCACACTTAGACAATCTGTAAGGTGGCTTATTTATTGTCTTTGAGTTGGGCTCCAAATCAATAGGGTGATCTACTGCTCTCTTGGGAGGTAATGAAGTAGACACCTCGAACAAATCCCTATACTTCTCAAGAAGAGCTGTCAAGGCTGGATGACTTGCTGAATTAATGGGCTGATCTTCCACCTCTTTATTCAAATGCAAAACAAATATATGTGAATGCCTCTTGTACTTCCTTTTGAGTTGTTGAATGGTGATAAGCTGAAAATTTGATCTACTAAGAATTCCTTGTAAATGGATGAACTGTTTATCGAAGATAAACTCCATATACATTTGTGAGAAATCCATAGTGATATTGCCTAATGTGATCAACCAATCACAACCAAGTACAATATCTATAGGCCCCATTTCCAAGGTAATTAGGTTTACTTTTGCTTCAAAATTTTCAGCCAGCTATAAAGAAACATGTGGGCATATTTGTGTGCTGATTTCTTTTTCACCATTGGCCACTTGAACTCTTATGGGATGCTATAAATCAGTGGGACGACGATTCAGCTTGTCCATAATGGACTTATTCACAAAACTATGGGTACTGCCACAATCTATCAAAATGAACACAATCTTTCCATGAATGTTACCCTTTATGCGAAGTGTATTAGGGCTCTTAGAACCTATCCAAGCACCCATGGTAAATGGAACAACTAATGGCAACAAGTGGCTCATGATAAGTCCCACATGGGTAAAAAAAATACTTCCACCTAGATCAAAAGGAAAAGAGTCAGCTACATCATAAAAATACTCTTGCCCAACTTCTTCTTCAAGATCATTTTCAGCATTAGCTGCAATTGCATTAGCTTCATCAATCTCATCTTCAGGATCCTCAAAGACTAACATACTTTGAAGTTTGGCTTTGGCATTTTTGTATACACACTTTGTGGCATGACCAGGTGCATACTTTTCCCCACACTTGAAACATAAGCCTTTTTCTTTTCTTTCTTTGTAGAGTTCCATAAGTCTAGGATTTCTTGCTGTCTTGAAATTACTTTGAGGTCTTGAAGCATTGAACAGTACATAAGTTGGCACTCTTAAGCCTCCACTTGGCGCATGATTACTGCCATTAATATTACCACCAACTTGTCTCTATTTTTAAAACAATACTTGGCTATCCAAAACTAGGTTGAAATAAAGACTCTCTTCTATATTTCCTTCCATAGTGCTCTGTAAGCTCAATAGCTTTAAAAATCGAAGTAGGATTTTGTGCAATGACACTAGCTGATAAGGATGGCTCTAAGCCATACATGTACTTGTGGAGCTTGGACTCATCATTGACGCTCATCAGTGATGCTCTCTACATACATGGTTAGATTGAGAAATGGTTAGTGTACCCTCTTACACTTAGGTCTCTTTGCTCTAAACCATATCATCTTCGTGCCAATTTCTCTTTTTCAAGAGGGGAGACAAAGACTTTAGCCATAAGTGTCTTGAAAGCTTCCCAATTCTTGACAAGTATGTTTCCCTTTTTAATATACATCCACCAAGTATGCACAAATCCCTCCAAGTGCGAGGAAGAAAAATGAATCTTCATGTCATTAGTTTTAGGAAATATGTCAAAGTAAGATTCCATTTTGGAGATCCACTTCTCTAAATTAGATGGTGAAGTTGACTGACCATTGAACTTGGCCAAAATGATCTTGTCTTTCAGCTCTCTTTCATGGAAGGATTGCCATCCCAAAATAGAGTGATCATGAGTGCTAGGCATTGAATCCCCAAAATGGGATGGAAATCTCCCAATAGGAGGCTAAGAACCACTATGAAACCTTCATGTCGATAGAGGACCTCTAGAGAGTTGGGTATTCAGTCCAAAAGCTTGGGAGTTGGCACCATTCAAACTACCCAAATAGTCATCATGCCTTTGTGAAGTCTCACCTACTTCATATTGGCTATTTGGGATACCCCTTCGTCTAATAATTCCATGACCTTGACCATTTTGGTTAGGTGGCTGAAGTGGGATTGAGGGCTCACTGTTTGAATAAGCTTTCTCCTTTGCTTCTTTAGATCCCATTTGCATTTGCATCCATTGGGAGAATTGAGCCATTATTTGGGCATTAGATTCTACTAACTTGTTAATAGAAGCATTTTTTTGAGTAGTTGAATCCACTAATTTCTCAATAGAAGACTTTGTTTTATCAGTAGATAAAACCATATGCTCCATTCTTGATAATAGGTCCTCATGCAGTTGTTGATACCTTAGTTCATGTGCACACAAGGTATTATTAAGTGCATGTTTTTGAGGCTCTTTAGGGCTCTCTTTGGGTATATTATCTAGCATAGAATCTCTAATTTGTTGAGCATAATTATCCTAGACCTTATTTTTTCCTTTATGCCCTACCATAATAGTACAATCCTACAGTACCCCCCATAAGAAAAATGGCTATAACTTGGGCTAGGAAACTTTGATTCCAAAATTTTTAAATTCAAATCATAGCCAAGGATGCTCTCTTTAAGATGAGATATAGCATGCTATAACAGGTTTAGGATAGAAAATTATGCAATTCATTGAGTCTAAATTGTCCAGGTCTGCACCCTGTTTCCACCCTGTAAGGTAAAATAGTAATCCCAAATGGCTACCAAACCTGATAGAAGGCTAAGTAGGACCTGTGGGCACCTTGTAGTACTTACACATGTACTTTAGTAATGAATTTTGTACCTGTAAGGACCTACAAATACCCTGCAGTGTCCTGTAAAGTCCCCCTTTTGCTCTTGAAGGTACTCGAGTCTTTGGAAACACTTCAATCTTCAATTCTTCACTCATTGTACCTGTGTGAGCGATAAAATGATAGGACACGTTCCTTACATAGGCTCTAAATCACTAGGAGGTGGGTAAAGTTCCCCCGGGGTCAGTTGATTGCACCCCTTTGAGATCTTCAATAGTGAGGAAGGCTCACCTCTCTTTTGTCACAGTATCTCCCCTGGCATCCACCTTTTTCCTCGGTGAGTATATCAACATGGTAGTAGCATTCTATGCTAATCAATTAGCATGAAATGCATTTTTGAAATATTCATTCATCCCCTTTCATGAAATGCAATTGGATGGAAATTTTGAAAGATCGGACAGGAAGAGAATCTTATCAATGCAATTCAATGACTCATTGACTGCTAGTATTTACCCTTTTACAATATTTCAGCTTAGGTAAAAGAATTTCAACCAATCAAATCAAGGTTATGCATCAAACTTGGTAAATGATATATATGATGAAATATGATTGAATCAATGTTGAAATTCAATGAAATGGGTTCTGATTAATAGTAAGAACGCTAATCTCTGATCTATTTATTAATTCAAAGAATTAATTGATCAATAATCTCTCATCAACAAATGGAAAAGCATAAGTAAGTGGATTATTGAGAGATTTCATAGATTAAGCAAGAAAGATACCTTGATTAAGCTTGAAGAAGATGGTAGATGTCAGCTCCAATCCAAATAATGGAAGAATTCTCCATAATCCACCATACAGCTTGAAAGATCCATAAAATCAGTCCATATAAGCTCCAATATGATCAAATCCGTGAAGAATCAATGCCCTGAGCTTGCTTGAACACTTGAATACCAAAGATTCAAGCCTCTTGAAGGAAAGCCCCAAAATAAACCTTTAGTATGAGCTCCAATATCCTCCATGAGTTGAAATCCTTGCAATGTCTTCAATCTTGGAGTCCATTCAGCTTGTAAATGGTACTAGGGAAGCCTTGAAAGTCAGGAAGATCCAGAGATTGAAGAAATTTGAGTTTTGAGGTTTGTGGCTATGGCTGCCCTGCTGTGTTTTAGGGTTTTTAGTGAAGAAGATAAAGATCAAAGTTCCTTTCTTGCTGAAAGTTGCGGAAGATATGCTTGATTGAATGCTTCAGAGAGTATGCAACCAATCTGTAGGAGATATACAGCAGATGAAGGAGAGGATTAAATCAAGGAATTCAGCACATTTTTTGGCGCATTTTTCAGACAGTTTGCTACTCCTGTCACTGCATAAAATCCCTGACCATGGTACTCAATCTGATGAGCAGGAGATAAGGGATCTTTGCCCCATAGTTTGGCTGAGAAGAATGGTCAGCAAAGAAGGATCTTGAAGGATTTCTTGGCAGCCACCATTGAAGCTTCAGGAAAAAGCTTGGAAGAAAGAGAAATATGTGAAATACGCGGGATCTAGAGCATGGCAGATACGAAAGCTATGGAGGTTAAAAGAGGAAAAAGAAACTCATGAAGACATTGACTCTCAATAGGACAAATGTTTACACAAGTGAATTAGGTTCCAAGATTGAGACTTGGACTCATAAACACAATCTTGTGTATTGACAGTGACATGACACTTTACTGGAAAGAAAAGAGTACTATCATTGCATTAGAAAAAGAGTGCAAGTACAATGCTTTATAGGATTTGAGTGGTGGTACTTTCTCCTACTGTGCATATGGGATTCTGACCCTGAGCCCTCATTGATCCTCACAAAGGGACTGAAGTAGGTGTGATTGCAAATATCTCAACACCCCTCCTCAATCACAACCAAAAGTACAAAGTGTGTAGAGGCTTTAGTGAAAGCAACACCTACAAAGTGTGGGCACACCATAAACATGGCAAAACACCAGAGGCTGTCGCAATAAAGGCTAAGTGTGGCTACCACAAACATGATGGACATCCAAAGGTTGTAGCAGGGGCCTCACAAAGTGTACAGAGGCTAAAGTACAAGGATAACTAAGGAGTTTACAAGTTTATGTCTGAGGCATTAGGGCTAGGAAATACATAGCTAAAAAAGTCTGTCTGAATAGAAGGACTGATGAGGTTTGTCCTTCTCCTGGTGGTCTTCTTCTTCTTCTTCTTCTTTTTCTCCGTTTTCTTCTTCTTCTTTGACTACAACTAGATAGGCCTTTTGGGACCTCTTTCTGGCGTGGCAAAACTTCTCGGTGTGTCGGGTCCTTCTGTAGAAATCACAGAAGAGCTAATCCTTCTTGCCTTTATACCTGTTTCCAACATATAATTCATGCTCATCTCTAGAGGTACTTGGTTCTTCCTTAGTTTTTAGCTTCTTTTCCTCCTCTAACAGTGATGCCTAGATATCAACAAGTTCAGGGTTTGGCATATTAATTAGAGTTGTTGATACATTATTATATTCAGGAGGCAAACTCTTAAGTAGAACACTGAAGCAAACATCTTCGTTCATTTTAATGTTGATTCCTGTAAGTTGGATTAGAAGTCCTTCCATGTAATTTAGATGTGTGGCAAGTGATGTGCTGGACTTCATTTCAAGCCTGAAAAACTCAGTTAGGAGACCATACTTTGATGATTTAGACTGTGCACCAAACAAAGTGTCAAGTCTCTTCCATGTATCCTATGAAGTCTCACAGTTATCCACATGGTGGATATAGCTGTCGTCTAGCTCCAGTTTGATAATGGCCTGAGCCTTATCATTGTTCTTTTGCCAAGTGATAGCAAGATCCGCATCACGAGGCTTCTTTTCTTTTCCAGTGATAATGGCCCAAAGGCCCTTCTTCATCAGGATCAGTTTGATGCGGGTCTACCAGGTATGAAACATGACTCCTTTGAAACGGGCAGTTGGAGAATCTTTGCCCATATTCGACTTGAGAGACCAATAGCAAATCAGCTTCAGACTTATCAAATTTAAGTAGCAAAAGAGTTGGTTGAGATGTGTCAAGAGACAAAAGTGTTTAGATCACTAAAAATGAGTGTCAATACCCTGAGTCTTTCAAACCTGCAAAAATCCTTCAAGTTCTTTTAGATCCAGATCTTCCCCTTCTTGATTTAATGCTAGGACCTTCAGGTCTGAGTGGCTGTGGGTTGTTCCAGTGGTAGAAGAGAGAAAATGATGAGATTTTTAAGCTTGGTGAAGTTTGGCTATGGTTGTCCTGTCAAAACAGGGACCAGTGAGACTGGCAAATGAGCTCCCACGAGCTTCACAAGTCGAATCTGCTCAAACCCTTTGAGATAGAAGACCGTCACTAATGGTTCTAACTCTCCTTAAGAGGGTTTGTACTCATTTTTCTCGAGTTGAGAGATCTAAGCCTTCAAAGTGGTTATTGTCAAAACTGCACCCAAATTTGGAAAAATGCAAATGCCAGGCATGTTGTGCATCAATATCCTTGATTTTTGTGCCAATAAGTTGTGGCTTGACTTGAAGAACAACTCTCGAGAAGAAATCTTGAAGAGCTATGGCCTAGTTGATGAGATATGGTTGCTCCAATAGAGGTAGGTAGGTGCTGTCCACATACACAGTTATGGCAGCAACTCTGAAAAGAGGCAATGCTGAAGCTATAGTTGCCCAATCTCAATGGTTGAGGTGCCAAGGAGGAGCTCTAAAAGTAGAGAAACACTTCTCCAGAAGGAAGTTCAAAGAGATTTGGCTTTTGGAGAGGGATATGAAAGCTTCAAGCCGATAGGGTGTTGCTGGCTATGGTTGCCATGGAAGCTTCATTGAAGGTAGGAATGCAAATGAAGTTGGAGATAGGGTCTAGTACTCAAACTGAGCTAAGCAAAGATGGAAAGGAGCTGAGAGGAGTGAAAGGAGTATTGGGCCATACTCAACTGAGCTCTGATACCATGTGAAATACGTGGGATCTAGAGCATGGCAGATGTGGAAGCTATGGAGGTTGAAAGAGGAAAAAGAAACTCATGAAGACATTGACCCTGACTAGGACAAATTGTTACACAAGTGAATTAGGTTCCAAGATTGAGACTTGGACTCATAAACACAATCTTGTGTATTGACAGTGACATGACACTTTACTGGAAAGAAAAGAGTACTATCATTGCATTAGAAAAAGAGTGCAAGTACAATGCTTTATAGGATTTGAGTGGTGGTACTTTCTCCTACTGTGCATATGGGATTCTGGTCATGAGCCCTCACTGCTCCTCACAAAGGGACTGAAGTAGGTGTGATTGCAAATACCTCAACAAAAGAGAAGCTCCTTTTGAAAATTAACTACAATTTAACTCTCAACTAAGCCCGATTAGCTCCCATTTAACCTAGTTACCTCCAGATTGCATGAAAATTTGATGACGACCTACTACTTTAGCCTCCCATTGCTATATCTAACCTTGAAGATCTCTAGATGTAGTCTCATGCTAACTGTAGATGGTCTGCAACCCTCTACTAGTCATTGTCTTTGCCAAGTACTTGTTTGAAATTGATTTTGATAGAGAAAAATTGGATTGAAATAGAAGGAAAAATGGATAAAAGGCCAATGCTCTGATACCACTTGTCAAGAAGTGGACTGGAGAGAGAGGAGGAGAGAGAAGAATGCAGAAGAGAGAAGAAAGAGTGAAAAAGAGAGAAATAGAGTGATGAGGAGAGAGAAATACTAGAATAGGAGAGAGAAAGACAAGAAAGAGAAAGAAGCCATTGAAGCTGTGAACAAGGTGAGAGAAAAAGGACAGTAATGTATTAAAGTGTCAAAAGATAGGAAAAATTACATGTCCTCCCCTTTTATACCAATGTTAGTGTGACATGGCATAACATCAATATTATTCACACACTAAATCTTTATTCTTCCTAGCTTCTTACAGATCCACTATATGATCTTTGCTAAAATTATCAAGATTTTGGTCTAAAGCAACTAGACTACCACCAGCATAATGCTATCTACTATAATAAAAACTAAGGATGAAATTTTGAGTAGCAATCATATATTTACAAGCTATAGAGTCTTGATCTATCTTACATATATTTTTTCTTTCTATCCTAGTGTCCCATCCCTCATCAACAAATTGTATAACATGATCATATGTTAGTCTCTTCATTGAAAGCATGGCCTTTGATCTTCTTACCTCAGCATTAAAAATAAGTCAACAAATATATTAATAGACATGAACAAAGTAAATTTGCTTAGTCTATTTGAGATACTAGGCTTTAATGCTCTCTCTATATCTCAAAAAATATTTTACATCTATAGCCCTCACTAGTAGTTGGACTTGGCAAAGGCCACTCAAAGCTTGAAAAATTAGGCAAAGGAAGGGGGGATATTGATCCCCATTGGCTATGGTGCATGGGGACAATATAAGAATGGTCATAGAGGAATATTCCATTCTCTGCAAGCTCTGTCTTCTTTCTACCTGTGTACATCTCTTCTCCAATCAGGCCATGCATCACATCAATCACATCAACAATAGACTCCACCGGTTGCCATTCCTCAAGATTAGAGGGATAGACATCTACAAGACAAATGAACAAATGTTATGTTTGTCCAAGTCAAGAAAGGAAAGACCTTAAGAATCAAATCCTTACAATTTGATTTATGCATTGGAGGTTTGAACTTCCAGGTTCCAAATATAGCTCTCCATGCATAAACACATATTGCACAAGAACCTCTTTTATGCTATTCTTATTTACTTCAAGCTTAAAATCTCTAATCCTACCCTTCCAAGTAGAGATGAACGAGCTCTCATATCTTCGCCTTTTCCCACATTTTGCCTGTAGCATAGTGATCCAATTGCCTTTGTTGCTAATAATTATAGGAATCCATCTTCCATCTTTTTGGAATGAGTTAAACATCGATATGGATGTGATTTGGGAGCTTGGACACCTTGTTGAAGGTTGAATTTCTATATCCATGGTGCACACACACACACATAGAGAGAGAGAGAGAGAGAGAGAGAGAGAGAGAGAGAGAGAGAGAGAGAGAGAGAGAGAGAGAGAGAGAGAGAGAGAGAGAGAGTGAGTGAGTGAGTGAGAGAGAGAGAGAGGACTAAGCTACCACAACGGAGGGAAAAATATCAGAGGGATAAAAGAAAGGAGGGAAAAAAAAGTGCAAATCTCTTTATTAATTTGAATTTAGATTAAACATGTCATTATCATTAATCCAGACATATCATTAAATAAAAGTGGTCGGGACTGTATATCATTAATATAAACATTATCATAATCACAAATATAAGAGACTAAAAATAGATATTGATAATACAAAGTCGTAATATCGTGTGTGTGTGTGTGTGTGTGTGTGTGTGTGTGTGTGTGTGTGTGTGTGTGTGTGTGTGTGTAAAATTATTATTATTTAAAAAATAAAACTTCAGTTACGAAGGCTCTACGCCTATTGGTCTAAGAGCACTCTCTCTCTATCTCCTAAAAGGCATTTTCGAGACCTCAAAACTCCCCTAATGTACAATTTTTACACATTTTTTACATACAAAAGGATCCCATATAAGTGGGTTACTTATAGATTGAGTAAAAAAGGTTTATGCTTTATTAAGAAAAAATTCACAAATAAGGATATTTATGAATAGGCCTTGAATGTATGTGATATAGAGGATATACATATAGTGGATTACTTAGGGTTTTGAGTAAAATGGTGACTTGGGTTGATGCAAGTGTTGCAATTATGGAAGGTTCAATGCTCTCATAGATGTATTGCAAGTATTTTGAATTAGGGATAAGAGAAACCTCGTGTACCATTGGTTGTGGAACAATTGCTAGCTCAATTGTGATCTCATTTGGTTGTTGTCGTGTTCCCAATTGCACAGATGCATTAAGTATGTGAGACAAGCTCATCCTATTCTTTGTACAACTTATCTTGTGTTGCTTTCACCCATTCTTTTTCCTTATTAATAGTAGCTAGCTATTACACTAGATCAGGATATGCATTGTCCTTAGCAATAGTGTCTTTTGCAGTTTGTGCTTAGTGGGTCCACCTATAAGAAATCATCTATGTCACATGCATTCAAAGGATATTAAGAAATACCCTTTCTTTACATGATATAAGGCCTTAAAATGACCCTTTTACTTTACTAAAATTATGGATTGTTTTCAAATTTTGATTTAAAAATCCATTTTATAAATATAATCCTATGAATTTTACTAAATATAATACCCTTTCTTTTGAGCTCACATGGTATCTTACATGTTCTATAAGGTGGACTCCCCAGGGGTGTGCGTTGTTGTTGTGCCACTTTCTTCACTAGAGACTGGAGTGCTTGGTGGGATTGAAGAGGGGCCTTTGCTCTTAAGTTTGAGTTAAGTTCTCTTTCTCCTTTTCTTAGCACTCTTTCTACCAATTACTAAGTTATTTATTGTCATATTGCCTATGATAATGTCTCCCCCTACTTTGCTTTTTCTGTGAGTAATAGCTTGCACTATAATAAGAATATTATATTCATCATTGATCATCTCCATTACAAATAGACTTAAAGATACTAAAGGCACAATGAACTCACTATTGCTTCCTTGCATTATGGACAGTAAGAATATACATTTGTGATTCTACATTCCAAGAAGTGCTGATCCATTTCTTTCCCCTTAGCTTGCACTAACGTTTGTGGGAATCTTGAGGATATGTATCATGGTTTGCCACAAGTCTTGCCACAAGTCCAACAAGTGATAGGGTCCCTAGTAGATGGTACTCTTCGCTCATGGCCTCGCCCTAGCATCATAATCAGAATGAATCTATAATCCTTAAGGGTTGGATGGCCATCTCCATCATAGAAAATAAAGGGGTTCGTGTATTCATCCTCTTCAATGGGTTCCTCAATGAAGTGGATAGGGGCATTGCTAGGCAGATATGTGATGATGGGGGGTCTAGGTATTCCTGAAGATTTATTTCCACCCTTTGCACTATTGCTCGATGTTCATGAGGGGTCAAAAATGTCAACTATTAGCCAAGTGATGGTTGTCTCAGATAATTGGCACCTCGTTATAGTATTGATTGGAAAAATTAGGACCAACAAGCCTTAATGGAGCTTTGCAATATGTATCTTCGTAACCAAAACATCCACAATTTATGCACATCCTTGGTGGTGTAGAGTACTTTGAAGGGAGATGGACTCCAACATAGTACATGCACTCCATGTTTTGGTGATAAGGCTTTGATACTTTTAGAGACTCTGCCATCTTAAGAAACTCTTGATGGTGCTTATTGACATCAACTATTAATTTTAGTGTCTCTTTATTCTCCATATGAGTTTGTCTTATATGGCTTTCTTGGGGGAATCCTATCATTCATTTGTCTCTATTGTGTTCTTTGTGAAGTTCATCCATATGAATAGCCTTATTGATGGTATCATTTGCTGACAGCATGATTTAGCCCAGATTTTTCAGCTAAGGTCTCATAAATCCTTTCATCGAGGATGCCCTTAATGTAGGCTTTTGTGACTGCCTTGTATGTAGGTCTCTCTATTAAGGGGTGTATAGTTACTGACCTTAGAGATGTAATCTCTCATGCTCTCCCCGTCCTACTTTGTGATATTCATCAACTAGACAATGAGGTTGTCTCCATAGCCAATTTTAGCAAAATTCTTGATAAATGAGTTTTTTAGTAGTATGAAGGAGACCTTCTTCGTGGTGTCTAGACTCTTGAACTAGGTGTGTCCTTTTTCACCTAGGCAAAGCTCATGCACTTTCTTGGCATCCTCACAAGGTTATTTGTCTCATATACTTACTCAAATTGTTCTATGAAACTGTAAGAGTCATCGGTATTTGCCTAATTGTTTGGCCACTAAAGGGATCTTTGATTGGTCTCTATGGGTCAATGTGCTTCCTATCCCAATCAAAATGGTTTGTGCAATATGTCTTCTAACTTGGAGCACATATGACAAGTTAAATAGTCTTCATTGCACATTATGAGAGAGAGAGAGAGAGAGAGAGAGAGAGAGAGAGAGAGAGAGAGAGAGAGAGAGAGAGAGAGAGAGAGAGAGAGAGAGAGAGAGAGAGAGAGAGAGAGAGAGAGAGAGAGAGAGAGAGAGAGAGAGAGAGAGTCTTGTGATGAACCAGTTGAACCTGCATTGAATAATGTCCTACAGATATTATCCATTTCTACTAGCATGGTAGCAAGCTACAACTTCGTGTGATTGTTGAGATCAACTAGGTGGTTAAGGGCAAGGTTCCTTGTCCTTTTAGCTCTATTAGCTTTCATTGTAATCCTTAAGAGTCATGGTTGAAACATCATAGCTCATATATATCATATGTGTGAAATGTATGAGTTCTCTTTTGTGCATTGTTTGGTTTTGTTGTTTCTATTTTGTTTTGTCTGTTGGTGAGGTTTATCTTTTTATTGGTTTGGTTGTTTTGGAAGAAATTTAAAAACAATTTTTTTTTGTATTATGTTGTGTGTGTGTGTGTGTGTGTGTGCAATGAATGATTGTGGACTAGTGCAGTGCCATGCATGTATATAGGTGTGTAAGGCCAAAAAAAATTGCAATGTCACTAGGATGTAGTGAGTTTACGATGATTATTTGTGGATGCATATAGGTGCACAAGGGTTATGCATAGGCACACTCACATAAGAATAAGTGATCATGAGGATATATGAATGCACATGCATAACTACATATTTGCATTAATGCTCACACGTATTCAATTTGTGCTTGTGAATGCTCCTAAGTTATTGTACATGTGCACAGTGCTAGGTGAATGTGTAATTATGTGCACTAAAAATTTATTTATGCAAGGTGAAAGCACACTGTTCATGGGTATTTAACGAATTATGCAAGTCTACTTATGTGCAACATGATATCTTATGTGTAGAAGAAGAACTCTAACTAGTGTGAATGTATGTGCACAATGTTCACAAGCATGGATGAGCTTTCTTAAGTTCCCATGGATGCACGCTAATGCATACAATCACATGTATGATTGATAATGTTTACTTATGCTTAAGGGTGTATTTAGGTGTATGTTAGTGTGTAGTGTGTCTTTTTGTGTTGTCCTATTGTATGATGCAAAGTGGATGATTTATGAATGTGTAGATGTGTGTGTTGAGATACATTATGTGTGTAGTTAGATGCATTGTAGGTGTGGATGGATGCACTATATGCAAGTGGATGCACTAAGAATGTAGATGTATGCACAATATGTGGCATGTGGTGATGTATGCACTATGTGCTATATGGATATGCAATGTGTTCTCAATGTGTGCCTATAGGTCGATGCACAATGTAGGCGGATGCACGCAATAGGAGAGTGGATGCATTGTAGGTCTATGGGTGCATAATGGATTTGTGAGTTCCTAAGGTATGTGTTGGTGGTTGCATAGTACACATTGGGAACACTATGAGTTGGATAATATGAATGCACTATCTGTTGCTATGGGTGCACTAAGCGGTGTGGATGGATGCATGGATACACACATATTACACTAGTGAGTCATCAAAGCACCCTAATCTTCTCTATACTTCCTACTATCCTCCCTTCTAGTAGGTTGGATATGGGTAGTCGGGAGTGCAATATGTGGAGTCAGTGTGTATTGTGTAGTGTCTATGTGTAGGTAGATGCACTATGTAAATGAGTGGGATCCATAGTGCTATGCATGTGTGCTACTGGTGAGTGCATAGTGTGTGTAGCTGTATGCACTATGTGCAGGTGGATGCACACAATGGATGAACTATGTGTAATTAGATGCACTATAGGTGTGGGTGGAGGCACTATGTGCACTATAGAAGTAAGTAAATGAGTGCAAAATGTGTTCATTTGTGCATGGTTGGAAGCAAATACACACATGTACCTCCAAGGTTTCCTCTTCCTACTTCACTTCTCATTGTCCTCCCTTCCTAGCAAGTTGGATTTGGGTTATGAAGAGGGAGAAATCTGCTACACATATACACTGTGTGTGTGAGGCAATGGGACCCTTTAAAGAGAATAGATGGATACACATCATAATAGTGGGTGGATACACTAAGAGTGGATGCACACAATGGATGAATGTATAATCTAGTGAACCTATGGTGTGTGTCACATAAATGCTCCATTGGTTAACCTCTCCCTTCCTCACTCCCCTACGATCTTTCCTTCTAATAGATTGGATGTTGATTTGAAGGAGAAAGGTCTCTAGATACACCCCATTGCCTATGTGCTTTTTATGTGTGCATAGTGTATGCAAAACAATAATGTATATGTCTATGGGTGTATGCTACAATGTGTATCACAATGGAGTGAATCTTTTACAGTGTGCGGGGTGTGTCATGACATGGGTGTTTGTGTAACTAGCATACACAAGTCATTCAATGTATTGTGTGTGGTCATCAACCAAGGAATTTAAATGTAATATCAACATGCATGCATGCACCTAGGCCTAGGCAATAGTGCATCAAAGATTCAATTTGTCTTGCCACTCTTACTGATCCCCCCTCCTGGTAGGTTGGATGGTTGAGTGTGTGAGAAGGTAGCCTCTATGCTTGCACAACCGCACTTGGGTGCATATGCATGCACACATATAGTGCTACACCAAGAGGAAAGATTCTTTTTCCAATTACATAGAAAGATTGAAAAGAAAAATTCTTTTAATATAGAGAATCTTACTAGCAATAACAATAATTCCACGACACGAACAAATGCTCGTACATTAAATCATTCATGCATTAAATATTTTCCTTTCATTGCACACACCAAGACTCAAATAAACACACATGCTGCATTTAATGACTACCCATATGTAGTACATAGGTTGTTAAAGGCCCTGCTATCAAAGGCCCTCCCTTCTTCCCATTGTGCATTATTTCCCCACCAAGAGGATGATTGAGTCACATGTGGTTATGGGGGTTCCTTTTTGACAACTTATGCTTCCATGAGTTTATAAAATTAATGCTCTACACAAGAGTTTTTGGTGCATACCTATTGTAGTGTGATAGTCATGGTGGTGGTGACAGGGTAGCTCTTCTTATTCCTAAAGGTGGCCACAATTGGCACCAAAGAAAGATGATGGCTCACTACCCCTGATTAGTAGTAAATAGAGTGCAACCTTGCTTAGGATGTCGATGATCACATGTTGCTCATATTTTCCATTGAAATCAACAAATCGGGTGCAATTTTGTAGGGAATCAATGATTTGATATTGTCCCTATTTTACATAATTAGTAAGAGAGGAAGGTGCCAAATTGCTATAGGTGAAGGAGATTATCATCTGCCCACATTTTAATAACAAAGAAAAAGCAGGCATGAGTAGTGGGCAATACACAAGGAGATGATGATGGTAATCATGAGGTGGAGATACACAATGCTTATTATACTAAGCAAGGAGTGGAGTTACTTAAAGCAACAATTTTCTTTTCTTACTTTGATTTTCTTTGCTTTTCTTAAACATTCTTACTTTAATGTGAAAGAAATCTTGCAAAAGCAAGCAGCCCAAGCTTCTCAATCTCCACTATGCAGAGGGCATCTTTGTCTCAATGCAAGGTGATAATTTATTGCTATTACTACCACTAAAAATTTTAAGTCAAAAACCATTACTATCATTCTACCATAATTTTATCCAAATAGATAGCTAAATTGCTAAACATAAATCTAATTACTTGGAAGTATTTTTTAGTTGGTATAGGTGTCCCCTCCTATTCCACAACCATGAAGCATGCAAGCGACTTTTGCGGTCAATGCATCCTTTGTCCCAAAAATGAAACCAAAATGTTAGGCTACACACACTCAATATATTTGGGGTATTTGGAAGCACTTGTATTATTTCAAGAGCCTTGATCACTTAATTGGAAACTACCTCTCATGTGGCCTCTTGTACACAGTCACAACATCCATTTATAATGAGTGCATAAGCATACCTTAAACAATGAAGGGTCCTCACAACACACTACACCATCGAAGATGCATCTCCTAGGTTCTCAAACCCTCTATGGCCTTTGTCATACTAGAGAAGAGCATGCTAAGATATGAAAGAGTGTGAAAATAGATGGAGGCTTCATTCTCTTGGTCCCTCACCCTCAATCTCTCACTTGCTCTCAACACAACACACACACACACACACACACAACTCTCTCTCTCTCTCTCTCTCTCTCTCTCTCTCTCTCTCTCTCTCTCTCTCTCTCTCTCTCTCTCTCTGTGTGTGTGTGTGTGTGTGTGTGTGCAAAAGCAAGAATGCAAGAATCAAAAGTTAACACATTAAAAATAGTCATTTCCATTATTTTTCAACCTTTTTATACACAAATCCTAGGGTTAGGGTTTTGTCTATGCCCTTAGGCATCCTACCTATCCTTTATACCAAAGACTAGCCTTCTCCCCTTGCACACACTGAAATCCACATTTCTATGTTGAGTGTAAACAAATTTGATTACAATTTGCACGGGAGAGGGAGCCTAACTCTCGTTTATAAGAATGATTTTTTCTCTCAAGGCATAGTATTTTTAAAAAATTTGAGGCTTCCTTTTGCTCTTTTTTTTCTTTAGGTATTCATGTCTAGTTGACACCTACCAAGAGAGCTATTATAACAAAAGAAGGAATAAATAAGGTAATTGTACATTGAGTGGGAGAAAAACATAACAAAAATGCCATACAATCTATTCTATATATTATTTAGAGATTTATTGTAACGTGCCCATCTTCGACTACCTAAGAACGCTTTAGCAGTCCGTCGAGAAATGAATATAAGCGTCATCGGCCGGAACTCCCATGGAATGTTCCAAGGTTTATCGCCTAGGATCTCCCAAGTCTGCCTCATAACGGAACATTCGTAGCTAAACCCACTAGGATCGACTTGAAATCTAGGTTCCTAGGGGTTAGAGTCTCCTAATTGCATTCTATCGTCGGGTCCTGGACATCCTACTTTACGTAGGGATATCCAAGCCGAAGCAAATCCATACTGCACTTGGTTCAAAGCGCATGGGAAATGAGAGGGATGCACTACTCAACCTCTCTACCCATAAGGCATAGTCCCATTCCGGTCCCCATCCGGTTCTAATCTAATATTACCTAAAGATTGTTCGTCTCTAGAACCTTGCGAGAAGCCTCCCAGCTCTCTGGGACCACTCTTCCATAGGACGGACCTGTTAGGGGTTCCGCCCACCCACTTCCCTCAATGGGCATTCTTTAGTTACCTAATTAGGTCCTATCACATTTATGTGGGACATTTAAAAACAGATTCCCTAATTAAGCCTTTCAAGAAACAGGGTTCGTTTGCGTAACTTATGGCATTGATATAAAAACAGTTCGGACAAGTTCTTTGGAAGTAAACTTTATATTATCATCTTAATTGAAATACAATTCTTTTCCAAAAGGGATGGATTCTGTGATCCGTGAGGATGCGTCTTATTTCCTCCAAGTATCCGCCCTTGCACTAGTAACAGGGCCTCGAGATTCTATCCCGAGTTACGTAGATTGTTTGAGTAGGACCCAGAGGCAAGGAATTTACAGCTAGAGCCCCCCTGGCATCCAAGCGTCCTCCTACATTCAAACTAACCTATAGAGAGACCTCTCATGGCGGGTTCGGTTCATGTTTCCGTCACGATTATTTGGAACCCCCTTGGCTAGGGTTGGTGGCTAGCTAGGGGTAGCTTGGCTTGCCCTCCTTGAACTCAACCTGATTTATTATTCAATTTCCCGTTGTGAGCTTGAGTCATTCATTCCTTTCACAAACATTGAACCTAGATTTACAAGCACAAACAAACAGTGAAGGCGAGTGCTCTCAAGACATCTGCCAAAGTGGAGTCCTCGTCTTTTACGCTAATGTTGCCTTTCTTGATCATTCCTACCTTGGCGTCATTTTCCATTATTTCCCCGGGGATGGGGAATACCCTCTGCTTGACCTCACTACTATGTATTAGGGTAGGGCAATTTCACTATAGTTTTAAATGATGGCTTCCCTGGGTTACTATCCTTTGATCCCCCCTCTCTTAAGATCTTAGTCTAGGGTTTTGTTGGGTCAATTGGTAATCATCTTTTCCTACCTTAGAACTCTATTGGATTCTAGGTTCACCCTAGGGTCTCCTCGTCTTCAAGATAATGGATACTTATATTTACTCTTTTTGCAAGACAAAGTAAACCAAGTCTACTTACCATTCCGACATAGCTATGAGCATCGAATGTAACTTGGCGAGTAGTCATTCTCCTTGTGGGTACTACATTCGAGCTTCCTTGTGTTAGTTTCGGGATGTTTCATATTCTGAAAATGATATACCTAAGCGTGTTTTGGGCTCATCGTGGTTGGCTATTGGGGTAGAGACCAATGAGTGTGTTGGCTTCAAGTCAAAATATAGCGTAAGGACAAGCCGATTTATCTTGCAACTAAGGTCCTAGGTGGGTCGAGCTAAACCTTGGCTTTGCTTATTGGCCAGGACCTTATTTACCAAACTATTCCTTTCAAACAAGCTCAACAATTCATGTGTGCATCCTAATCTACCTTTTTAGATGCATACCCCATTATGTGGTGTAATTGAAGCTATTCAAGATGCCATGCAAGTCCCAACGCAAGTCTTCCCTAAGTTGGCAATGCGATGCGAGGTCCCTATTCGTAGAAATCCCTTCCAGTACATTTATGCAACTCAAAAGGCATGACTTAATTACTCAAATGCGAGTGTACATGCATCCATTGAAAAAGCAAGTTAATTCTCTATGATGGTCTATGGAGCACAATTGACCTAGATGGAATATTTGTGTACCCTGACCATCTATGATGCATCTGTGGAAGTTAGATCTTATTTCTTGACTTGTTTTCGCTACACCCATAGATACCCAATTTATTTTTGACATTCCATGATTATTTAAATCCCTTTTTGGCTACCTTTCAAAATATGCAAACTACCCAACACGAGGCATAGCTTTATTTCTAATAATGCCTAT
Source organism: Lygodium microphyllum (assembly GCF_053477565.2). Classification (NCBI taxonomy): domain Eukaryota; kingdom Viridiplantae; phylum Streptophyta; class Polypodiopsida; order Schizaeales; family Lygodiaceae; genus Lygodium; species Lygodium microphyllum. The sequence continues at coordinate 104,498,939 of NC_141155.1, forward strand.
GCTTAAATATTCGATTTTAGTTTCTAACATTGTAGTGGTACCTGGTTTTGGAGAGTCGAGTTAGTGTTTTCGCCTGATAAACTGTTCGTGTTGATAGTGGCATATTTTTGTGACCCTTCCTCCGTAGTCGCAGCTTTTCTAGTCTCCTGGGAGAGCTTACGCTTTGGGCGATTATGGAGTTGGAGGCGGTCTTCGCTTCCTTTGAAGGACTCCTTAGTGCTGGAGTTACCTACGCCTTGTCTTGCCTTTTCGGTCTCCTTGTCAATTTGAGGCAATTGATGGAGAGGTTATGAGGCTCGCGATGGGGGAAAGACGGTACTCGAGTCTTTGCCCAAGGAAGGGGTTTGTTCTTGAACCTCTTCTCCCTCTCTCTCTCTTACTCTCTCCCTCTCTCTCTCTTACTCTCCTTCACTACCTCTCCCTCTTTTCTCTTTCTCACAAGATGGCCGTAAGGGAAGGAAAATACTAGTGTATTTGTGGTAGGGAACGGGGAGATTTACAGGGAAGGAATGGCAATAGGTAGGGAGGAAAGGAAGAGAGGAAAATTATCGGCCCTCTCAAGGAGGGGGGGTTTTATAAGGGTGAGATGGGTAAAGATGGCGGGGTTCTTGTTAATATCGTTGGCCTCCTCTACTACCGCATCACTCATTGTGATCTCCTTCTCTCCCCTCATCGAATGCAAGTCACCTCTACTTTCACCTTCGTTATTTTCGAGTTCGTCCCCTCCCTTTCGTTATCATCAATACGGCCTCCTCAACCTCAGATCGACTCCCCTTTTCCTCTTGTAGTTTAACTCCCCCTCATGCCACCCATTGACGGTGGTGACAGGGGGAGAAAGATTAGTAAAAAAATTATTCGTTTTTATTTAGTAAATAAATGGGGAGGGGGAAATGACGGCAACGATGGTAGAATCCAAGAGGGGGAGTGACATCATTTTGGCGGCAGAACGGTAGCATATTACATCCTTCCCCCCTTAAGGAACCGAGATGTCCTCATCTTGAAAGGAATTGGGCATGTTGTTGGTTGAGAGTACTCTCGTCAATCCATGTGGCATCTTCTTCTTCTTGATAGTCCTTCCACTTGATGAGGTACTCTTTGAGAGTTCTACTCCTCAATCTCTTTTCCTGGGTGTCCAGGATTCTATCTGGCCAGAGCTCAAGGACTCCTTGACTTGTCATTACAACTTGTTGATCATTGAGTACATGGCTAGGATTGGATACATATTTCTTTAGTAGGCTAACATGGAATACATTGTGAACCTTTACATTCTCAGGGAGTTGGAGTTTGTAGGCATTGGGCCCTAGACACTTGAGGATCCTATAGGGTCCGCAATACCTTTGACTTAGTTTCTTGAATTCTCCCAGTGTGAAAAGGAGCTCTTCTTGGGGCATACCCAAATAAAGACCATATCACCTTCTTTGAAGAGTCACTCCTGTCTATTTAGATTTGCATAGGCTTTCTGCCTAGCCTTGGCAACTCTAATGTCTTGTCTGATGGCCTTGACCTGCTCCTCCATCTCCTCAAGAAAAATTTTGGAAGCTTCTACCCTCAAGTTAGGATGTGAAAAGTTCAATGGAGTACAGCAATCATGCCCATACAATGCTTGAAAAGGTGTCATTTGAATGGTTTGCTGGTAAGAAGCATTATAGGCAAACTCTACCATTGGTAGATATTGGATCCATTTCTTGGGTTCCCGATAGCAATATGCCCTAAGGATATCTTCAATGACTTGGTTGACCCTCTTTGTTTGGCCATTAGTTTGAGGGTGATAGGCTATACTAAAACAAAGTTGAGTCCCAATGGCCTCGAATATCCCTCTCCAAAAGTGAGATGTGAAAAGGGAATCGTGGTCACTAACGATCCTTCTAGGTAACCCATGGAGTCTGAATATTTCCTTAATAAATAACGAGGCAATGTCTGAAGCTTTATAGTTTGTCTTGATTGGAATGAGGTGTGCAACCTTAGTGAGCATGTCTACTATAACCATAATTGAGTTGTATCCTCCTTGGACAGAAGGTAATCCAACAATAAAGTCCATGCTGATAAATTCCCACTTCATATGGGGAATGTCAAGAGGTTGCAGCTTCCCAAGCATCTTGACATTCTCTACTTTAATGTGATGGCAAGACAAACATTCTGTGACATATTTGAGCACATCTCCCTTAAGCATTTCCCAATGGTAGCTCTTCTTGACCATGTTAAGGGTCTTGACATACCTGCGATGGCCTGAAAAGGGGGAATCATGTGCTTCCCAAAGTATTCTCTGTTTGAGTTTTCTGTTTGACGGTATGCATAATCTTGTCCTAAAGTAGACAAGTCCCTCATTGACAGAAAATTCTTGATATTTGGACTTAAATTTGGGGTTCTGGTCCTTCCCCAAGATCTCCTCCATTGTCTTCAGATATTCTGGGTCATGGCTAGCTTCCTCCTTTGCTAGTTCAAGGATAGGGTTGCTAGGCATTGATACCATAGTTGCCAATGATTCTGCCATCGAGGGTTCCTCCATGATAACAGAGTTGAGGAACGCTTTATGACTTAAGGCATAGCAACTACATTCTCCTTGCTACGTCGATATTTGATCTCAAAATCATATTCATGCAGAACTTCAATCCAACGTCATTGCCTCATATTGAGGTCAGTGTGGGTGAATATCCATTTAAGGCTCTTATGGTCTATGACCAAAGAGTTGCCAAATCTTGAGAGCATAATAACTGCTAATAGCTCCAGGTCATGGGTAGCATAATTCCTTTCATGGGGTTTTAGCTTCCTCGAAGAATATGCAATAGGGTGGCCTCCTTGCATTAGTACATAGCCTAGTGCAAGTGAATTGGCACCCATGACAACTTCAAATTTCTTGCTCAAGTCAGGGAGCTTTAGAATCAGCATTGTCACTAAGCTATGCTTGAGTTGATCAAAACTTGATTGTTTAGTGGGCGTCCATGCTATGGCAATCTGGTTCTTTAGCAAATTTGTAAGGGGAGCTACAATTAACGCGTAGTCCTTAATGAAGATCCTGTACCAACATGTTAATCCAAGAAAGCTACGCACTTCTTTAACAGTAGTTGGTGGAGGCCACTCTGGACATCCTTGACCTTTGTAGGATCTATAGAGATTCCCTCATTTGACACAATAAATCCAAGGTATTCAATCTGCCTCTTGAGGAAGGCACACTTTTTCTTCTTAGCATAAAGCTTATGAGTCCTCATGGTTTCAAGGACAATGCGAACTTGCGATTCGTGGTGCCCTCTTCCTTGGAATAAACCAAGGTATCACCAAAGAAGACAAGCACAAAATCATCCAGATATGGTCTAAAAATGTTATGCATTAGCCTGTTAAAGGTGGTAGGGGCATTAGTTAATCCGAAAGACATTACTATGAATTCGAAATGACCATATCTTGTGTTGAATGCCGTCTTAGGAATATCTTCTTCTTTGACACGGATCTAGTAGTATCCTTGGGATAGGATATTTATTTTTTATGGTTACTTGGTTTAGGCCTTTATAATCGATGCAAAGGCGAAGTGTACCATCCTTCTTCTTTTGGAATAGGACTGGAGCTCCCCAAGGAGAACTGCTAGGCCATATTGTACCCTTGGTCCAATAGTTGTTTGAGTTGTTCATTTAATTCAATAACTTTAGGAATGGACATCTTGTAGGGCCTTTTTGCGACTAGTGTAGCTCCTATTGTTAGCTTAATTTCATGATCCATCTCCCTTGGTGGTGATAATTCAATCAATTCTTTTGGAAACACATTCACATACTCTTTTAGCCAAGATGGTTCTTCATTGGTGTCCTCTACATGTTCTGGTTTGTTTAGCTTGATCAAGTAGACGGGTAATCCTTTCCTTATCCTCTGAACTATTCACGTTGCCTTAGCTAGCTGGATCTTTGGTTTACCTGATTCTCACTGTGTTCTCACCTGCTCACCTTTAGGATTACGAAATGAGACTTGTCCTTTTTCACAATTAATGTGAGCATCATTGGGGATTAGCCAATCCATCCCGAGTAGGAACTCATGAACTCCTAGACTCATTACCCTGAGTTTAACATATTGGGCTCATTTCCGAGTAAGATTTCCACATTAGCAGTTTGTCTAGTGCAAGTGATTTCTTGCCCATTTGCTAGTTCAACAAGCAGAGTAGGTGTAGCTACAGTGGTTATTCCTAACCTTCTTGCACAAGCTGGTAAAATGAAGGAATGAGTGCTACCACAATCAATCAAGGTTTTGAATTTCTTACCTTGGTAATCTAATGGTGTTTGGGTTACTAAGAACTAGCAGTTTGGCCCCTTTTTGTGGAGAGTGGCATGAGCGGATGCCCTCTCAATCTCAGCTTCCATGGATGGGTCTTCTTCTTCGTTGATTCCCTTGGTGGAGATATTGGAAGTTTTTGCCCTTTCCATTGCTGCACGACTGGGGCCACGGGTAGCTCTGGCTTGGCCACTGAATCTTCCTTGGCGACGCTCTCCACCAAGTTTGGGGCATTTTCTTTTGAAGTGTCCAAGTTCATTACAGTGGCAACATTGCATACTTTGATCTCTTCTTTGAGTGGGGACAAACTCACTGATTGCATTTGCCCTTGGCTTCTTCCGTTGGCCTTGACTTTGTCCTTGAGCCTTCTTGAATTGAGCTTTCAACATTCTTGGATTGTGATCCTTGTAAGACCATGGTCTATTATATCCTGGGCTTTGGTTGGACTTCTTGCGCAATAGGTCCCGCTCTTATCAATGCGTCTTGGAAATCCGAAGGATGCATTGATTCCAACAAAGTGTTCAATGGTGGGTTTATCCCATCATAGAACTTCGAAACTTATTGGGGAATTCTCATGGTCGGAGCACATTTTAGCAAGGAGACAAATCTCGAGTAGTACGCCTCCAATGGCATGCCCAATTGTTTCAATTTGAAGAACTCATTCATCTTCTGAGTTCTGTATGCAGGTGGCATGTATCTTCCCTGCACGACTTCCTTTAGCTTGTCCAAGGTTATTGTGCTTTCGGAGACTACTTGGTCGTTACTCATTGCTTCCACTAGGGCCTAGCTTCTTCGGTAAGTTTGAGCTTGGCAATCATGGCCTAGTTCACAGGTGTTGTTCCTACTGCACTGAAGTAATCTTCCATGGATTCAATCCATACTTCAGCATTAGCTTCAACAATCTTCCCCTTTCCGCCAAATTCTGGTGGTTTAATTTGTTTGAGGAGAAACTTCTTCTCTTGTGCCTCCGCTGGGCTTAGCACGGATACAAGACTCTAGTTCTGCGCTTGGGGTTGTATCTGGTTTTGCATTAAAACCTTCGTGTTAAGATGACATTTACATTTCTCTACACATCTTGAATCAATGAGCAAAACTATTTTTCATTGATACTATACAACAATTTCAAATGAACATAAAATTCTTATTTATCCATAAAGAAGCATAAGCCTCGAGTACAATTATTCGGGAATAGATATACATTGGCTGGGATGATTTTTTCAATAGATACATCATCGCCAAGTTGATCATTCCCTATTGGATTCAGCTACAGGGACGGAATAGTAATATGGATTGGGAGAATGGATTCTCAAGAAGCGATAAGTCATGGGAAGTTTGGGAACTCTCCATTTTTTATAGCCATGATGTTCGTTTCGTCCCATTACTTTAATTCAGTTGACCACTCGTCACTGTTGGGATTCGATGTGTAGGATTGAATTTACACGATCCTCATGGAAGATGAATAACTTGATGACCTTCAATTCCTCCAACCATTTTAGCCTCTCCAGGTTGTTTTGAAGATAGGCAAGTTGGTTGGCATCTATATAGCAATACCCCGCACTCCAAGTCCAACGCCTTTCCACATACAATGGTGAAGGGTTGTAAAGTCAATCTAGGATCCTCATCATGTCAGATCGTCGATGATAGCTTGAAGAGTTCATAGTCATCTTGAACATGATGTGAAATATGAGGAACCTGCTCCATGCCTCATAAATCTAGAAGCGGCAACAATCCACAAGTGAGTGAAAGAAAAAAAGAAAAGAATTATTTTCTAGTGAAAACATTTCTTTACTCCTCTCCCTGGATTAATCCTATCTGCATTGTCCTATTCATTGGTTGGCTCTGATACCAACTGTAACATGCATGTCTTTGGCTACCTAAGCACACTTTAAGGGTCTATTGAGAAACGAATATAAGCATCATCGTCAGTTGGCACTCCCATGGAATGTTTCGGGGTTTGTCGCTTAGGGTCTCCTAAGTCCGCCTTGCAATGGAACGTTTGCGGCTGAACCCACTAGGATCGACTTGAAATCTAGGTTTCTAGGGGTTAAGGTCTCCTGACTACATTCTATCGTCGGGTCTTGGACATCCTACTTTATGCAAGGATACCCAAGCTGAAGCAGATCCATACCGCACTTGGTTCAAAGAGAATGGAAAACGAGAGAGATGCACCGCTCATCCTCTCTGCCCATAAGACATAGACCCATTTCGGTCTCCTAAAATGGCATGAATCGAGTTCTAATCTAATATTACCTAAAGGTCGTTCGTCTATAGAACCTTGCGAGAAGCCTCCTAGCTCTCTGGGACCACTCTTGCGTAGGATGGACCCATTAGGGGTTTCACCCACCCGCTTCCCTCAATGGGCATTCTTTAGTTACCTAATTAAGTCCTATCACATTTATGTAGGACATTTAAAAACAGATTCCTTGATTAAGCCTTTCAAGAAACAGGATTCGTTTGCGTAACTTATGGCATTGATACAAAAACAGTTCAAACAAGTTCTTTGGAAGTAAACTTTATATTATCATCTTAACTGAAATACAAGTCTTGTCCAAAAGGGACAGATTCCGCGATTCGTGAGTATGTGTCTCATTTCCTCCAAGTATCCGCCCTTGCACTAGTAACAAGGCCTCGAGATTTTATCCCAAGTCACTTAGATTGTTTGAGTAGGACCCGAAGGCAAGGAATTTATAGCTAGAGCCCCCCTGGCATCCAAGCGTCCTCCTACATTCAAACTAACCTATGGAGAGACCTCTCGTGGCGGGTTTGGTCCACGTTCCCGTCATGGTTATTTGGAACCCCCTTGGCTAGGGTTGGCGGCTAGCTCGAGATAGCTTGGCCCGCCCTCCTTGAATTCAACCTGATTCATTATTCAATTTCCCATTTTGAGCTTGTCATTCATTTCTTTCACAAACATTGAACCTAGATTTACAAACACAAACAAACAGTGAAGGCAAGTGCTCTCAAGACATCTGCTACTAAGGTGGAGTCCTCATCTTTGATGCTAACGTTGCCTTTCTTGATCATTCCTACCTTGGCATCATTTTCCATTATTTCCCGAGGGATGGGGAATACCCTCTGCTTGACCTCACTACTATGTATTAGGGTAGGGCAATTTCACTATAGTCTTAAATGATGCCTTCCCTGCGTTACTATCCTTTGATCCCCCCTATCTTAAGATCTTAGTCTAGGGTTTTGTTGGATCAATTGATAATCATCTTTTCCTACCTTAGAACTCTATTGGGTTTTAGGTTCACCCTACGGTCTCCTCGTCTTCAAGATAATGGATACTTATATTTACTCTTTTTGCAAGACAACGTAAACCAAGTCTACTTACCATTCCAAGATAGCTACGAGCATCGAATGTAGCTTGGCGAGTAGTCATTCTCCTTGTGGGTACTACATTCGAGCTTCCTTGTGTTAGTTTCGGGATGTTTCATATTCCGAAAATGATATACCTAAGCGTGTTTTGGGCTCATCGCGGTTGGCTATTGGGGTAGAGACCAATGAGTGTGTTGGCTTCAAGTCAAAATATGGTCGTAAGGACAAGCCGATTTATCTTGCAACTAAGGTCCTAGGTGGGTTGAGCTAAACCTTGGCTTTGCATATTGGCCAGGACCTTATTTACCAAACTATTCATTTCAAACAAGCTCAACAATTCACATGTGCATCCTAATCTACCTTTTGAGATGCATACCCCATTATGTGGTGTAATTGAAGCTATTCATGATGCCATGCAAGTCCCAATGCAAGTCTTCCCTAAGTTGGCAATGCGATGCAAGGTCCCTATTCGTAAAAATCCCTTCCAGTACATTTATGCAACTCAAAAGGCATGACTTAATTACTCAAATGCGAGTGTACATGCATCCATTGAAAATGCAAGTCAATTCTCTATGATGGTCTATGGAGCACAATTGACCTAGATGGAATATTTGTGTACCCTGACCATCTATGATGCATCTATGGAAGTTAGATCTTATTTCTTGACTTGTTTTCACTACACCCATAGATACCCAATTTATTTTCGACATTCCATGATTATTTAAACCCCTTTTTGGCTACCTTTCAAAATATGAAAACTACATGACATGAGGCATGGCTTTATTTCTAATAATGCCTATGCTTAAATATTCAATTTTAGTTTCTAACATGGTAGCAGTACTTACCAGGTTTTGGAGAGTCGAGTTAATGTTTCTGCCTGATAAACTGTTTGTGTTGATAGTGGCATCTTTTCACATCCTTTCCTCCGTAGTTGGGGGTTTTATGGTCTCCTGGGAGAGCTTACGCTTTGGGGCGATTATGGAGTTGGAGGCGGTCTTCGCTTCCTTTGAAGGACTCCTTGGTGCTGGAGTTACCTATGCCTTGTCTTGCCTTTCGCAGTCTCCTTGTCAATTTGAGGCAATCGACGGAGATGTTACGAGGCTCGCCATGGGGGAAAGACGGTACTCGAGCCTTTGCCCAAGGAAGGGGTTTGTTCTTGAGCCTCTTCTCCCTCTCTCTCTTACTCTCTCCCTCTCTACCTCTCTCTCTCTTACTCTCCTTCACTACCTCTCCCTCTTCTCTTTCTCACAAGATGGCCACAAGGGAAGGGGAAGAGTAGTGTATCCATGGTAGGCAAGGGGGAGATTTACAAGAAAGGAAGGGCAATAGGTAGGGAGGAAAGGAAGAGAGGAAAATTATCCGTCCTTTCAAGGAGGGGGGGTTTTATAAGGGTGAGGTGAGTAAAGATGGGGGGTTCTTGTTAATATTGTTGGTCTCCTCTGCTGCCGCATCACTTAGTGTGATCTCCTCCTCTACCCCTAGCGAATGCAAAAACCTTCGTTATTTTTGAGTTCGTCCCCTCCCTTCCGTTATCATCAATACGGCCTCCTCAACCTCAGATTGACTCCCCTTTTCCTCTTGTAATTTAACCCCCCCCTCCCACCACCTAGTTGTGATAGAGGGGAGGGGGGGAAATGATGGCGATGATGGCAGAATCCAAAAGGGGGGAGTGATGTCATTTTGGCAGCGGGATGACGGCATGTTACATTTATCTTGGGGATCTTGAACTAACTAGAAATTTTCCAAGCCTATATGGGACAAGGAAGAGAAGTTTGGTATTCAAGAAATAAAGAGGGTTTTTTCTTGAAGGGTGAATGGGGGGACTATAATTACTCTCTCTCTCTCTCTCTCTCTCTCTCTCTCTCTCTCTCTCTCTCTCTCTCTCAATTGAGCATAGCTACACACATTTTCTCTTTCTTTTCTTAAATTGATCATGGAAAGAGGAAATATGAGCTTTGCATTTCATGATATTTATTATTATTTCACTAATGATGTATGTGATCAAAATAACATAAAAATGGTAGTTATTGTTAGGGAAGGGAATATTTTATAATTTTCCCTTGAAATGCCTATCTCTATTTCATTTTAGTAATGATAAACGGATGCATATGAATTTTATAATAATTTATAGAAAATCATTTAGATAATATCATGAAATAATCAATGCATTAAATCAATAGAAAAATATATACTAGATGCACATAAATTAGATATATAGTAATATAATTCAATGTTTGAAAGATAAAAGAAAAATTGCACTTATGATTTTTGCATTGCCTAGAATAAAATTTTCAGAAAAACAATCAGCATTGCACTTACGACATAGCTAAATGAAAATTAATCTTTCTAGATAATGCTGAAAGTTCAACATTGTCGATTAAACCATAGAATATGAGTAGAATAAAATAATAATTATTTTTTTGCTAAAAATAAATGTAATATTAATATTAATGATTATATTAGCAAGATCGTCAATATCATGAGTTGACCCACGTATGAATCAACGAGAAAACCTAACCTAAAATGTCGAGAATGTTGAAGCAAAACCAACTATGAAATACTCGACAACCCTGAAACTATCAGTATTAGGAAATTAAATAAATATCGGAAGTCTATAGGACTTGTTGGACATTGGTAAGAATTTGTTGATACAAATTCTAAAGTCTAAACAGACTTGGAAAAGCATTTGAAATCCTGCTAAGTGTGGATTAGGGTAGGGCAGTGCATGAATTGCCTGCCATAGGTATAAATGCCCATATTATCTTTTAGGGTGAAAATACCAAATTTTTCATAAGGATAAAATAGACTTCAGATTCATGAAATAACTCGCGTATCCCGAAAAAGAGTTGCAAGTAGAAAGTGAAACCCTAAGAATAAGGTGTAACCTTAAAAGAGAAACCCGAGATTTGGGTGGGGCTGCTTTCTATGCTAAAAACACTTGGTATTGTTTCTTTTTTATTTGTGCATGCATTAATTGTTACACAAGAAAGATTGATTGCACTTGCAACAGTTAGATCTGATTGTAAATATATAATCAAGATAATAAGAGGAAAGATTGTGCTATGCCTTCTCCACGGCTAGACGTGAAACCTTGCTCCAAGGGGGATTGTTTTGTATTGCCGCAAGGAGCTTTGGATCAGCCTTGACGGCAAGAGGTCGCTCGGTGTGAGGAATCCATTAGGTAGGAGGAGGCGGGAGTGCTAGGGGGACTCTAGATGTAAATCTCTCAATCGCTCCTAGGAACTACCTGACCCTCACATGAATCAGGATGGGATCTTAGAGTCCTCGGTACTAGTGAAGAGATATAAATCTTGGAGGGTTTCTTTTCTTCTACGCAGACAGAAGAGTTTTTTCGGTGAACAGAGATTTATCTTCTATGTAGACAAAATGATAAAATCATTGTAGATAACTTTGTGAAACATATTTTGCCTAAATATTATTTTCTCTATCTTTGTGTTGTGCCCTAAAAATTACGCAAAGGAACCTATGATAATGGGTTAATTAACGAAGCTACTTTCATATTCATAACTTAATGTGATAGGTAATTAGAAAACTAAAGAAAACCATTTGTGGGAAGCAGGTGAGCAAGATCCCTGATGGATCCGTCCTATGGATGGGCGGTCCTGGTAAGTTGGGAGCTTCTCTCTCAAGAGATTGAATGAAATGTTAATTAGGAAAAATTAGGTAGAGCCGAGCGTTGACTTACCTAGGGTTAGGTCTTAAAACCTTGATCAGAAATTATCTTAGGAAAAAGGTGCGACGACTGTGTCAGAACTCTATTAAGGTTCCATGAATCCTAACCATTTACTGGAAAAAAACATTGCACTCCATGAACCAAGGGTAACTAGGATCGCTCCAGTCAGATGAGAAGCCCTTGTGGAACACCTCTGATTGAGCTAGCTGATGTATCCAGACCTGAGTTGTCAAATTAGAACCCCAAGCTTGTAGGTTGATCCCATGGGGACGGCTAGTACCTTTTGTTACGGGGTGGGCTCTGGGAAACCTAAACAATAGAGCCTGTGCATTCTTGCAAGTGCCAGGAGAAGCCGTCTAGGATAGTTCACTGATGGACCACTAAAACGTGATGCCACCACCAGTAGGGAATTGTTAGGTAGGCACGTGATAGAGAGAGAGAAAAGGAAAGAGAATGGATGCATACTTATGAAACAAACACTTACAAAGTTGTGCGCACGCACATATGCAAATGTATACATCCACATACAAATATATACATATACATATATATGCAATGTATACGCATATATAAATATGCATACACATGCACGCACATGAGGTGAAGAAATATGAGAGATGGGAAAAAATAACTGAGTGAAAATAGAGAGAGAGAGAGAGAGAGAGAGAGAGAGAGAGAGAGAGAGAGAGGACACATGTTTATGAGACCACACATACACACACATATGTATGTACATACACATATAGATATATATTGATATATGCATGCACATGCACATATGGTGCACACAAAAAAAAAGAGACAAAAATGAAAAAATGTATATATATGTGGTACATATACATGCATATATGCATGAGAGAGAGAGAGAGAGAGAGAGAGAGAGAGAGAGAGAGAAGAAGAAGAAGAAGAAGAAGAAGAAGAAGAAGAAGAAGAAGAGGAGGAAGAGGAAGAAAAAGAAAAAGAGGAGAAAAGACAAGAGAGACAAGAGAGAGAGTAAAAAAGAGAGGAGAGTCACATCCTTGTGGGACCACACAAATGGACACACATGTATAAAACACATACACACTCACACACATGTAAATATGCACATAAGAGAGAAAAAAATAGAGGAGAGAGAATGGACACACATTTATAAAATACATACTTACAAACATACACATATGCAAACATACAAGTCCACACACAAATATATACATGCAATGCATACGTATGTGTATACATATATACATGTATGTGTATGCAACATGCATACATATAAGACAAAGAAAGATGAGAGACATGAGGAAGAAAAATAAAGAAGAGAGAATAAAATGATGAGAGTGAGAGAGGGGACATACATTTGCAAGACCACACAAATGGATGCATAGGTATTAAACAAACACATATATATGTACACACATACACACATGTATACACATATATATGTACACAAACACATATGTGTATAGAGAGAGAGAGAGAGAGAGAGAGAGAGAGAGAGAGAGAGAGAGAGAGAGAGAGAGAGAGAGAGAATGTGTATGTATGTGTGATTCATTTATATGCACACAAACACACCCACATATATATAATGTATTATTATAATATCTATAAAAGATATCATACTAATACATATAATTACAATTATATGTAGTATTATATGTAATATATGTAATACTAAATAATTATTATTATATAATTATATATTACTTAAATAATATAATAATTATTAATTATTAATATATTAATTAATTATTAATAAAAATATACAATTATATTTTCATTAGTGTATCATACATATATAATTGTATATGTATATTATTAATGATTACTTATCACACACACACACACACACAAAAGAAGAGGAAGAAGAAGAAGTAGTAGCAACAGTTGCAACGGCAGTTAGATATACATGCCATAATAGGGCTCAATGTCGTAGCCTTAGTGTGTAAGGATAATATACAGGCCATAAAAGGCTCAATGTGAATAGAAATCACCATTAGATGTATTTATCTTTGAGAAACTTTGAGAAATTGTCATAAGGGTTTTTTGGGGATATAGTTTAGACTTGATCATGTTAATATTGGTCTTCTACTCCATATATATCAATGAGTGCCACATCCCCATATATTGCATTTTCATGCATCCAACATTATATTAATCTAAGTTGCCACAGCTTTCGAAGTTCGAATTACATTCCTTCTATCAATCTTCCATGAACTATCTTGCTATATGAAACATACTTTCAAACCCCAGTGTGAAGCACCCAAAGAACATCGGCATGAAGTGTTCGAAGAATCTAGGCATGGAGCGCCTATTATCATTCACAACAATGCATTTGATTTACAAGACATCTATGCAATCAAAGCACATACAAAGGCAACGTCATTATGTATTGTACATCCTTCACAAGCAAAATGAGAACTATGAAAGTAAAATAACAAAGAGGATAAGATGGAAATCAATAAATCCTAATGGAAACCTAGAAATAACACTAAAAGGATGCATTGCAAATGAAGGCCTCATTGATTGGAGACACTTCGATGTATGCATGTTGAGGCCTTAGCTCTCATTTGGGGATTGTGATGGTTGACAAATGGTTTTTGTTTTTTGCAATAGAGAATTGGGTCAAAAGCAATTTGTGTTTCCTACTAGATTGGAGACACTTTGATGTATGCATGTTGAGGCCTTAGCTCTCATTTGGGGATTGTTATGCTTGACATATGGATTTCATTTTTTGCAATAGAGAATTGGGTGAAATGCAATTTGTGTTTCCTACTACCAAAGCCTTTTGTTCCTCCTCATAAACAAAGTGACTATCCTAGGAAGCTTGCATGAGAGAGAGAGAGAGAGAGAGAGAGAGAGAGAGAGAGAGAGAGAGAGAGAGAGAGAGAGAGAGAGAGAGAGAGAGAGAGAGAGAGAGAGAGAGAGAGAGAGAGAACAACATTGTACTGTCATGTTTCAATTTTTCTTTGTTCAAGAAAAATATAATTTCTAAGAAGAGAGATGCTTTCAAATGATGCAAGATTCTAAAGGATGAGATTAAAGATGGTAGCATTTATTCTTATTTGTTTACTTTTATGCACTAAGGAAAAACATCACCCAAACTCTTCAATATGGCATACACAAGGCAAAAAGAGCCAAGATCTTGATACCAATAACCTCTAGTGTAACAATTTACCTATTAACAAAGCATGTGGACTAGCTCCCACTTACAAAGTGATATTTATTTGTCCATATCATTTAACATTATATATAATAGAGTCAACACTTAATAACAAAACAAACAAATTTTTGCCCCTAGCAACTCTCTACAATAAAGTGTTTTAGATTAGTGCAATTCTTGCAAATATAATTATAATTGAGTACATTTCAACAAAATATTGAAGTTAAACTTATGATTGGAGGGTGTCATGATAAGATTATAGTTATGGAGTAGTCCAAAATGGCCCATGCCAAATGTAAGTTCAATGCAATATCAATACCTATAAACAAGGGTGAACGAGTGGGCTTACGAGCATTGCTCTTTTGTTATTAAGATTGTTTCCTAAAACGAAGGATCGCCTTCTCACCATGCCTTTGGAATAGCAGTGCCTTACCATGCCATTGGAGTAGCATTGCCTGCTGTAGGATGCATCCTTAACAGGCAAGGCTGTTGACAAAGTTGAACGAAAAGCTTGAACAAGGCGAGTGATTGGGACGTATCAATGATCAGTCAAGAGACATGGTCTTCTTGAGATCGGAGATGGCGAGGTCGTAGATGGGCTTGGCGAGCTGGTGGAAGACGTCTTCTTGGAGGCCGGGGATGGGGGGGATGAGGTAGGACCAGAGGATGCGGGTGGAGGCGGAGGCGGGATGGGAGGGCTCGGGGAGGAGGTGGAAGGTGGCGGTGAGGCCGACGAGGGACGGGGCGGTGGAGGAGAGGACGACGTAGGTCATGGTGTGGGCGGCGGGGTCGAGGGCCAGAAGCCGCTCGGTGGAGGAGGGGCAGTCGCCCAGGACGGTGCTGGAGGGGGGGCCCTCCACCCGCCGCACGCAGCCGGCCTCCCCCGCCACCCCTTCCAGCAGCTCGCTCCGGCTCACGATCGACGGCGCCCACCTCTCCATCCCCAGGAAATCCCCCGTCACCTCCCACACCGCCTCCACTGGCGCCCCTATGCTCCACTCTAGCCTGCCTTCCCACGCCACTGCACCTTCTCCAGGTTCACCGACTATACTACCTGGTGCTGGTTCTGCAGCATTAGCACTGGCGCAGCTGCGCCCCTGATCTGCTCCATCTGCCATGGTCCCTGCAACAAAAGAGGACGACACAGAGAGAGAGAGAGAGAGAGAGAGAGAGAGAGAGAGAGAGAGAGAGGGGTCTTGAGACACAAAGCCCGCCAGCCACTGTATCTCTGATTATCATCAACTCCCCCCGTTACACACAGCCGGCCACACAGTCATGATAACAATCACGTAGCGCTTCGGTCCCGCCGGCCAAGAAGTCCCGGTACACACTAGCCCCTATGGTTTTGCTGCATATTTTATCTCCTTTGTCCTATTCACATAAAATGCCAACAAGGCATGAATTTGATGGATAAGATTGAGGTATGCCTTCCATCTGTGTGAGGGTTAGTTGAGTCTCAAACCATATAAGCATCTAAATATGCTAGGTATAATTTTAATGGAAAAATAACAAATCTGTCGGGACTTAAAATGGACCCAATACTGGCTCTAAGGCTCTACCTAGGCCTCTATGCTCAACCAAAACACCCTATGGCCTCGTGTCTCTAGGAGTGTTTGGAGGCTACACACTTATCTAACCAAATAAGTATTTGTATGGCTTGTAGTCCAACAGATAATCCTTCCAAAACTCCTCAGAGGGAGTCTCTACACATATTAGTATTATACACCATACCACGTAAAACAGACACAAGGAGCACCCCTTGGCTAATTGCAATGGCCCCTCTACGGTTCTCCTATCCCTTAGGGATTGACCCCGAGATGCGCCATGAACATATAAAGCACGTACGATACATAATCCTCTTTTTTAAACAATTGTTCCAAGAAATAAAAGATAATCCTCACTGAACAACTCCCAAAGGAAACAAATAACTAGCCCTACAGCTTAGGACACCTCACTCTTAGTGTAGGTCAATTTTTATAAAGACAATTGTCATGCATCCACAATGATACCATGTGTTGAATGCAATGTAACTATGAATGGCTCATAGTGCTCCACCATTTTTATTCAATTAAAACAACATTGTGAGAATGCAAAACCATTTCTTCTCATGCTTTCATTCTAAGCGTAATTGTTGTGTTGTCTAGGGTCATCATCGAGCATGCTCATGCTATTGAACCTTTTAATTCTCAAAACACATGTATCCTATATGTAAAGTCCATAAAATAAATTAGATTCAACATTTAATCAACACTTATTATCCCCCCCTCTCCTTACCATTTAAAGTTGTGCAATCGGTGGTAGGTTTAAAGAACATTTTGATGTTTTTTTTTTCATAAAAGTGATAAATACTCACTTTAACATAAAGACAGGGCAAAACTAAGGCTAAACCTCATGCTTCAACCATACTATACATCCACAGAAACATACATTATTTTTTTCATTTTCAAAGCGTGAAAAATAAGTTTTTTTATTTTTAATTCTTAAATTTTTTATGTGACTTGATTAGACTTGCTAAGAATTACATTTATCCCTTATTTCATCCCATGCAAAAAACATTAACACATCAAAACCCCTAAAATCCATGATTTATCTTAAAATCACAATTTGCGAATTTTGTGTGTTTATTAAAATAATAATAAACGATCGATTCTTGCTAATTTTCTTAATGCTTCTCATAAATCAAATCATTAACAATCAAGAACAACCATTTTCAATCATTTGCAACCGAGATTTATCATAAAATGATAAAATTCATCACTTATAAAATCACACTTTATTTCACATGTATCTCGTATTTGGAAGGCACTGACACTAATGAACAGTTGCTAACGCTCCAACAAACATCGATCTATGCTCCATTGTGTCTCAATATCATCTCCCAATCGAAATCTCTCAAATCATCCCACCCCCTTCTCACATAGATTGATGCATACAAACGGGCAATAGGAGGAGAGAGAGGGAGGAGAGAGAAAGACTAGATTATGTTCTTCTCATCGGACAGCCACCATTGATCGAGCGAAGACAAGTAATGGGAAGCGAAAAATTTGAGAATCAGAATAATATCTTCCGATTAATAGGGTGTTTTTTGCCTCCATATCCCCTCTTCCACCAAATTGACATTATGAAGAGCCAAGGTCTATTCAGCACCGTTTTTTAATTTAAACGCCCCCCTCCCAACGTTAAGAATTTGGGGCCTTTGGGCCTCCAAAAGGCCCATGGCCATTATTTTTAAAAAATCTTGTTCATTCTAGGCCCATGGCCATTATTTTTTAAAAATCTTAGTCATTCTTGACCCTTCAAATGTCCACCCTCTTGCAGCTCCTTTGTATGACCGATTGATAATTCGAAAAATCCCACGCGTCCAACTAGAGGTAACGACAGAGAAGTCATTGTGCTTCAATCTGATAGTAAAAAAAATTATGAAAAATCCACAACCACCGCAATGGTCGAATTTTGCATTCCCATCTTCCACAGTTGAAAGTCATCAAATTTGCATCTTCCACTTCCGTTGACTTTATATTCCATGTAAAATTTACATCATACCGCTCCTTTTTAGTATTCCTGGGCTTTTAAAGCTTTCTCTCATTGGCGACCATGGGATAGGACGACTCAGATTGTCGAATCCACGAACAGATTTGCACCAACAACAACCATAAAAAGATTCAAGCTGCCACAAAACAGAATACACACCAAAGCATAAGCACAACTCTCACCCTACCCCCTAACAAAATCAATGCATGAAACCCAAAGGGATAGGCCCAACATAATTTGATAGAAATCCAAAGCAAGTCGCTAACCAATTGCTCCAACACAGACTCGTGGAAAAGAACCATCCAAGAAGTCTGACTCATCCTCAAGAACCTACCAGGCCTTTGCAAGGCAATGATCAACTACTCTTTGATTTTTTCTTCTTTTCCTTTTCTATTTGAGAGGTTAGAACCCCTTTTTACACACCTCTATATTTTTATATTTTAGGGATATTCAAAATGTTCTCTTCCTTTTATTTTTGCAGGCTTATATAATTGCCTCACTACTAACAAAAGCTCCTAGAAAGAGCTGCCTAGTAGGCTAGCAGAACAAGGTCACTAGGACTACCTTCTAAAATAGTTCTTCTTCAAAGGAGATGGACAACTACTCAAACCTCCCTCAGACACACCTAGCCTAACCCTAAAACTTCATACCTTGATTTTTGGTTCCCAACCAAAAAAAAATCCCCTACAAGTACATAGACACATATAGCACGGAGAGAAAGTACTCAGAAAGGAAAAATATCACCTAGGCTTTGCCACAAGAAGCTTCTGCACAATGAGAGGCTCCCTCAGATTCCACTGAATCTATATAACTCAGCACCAAAACAAAACAATTAACCACACCTGTACTAAATAGACACATGGCCCTCTTGGCCTAATGAAATATAAAGCTTCACTGCATAATAATTAGTCATCTTGACCTAATGGAATAAATCATGAAATGACCATTCAGCAATGTTCTACTGAAACAAACCTATGTTCCCAACATAGCTTTACTGAAGCATAAGACCGACCAAGGTTGAGGGCTCCTTGAGTCCTACACTAGATGCAATAGGTTATTGGCTAACCACCCTGCATAAATAGCAAGGGGTGTCTGACGAGTATGATGATAAACAATCCTATGCATCCATGATAGAATAGGAAGGTGATCAACCACCACCTGATTCATAATCCATACTAACCAGTGTCGGCCAAAATAGGATGTGTCAGCAAGAAATCCCCAAACTAGCCCTAAGCTAATATTAGAAGGCAATTGTAAAAGTGTCCCAAGAGCACAATTGAAAAAGATATCCTTAACAAAAGCATAATTGACTAGAGAATCTGTATAACGATTTCACTATCCTAGAATAAGCGAGCAAGTCACTTTCTCAAAAAGATGCATCATATCCAAGGTTGCACAGTGTACATCTGCATAATAGAATCCCTCATATTGTAGGTCCCAATCAATTGATTGATCACCAGCTACAAGTCACATTTTACCAATAACCTACGGATACCACCACGTCAAGTTGCATGCAGTCCCATGATTAAGGCCTTGTATTTTGCCATGTTATTCATAAAAGCAATGCCAAGATATACTCCCATTTTAATAATAATGAGAGCCAAGGATCTTTAATGACCACAACAATACTTACATGCTTAGTAGGCCCTCTAAAAGTTCCGTCAAAATACAAAGTATAGACCCAATCTTCATTGATAGGCCATAGCCATATTGATCAACTCACTCGTACTTATAATAATTAAAGTGGAGCTGAGAGAGAGAATGTATAACAGGTACAATCTCTCCTTCCTTGTTGAACTCAATAGGGACTCTCATCAGAATCCTTTGATGATGGTGGCAATAAACCTTAATATCCCATGTGAAAGACCCATCTTGCCATCCAATAACCTGATAACCTTTACTCCATTAGATCACTTGACCTTGGTGGTAATGCTGCTCTAAATACGGATGGTCAAGATAAGGAATGATTCTTCCCATCCAATTATCTTGGTACCTACTACAAGTCAAAGTTGAAATCTAAAGGACCTGCACAAGCGACAAGCCAAACATCAGCCCTTACACGTAGTAAGGCTTCACCTGATTAAAGTTTACCTTATTTTAAAAATTTACCCTATGTAAGTCTACTAAAAGGGATGTAGAGCCATGCTTTCCTATACAAACAATTTTGTATGGCCCATCCCATTTGGGTTCTAGTTTACCAGGGAACAGCTCATGATGAGCATCATAGTATAACACCAACTGACCCTTCACAAATTTATATTTCTTAGCCCAAAGGTCATGAAGCGCTTTCATTCTCTTCTCCCCTATCTCTTGATGTAATAGAGCCTACAATTGAATTTCATCAATATGCGTAAGAGAAATAAATCTTTCCTACAATGCTTCTGCCGCCTTACCTAATGAATGATTGAGAGAAAATTGCACAATGGAAAACTCTATTTCCAATGGTAAGACACACTCTTTCCCATATACTAGCTTGAACGAGTTGTGGCTTGTAGCTCTCTTAAACGTCATATTATAAGCCCAAATTGCCACATACAATTTCCTATCCCAATCTCGCTTACTTTCAGACACTATTTTGGATAAGATCCCTACAAGTTGTTTATTTGTACTCTCAACTTTGACCATTTGCTTACGGATTATACGGGATGGTTTTATTGTGTTTAATCTTCAAAGTTTCCGTTAAGACTATTATAACCTTATTCAAAAAGTGTGTCCCTTGGTCAGACACTATCTCCTTAGATGAACCAAAATGGCTAACAATTTGCTCCATAATAAATTGGTTGTCTCCTTAGCAATGTCCTTCATCGTTACTCGAACTTCAGACCACTTTGAAAAGTAGTTCATTGCTACAATTATATAACACTTCCATGCAGTTGATGAAGGGTATATTGGTCCAACAAAATCAATACCCCATTTTTCGAAGGGTAATGTGAGTAAAATAGGATTTAGCAGTCGCTTACAATTCTCCCTAGCACTGTGTCTTTGACAGACATCACGGCTGCAACTTGTTTGTCAATAGTCTAAGTCCTTTTGCCTTCGTAAAAAAATACCACCTTCTCATAGAGAATATAGTGCCTAAATTTCTTTATCGTGAAAACCATTCCAAGGCATAATTTCTCCATAAAAGAATAATTAAATTTAGATGTCCCCAATTTACAGCTAGCAAAGGCAATTGGATGATACCATTTCTCTTCCCAAATTTGGGCTAAACAGCAACTAGTACTATGCATTGTTGCTACTGAAAACATATTGAAAACCTCACCTCTTTTGGGTGCTTTTAGGATTGGTGTTTTCACTAGCTCTTGCTTCACATCCTCAAAAGATACCTAACATGCTTCATTCCAATTAAATAGATAGTTAAAAGATAATAGGTTCTCTCTGCTAATGCATTGATAAACCTCCGACAATATTTCATTGATGACAGAAAGCTATGTATCTCTTTTGGAGTTCATGGCGGGCTGATGACAAAAAGCTATGTACCTCTTTTGGAGTGCATAGCGGGCTCATAGAGTCTATGAATTTTATCTTTTCAAGGTCAGTCGCAATGCTAACCAAACTAACCACATGGCCCAGTAATAACCCATAGGGCACCCCAAAGATGCACTTCTATGGATTAAGAGCAATGCAAAACTATCTACAATGCTCAAAACATTTCCTTAAAATGATCAAGGATCTATCCCGTATGGTGACTCGAGTGGTGACTGCTCCCAGATCATCGATGAAAACTTTCAACTCCTCTAGGGAGATGTCACCGAAAGTCTTATTAGTTGTTCATTGCCAAGAACAAGGCGCATTCCATAACCCAAAGGCTATAACATGATATGCAAAGGTACTAAAGATAGTTGATAAATGTTGTTTTTTTGAAGGGGCAAGCTTTGCCTTCTCGTGGGACTGTATGCATATAAACCAAAGAATTTAGTGAATAACATGAATTCTCTTTCTTGCTGTCAGAAATTAATTAATATTTAGAAATATATAATTCTATCAAAATATATGATAAAGAATGGTTAGATATTATTCATAATGCTTTTTGTCTTTTTCTTAACTATGAGAATATCATGGCTACTGGCCAACATTATCAAGGGATTAGAGAATGGCTTCTCTGCAATAGCCATTTGGTTGTATCCAACAAAGCAATTCATAAATGAATAGATTTTCCTACCCGCTAATTGATCTAAAATATGATCAATTAATAGTAAAGAATAATAATCCTTAACTGTCTACTTATTAAGCTCTCTGAAATCTACACAAAGCCGAATTAGATTATTATTAGTCTTCGTGATAACGACTAGTGAATACGACTCTATGTGTTGTACTGGAAATATTAGGCCAGCTTTTCATAAAATTTTCAATTTCTCAAATTGGTGCACAGATTGGATGCCGTATGTGCGCATAGTGCGCATCAGAAGGTCCCCAAGAACAAAAGAACTCTACTTTTGCACAAAAAACAAGGAAAAATGCTTGCACGACATGAAGCAAGAGACTAATTGGGTGCAATCTCCCCCCATGCCTTGTGTGAGCACTCCACAAAGCATGTATTTTATATATTATTCATCTTCAAGCTCAAAAAAAATAGCCCAATTTACAATTAGCACGCTTTAGCTTTTGTGTTTGCTTTTGTGCCACTAAAGAATTAAAGCTATTGGGTGCCTAAGGAGTCAGACAGTACCCAAATACAATGTCCAATACCAATATTTAAATCGTGCGCCCATGCGCATACAAAAGTAATAAATAAATATCAAGCACTTTAATAAATAAATGCATCAAAATATGGACGCCATGTCTAAGATACGTGCCCATCAAAATTTTATGATAATTTGAATACACGCTATCCTCCAATGCTTCCCAATGCCACCGCTGCTTGCTCTACACATCAACTAAAGCATTCATAATTGTTAGAAAAATAATACAATTAAACTGACAAAAGTAAATACCTAGCAGTCTTCAACTACAAAAATAAATTGGTTAGAACTCAATCCTAACCTTAATTTATTACGAGTGTGCACTCTAAACTCATAAACGTTTATTTATTTTGCGGAATCACCCGCTATGAAATCACCCACTTACACATTAAATTAACAAAACGCCCGAAAAGGATAGGTGTCCCCATCGACTTTTTGCACAAAGAATCCACCTTGTGTATGAGTCCTAGTAATAAAATTTTACGGAATCCGTCGCAAAACCTCACGGAATCCACCGTGGAACATACCTCCTGGCATCATACCCTCGGGGTGGGATAGCAATTGTCCTCAATTGCTATTAGCTCAATATGGAGCTAACATTGTGGGAAAAGCATTTAGGTCTCTAGCGTACATCCATTGGGCCTCTTCAACAGGATGGTTTTTAAACTTGACCAAATATCTAGAATATCTACGGCCAGTTCTAGTGGTCATAAAGTCAATATCTATAATAGTTTCAGGCTCAAGGATTTCAGTTTGTTCGTCTAGCAAAGGAGGGTTTTCATAGATAGTGGTGTACAGGTAGTTGTCCTCTAAAAGGTCGTAATAAACTGATATGGAAGGTACTGTGGATTTTCCAATGTTGTGGTAATTCTAGTTTAAATGCATTGTCATTGATTTTGTGTATGATCTTGAATGGTCCATAAAATCTAGGTGCTAATTTGACAATGGGGTGTTTGTCTACACTTTGTAATCTTCGTTTTTCAATTCGTAACCAAACATAATCATCAACTTTAAAACTCATAACTTTTCTTTTCTTGTTTGCTTGTTTTGTGTATGATTGCTGGGCTTTGGCAATCATATCTTTAACTTCATCAAAAATAGTAGCATGCATGTTAGCAATATCATCAGCAGTCTGAATT
Source organism: Lygodium microphyllum (assembly GCF_053477565.2). Taxonomy (NCBI): domain Eukaryota; kingdom Viridiplantae; phylum Streptophyta; class Polypodiopsida; order Schizaeales; family Lygodiaceae; genus Lygodium; species Lygodium microphyllum. Next base: position 104,522,693 of record NC_141155.1, read on the forward strand.
TTGTTTGATAATGATGTAACAGGTGTAGGCAATCGATTTCCATAAATAATTTCAAATGGTGCTTTCTTTGTAGCTGTATGTGGTGTGTTATTATATGCAAACTGAAGTAAATGTAGATATATATCCCATGTGTGTGGTTTCAAGATTATGTAAGCATGCAAAAGATCTAAAATGGTATTGTTAGTAGCTTCTGTTTGACCATTTGTTTCAGGATGAAATGCAGATGAAAAATCAATCTCTGTTCCTAAGTTAGCAAACAAAGTAATCCAAAAATTATTGCAGAATCTAGAATCACGATTAGAAATAATGACTTTTGATAAACCATGGTTAGTAAAAACAGTTTTCAAAAACAATTGAGAAACTTGAGATGCAGTTAAGGTTTTCTTGCATGGAATAAAATATGCTTGTTTGCTAAACCTATCTACAATAGTCCAAATCATATCATGATTAGTTTTAGTGTTAGGTAGACGAGTGATAAAATCCATTGAAATCTGTTCCCATGGTCGTGATGGAATGGACAGTGGCATTAGTAAACCATATTGTTTACCATGGTGTCTTTTTACTCATTGACAAATTAGGCATTTAGATACAAAGTTAGATACATCAATGTCCATGTGTGGCCAATAAAAATCTTCAATCAATGTATGCAAAGTAGATATAATTCCTCTATGACCTTGATATGGGGGACAATGAATTTCAAGCAAAACAAATGATCGAAATAGAACAGTCACACATAATCTTTTTTCATAAAACATAAATCCATTAGTGCAAGACAATGAATCAATAGGAATCCAATTATTTGCAACTAATTTATTCCAATCAGTTTGAAAAGTAGGATCTTGGTGATAAGTATCTTTCATAGAAATAAGGGAATCAAATGATATCACATAAATATTTTGAATTGTCAGTCTTCTACTCAAAGCACCAGCAACAACATTCTCTTTTCCAGGTTGATATTGTATAAGGGGATGAAAACTTTGAATAAAAGCAGCCCATTTAATGTGTCGTTCAGATATTTGTAGTTGACTAAGGAGATGTCTAATGCTTTGTTGGTCAGTTTTGATCATGAATTCAGATCCCATTAAATAATGTTTCCATTGACGTAAGGCTTGTACTATGGCTAGCAATTCCTTCTGATGAAATAATATGTCCTAAATATTCAATTTCTGTTTGAAAGAATTCACTCTTTTCTGGATTAGCATATAATTTATTTTCTTTTAATAACTTAAAAACTAAAGACAAATGTTCATAATGCTCATTCTCATTTTTACTGAAAACTAATGTGTCATCAAAGAAAACAATGATACAATGCTGATGTTTCAAAAATATGCGATTCATCATACGACTGAATGTGGCTGGTGCATTAGTTAAACCGAAAGGCATAACCATATATTCATAGTGTCCAAATTGTATTCTAAATGCAACTTTGAATATATCAGATTTGTCCAATCTTACTTGATGATATCCAGATTTAAGATCTATCTTACTGAATAATGCAGATCCTTGTAGCTTGTCCATAAGATCATCTACCCTAGGAATCGAATATCTATTATTAATAATAATTTTATTTAGGGCACGATAATCAATGCGCATGCGATAGGTATTATTTTTCTTTTTCATTAATAAGACAGGTGCACCAAATGGAAAACTACTAGGTCTAATTAATTCTCTGTTAAGCAATTCATCTATTTGGTTTTGAATTTCTTTCTGTTCAATTTGGTTATGTCTATATGGTGCTTTACATGGTGGTTGTGTTCCAGGAATTAAATCTATCTTACGATCTTCAGGACGTGCAGGTGGTAATCCAGGTGGTAAATCAGCAGCAAAACAATCTTGGAATTGGGAAAGAAATTGTGTATGCCTAGGATGCATCTGGTTTTCCTTAGCTCGAATTTCATTCACCCATATTAAATAGGATTTGCTACTTTTACGTAATGCACGTTTAGCCTGAGTATGAGTAAGCAATGGAAAATTATTGGAAGTGTGCATTCCATGCAGTGTGATTCATTTTCCTTGAAAATAAATTTTAATGGAATGCGTAGAATAATCTATATCAGGATTGTATTGATGATGCCAGGGCATTCCTAAGATAATGTCACTAGACTGCAAAGGTACAACTAAGAAATTTCTTCATTCAGTATAATCACCAATTTTAATTTCTAAATTATGCACCTCTTGTGTTCCATTATATCTCGTACCTAGGAATGCAGCCTTGATGCAATAATGTGTAGAAACAATATGTAAATTCAATTCTTTGACCAATTTTGCAGAAATAAAGTCATGTGTGCTCCCATCATCATGTAAAATAGTCTTTTCTTTACCATGCACAAAATATTTCATTGTTAATAAGGAATGGGGAGTTGGCATACCCGGCAAAGTATCAGAAGTAGTACCAATGTCGTCATCTTCTTCCATAAAATCCGGCATCTCTTCACGTTCTTCATCTTCTATTGCTCCCAGATAATTTATATGAACAGATGGCTTTTTGGATTGATAATTGGCTACTAGATGTCCAGGTTGATGACATTTGTAACAAACTATGGGTTTTACTTTGGATACATTATTGGTAATGGCAGGAAGTTTAGGAATGTTGGGATTTGACTATAGGGATGGCTTAGGGTTTGGATTTGTGTTTGATGGCAAGGCAGGTGGTCGTGTCCAAGATTTACGGAATGAAGATGGAAGAAAACGAATTTGATTGAATCTTCGAAAATTTGAATTGAATTGTTTGGAACCAAAGTTACCATTAGTTGGAAATTGTTGTGGTCGCTTATCTCATCCGCGAATTTTGTCTTCAGTGTCATGGGCCAAGGAAATTGCATCTTCAAGGGTTGTTGGATTGAACATATTGACCTCCGCATAAAAATGTCCAAGTAGACCAGCCATAAACTTGCGTTTATGAGTTGCTTCAGGTACATCTTCGAGCATACGTAGTTGCAATAGAGCATTCCAGAAGCGTTCAGTATATTGTGAAATAGGTTTGTGATCCCTTTGTTGTAGAAGATCCCATTGTTTGATTGCTTTTTCATGGAATTGAGGTGGAAGAAAATTCTACAAAAATTTCTTTTGGAAAGTCTCCCAGGTAGTGGGACAATCAATGCTTTTGCGGACCACAGTCCACCATAAGGATGCTCGGTCAACTAAATGGTTAGTGACACATTTAATTTTTTCTTTCTCAGCATATGATTCTTCATGGAAATAATCATCAAATTGACTGATAAAAGCAAGTACAGTCTTTCCATCGCGTGATCCATTGAAAGTACAAAATTTGAAGTTTCTTTTACTTATCTTTGTTTCTTTCCGAATGGATTGGGCTTCAAGTGTTGCATTGATGGTATGTCGTATAAGATCTCACGTTGTGATCCATCTTGGTCAGTGGTAGATTGTTGCAAATTAGCCAATTGAGCTTGCAAAGTTTGCCGTGCTCTTCGTTCTTCTTGAAGCTGCATCATAATCAAATCCAACTTTTGCTCCATTGTTGGTTCGGGTAGATCACCTTCAGCCATAAAATCTTCCATGGTTTGATCAGTCATCCTGCAAAATTCCAAAAGACCTCACACACTCGAAACCTTGTTAGCGGGATGAGCGTAGCTCAAAGGTGGGTTTACAAGGCTTGTATTTTTTTAAAAAAGTTTAGCTTTTGTAGTTTTTCTCATTTACGATTGCGAAATTCGATGTCACAATCGTCTTCCAAGAAAATCATTTTGCGTATAGATTGCGTATTGCCGATTGTTCACTATAATCTGCTTCTGTCAATTCACAGGTGTGAACAGGGGCTTCCAGAGGGTAGTAAACTGATTCGTGAGCTGCTGAATATGAACTACCTTTATAGTAGTTGTTGAAGATTGAAGTTAGGACCTTAGTGACTTGGAGTACTTGGAGTTTTAGTCTTTTAGACTAATCGTGAATTTTTAGGACCTGGGTATGTTGTCGCCCGATTCGGCAACGGGCAGTACACGCCGCCGCCGACGGGTTAAAATGAGTAGTGAAGCTTTTTAATAAGCTTCTTTTGAAGCTTTACAAGCTTAACCTTAAGCTTTAAGAGCTATGGTGAAGAATTTCTTATCTGTTCTCAACGACTTCATGAAGGATCTTCCCGCGTGGTCCTCCGCCTACTGCAGAGACCGGTCCCTTGCAATCTGAGCGTACAGCAGGGGGTTCTTGACTGCCAGGAGCACGCTGGTATCGACCTTTTGCCATGAGACTGGTTGTAGAGCTTGATCATTCCAGGAGCTCCACCTTCGCGCGAGATGGTAAGCGATTGGAAGCTCTTGATCTTAGCTTCGCTCTGATACCATTGGTGCACAGATCGGACGTCGTATGTGTGCGTAGTGAGTGTCAGAAGGTCCCCAAGAACAAAAGAACTCTACTACCAAAAAAAAAGAAAAATGCTTGCATGACATGAAGCAAGAGACTAATTGGGTGCAATCTCCCCCCATGCCTTGTGTGAGTGCTCCACAAAGCATGTATTTTATATATTATTCATCTTCAAGCTAAAAAAAAAGCCCAATTTACAATTAGCACGCTTTAGCTTTTGTGTTTGCTTTTGTGCCACTAAAGAATTAAAGCTATTGGGTGCTCAAGGAGTCAGGCGGTATCCAAATACAATGTCCAATACCAATATTTAAATCGTGCGCCCATGCGCATACAAAAGTAATAAATAAATATCAAGCGCTTTAATAAATAAGCGCGTCAAAATATGGACACCATGCCTAAGATACGCGCCCATCAAAATTTGATGATAATTTGAATACATGCTATCCTCCAATGCTTCCCAATGCCACCGCTGCTTGCTCTACACATCAACTGAAGCATTCACAATTGTTAGAAAAATAATACAATTAAACTGACAAAAGTGAATACCTAGCAGTCTTCAGCTACAAAAATAAATTGGTTAGAACTCAATCCTAACCTTAATTTATTACGAGTGCGCACTCTAAACTCATAAATATTTATTAATTTAAATATGTATTTTATGGAACCACCCACTTACACATTAAATTAACAAAATGCCTGAAAAGGATAGGCGTCCCCATCGACTTTTTGCACAAAGAATCCACCTTGTGTATGAGTCCCGGTAATAAAATTTTACGGAATCCACCGCAAAACCTCACGGAATCCATCGTGGAACATGCCTCCTGGCATCACAAATAGCCCATTCCTTAGTTCAAAAGGCATACATCTTACTTTTTGACACACAAGGCATCTACCTTCCTTTAGGGAAATGGTATGAACACTCAGGCTAGGAGGAATACCTCTTAACTCGTCAACTCCAACCAAAAATATCATGGAATTCCTAGATCAAGGACACATAGTCCTCCCTTTCTTCCAAACTAAGCACGGACCCTAATTTAATTGGCCATGAATCATTCATCGTCCCAAGGTCCAACTCAATTACATCTATGTCCCTTATCTTATCATGAGCCTCTATCGATTCATTCAAAGTTACCTAATATATATCCTTTGTAGTGGACCCCTCTTTGGATTCATCACTTGATGATATCTCACTAGTAGATGGATCCTCTAATGTATCTAACTCTGACAAAGATAAATGAACTCTTTCACTTTGGGGAGATTTAGGGTAGGCATCTTCTACTACATGTTTGGCACCTCTACCAAAGATCAACCAACCAACGGGTATATAAACTTGACAATCTGCTTAATATATAAGATCCATGGCCTACTTAGTAGTACTTGATAGCTAGGCCGCCCTTCAAACCTAATCACCCTAAAGTCCAAAATGCATTTCACATTAGTGACAGTCATATGGACTTTAGTGATACAACCTTCAATTTGTCTTAAACTGTCATCAGTCATTCGAAGAATCATGGAGGCATCTTTTTGGATTTCTAATCCTAGCCTCTCCGTCAATTCCAAACTCATAATATTGATAGAGGATCCTGTATCTACAATAGCATGTTCTACTAATATGCCATTAACATATGCTTCTACCCTTGGACAATGCTTTTTAGCATGCTCAAACCAATCATCCCCTACCCGCACTATTCTCAAGGGCTCAACGATATACCCAGTGCAAAGAATCTTCTTAAACTCTTTATGTACTCTTGGAGACATCTTAATCAACTCCAAGAGATTTACATCTAGCTTAACCTCACAAAGAGAACTTGCTAAATCAAATTCATGATAATTAGTGATAGCTCTCTTCTCTTGCCAAACCATTCTTTCTCTTGGTCTTTGAATAGGCTTTGCTGCCTCTTTCTTGGCTTTTTCCTTCTTCCTTGGAAATTCCTTATCCTTCTTAGGGTCATCTTTACTATTGTCTTTTAGGAGTCTGCCTTCCATGTCAGGATTGAGGACATATGTCCCCTTATCATCCTATTTACGGTTTATCTGGACAAGTTTTACCTTGTCTTTGTCATCGTCTTTACCCTTTTGACATCTTGTAGTGACCCGTAGATTAGAAGCTTCAGTGTCATTGACACGTAGTATTTGTTTTGGTCCCTCATCTTGTTGGAGATTATTCCCTTGTGCTCGATGGTTGACTAGACTTGGCTATTTACTTTCTTGCTGGAGAGAACTAATATTTCTTCAACAGATACTAGCTAAGTGATTGGACTTTTTGCATATGTCACATTTAACATTTGGATAGTTCCTAGGGAAATGTTGGCCGCCACATCACTTACAACTAAATATTGAGGGGGAACCCTCTTGAGGGCATCAACTGTTTATCAAATTCTATTGCTTCTTAAGGAAATCGACATCAACAGCTATTTGCATGTATTGTTGAGTGATCATATTAGTAAAATGTTTCATCATATCCCTAACTTCGCTAAGGACATTCGAGGCACTTAACTCATAGCTGTGATCGTCTACATGTCATTCCATTGGCCTAACCACTTGACTGGGAATTGGCGGCGGCTGATTCCTTGGAACAATATTAGAATTTGTCGTTTGGCTTCTAACATTTGGTGGAGCCATCTGACTAGCCATAGGCATGGTCATATTGGGAGGAGCTGGCAACATAGGCACATTCAAAATCGTGCTTCCTCTCCCATTGGCAGTACTCATGGGTGTCCCTTGACCACCATTTGTCAATGCCAAAGTATTTGTAGCTCCTAGACTCGGATTCTAGTTTGCAATGAGGAATAGGCCACTTGTAATCACAACTCTACCTCCTCTACTTATGTAATAGTTGTATCAATGTTGGCAAGAGCAACACTACTCAATTGCACCTGAATGTTAAAGTCTAGCCCATGCAAAAAGTATTGTAATTAAGCAACAAATGGAATAGGAATGTAAGTCTGTAACTTACAAAATACTTCCTTCAGTTTCTTAGCATAGCCTCGAACATTCTCATGAGGTTTGACATGTTACATTGAGAACACGTAGCCAATAGCGATCTTTCCTTTCTTCAGGGGAAAACTCTCTTTGAAAAGCCACAAATAATAAATCAATCGTAGTTATGGTTCCAGCCTCTAGGCTGTGATACCATATTGCAGCTTGTTCTTTCAGAGTCACATCAAAGAAAATCATCAAGTATCCTTTATCTTGGTTTCGATAGTTAAACATTGACTTTTGAAACTCATTAATATGAAGTTCTGTATCTTCCTCTGCTAACCCATTAAAAATGGGAAGAAAAAATCTTAAGTCTAGCAAGTTCGGTGTTCATTGCCTTTTGGCATACACTAATAAATTGGTCTCTATCAACCAAGGTTTGGACACTGCCACTTATTAGCGGCTCCCAAAAAATGCACCACTTGTTGGGACCTAAAACGAGATTGACACTGGCTCTAAGGCCCTAGTCAAGGCCCTAGTCAAGCCCCTATGCTCAATCAAAATACCCCATGCCCTTGCAGCTAGGAGCATCTGGAGGCTACACATAATCTAACCAAATAAGTGTTTGTATGGCTCGTAGTCCAACAAATAATAATTTCCAAACTCCTCATTGGGAGTCCCTATATATGTTGGTGTTGTATACCACATAAAATAGACACAAGGAGCACCCCTCGGCTAATTGCCACGACCCCTCTCTCTACGAATCTCCTACCCCTCAGGATTGGCCTCGAGAGATGCGTCATGTAAGCACATAAAGCATGTACAACACATAATCCTCTCTTTTAAAAAATCACTCTAAGATATAAAAGATAATCCTCATTGAACACTCCCCAAAGGAAATGAATAACTAGCCCTATGGCTTAGGATACCTCACTTTCAATGTAGGTCAATGTTTATGAAGAAAATTGCCATACATCCATGAGGATGATACCATGTGTTGAATGCAATGCAATTGTGAATGGTTCATAGTGCTCAACCATTTTTATTCAATTAAAATAGCATTGTGATAGTGCCAAATCATTTCTTTTCATGCTTTCATTTTAAGCATAATTTGTTGCATTGCTTAGTGTCAACACCAAGCATGCTCATGTTAATGAACCCTTTGATTCTTAAAACATACATATCCTATATGAAAAGTGAATTTAAAAAAATTAGATTCAACATTTAATCAATAGTTATTACCCCCCCTCTCCCTACCGTTTAAAATTGTGTAGTTGATAGTAGGTTTAGAGTGTGTTTTGATGTATTTTTCTTCACAAAAATTTATAAATACTCACTTTAATATAAAGCTAGGGCCAAAATGAGACCAAACCTCATGCTTCAGCCATACCATACATCCACAAATACTTTTTTTTTTCTATTTTTAAAGCACTAAAAAACTTTTTAAAAAATTTTCTCTATTTTTTCCTATTTATTTATCAATAAATATTCATACTTTTTTGTTTTTTATGACTTGATTAAACTTGCTGAGAATTGTTTTCATCCCTCATCTCATCCCATGCTAATGTCATTAACACATCAAAAACCCCAAAATCCATGATTTACCTTAAAATTGTAATTTTTGGGCATGCCATTTGAATACAGGATTCTTTGTTAATATTATGAGCTCGAAATTGATGAAGAGGATAGGATTAGAGATCCAAAAAGATACCTCTACAATTCTAAGGATAATTGATGACAATTTGAGATAACCGAAAGGTTACATTACTAAAGTTCATGTAACCGTTGCTAACATCGAATGTATCCTAGATTTTAGAGTGATTAGGTTTGCAAGGTAGCCAAGCTACCAAGTGCTATTAGGAAGGCTATCGACCTTGAAAAATTAATAAATTACCCATTCTTGCTGATTTTCTTAATGTTTCTCATAAATCAAATCATTGACAATCAATAATAACCATTTGCAACCGAGATTTACCATAAAACAATGAAATTCATCACTTACTCACAAAACCACACTTTATTTCACATGTATCTTGTATTTGGAAGATTGGTAATGCTAATTAATAGCCGCTAAGGCTCCACCAAACATCAATCTATGCTCCATCATGTCTCAGCATCATCTCTCAATAATCAAAATCTCTCAAATCAGTCCACCCTCTTCTCACATAGATTGATGCATAGAAACATGCACTAGGAGGAGAGAAAAAGACTAGATTCTATTCTTCTCATCCAAGCAGCCATTGGTTGAGTGAAGACAAGTGACAAAAAGTGAAAAAATTGAGGATCAGACTGATGTCTTCCGATTAGTAGGGTGGTTTTTGCTTCCATATCCCCTCTTCCACCAAATCGACATGATGAGGGTCCGGCATCTATTCAGTGCAATATTTTTAATCCTCCCCCCTGGCCCCATGCCAACAATTTGGGGCCTTTAGGTTTCCAAAAGGCCTATGGCAATTATTTTTAAAAAATCTTGGTCATTCTTGCCTCGGCCTCCTATAGCTCCTTCGTCTAGTGTGACCGATTGACGATCTGAAAAATCCTACGCGTCTGGCTTGAGGTCCTAAACAACGAGAAGTCATCGTGCTTCAATCCAGTAGTCAAAAAAATTATGAAAATTTTGCAACCACCACAATGGTCAAAATTTGCATTCCCATCTTCCACAGTCACTTAAAATCATCAAATCAGTGTCTTCTGTTTTTTTTTAGCTTTATATTCCGTGTAAAACTTGCATCATACTGCTCCTTTTCGACATGTCTTGGGCTTTTAAATTCTGCTCTCAAAATCAAGAAGACATGTCTTTCTTGACAAGTATATGTTTTTGAAAAAAAAATGAGATGAGGTAAATTGAATTATTGAAAGGTAATCTCTACATTGGCTTATTTGAGACACTTAAACAAAGCAAGAAAGCTTAAAGTAGACGATCTTAGAAGCTCAATGTATCTCTTGGATTTTAAACATATTCTAAAACTTGGTTTGACAAGCACAACAACAAAAAATAGGAACGATAATGATCAAACTAAAGCCTTGATGTTGACAACTCTAGATGATTAGCCCTCTTATGAGTTTAAGGTTTTGAATCTAGGTAAATCAGCTCATTCTAATTAATATGAACCATGTGTTGTAGGCATGTCACTTAGTGGATATTTCTTCTATACTATTCCAATTATAAAGGAATCAATGTGGATTGTGCTAAATGAAGATGCTAAAGACCACGAAGTTGTTTGTGCAAAGATTTTTAGGGGGAGGTTTTCTAACAATTTTCATTAAAAACTAGAAACCGCTCCAAGCCACATGGGGTGGTTTTTGGTTTTCTCCCAAAACCAAGGATTCTCTCAAAAAACCACCATGCATGGGTGACTGTCTAGAAAACCCTTGCTACTTTTAGAAAATACCATGTGGAAAGGGAGTCTAAGGTTAAGAATAAGTGATAACTGGGAAAAGAGCCACCCAATCTCTTCATTTTTATTTTTAAAATGGCAAGGGGGTTTTCAAAATCTCTCATGTGACCTTAAAAAGGATTTGAAAATTGTTTCCAAATAGGAACCCTTGCTAAATAGCTCCCACCTCTCAATGTTGCGAATACTTCTTCTATATTATTCCAAATGTAAAGGAAACAACATGGATTGTGCTAAATGGAGATGCTAAACATCTGCTCTCAAAATTTTGAGAATGGATTGTTATTTTGTAATTTAAGAGCATATTATGCACAAGCAAGCACTATATTTTCCCTTCACGATAAGTGTATAGAAAGTGTGAGAAAAGAAAGGTAGAGAAAGGTTTGGTGTTGATATCAATGAAATATTTTTTTTAATTTTTGGGTTGGGTCATGGTTGGTATCTAAATGCACACATAAATACTCAAATACAAAAAGAAGTAAACATTTTTTGCATAAACTTTGACAATGCTAGCTTTATGATTATATCATCGCTTTGGGATTTTGCATAAAAAATTTGTGCTTGGGAAAGTGTTTCTTGCTTTTTTGGTAGAAGTTTATTTACGCATTTTATCATATCTATGGTAGAGGAGCCAAATATGGAACATGTAAAGAATAAAATACATATTGGGCCTAGTAATATGACAAAAGTAAGAAGGATACTAGAAATACTTCTTAGTTGTCTACCAATGATATGCTAAAAAGTGTCACATTACTAGGTCATAAGTGTAGTGCAACCTTGTAAAGAACTTCAAAAGTGTGTTTATTTCATTATCCATAATACTTTCAAGATAAAAAACTCTAAGCCCCCCCCAAAAAAACACATTTTCACTAAATATACCACAATTGGCCTCTCTATCCCTCGAGGTAGTCACCTTTTGTAAATGTATTTTATGACATAAGTTAAATTGTGAGATGATTTCACTTTAATGACCTACAAATATGTAGGGGATGAATTACACAGTCATCTACATAGGGGTGGTTAAATTGAAGGAGGAAACCAAGAGCTCGATAGCTCAAATGATAGTGACATGGTGTGATAAACCTGAGATCAAGGGTTCCATTACCATAGGAAATCTTGAAGGAACCATATACAATGTGAAAAAGAGACTATGGATTCACTCGAGTGGTATTCCTCGACTAGGCACCCCTCAACTAAGACTCAATGTAAAGCATTCAACTAGTACAAAATTCTTTGGAGTCTAAATCAAGGAGAAAAAAATATAGATACAAAGACCTTCAACTAAAAAGATGTTTTCTATATTACGAATACCAAAAGTTACCTTAGATGTTAAATACAAGAGGTTTCTTATTAGTGTGGTGGCCGGTCTATGTTATTTGGGTCAAAAGTGATGTCTCGTGGTTCACTACTAAATGGCTTAAGGGATAGTTGGGCCAAACTCATATCTTCTAGCCTATAGTTTGATGTTGCATAATGGAAGAGCTAGAGAATATTTATGATACCCTCTTTTCAATACCTAATATTGTAGTCTACCATGTGCATCCAATACAAGAAGTAGCTCATATAAAGCAAGGAACTAATTTTTATACCATAAACTAAAATGGACAACGATGAGATTTTCCTTCAAAGAGGCTTGAAATCAATTCTCAAAATGTAGTGATCTACCAATTAATGTAATCATGTTGAGTAATCAAAGGGGCCTTAAATATAAAAAAGTTAAGTTATGATGGTGAATGTAAGTGTCAATAGCACGGGATTAGTAAATGTAATTAGCATTCCTAATCAAAAAGTTACTGAGATTTGTAATGAACATGCAATACTTGGAAATTTGTATAGCTAACTAAGCTTCAATCAGTGGGCTTGTAATTGGACTGCTAGTGGATGTATAATCTTTAAAACAATAATTGTCCATATAAATTGAGGGCTTGGAGATGACCAAGAAGGGGGAAGGAGAGCAATCTTGACGAGGACGAGATGTTGATCGAGAAGGAGGAGACTCTATTCCGCGAGACAAAGAGACATCATTCCATTCAACCCAAGGAAGGGGATACACAGAAGGTCTCTCATCCTCTTCTACTCTAATCTGAGAAGAGAAGACATTGAAGAACTTTATCCTATTCTACCAATCCGACTAGAAGTCTTACCTCTACTCTTGTTCTATTCCATCTACTAGAGAGAGAGAAGTATTGCTCTCCACGAGGCAAGAAGAACCATTCGCGAGACCTACATCATTGAATCCCACAATAACCATCATCATCATCGAGAGTCTTACACCTTTGCCAATCGATATTATTGATGTGTTCTTCTTCTGTGAATCATATTTTCCTCATGGCCTCGAAGAAAAAGAATTCAAAAGCATAAATCATGAATGACCCTACTAACGTGGAAGCAACAATTGGAGTTGCGAGCATGGGAGTCACTAATGGAGTCACAAGTGTGGATAACAACCCTTTACCAATCGCGATACCACAGGTTTTTTTTTTAAATCTATCTAAATTCAATAGAAACAAGATAAGTCTCTTAAGAAATACTGCGATCTTAGAGTATTCACTTGGTAAATTATCAAAGCATCTTATAGGCTAGAAACTGTTAGGCAAACTACAAAATTCTAGACCTCAAGAGAAATCATGAGGAATTTTTCAAGACGAATTTATTAAGAACAAACCTCGAAGAAATTAGTCAAGGATATAGTTTAATCTAGAAGCTTTGATAGAAGATTTTAAGACCCAAAATATCTCAAAGTTAAAGAAACTGACTTAAGGCCAAGAAACTTGGTTATAAGAATAAACCTTAAACTGGGAAGTTAGAGACCCCAAAATCTAGATACCCTTAGTTAAATTCCAAGGAGAAGAGTTTATTATGTGAAATTCAAGTATCAATTGCTACTAGATTAATCATCACTTGAAAGTTGCATGATTGATTGAAGTCATAAGTGCTTGAAGACATCAATCTTGTTTGTGATTTTCTAGATTAGATCCTGATTGAATTAAGTATTGGAACAAATATAAATTGAGGAGCCCTATACCTCCCCCAAGGATAGGTGCTAAATCCCCATACCAAGAGGGGATCTTTTTACCGCCGGGGAAGCATGGACCGACTCTGATGGCAAGAGGTCTCCCAGTAGGGATCGTATTAAGTAGGAGGTGGTTAAGGTGCCAGGGGGCTCTAGCTAGTAAATCTGTTATGCACCTAGGAACTACTTGGTCCCCTATATGGCCCAAGTTCTACTTGGGACACCTAAAAATGTTAGCTATAGGTGGATTTGATCTTGGTGATGTGCAGATGCATCGAATGAGGCAACAGGTGAAATTGTAATTTTTCTCCTGTATGGGTGGGAGAACACACATTATGGAACATAATAATAAATTTGTTTTATTCTGATTATATGTCTGTGAGTAATTTACGCAAACAAATAACTGTGCATAAAAGGATTCTTTTTAATTAATGAAGCTGTTTTTATATATTTTATGTAATGTGGTAGGTAATTAGATAACTAAGAATTTCCATAGAGGGAAGCAGGTGGATGGATTCCCAACGAATCCAGTCCTATGGCAGGGTAGTCTGGGTTAGCTGAGAGGTTTTCCCAAAAACAAACGCTAGGAAGAAACTCTAGGAAGGGCCGATTGGTTGACTTATCTAGGGTTCGGTCTCACAATTGGAACTGTAAATTATCTTAGGGGAAAGATACATCGGTTGTGCCAAAGCACTATGAGGGATTTCATAAATCCTTAGTCTACTACTAGAAAAAAGTGTTGTATTCCATGAACCAAGGGTAATGGCAATCGCTCCTTCCAGACAAGAAGCCTCTTGAAGGACACCTCCGGATGTGGGCTAGTTGTTGATAGGTAACTGTTAGGTCAATTAAGAACCTTCAGGTCAGTCCTACGTGGGTAACGACAGGATGCTTCCCCTGCGGGGTAGACCTAGGGTTATAGAGCCGGACAAAATTCGATCATCCTGATTAGAGTACGGATGGAGAAGGCTACAAGGTAAACTTTGGGCAACTACTAAAACATTACTCATCATGTAATAAAGGTAGGTATGCTATAGTAATGCACTTTTTATCCATCAATATATAAGCACATGGAGTCAAGGCTTAACTCCAACCCTTAGAGTTTAGAACTAAAGAGCTTGGTTTTTATTTACACACTCAAACATTTTCTTTGTGATAAGTGGAGAGGATGGTGGGCCATGAGGGTTCTCCCTCTTATTTATCCAGTTCTCCTTTGCCATGCTTTGTTCTCTAATGAGATGCACCTTTTAAGAAAAAGTAAGTTGAAAGTATGATTTGGTGGTACAACATAGACTATCAAGGAGACTATCTCTTCTAATAGAGAGCTAGTAGAGCACACCTCAAAATATGTTTCTTGTTTGTTCCTATTTTAGAATTTATTTTCGCGCTTAAAAAACTAGTTTGTAAAAGGTTTTTTTGCACCTTCCTATAATGATTTTCCTACACACACACACACACACACACTCTCTCTCTCTCTCTCTCTCTCTCTCTCTCTCTCTCTCTCTCTCTCTCTCTCTCTCTCTCTCTCTCTCTCTCTCTCTCTCTCTCTCTCTCTCTCTCTCTCTCTCTCTCTCTCTCTCTCTCTCTCTCTCTCCTCCAAGTTCCATTTTCTATTCTATAGCTCTTTTTGTCTCTATACTACCCATAGATTAATCCAAAATGGATAATATACATGGTAGCTTCTCATTTTAGACAACTTAGCCTAGCAAGAATATGGATGATGTTTCTAGCATGGATATTGTGAATCCACAATTTGGACTATGGAGAGGAATTCAAATATCCATGGAATAGAACAATGTCTCAATAGCTTCTATAGAGAGAAATTTAAGTATCCCTAGGATGGAAAAATCTCCCAGCAATAGAGCTTCTGTGCATGAGTACTAAGCTACTAATAGAAGAGAATAGAGAAGGAAAAAAACAAAGTAGGGGTTTAAGATCCATCTTCAATGGATGAAACAAAGCTAAGAAAGTAGATGTATTTAGCATCTATAACATGCTCAACCAGCTTAAGGTGTTTGACTCCACATGAGCTCTTCTTGAAGAGATATTATTTGATGATGTTGTTGAATAATGCCGATGGCATAATACAAATAAACCATATAAGATTCCATTAGAGAAACAATGTTGCAGCTAGTTCTTATCTTGAGCTTAAAGATTATGAGGAAGTTTTGCCATTGAATGCTTGTTAAAAGGAATTACCTTGATGCAACATCATCAAAAGTATTGTAACAAATATAGTGTATACCTTTTGGAGTGGAGACTTGAGTTTCACCCAACAAAAGGATATATATTGGAAGAGGATTGGAAGAAAAAGCGTTGTGAAGTATCTTGTGCATCTTCTCAATGAATCTTGGGAATATTGCTATTATCTTTGTTCCTCTATTTGGTATCATGTATGGTGTAGTGCACATGTGATACATTTTCTTGTATCTCATAAATTCTCAATAGTAAACTTACAACACATCATTTGTTTCCTAGAGAAATATTTGGTGTAAGTAAACTATAACGATATAAAGGCACTTGAATTGTACCTTGTACTACCATATGCTTCCTTGTTAGGTACTCAATATCACTTTTTATCTAATTGGAAGACCATGTAATGATCTCCAAAGTCCATATGCTCTTTATACCATATAAGGCACATAATAGAGCATTCTATCTAGTTTAGCTACTAGCACATCCTAATGATGTACCAAAATAGTACTTTATAGTACCATAATAATACTTGAAATTACCAAGTGGGAGGAAAAAATAATTCTGTTACTATATTATATCTCATATTAGATTATCAAAATGTTTCTGTAGACTTTCAAATCCATAATATATAGTAGCAAATGCATCTAATAATCTAGTATGTTCCCTAGTATAGTATCAAATTGTACTATAAATTACCAAATGCTTCTATGAAGTACTGTTAATGTTGCACTACATGAGCTTAATGTTGGGACCAATGGACACACTCCTATTATTTCAAGGGTTTCAACCTACAAAGCACTTAGACTAGTTCTAACCTAGCTACTCACATGATCTATAAACATGGCACTTCGCTTGTAATCAGCTTGCTAGGCATTCCATCAACCATGATAGAAGAACATGGCAAAACTCCATGATCCAAATGAGTGCACTTTGGTTAACCCTCTTTGGCCTCCACATACATGAGAAGAATCATGGTAATGTCAAGACAGAGCTTGATAGAGAATATGGAAGAGCTTTACTCACTTAGTCCCTCACTATCACTCCTCCTCTCTCTCCAATCTCTCACTCTCTCCCTCACTCTATCTCTCACAAAATGGAAAGCAAGTACACACAATCTCTCACTCCCCCTCTCTCTCCCAATCTCTCACTCTCTCCCTCAGTCTTTCTCACACAATGGAAAGCAAGTACACAAAGTTTTGCATACACAACATGAATAGCCTTTTCCATTAGTTTCATCCTTTTTATATAAGAAGTTTAGGGTTAGGATTTTCCCATGTCCCTTGGGCATCTTGCTTGTTTAGTGGACTTTTTGAATGATCATGGTTTTTCTTTATGCTTCTAGACCTCAATCTTGAACTAGAAATTGAATAATACAATTGTCAACTTCAAAGTATCATTGGTTGTTACAACTTGAAGGGCGTCCACGTCTCAATAAAATAATCACATAAGTTGTTACAAAATTGTTCAAAAATTTATGGGACTATTTTCTCTTTTCCTTGTAGTTAACATTATCCCCCCTCCTAGATGAGTAGTAGTCCCATGACACTTACACTAACCTATGGTGTTGCTCCCCTAGCAAGAGGCTCGAAGACATTTAATGTGGAATTTTGGTAGGAAAGGATTGAATATTGTGGCAAAAGAAGCATGAAGTGGGCTCAAGGTAGTGGTATAGAGAACTCAATGCTAGATAGCTTGTCTTGAAGAGGAAATGAGTAGTGTTGGCCAATGCTAGCGGGATTTTGATGGTTGCAGGCCATTGATGTGGATGGGTCTTCATGAGTTCCATTATACATGTTAAGTCACTCCTGCTCTTCCTACGAGAGGTGTTTATCTTACTTGTGCAATGATTTGTACATGTGCTAGTGCAACTGGGAGTTGGGTCAAATTCCAAGTAGGCTTGGAATGTTGTCCCACACTCGAGAACCTAGTTGGTGAGAGATTGTGGTGATGTGCTATTCTTACAATAAAATAGGTCATCTAAGAAAAATTAGGATGTCATGCCCTTGATGTGCCCTGAGCTTGTGATGTGGGGAAGGGGCTAGGGTGGTGCTACCCTAGGTGTATAGTGTTGTATTTTTTCATTATTTTTCTTTCCTTTTCTTTTTCTCTTTTCTAATTTGATGGAATGCATAAAAAGGTACAAGTAACGAATGAGGAGAAAGGACTCATATAGGGAGTGGCTTACTTGTGGTTTTCCACTCATGATCCCCATAACCTTTCTTTTAGAGATGGTGAAGTAAACCCTCATTGGTTAGCTCTTTGTTCTACTGCTTAGCCATGAGAAACTTATTACCCTTGTGCTACTGCTTAGCCATGACAAACTCTTGCTGCTTAGCCATGACAAACTTTTAGGCTCCAACTACACTTTGTGCTAGCTTTCATTGTACAATGCCTCCACCTAACTCGTTTGAGAGCTCTATCAAAGTTGTCTCATATAGCCTTTGTGTTTCACTCTCTACTTGGCCAACAACTACTATCGAGCTATCAAATATTTTTTTATATAACCTTGCATAAGCAACCTTTGATTGTCCCTATGCCTATTGATGTTGCCATATCTAAATTTCATACAATCTATCTTTGCTTTCTCTTGTTTCAACTCTAGAGAAGTTTCCATCCATTTTTTATTCATCTCTAGAGTTTTCTTACATAGTTTTTTAATGTCTTACTCCTTGACTTAGAGTGCCTCATCTTTTTGTCATATATCAAGATTCTTCTCATGCAACTATGAGCCTTTTCCTTGATATGTGACTGGAGGATTGTCACTTGCTCTTCTGATGCAACCAAAAACCTTCCATAGGCTTCCTAAGTTTCATCTAGTCCTTTTTCCAAGTCCTATCTTGTTGCTAGGGCTTCAACCTTATCTCTTGTGAGATTCTCACATAATGGTTCCGAATCTTATATCTTGCTTGTTGTACTCAATGCTTCTATAGGTGGTCCATGGGTAATTTTTTATGATTCTTTTGGATATGATCTAATATCCTAACTTGACATTGTGGTGTCATTTTCCTAGTCAATGACTAAGATATGATGGTGACTCTTTTGAGGCCTTCTCTTTTCCTTTAAGTGACTCTCCTTTCTTGGCAAAGGTCTATGCTAGTTGTTGAGAGATGGATGCAATGCAAGAAAAGAACATTATAGTTTCTTGGATGGCTTCTCGAGTTACAATCACCTACAAGTACACCTAGATGATCCTCCTTCACCACCAAATGGAAGGTATTCATCTACGTCATCATCCCTTTTGGTCTGACTAATGCACCAAAAACCTTCTAGAGGCTCATGTGTTCTATATTTAAGGACATGCTAAGATTCTGGCTTGAAGTATTTGTGGATGACCTCTGTGTCCATTCCAATTAGGAGGAACACCTCAAAAATCTTTGACTAGCATTGAGCATTCCCAATAGTATCATCTATATTGGGATCCTTTGAAGTGCCAATTTTGGATTAAACATTGCATCACTTTTGGATGTGTGGTATCTAGGAATGGCATTGCAATGGATATAGCTAAGCTCAAGTTAATAATGGATCTCCACGACCCATTAGCCACAAAGGTATCCAATTTTTTCTTGGACATATTGGCTATTATCACTAGTTTTTGCTAAACCGTGCTTCCATACCACAGTCTCTTTACAAATTGCTAATTGCCTAGAAATGGATAGAGAATGCTAGGCTTTATATGAAACTTTGAAAAATTCTCTCATGATAGCACCCATTTTATGAGCCTCGGATTGGACAATCATCTTCCATGTGCATATCAATGTATCCAAAATCGCAATTGGAGCCATGTTTTTGCCAACCCAATGAATGTAATATGAATTCCCTTGTGAGCTTTGATAGAATATAGCTCAGGAAAGCCAAAATGAATTACTCCACAATAGAATGGGAGGGATTAGCAATTGTGTATGCTATCAAGAAGTTTCAATACTACTTGCTGGCTAGCCCATTCACATTCTTCATAGACCATCAAACACTATTTTTCTTAGTCAACAAGCCCTGTGCTACAAGTCGCAATAAGTCATCTACTTTCTGCAATTTCTCATGTAGATTGATGATTTCCATGGTTGCCTGAAATGGTAGTTTTGTGCTACTTCCATCCATTCCTTAACCTTATCAATTGTGACCAATTGCTACTTAGTATTAGGATATTATCCTACCATTGTTGTCACAATTCTCTCCATTTGTGTGTAATTGTTACATTTTTTTCACTTGATACAAGTGATGTGGCCTATTCAATGGTTAAGCATTTTCTTTTCAACTTGAGTTCATCTTTCTTTCACCTCTTTTTAGTATTCTTCTTGACCATTGTTGACCCATCTACTATGGTTGGCCCCTCCATGGCTATTCTAGCTTTCTTACATTGTGCTCCAGCAATAGCCTTGACTAGAATGTGAAATATATCTTTGTCCTTTATCATCTCAATTGTGTAGAGACTCAAGGGCATTGAGGGTATGATTACATTGCTACTACTAGATTTTAATATCACGTAATCCTAATAGATGTGGGTTATTTCACATTCAAGGAACTATTGGAGTGCTTTGTTTTCTTTGGGTTGTTCCTACATGCGTTGACAATGCAAGGATATGTGTCTTCGTTGTCCATAGTTCCAACAAGCTATGGTTTCCCTATGCTATCTCATTTCTCATCTTCTTTCTTGTCCTAACATCATAATAGATAGGGACCTATAATCCATCAAGATTGGATGACCCTCTTTGTCATAGCAAACAAAGGGTTAACATCATAATTGTTAACTATCAGTCGAACAAGGTGGAAAATCTGGAAAATCTAAATCAGAAGACAAAGGCCAAGGCAAAAGTGAAACGAAAGACGAAGCTACGGCAAGAAAAATATGGAAGCACAAGAACTGCAGAAAAGTCCTAAATAAAGGAAAAAGGCGCACAAGTAAAACCTCAAGTCAATACTTTTGTAAAAGAGTGCAAGCGCATCATGATTTAATTTTAAGAGTGCCAGGCTCTCACCCGTGCAATTTGTAAAGGTAGATGAGTGGTAGGAAGGAAGCTAGGAAGATAGAAGGACAATGGGAAAAAGGGCCTAGGCCATGTAAAAAAGGGGATAAGGGGATGGCTGCCCAAAAGGGATTTACATTTTATATATAAAGTTGAAAAGTGAATGAGAAGCTCATTCTTGTGTGTGGCCAAAAGTGGCTCTCTTTTCTTCTTCTTCTTCTTCTTTTTCTTCTTCTTGCTTACTTGAGCTTTTGCTTGAGAGAGGGAGTGTGAGAGTGTGAGGGAGTGAGTGTGTGAGGGTGAGGGACCGGGGAGGAGAAGCTCTCCATCTTCTCCTCTCTTCTTCTCTTCTCTTCTCTTCTCTTGTCTTGCTCACGGCAATGGAGCTTGGAGTGTGGAGCTTGAGAATGGAGCTTTCTTGAAGCTTGCACTTAGATTGTGGAGCTACTGAAGTGTGCAGGAGAGGAGGTAACTCGATCGGCATGGAGATAAGCTCACTACACCACCCGTAGATATGGATGGCACGTCAGCTATGTGAGAGGTAGCCATTAGTGCTCGGCTTGGAACGCTTGAAACAATAAGCGGTCCGTGGGTCTTGGAGGTTGAGCGAAAGCTCCCACATTTTGGTTCTGTTGCCGAGACCAATGGATTCAAGCCTTGAGCACTTGCATGCTTTGAATCAAGCATCAAAGTAGGGTTTTCCCCGAACCAGTGCTTGAGGTAGATAGGTAGGCGAGGGAGTTTGAAGAGGTATTCAATCTCCTTAGCAAGTAGGTTTTTGGTTTTTGGACTTGGAAAAGCATGATGGAGTTGTATAAGTATTTCCCTTATGATTTCTTCTTGCATTTAGGAAGGATATGAGCAAAACATTGGAGCAAACAGTAGGGTTTTTTGTTGCTATATAACAGGCTGAAACAAGGAAAAGAAGGGCAAAAAATGAAATTTTGGGTTAAATGTTAGTAAGGGAAGCAAGACTAAGGTGAGTACAGGCCTGGGTAGGGTGATAAGGGGCCAGGAGTGGCAAGAAAGGCCACATTTTGCATTGCAGGGTTTCAAGAGAGCAAGAGAGAGGGAGAGAGCTTCGTCACGTGGATCCGCTTTGATCTGGCCATTTAGGAGTTATTTACCCAGTCCAGGTAATTCCACACCTTCCCCTACATGAGTAGGTTGGATCTAGAGGTGCTCGACCAGTAGGAAGGCCTCCATCACTCGACGCGATGAATTCCTCGAAGCCCGGTAAAAAAACACGTCGCACTTGGCCCATCCGAGTGATGGCGATTCTGGGCCGAGTCCCAAAATCGGCCCTCAGACCGCTCGACCATTTGGCCCTCGGACCAGTCGGCCATTCAGCCCTCAGACCGCTCGGCCATTCGGCCCACTACACTCGGACACCTTTCATTCGGCCCGTCCGAGTAAAGCATTCAGACAAACTTTAAATTTTGGCCCTCAGCCTTGTCGACTCGGCCCAACCCCACTCGGACAAGTTGACATTCGGCCCGGTCGAATTCACCACTCGGCCCTCAGCCCGCCCTCGGCCCACTTGACTTGGCCCACTTAAATCGGCCCACTTGAATCGGCCCTCAGCCCACTTGACTTGGCCCACTTGAATCGGCCCATCTGACTCGGCCCTCGGCCCACTTGACTTGGCCCACTTGAATCGGCCCTCAGCCCCACTTGGCCACTCGGCCCTTGGACAACCACACTCGGATTGGCCGAATTTGACATTTAGACCAGTTACATTCGGCCCTCGTCCCTCGGACGGGCCGAATCGGGCATTCAGGCCTTGCAATTCGGACCTGTTGGGCCGAATTTGGGTTTTTTCAAATCTTAACCTATAGACCCTAAAACTGACCGAGAGACCGTATAGAGCCGAAACCACATCATAGATCTATCACTGGGTTGAAATCTAAAGCAAGTAGTTCAAAATTTGGCTATGAATAGTCCTCCAAATCGTGCATGGCAATTACCATAACGGCCCTGCGAGCTGGGGGGGACTACCCCCCCGAAAAAGCGTACCGTGATAGATCCTCCAAATTAGATCTTAGTGTAGTAATGGCTCTGCACAAGCATGGATTCTCACTTGCAAAGGAGCAACCAAAAGTCCATACCCAAACAAAGACAAATAGAGACCCTAGAACCTCAATGGGCCAATCTAGCCAACAAGGACAAAAAGGCCACACCGCAAAACACATATATGATGTATTCAGACTGCATCTAGTCAAAGCAGAAATCAACAACATCAAGCTACAACTGCGAGGATGACTAGATATGACAGTCTTGATGATAGATGCTCCTTGAATGGTACTGCATAGATGATCCAAGACATTAGTGGAGAATCCACATCTGGTCGTGCAGTTAGGGACTCAAGGGCATTTGTCAAAAGGCTTAAATTTATAAGCCAAGACCCGAAAGATGGAGACATAGTACCGCCTGCTTATCTTAGGATCAAACTCACCGCGAAAAGAGAGCACACTGTCGATGCTCTGATTGATGAAGGATTAGATTTTAATATCTTGGCCTATGAAGCATGGATCCTACTAGGCCAACCAGAGCTCACATCGACTAATGCAACTCTTAGTCCTTACGGGAGACACTCACAAGCACTTATAGGAAAGTACAAAATCCTCGCGACAATTGAAACTGAAAGCTTGCCTATCCTATTTCATGTTCCTCTAAATAGTGCTAATTGCGGAAAGGAAACCCTCCTAGGAAGACCCTTCAAAAGCGTGACCAAGTGTGAGGCCGACTATGTGGCATAGAGGATACACCTGACACTACCGGGTGTGAGGATAACCACAACTTTTGGCAAGGGTGACCTCATTGAGCCTCGAGGGAAAGGCAAGGAAGGTGCTGACATAACAGGCAGGCCTAGTAATGAGAGCAAGGACCTGTTGAAAGAGTTGATACAAGCACATGTTGAACAAAGAGAACTAGTGAGCAAGGCCATGCTTGAAACAAGAAGGTTAGGAGCCAATGCCAAGGACAGGCTTTGGACTTACAAATATTGTAGAAGACCACAAAAGAAGCCCAACCCTTATAGACGAAGGCATCGATGGAGAGCCATCACAATGTCGAGATGGATATCCAAAGCGTTGCTATGTGCTCAAGGGTATTATGTAGGTGACCAATGGTTTTGGATACCAAAACCCCCTGCTAAACCTCCTCTATTAGCAGCTGAAGGTCAGATCATATCAAGAGCAAAGAAGTGTAGGAGGAAATCTAAACGAAAAACCAAGTCTCGAGTCCAAGACATTGGAGTGATCGAGCCCCTCACGGTCGAAACCAAGAAACCAAACGGGACTAATCGAAGGGTAGATCCTCAGCCTAGCGTGCTTGACAAGCAGATATCAGATGTTATCATTGAGGATATGCAAAGCCACTAGTGCCCAAGGAGCCTTTGATTTCCCAGGATGATAACAGGCATCATAGGCACAACATTGCTCATGGCAAGGTTAAATGCTCAACAAAGCAAATGGCAAAATCATCTAACAGCCACGAGCAAATCTTCCAGCCAGTGTCGAAGCCACTTAGGAGTCCCAAGTCTCCTAACCCTCTTTCCCTAAACGGACATAGGAAGCACAACAACAATCGTCAAGTGCAGCTGCTCAATCCCAATCTCTATCTCCAGCTAAGCTTCCAAATGTCCCAGAGGTGGAACATGACACCACCCATAGCTCTCAACCCAAGGAGATGCCTGTGCAATCCACCATGGCTAGCTCAACTGACGCTCGATCTGCACAAGTGAATGCTCAAAGGGCAAAAAAAGACACAACCACTTCTGATCTGCCTAAGGATGTGACACTGCAATCTACTAACAATAGCCGATCCATTGAACTAGCTGCTACTACTTTCAATCAGGGATCACAGAAGCCACAACCTTTGGTCGTGACAACACCCCTTGCTGAATACGTCCTTAGCAATTCACCCATGGAAGAGGCGTCGCAACCAACATCCTTGACACCTCCAACACTTCCAAAGCACCTAAAGCCTAGGCTTGGGGAGAAATCTCTCAAAGAGATGGGCAAGGAGAGGACACATCTGACCAATCAACCTAGCAAGGCTGTTCAGTAGGTCACAACAAAGTCCCATGAGAGCACACCAGAGAAAGAGAGTGCTAAGGACCAACCAAGCACATCAACGATTGACCTAGTTCAGGATCTTGAGTCCTTAAGAGAGACACCGCAATTGTCCAAGAAAAAGAGGACAAAAAAATGGAAACAATGGCAGTTGCAAGTGGTGGTAGACCCCAAGAAGATTGAGACCAAGAGGGCCGAAGAGATGAGGAATAAAGCATCGAGTCCATCCACCAATGAACCCATTGATGTCTCTCCTAATAGCGGTGAAACCTCAGACACATCCGTGTATTCTGAAAAATCAAAGTAGCTATGGTACCATCAACAATTGCTTGCAACACTCAATCCACCGACAACAAAACTCGCATTGACCAATCAAGAGTGGATACAACAGTGTCACAATAGGGTAACAAATTTATACCAGTCACATCCAAGGAGAACCATGATGCAAAAACAAAGCCTCAAGAGAAACATGAAAACCCCAAGAGCATAAGAAATCCTAGCATTGACCAATCTTGCTCATCTAGGCATGAGCCCCAGCTATGCTAAAGCCTAGGGAAACTCTTAGAACCTTGCATGAGATAGCAACCGAGCAAGCCCTCGTTGAACATAGAAGTGTCATAGAATGCTTAACTGAGTTGGATGCTAAACTCAGGGTATTTACACATGTCTATGTCCTTGTAGACTTGGGCGCATTCCCTAGGGATCAGCTCGAATAATACTTGCCATTTCCCCTATCCTGGGAAGAGCAAGAACGTCTCGACGAGCACTATGACAAGCTCCTGCATGAACGCATGTGAGTCGCCTCTGAGGAGGAAGCCGACGAACTATGCTTAACTATAACATTCAATGATGTGCTCTGCCAACCAAATCTCTTAGAGATAGAGAAACTAAAGCGACAATCAGAGGGTCGAAGTCAATTTGAAAAACATTGGTTTGAAAACCGGGTTGCAATGGCCGAACTAGGAACCAAGATTATGACAGTCTCAGAGGAGCGACTGGCCAAATGGCAGTCTCAAAGAGACCCGACCTATGTGGCACCAACTTCCTTTCGAGTGCTGACTACCATTCGGGGTATGGACTTAGCTAGAACTAGCCAAGAGAACTCTCTGGCTGATAAGGTTCTCACTGAGGAGGAGTTACATGTTGCCAGTAGACTCGGACAAGGTACCATACTACTTGATGTTGCAAAATATATATCGTTATTGAGTAAGCCACCACAAGTACTAGATGTGTGTGCCACACTCCAGTACAATCCAGAGTTCTACAATTGGTTTTTATCTACATGAAGTGACATGGATTCATAAATATATACATAAATAAACAATGAATTTTGTGACCCTGTATAGATAATATCAACACACACAAGCAATGATAAGTCAAGCGTAGGGAGAAGAGTTGGGTTTGACTGGCTGAGCTCCTCATGTCCTCCTCTCACCACACATTTAGAAGTCATGTGACCATTCCCACCTCCAGGTGGAGGGCATGCAACCCTCATTACTGCCATAGGAAGCCCTGACCAATATCTCTGATGGTGTAGACGAGGCACCGTCCCTTTCTATACATCTTTCCCCGTTCCGGTCTATCCTTCCGGGGGTGAGCCCTGCCCCACTCCATGACAACTAGTCCATGCAACTTAGCATAACCCAAGATCTGCTAATGGCTGGAGGCAAAACAAACATCATCACGGGGGTCGTCCCTCTACAACAAACATTGCATGCCTCACCTCACCCCTCCTTGTCATATGCGCTTAATAACCCATCGTGTAATCCCTCCCATGCGAATAGTTTTATCATGCCTCAAGGCCTAACCCTTGGTTTGCATTTTGCAGGTTTCCCCACAAAAGTAGTCATGGACCACACAGTGTAGCTGGCCTACAAGGAAGCCCTCCGCCATCAGAGGGAGCATAAGGCACTCGCGCCCCCACTAGAATGCTATGTGCCTACTCTAAAGAGGTACGTGCCGAAAAGAGGCCCCAAACGGCACTGCCCAGGATGCAAGCCAAAAACTCCCCAAGCCAAAGGACGAGGGCTAAAGGGAGCACACGGGGTGTGGCAACGCCAACCGTGCACGCCCCCACCACAGACGCTCGGGCACCAGGTGCTCGAAAGAGGAGAGGGAAACTCGAGACAAGTAGGAATTTGATGCATTGTTCAAAAGCATTCTGGAAACAATTGCGGCTAGGGACTACACCATTCAGGTCCCGGCCAACATCTTCCCCGCCCAGCCTCACAGGAGCCCCTCATCGGCACAGCCTCAGTCGCCCGACCACATAGACTCGCCCCCCTCATACAAATAGAGTGGCCCCTATGATATATAAGCTGCTTAACAAAGGCCATCCTGCCATAACTTTTTGTCTTTAAATAGTTAAAGGGGTAGGCTCCCCACTTGTATAAACTTCCCTTACCTACTACTAATATATGCCACGTCTTTAACAAGTGTCAGAATATGCATCGCAGTCAGCACCATAGGATTTTGATAAAGTAATATCTTGATGTGTTGCATCTGTTCGTTATACTTGATGCATGCGACTTGCATATACTCTCATGAAGTGTCAAGTGGATGCATGATGACACAGATCTTTGTACGAAAGTGTTCAATGCCTAAGTCACTACAAGACCACCAACCTCTCAAGAGCTATGACAAAAGCCTCACTGCCAAAAGTGAAAATCACCCTTGCCGATCGCCCACGTCACATGGCCCAAAGCATGATCTTAACCACTTTCTTTTTTTGGGTTACACTCTACACGGGCACTCATGGCAGCTGTTACCTCAATGGTACCAACATCACACGTTCCAAAGAGGGTTGCAAAATCTCAAGTGTATCTCCCCATCTCAACAACTGCTTCTCTAACAACAAGGCTAGGGCACAATCATCACTATAATATCTATTTCTTGAGCCTTCGAAGCTCGACATCTCCCAACCCATTGAAAGGCTGATAGTCTGAACATATTGTAATGGTTGTACTCAACCAAGTCTTTAAAAAAAAAGAGACGAAAAGAAAAGAAGCACCCATGATCACAGCACTATACCTAGGGGTCCTCAAATTAGATACATCCAGTGATCTTGGTCAGCTGGCTCCATCCCTAGTCCCCTAGCCCTCTAGCATCACCCACAATTGTTCAAGGCACATCAAGAACAGGACATACCTAGGGAGCTTGTCTCGCCTATGGTTAGACCTGTCACCCTAACCCATTTGCACGATTCCTTTCTTGCACTCTGCCTTAATATTGTTGCAATCAATCGTGGTAAGTAATGCAAGAACATCCATGGAAAGTACATCGTACTTGTCAAGGAATACAAGTAGCTACCAGCTATCGAAAGTTCGGTATCGATGTGTTCAATTATGCTACATCATGCTATCACAACACAAAGGATGTCTCATACACCTTCATGTATACTTCTCCTCAACATGGACAACTTTGCTTCATCACATATTGTTATGAGGAATCAGACCTGGGGTCTTCTAACTACGTAATATCTAAGTATGCATGAGCACTCACATAATATCTGCACCAAAATATATACACAGTTTGGGTCCTCAAGTGCAAGACATTACTCTTAGCTTTCTTGGAGTTTGACCTATCTCCCAAACTAATTGAACTATGTCTTATGCACGATAAAGAAGACTAGCACTACCCCGAGGGAGAGACCACATATGAGAGGTTTTCAATTGTAGGTATTGAAGACTCCAACGAAAGTGTCATTCGCTCTTCATCGACACTCAACTCTGAATTCTTATCCTTTATCATCCTACAAGCCCACCAAGAATTATCATGTGCAAAATCCCCAACAAACCAACACTTGTGCTGGCCATCAGTGCAATCCCCAACAAAGAATAGCCCTACCACCAACTCCAAGAACCCTACCACCTGCCATCTAGGCCACCAACGTGCCCCCAACGACCTTCCTCCACACGTCTTCAGTGCATGCCAAAGCCTGCTACCTACAACGGTGAATGCCATGGGACTGGCACTCGTCTAGGAGGGGGTAATGTTAACCGTCATATGAACAAGGTGGAAAATCTAGAAAATCTTAAGCAGAAGACAAAGGCCAACGCAAAAGTGAAATGGAAGATGAAGGCGCGCCAAGAAAATAATGGAAGCACAAGAAGTGCAAAAAAGTCCTAAATAAAGGAAAAAGACGCACAAGAAAAAGTGCAAGTCAATACTTTTGTAAAAGAGCGCAAACGCATCATGGTTTAATTTTAAGAGCGCCGAGCTCTCACCCATGCAAATTGTAAAGGTAGATGGGCAATAGGAAGGATGCTAGGAAGATAGAAGACAATGGGGAAAAGGGCCTAGGCCAAGTAAAAAAGGGGATAAGGGGATGGCTGCCCAAAAGGGATTTAGGATTTTGTATATAAAGTTGAAAAGTGAATGAGAAGCTCATTCTTGTGTGTGGCTAAAAGTGGCTCTCTTCTTCTTCTTCTTCTTCTTCTTATTTTGGCTTGCTTGAGCTTGTGCTTGAGAGAGGAAGTGTGAGAGTGTGAGAGAGTGAGTGTGTGAGGGTGAGGGACCGGGGAGGAGAAGCTCTCTAGCTTCTCCTCTTTTCTTCTCTTCTCTTCTCTTCTCTTCTCTTCTCTTGTCTTTCTGGCGACAATGGAGCTTCGAGCATGGAGCTTGAGAATGGAGCTTGCTTGAAGCTTGCACTTGGATCGTGGAGCTACCAGAGTGCGTGGAGAGGAGGTAACTCAATCGGCATGGAGGTAAGCTCACTACACCCGTAGATATGGATGGCGCATCGGCTATGTGAGAGGTAGCCATTAGTGCTTGACTTGGAACGTTTGAAATAATAAGCGGTCCGTGGATCCTGGCGGTTGAGCGAACGCTCCCACAATAATAGATAGGGGCCTATAACCCATCAGGATTGGATGATCCTCTTTGTCATAGCCAAAAAAGGGGTTAGTGTACTCCTTGTGATCTATTGGTTCCTTGACAAAATGGATGGGCATATCACTTTTGCAGGATGAGTGATGATTGAGCCTAGTGATCTAGGAATTCTAGAGGGTTGATTTCAACTCTTTGTACCATTTGTCATTGCTTCTTGGGAGTTGGTATGACTAGAAGCTGCAACTATCTCAGATAGTTGAAACCTCAATTATATTGGGGATAGAAAAATTTTTGGGGTTATGTCCTAGGAGCCTTCATAGAGCTTTGCAATAAGTGGCTTCATGACCAAAGCATCCACAATTAGTGTAGGTGCATGTTGGCCTTGAATGCTTTGAAATGGGATAGTATTCACCACAATGTATGCATTGCAATGGGTTAGTTGAGGTTCTTAATGATTATGCAATAGCTCTCTTTTATGTGCTTCTTTGATGGTGTAGGTCATCAATGCAAATTACTTCATCAAGTACATAATTGATGCTAGAGAAGTTGAGACCAAAGTTGCATACGATGGTTTTGTGAATCTTTTTCATCACCGATTCCTTTGATGGATGCTTTAGTTATAACCTTGGCAATGGGTCTCTCAAGAAAACTTATATGTGTTTAAAGAGGCTTCTCACTTTGGAGACATAGTCGAACATGCTCTTGTCCTCTTGTTGCTCAATGTTCATTAGGCCGACATTGAGATTATTGCCATAACCAGCTTCTACAAAGTGCTTGATATAGAGATCTTTGAATAGGATGAATGAGGAGTTCTCTGCACCATCCAACCCCATGAACCAATTTTATACCGTTTCTTCAAGTACAACCCAAAGACTTCTGCTTTTTGCATATCACTAATGAGATCACTTGCCTCAAAAACTTGGACAAATTTCTCAACGAAGAAGGTTCATCCCTAGCTCAATATTTATCTAGTTGTTTGGCCACTAATGGAGTTTTAGCTTAATATTTGCTTCCATGTGTATTTCCTATTTTTGTTAAGAGTGTTTAAGCTATGTAAATGCCTACTCCTAGTAAATCATGTGGTCAAAAAGGGATTCCTATAGTAGATTCGAGAACAAATCTTCAAGGATCCTACAACTCTAGCATTCAATCATATTCTTTGAATGCTATCCATTTTCACTTGTATGGTTGCAATCTTTTGCTTAGTGTTGTTGTTGATGTCAATGAACTATTTTAGAGAGTTAATCTTTTGCCCTTGGAGTTCCATAAGTTTTTGTCCCATAGCTTTGTGGGTCATGGTTGAAATATCATAGTTAGCAACTTATTGGAAGCTATTCATGATAGCCTAGAAATCATTCAAGGCTCCTCACGATGTTTTAAATCTCTCCATTGTCCTTGGTATGGCCCTCATGGTCTCTCAATTAACTAGTTGAATGACATGATTGATCAAGTCAAGGACGTATGATTTTCATATAAAGAGAGTGGTTAGGACTAGGGTCTCAAACCGAGGGGGTGCACCTTAGAGTATGTGTAAGATACCATGTGAGTTCAAAAGAAATGGTATTTTATTCAATAAAATTTTCAAGATTATACTTACAAAATGGGTTTTCTAACTACAATTTGAAAAAAATCCGTATGTTTATTAAAGTGAAGGGGACCATTTTATAGCCTTATAGCATGCAAAGAAAGGGTGGGTATTACTTGGCGCCCTTTGAATGAACATTATATAGAAATTTTCTTATAGACATCCCTTGAGGGTATCGACTAGTTATGGGGATTGGGAGATTATTGTGTCCACGCTTTAGGTGCATGCACCTATATCATGGTTGTAAACCCTAGGCTTTCTTTTTTGGTTTATCTTCTATTTTGTGTTGTTTGGCTTATCCTACTCATTTGGTTTTGATGACATCTTGAATCATTAGAAAGCACAACTTTTTTTTTGAATTTTTATGGGTAAAAGCACTTATAGGTAGATTGCTTTTAGTCTAAAAAGTTGATAGTGTTTGGGGATTAAAAGATGGCTACTTTAGGCTTTTGAAATATTATAAATAGTGGTCCCTCAAAATGCAATTTATTTAAAGAAAAGTCTTAGATTTGACAACATGTGAAAAGAAAGGCCAATATATTTATAACTACTTTATACTCTGACATACGAATGCAGTGATGAATGCAAACATTTATTGATAGGTCTAATAGTATGTGTTCACATTTGGTATAAAGCCCAAAAAATATAGTGCTTAATGTCAAGACTATAGATTACATATACACATGTGTAAATTTTTCTTTCTTAGATAATAGCAAAGATTATACAAAATATAGATTTTGGATATTATTATAAATCTTGCTTATAAGAGTGCTCTAAAGTGGTTCTTCAAGTTCATACAATGGTATTGTACTAGTGTAAAGTTGTAGAATACTACTAGAAATCACTATTCACCACTAAAAAGTGGCCCATTAAAAATTGGTTTGACCATTGAAAAGAGGTAATGTTCATACAATGGTATTGTACTAGTGTAAAGTGGTAGAATGTTATTAGAAATCACTACCCACCACTAAAAAGTAGCCCATGAAAAATTGGTTTGACCATCAAAGAGTGGTAAGGCACCATGAAAATATGGTGTGTATCACATAAAAGTGGTGCCACTACCCAATGACCTGCCTGCCACCATGGACCCCTTCCCCCCCAAATGACCCACCACCATGAACCCCTTCCCCTCCCAGTGACCCAGCCACTCCCACTTAACCACCATGAACCCCTTCCCCACCCAGTGACCCGCCCACTCCCACTTAACCACCATGAAACCTCCCCCCCCCCCCCCCCCCCCCCCCAAACCAACCCCTCCAGTGACATGCCTACTCCTGCTTAACCACCTCCAATTACACACCCTTGCCCAACTGTCTTGACCCCCTTTCCCCCCAATTTCAAACCCACTCGCCCAGTCCCTTTAAACCTCCCCTCCCCTCCCCTCCCCCCCCCCCCCCCCCCCAATTTCAAACCCACCCGCCCAATCCCTTTAACCCCCCCAATCCCCCAATTTCCAACCCGCCCAACCAACCCCTTCTACCCCCCCCCCCCCCCCCCCCGAATTTGGTAGAATTGATCCCCATTGACCCCTTCCCTTCCGAACTAGCCCAAAGCTTAATGCAAGTATTATATTCGTAATATCTTGGTACCCCTTTGTGACAAGATAAACATGGGAGATAGATCTTTAGACCAAAGTAACTCATTTTTAGATACTTGTTAGATTCTAGGTCTTAGTGTATGTTATGGGAAGTACATTTTATGATCACATTAAGTCTTAAAAACGTTTTGCATATTAAATTAGACTTGAATTTAAATGCAAAGGTCATTTAAAAAAACAAAAGATTATAATCAAATTACTTTTTAAGATATCTTAATATATTCTCACCTTAATACCATTCTATACAACAAGTAGATATTTATGTTCTAGTTTATATAAAGCTATAGTTACTTAGCTATGTGTACAAAAGAATTGTGCTAAATATAGGACACATTAAAATGTTCTCTCAACTTGAGAGCCCATGATTTTGATATTTACAAGTCACTTCCAAAACAAGAAAAAATGTGCTATGAGGAGACGATTTAAGCTTAGAAGTAAGTGTGCATGTTGTAAGAGGCATATAAGTTGTCATACCAACTACTAGGCTTTTAGATCTTTTAAGAACTTGCACTACTTTCTTGCAAAGAAAAATACATATTCCTTCCAATTCACATGTACCCTTGTGAATACCTAGAATACCTAGATTTATTTCATGCATTTGAATGAATTGCGATGAAAAGTACACGATGAACCATTCAAGTACAACAAGTCAATGGTTAAGCTACAAAACTTGAAAAGTCTCATGAAAAATCTCAACAATTTCTTCATGGTAGTGTGACCCTTTCCAATGGGCACTTCTCTAGGAAACTTATATGAAGATAGAGTATGCTGACCAAAAAGAAATAGTTTTTAGTGGATTAAAAATGTATGCTTTCAAATGTACATGTTATGTGGTTCCCTTTCTACTTTGTATTGTTTTACTCCCCATAAGATATGAAGTCCAACATTGTATATTCATGAAATCCTAAAGGATAGATTTAATTTATATATTGAAAGGCTAAAAGATGCTTAAGAGTGTTAAAACAAAGTTGATATTCATGGCCATAATGCATGAGAATATCATGTTAGTCCCTAACGTAACCAAAATTATATCCTTGTCTATCGTATGACTACATTAAAGAATCATGACCATCGATTAGTTTTAAGACCTTTTGCAAAACACGATGTTTCTTAATAAAAATCATCATGCATGACAAAAATAGCCATGAATTACTAAGAATGAGAATATCTTTGAATCCACAACATAATAGCACCAACAAAATCTATATGTTGAATGACATGTAAGCAAGACTAAAATGAGAAAAATAAAAGCATAAAACTCAAGATTCCAACAAATTCCTATTATCATTTGTCAACAAATGCATAATACAAGCCTAATTGATGATGACACATCAAATGGAATATGTCAAAGGACATACTTATGCATCCAATTGTTGCATCGTGCATTGACTTATGTAGTTTTCCAATTGAGGGCACGACCACACAAATACCACACTTATGGTACATGTAGGCTACTTTCATGCCATACAAGCATCCTCATAGCCTCTACAATAGGTCTCCAAAGAAGCATGCAATCTTGCATGTCCACCATGTCTCGCAACGAACTACAAGCATCATGATTTAGGTCACACAAGCATAGTTAAACCTCTAATCTAGCATATCAAAGCATAATTGCAATTATCCTAAAGACAATATAGAGTGGTCTAAACCACACCTTAGAGGCACTATAGAGGGTGAGGGCCTTCTAGGTGGTAGCCATGGTCGCTCAAAAAAGGGCTATGTGTTGTGGAGCTGCAACAGGGTTGCAAGAAAGTGCAGCACACACCACCTGTGCCAAACACACCATCATTGCTTGAGCCTCATAGGATGGTTCTTGTAGCAACATTGTTGTTAGCATCACTTTCTCCCTCCCTCTCCCTCTTTCTCTCCAATGAAAGGAGAGAGGAGTCGACTGTTTGACAATGAACTTAGAACAATGTTATTGTGCTACAACAAACAAGGGAAAAAGAAGCAAGCATTACCTTTAGTTATTAATATTCTCCACTATATAGATGTCATCCCTCATCCACACCCCCCCCCCCTTTCATACCCTACTAGTATAGTACAAAACATTGCAAAATTATTTACAATCTCACAAGAAATATAAAGAGTTTGCAAAAAATTGAATCCTCCTATCTATCGTATAGAGCTAGCATACTCTATTGTTGGTAACAAGTGCTTCAAGGTGTGCTAGCATCATTCTTCATCATGTGAGTTGAAATGAACTTAGAACACTGTTATTGTGCTACAACAAACAAGGGAAGAAGAAGCAAGCATTACCTTTAGTTATTAATTTTCTCCACTAATAACATACCATTTAAATCTTAAAAGTGGACTACTTAAATTAATTTGGGGTAGTTTTTTAGAGAAGGTCCACCTTGTCATCAAAGATCATATACCAATAAGCAATGCTAACAAACCATGTGTGAGCAAAGAATTGGAAGGGTTTAAGCAAGTTGAACTTCTATCTTTTATTGGTAGGCCAACAATAGGAGGATAGCATCTACATTAAAGGTTAAGGCTAGTGATTGCACCTTAAGAAAAATTTATCTTAAAATTAATATGATTCAATTTTATCTTGGGACCTACATGCTTCCTAAAATATGATATTTGAGAATAATGTATTGAATCTTTCTAGCTTTAGGGATGGACTTGATATTTCCATGGTTTTATTTTTTGAACTTATTCTTCTCTACTCAATCTCCACCTCTAGCTTGACCCTTTAATCATATGTCAAGTTTTTCCACTATTTGTACAATGTTAGGCCTATCAAAGTTCAAAACCATGTTAAGGGCTACTACAGTGCATGCATACATTTCATTTGATACCTAATGTTTATTGAGTATAATGATTGATGAAAACAATGAGATTATTAGCTTGCTCTTAAATAGAAAGTGAGTAATCTCTTCTAATGGCTTGATATTTAGTTGAAACTTAGAAGTTTAAACATATCACTACAAAAAGTGGCAACTTAAGAACTATGGTGAACATGGACATAAATAGTTTAAACTTACTAATCTAAACCTTCAATATATTCAATATGTGAGCTCTATGAGGTGTAACTTGTTAGAATGTGGATAATATTAGAGAAAGTCAAGGTTGTATCAAACCTAATCATCAAATTCATCTTTACAAAAGAGTATTGGGAACACAGGGGATTCACTAGTAGTAATAAGGAAACGTCACCTGCGTGCAAGGAATATATGAAAATACCCCTTACCTACCCCCTATTTATGGGACCTTACCTTACAAAATGCACCTTCCTTCCCTTAAATAACCCCCCTCGTTTACACTCACATGGGACCATACGGTAAACCTTAGTGGATCCCTCGGGATTGGGAAGTTCAACTTGAGTACTCTTTCTATAGCTACTTAGAACTTTGTGAGAAAATCACCATGACTACACCTAAGTATAAGAGCCCTAGAGAAGAACCATGCTAATATAGTGAAATGAATAAGCTTATAGCCAAGTATCCCCCTCCCAAATTTTCACCCACCCCCCTTCCTCCTAAAATATCCCTCCCCTGCTTGCCTCCCCCCCACACACACTTTGATCCCTATCCCCTCCCTTATTTTTAAGCTTGGAAGGGGGAATGAATGAGAACTTACCCCTAATGTATATGCTTATGTACTTTCTTAAAAACCCCCTCTCTCCTATACTTACATGATTCTGTAAATTTTCCATGGTGAGTCCCCTAAGGTTGTTTTCAAAGCATGCAAGGATTTTCATGTGTTAGTTTGAAGGTGCTTTGTGTCTCAAATATCATTCCAAATGCCAATAAGATCATCCTAGTTGAGATGAGTTGGTGAGATACATTTTTGGCATGCATTTATGCGGGAGAATTGTTAGCTCCATGTCTTTCGGGATCAATTTTGAGCTCCAAAAGCAAAGATGGTGGCTAATGTGGTGCAAGAGCAATTGCCAACAAAGAAAAAGATGTAGCTAAAAGAAGCTACCACTTTGGAGCAATGGATTGCCTTTGTATAATTATCTCTACACTTCTATCATAGCTTTACATTAATGCCCAATTGAGAAGTCATGTGATGTAAAAAGAATTATAAATCAAATGCCCTTGGCAGCACACAAACAAGGTTGTTTTCACTATTAGAAATATTTAAACAAGTTTTCTAAATGAACAAAATTGATTTTTTTGAGAATAAACAACATCACCTGTAATCATGGGGGTTATATGACAAACATTAAAAACATGTGATCCATGTAAGTAAAAACATGTAGATCACTTAAAACTATCCAAAACAAGTCCAAACGTAGCAGACAAATATATAAAACTGATCTCATTGATGTACAAGTGTATTTCAAGAGGAAATTAAAAAACTAGCTTAATTGCATTGATATACAAAAAGCAAAGTTTATGTTGTTGCAAAGGATTTACAAAACTAGGTACTTTAGTCCCATTCACCTCTAATTCTCTTAACAAATTAGAAGATCACCCTTATTTACCCTTTATTATTACACGTATTAAACTAGATATAAACTAATCAATTAATCATTCATTCATTTTACCCAATCAAAATTCCTTTAAATCTATCCAAGGCACCTAAATATAGAAGTTGGTGCAAATGGGACTTTATTCACGTGTGCAACCTCTTGTCCTACTCTAGTTGTCTGTCCCTTTGGGGCCATTGTAGCAAGAAAACTTCTTCAATACCTTTTTGTCTCTATACTTTCTTGGATTGTTGTAATGCCTCCCATGCATATGTCTTTGAAGTCAAGCAAGGCAAGGTAAAATGAGATCCGTAGATTCTTAACAAAGAAGGGGGGTTATCTAGGTTAGGAGAAAATGATAATCCAAGTACTATCTATCTCTCTCTATTCTCCTCTCTCCCCACCATATGTCTTCTCTCTCTCTCTCTCTCTCTCTCTCCTAATTATCTTCCTCTCTTAACAATATCTCTCTCTAACTCCCTCTCTCACTACCTCTCCCTCTAACTATCTATCACTATCTATTCTCTTTCACTCTCTCTTTCACACACACACACACACTCTCTCTCTCTCTCTCTCTCTCTCTCTCTCTCTCTCTCTCTCTCTCTCTCTCTCTCTCCTAATTATCTTCCTCTCTTAACAATATCTCTCTCTAACTCCCTCTCTCACTACCTCTCCCTCTAACTATCTATCACTATCTATTCTCTTTCACTCTCTCTTTCACACACACACACACACTCTCTCTCTCTCTCTCTCTCTCTCTCTCTCTCTCTCTCTCTCTCTCTCTCTCTCTCTCTCTCTCTCTCTCTCTCTCTCTCTCTCTCTCTCTCTCTCTCTCTCTCTCTCTCTCTCTCGTTTAGTAGTGCAACGCTAGAATAATCAATGATACTTAATAGCCTAAGTCTCTAAGGCTTATATAGCCATTGGCTAGCCAAATCATCAAGCATGCTTTGCTCAAGATTAATGGATCATGATGCAAGATTTGTTGCTTTTAAGATCAATGTGCAAGCTTTGGGGATGCAAGTAATGCTTTCGAAGTAGTTGATCATGACCTAGGTGATGATGCAACGTTGATTAATATCATGACGATGACAAAGCAACTTATCAAGATGATGTTGACATGGAAAGGAGAGACGATCTAAAAATGAGGCATCATTAACCTAAGGTTATTATATTCTCTTTTCCTTGGAGGAATCAAGATGTCCTCATCTCAAGAGAAATTGGGATTATTATTTTCCTATGGTAAGTTATATTATAGGATCTATAGGTTAGGATCCACCACACTTTTGTAATGTTATTTTGATTACATACAAGCACTTGAACTTCAGTGTGATACTGTGAATTCAAAGATAGATTTATAGCAATATTTTGTGTCTAAATTCATTATAAAAGTAGGATTCGTTACACGTATAAGGCTTATTGCATCTTTCTAAGGCTTCTACTCATCTTCAAAGGGTATAATGGGCTCTGGGTCTATGCCATTATTTGATTCTTGCAATATACCGAATATTGAACTTCTATGACTTTCCTTCTTTGCTAGTTCCTCATCTTCTTGATCTAGTTCAAGGTAATCAACTTGGATATGCCCTAGCTCATTGCAATAGAAAGATCGGTGAGTAGGGCAATTTCTCAATATATGTCCTAACTCTCCACACTTGTGGTGCCTCTTCTCATGCTTCTTTAGATTGTTAGAATCTTCCTTGGAGTACACTGAGAAGTAATTATCTTCAAGACGTTGGTCTTTGTTTGAATCAATCAATATTTTGGATCTAAAAGGAAAGTGCCTTAAAGATCTACTTGAGAAGAGATTTCTTCTCTTGCAGTTCGATAGGATTAGTGACATCTAGAATATCTTGATTTCAATACATAAAGAGTTAGTTTAACATAGGTCATAAAGCTTACCCATGTTTTAACTTAAGATTTCTCTTGACTATAGTTTTTGTATGCATTGAAGAGAGAAAACCATTTTTTATTCAAATTATTTTGACTAGTCAAAGGAAAAAGATCATGATGAAGGCTCTATTATTATAAAGATTTTCCCATGGAAGTTCGATACATCAATAGTATGATAGCAAGGAGGCTCAAAAAAAGCTTTTAGAGTTATATATTTGGAAGGAAGATCTAGGTAGCCTTCTTTACAACAATTTTCACACCATGAGTGGCTTACGATAGCAAATCTATAAGTTGGAATAACTCGAATCACTTGCTCATAGACATAGCAATTTTGTTGATTTCGGCATCTATCTATGTGAAGGGTAGGATTTGATTTAGATTTTTTAAAGATAAATAAGTAGATAACCTTAAGGATTTTCATCCACTAAATTTTCTTTAGGTTTTTTTGGATGTAAGAAATATGATTAGTGTTAATGATGCAATATATGCCTTCATGCAGCAAATATCTTTCACCATACAGTGAAGATGGATTATGAATTCAATCCAAAATAAGCACAAATCAATCTCTCTTGTCAAAGTTCAAACAGGGCATGGTTGATGTAAACATAGCTAAAAATATTTGCCATGCTTCATCACTTTGATCAAATTCAGTAAGCATTGGTGGCATAAATAGTTTATTCTCATCACTTGTTTAATTATAATAGTTTGTAACAATATCTAAATTCATACCAAGGATGTTTTCCGCTATGATACCATGTGTAATGTGTCTACCATAAAGAATATTAATAGCACATATTTTAATAGCCCATCAAGAAGTAATCAAGGCTATTCTTGTCTAGAACTTATTAGAATAACCAAACATTTATAATCTTGAGTTGCTTGAGTCTATCTTGTAGGGGAAGCTCCACTTCAACCCCACAAGGATCAACCTAAAAATAGGAACCTAAGTTATATGCTATAGTATCCTATCATCCATCTAACATCGACTTAAAGCCATAAATAACTTGAGAGACTTCTCTATTATTTTTCCCAGGTAGAGAAAAAACCAAAAGTAATATGTAAGCATGAAATCATTGCAAATCAAAGGAAAAACACATACAAATTCACCTCCCATCAAAGTTAGATGTTCACATATATTTGATAAACTCCAATACTTGTTCACTTAGACTTTCTCTACCAACCCGTTTGGCATACAAATTTCAATATGAAAGGTTGTAACCCCATCTTCATTAGACTCTAAAGGGATCCGATTTCTTTCTTTTTAATCCATTGTTCATAATGTAAGTGCATGTACAGTAAAGAATGCGCAACCAAGTAATGAAATGTAATGATGGTGCTAGTCATCCTATATGACCATGCACATCATTCACCTTATGCCAACCTTCTCACAAAATAGATATGAATAACACTTCACCTATACCTTTGCATTTTACCTAGATCAATAAGCAAAGCCTCATATAGCTAGGCTCTTCAAGGTTTGTTGCTCTATTAGATTTGATGGAAAAATATCTATAGCACATGAATATATACATAAGTAAATGAAGTTCATGAGTGAAAAGAAACATAACCAAGAAAAGGAGGATTACTACTATAACTAGACTGCCATCTTTAAACCTCCTTAAACATAAGAAATCTACCTTTCCAACGATTCTTTAGTAAATTATAATATCTTACTTGATGAGGGCATGTTGCTCTTGGTTGCATGTAGACCCATGAATCTTTCTTTAACATTTCTCTTATGCATTTTCTATGCTCATCCTTCATATTATGAACAAAGATAGCATTGACAGAATCTCAAAGGTATCATTGATGGCTTGTAGATGCCATCAAAATGATTTAGTAAGAAGAAACTTATCATCCTTGGAGGAAAAATGCAAGGAGCTGACTAAAAAATAGGCAAAACTGGCTACTATGAGTATCAAATAACAATGATGACTTT
Organism: Lygodium microphyllum; assembly: GCF_053477565.2. Classification (NCBI taxonomy): domain Eukaryota; kingdom Viridiplantae; phylum Streptophyta; class Polypodiopsida; order Schizaeales; family Lygodiaceae; genus Lygodium; species Lygodium microphyllum. The sequence continues at coordinate 104,563,837 of NC_141155.1, forward strand.
GTGGCTATGGCTATGGCTATGAAAGGAAGGATGTAGTGGAATGACTTGATGGATGGATTTATGGGGGGGGAGAGAGAGAGAGAGAGAGAGAGAGAGAGAGAGAGAGAGAGAGAGAATACCAAAAGTAGTGGTCATAAAAACATACAAAATGATTTTCTTTAACTACTCACAATATAAAGAATTTTTTGGAGAAAAAATGAGCCTTTTTGGAAAACGAGAAAAAAAAAATCAAAAAGTTCCCTCAATTTTTGGATGCCCTATGGAGCCCACCTAATGTGGGGGCCATGTTGTTAGAGGTGAAAGGGAGACAGAGGGATGAAGTGAAGATAGGGGGACAAGTCTAATTTGTGGTGGGGTCCAAGGGAAAAAATATTAAGGTCCATATGAGCTAGCATCTATTTCATGCCTTTGTGATACTACAATACTCCACTCATTTGCATATTAGGTAATTGACATGGAGGATATGCTAGTGATTCTATAGTTGAACTGTACCCACATAGTCCACTCTTGGTTATGGCATATTCATTGTGCCACCTCATCTATCTTTGGTAGCAGGTTCACACTTAGTGTGACCACATCTACATATGCTTTAGTACTTTCATATTAGTATTTTATCATGTTGTAGACTGTCTTTTTGGGTAGAAGAGGAAAGAATAAGAAAAAAAATTAAACCCTACTTTTCTATGTGCTCCAATCTCCAATATATATGTGTGTGTGCTCAAAGTTGCTTCACTCTCTCCTCTCATGTTTTTTAACAACACATCAAATCCATCCACAGGCTACATGGAGCTCAATTGAACTCAAATGAAGGGTGATGTAAAGGCAACAAAAAGCAAGAAAGTAAGCAAGCAAGTAATAGGTAAGAATCTCTTTCATCTTGTTCAATTTTCCTTGGAATATAGCTAACAGAGGCTTTTAAGGCAAGCAAAGTTGTAATATTTGATTGTAGTTAGGGGTTGTAGACAAAAACAGAATCTACAATTTCTGCAATGGGTGAAAGCCTTACAGGGAAGCAATGCTGTGTGGAGGTAAATTGTAGGTTGAAGTTATTATTGTGTAGTTTGGAAAATGTTGCATGCTTGGTTGCATTGTGCTTGTTTGGTTGTTACAAATTGCAAGTTTTGCAAGATTGCTTGTCTTGCTAGGAATGTCTAATAATTTCAATCAGATTGTCAATGAGAAGCTTGATAAGAATAATTATCCTATGTGGAAGTTCAAGATGAAACTTTTCTTAAAGGGCAAAGATATTTAGAATAGTGTTACTATATATAATAGATAAATCTTAAGAAGAATTGGGAGCAAGCACAGAGTAAAGTAATGCAATGATTATTTGTGATGGTCACAAATAGTATAATGGGTTATTTGTAGGAATTTGAAGTCCCTACTATTGCATCAAGTAATCTAGCAAGGCTACTTGAATTAAACACAAATGCTAGAAAGTTACATCAAGTAATCTAGCAAGGCTACTTGAATTAAACACAAATGCTAGGAATTTGAAGTCCCTACTATTGCATCAAGTAATCTAGCAAGGCTACTTGAATTTGAAGTCCCTACTATTGCATCAAGTAATCTAGCAAGGCTACTTGAATTAAACACAAATGCTAGAAAGTTACAGCTTAAGTTAAAAGAGGGAATATATCCTAAAATGATTATGCATTACATATCAAGAGTACTGTGGAAACACTTGGATCTATTAGTGGCGTAATTGATGATGATAATGTTGTGCATTCATGTTTAGATAGGCTTGTAGAAAAATATAAGAGATTCGTGTCATTCACCAAGGATGATATCCTTGACTTTGCATATTTGATTTCAATGTTGATACTTGAGAAGAAGAAACTTGGCTTGGATTCCTCTCCTTGTCAAAGTAATAACAATTACAAAGAGGTATTTTACTCTATTATAGCATAGGTAGAGTTCATAGCCAAGGCTAAAGTCCTAGTCGTCATGGTAAAAGTTATGGTGCACAAAAAAATAGAAGAGAATCCAAGGGGAAGCCAAATAGCAAAATTTGCATGTTCTAATGGAAAACATAAATTTAATGATAATAAGAAATTCCAATATTGACATGAGAAAGGCCACATCTCTAAGAATTTCATCAAAAATAAGGTTGAAATTAGAGATGGGAAAAGATGGTAAGGAAACTATGCTTACGCTAGGTAGAAACAATGATGACAAAAGTAAGAAGCTATTTATTATGCAACATTTTATACTATGAATGATCTAAAATTTATGTATGGTATGTAGATTTGGGTATATTGATACTTGAGGAGAAGAATCTTGGCTTGGATTCCTCTCCCTCTCAAAGTAAGAACAATTATGAAGAGATATTCATGACCATGCTCAAAATCCTGGTCGTAGTAAAAGTTATGGTACACAACAAAATAGGACAAAACCCAAGGGAAAGCCAAAGAGAAAAATTTGCATGTTTAATGGATAGTATAATTTTGAAAATAATAAGAAATGTCAATATTTTCATGAGAAAGGCCATATCTCTACAAATCGCTTCAAAATGAAGGTTCATATTAGAGATGGAGAAAGGTGGTAAGGGAACTATGCTTCTACGGCGAAAACAATGACAACAGTAAGAAATTATTTGTTATGCATATGTAGATTTAGGTGCCTCTAACTATGTTAAAGTCTCATGCAGAGTGGTTTAGAGAGAGGTGTAGTCTAGAGTCTACATGTTGTATGGAGACATGGGATGATACAACTCACCCTATTATACAAATTAGAAATATTTCTTTGAGTATACAAGATACTAAAACAAAATACTTGGTTGATATGCAAACATAACTAAGAACTTGGTTTCTATTAGTTAGATTGTAGAATAGGGATTGCAAGTTTGGTTCACATCTAACGATTGGTATGTAGAGGACCCTTGAAATGGTTACAAGTTGATTGCAAAAGCTAGCACATTATTATTTTTGGATATAATTCTACCTTAAATGGATGCTATTGTATTTGCAAAAGGTTCATGTTTTGTGGTTGACATTGAAATTTGACATAAGTAGATTGGTCATGTAAATGTACAAGATCTAAAAAATATAAAGGCAATGCATGCATTTCCATAGAAAAGGAATGTATGTAAGAAACCAGTTGGGTCAATACATTATAATGTGTGGAGCCTTTCATTATATACAAGAAGCCACTTGAGTTGATACTTTCTAATGTGTGGGTCCCTATGAAGACTGCAACTATGAATGGTTGCAAGTAATATGTCTCATTCATTAATGATTATACTTGAAAAGTGTAGGTTTATTTTATGCATAAGAAAAGTGAGGTGTTTATACATTCTAAAAGCTCTAAATCCTTGATTGAGAAGAAGAAAAAATTACATATCAAATGCATAAGGTTAAATGGAGGGGAATGATACTTCTCTGATGATTTTCTGAATATTTTGTAAAGAAAATGGTATATGGAGGTAGTTTATGTGTAGACATACTTTGCAGAAAAATAGAGCTATTGAGGGAAAAAATAGACATATTACAAGGGTGACTCAGGTATTGATGTCCAAAAGAGACTTGCCTTAGTAGTATTGGATTGAAGCACTTTACTACTCTTGCATATATAATGAACAGGACACCCATGACTATTGTACATTGTATGACACCTAAGGACAAGTATGGAAGGAAAATGCCAAATTTATCCTATCTAAAAGTATTTGAATGTATTGTGTACGTGCATATTTTTTATGAGTTGCACGGTAAACTACACCCAAAAAAGATGTGTATTTGTGGGATATTCTCTTCAAGAGAAGGGATATATATACTATAACTATGTTACAATGAGTCGAGAGTTAGTAAAAATGTTGTCTTTGATGAAATAGTAAAGGTAGTATCGTAATATGTAGGATAAACTTGGGGCCTTGATGTGCATAAGAGTATGGTTGTGTAGAAAGAAAGTTAACAATTAATAGGTATTGAGTTGGCAACACGAGTATCCTAGTCATGGGTCTATCGATAAACCTCAGAGGTAGATTGTAGACATAAGAGGTTGTTGGAAAATAGGTCAAATGATGTATGATGTGCAGGATGAGGAGACTTGTATCCCATAAGCACAATGAAGAGAGTAAAGAAGCTGGAAAGCTATAAAGACATGTACTTGGTTCACTTTTCAACGTAATGTTATTGTACTTTGTACTTCACTGTGAGTCCCTGTCATGTCCTACTCGGGATTGTGTTTATGAGTCAAAGCATTCTATCTTGGAATCTAATTCGATCGAGTAACAGTTAGTGTCATTTGCGTGTGTTGTCATGGTTCTAGTTACTACATTCCAACCTCCATATCTATAGCCATGTTCGAGATCCATGTCCTTCAACATAGTATTAGAGCCATGGTGAGCATGGCTTAGTCCTATTTACTGCTCCTTCAACTCTCTTGAATCTCAACTTAGTTCACAGTCATAGAAAGTCTTCAACCTCTTATTCTACTTTACTCAATCCACACTCTACCTTTGAACTGCCATGCTTGTTTGCCATACCTACTGACATTGGAGGAGTCAATGTGAGCAAACCAGACCATCTTAGCTCTCTTTTCCTTCAAGAGAGTTATTCTCTAGCTTGAGGCGCTTCTCCCCATGGCATCAGAGGTCGACATTGCGCTCTACAAGGCCTAACATTACAAAAACACCCAAATATGGCGCAGATTTCACTGTCAGTAGTTCATACACTCTGCACGCACAGCACATGATGCAATCTCAATGACTATCATATGGCTTTGAAAGCTCTACATATGAGCTATCTCTAGCTAATGTAGCTACAAAATTTTGTCTCTACAAAGAGATATTACACAAACCCTAATTGTGTACTGTGCTTGAAGCCATAGCCAAAAACTTGAAAACTTGGCATCCTTATTCTTTTTCTTACTACCATTATCAATAGTGATTTTGATCACTCTAACATTACTTCAGAAGTCTATTGCAGATCTAGAAGTGCCCAATGAAGCTCAAAATTTCCCCAACAACATCAAGCACAATATCAAGATCTTCAAGATATAGTATCTATTGATACTCAATCAGTGTCTCTTGCAACTTGTGTATTTAGCTCACTCATGAACAAGCTATTCATTGATTTTACCTCACCTACTTAAAAGCTCATTCTCAACACTTAAAATGATTTAAAGCCTTATTAATCAAATCCATTTGTAAGTCTCAATTTCTTTGTAAAAAGGATAGACACTGCCCGAGCGTTCTCGTGGTAAGACCTCCTTCTGAGATGATTGAACTAGAGCATATAGCAAATTTTAATTGTGAAGGCTTTCACACTTGGAATGAGAAAACAATGTACCATCTCATGAGGAAAGACCTCTAGGATCTCTTTGAGGAAGATGATGCAGATGACAAGAAAGAAGATGCTAAAGAGAAAGATGTTGCAAAAGACCAACCTAAAACAAAGGCATAGAAGAAGATGAACAACAAAATTGTAGGTATTATTGCGTGAGGTCTATCAAATGATGTATTATATCATATTTTTGACATCAAGGATGCAAAAAGGGCATGGTAAGAGCTTGACAGGATCTCTGGCACCCAAGCAAAGAACTCAAATGTAAAATTACTCATGAAATTTTATAAGTTGGATGTTAAAGACAGTTCTTATATGACTGTACACATCAATAATTTCAAGAGCCTTATAACTCAGCTAGCAACTCTTAAAAAGAACATTGCTGAGGATGAGGCAATAGCAGTGCTTCTTGCCAATGTTAATCATGAACCATATGAGAACCTTGTTTCTACACTAAGTAATGTTCCCAATCTCTCACTCAAAGATATTGAGCACTCACTGCTTAATGGAGAAATAAAATTTAAAAGCAAGGATGTAAAAGAAACCAGCTCAAGGGATAACCTCTTGTACACGAAGGGTACTTATGCAACAAAAGGAGGTAGTCGAGGATTCACCATCAACAGCAGCAAGGACTGAATTATTTATCATTATTGTGGCAAGATTGGCCATATAGCCTGTGAATGTTTCCACAAGAAGAGAGCACAACTTGTGCAAGATGATCACCATTAAGGTCAGTTTATGAATGAAGAAAAAGAAGAAGATGCTTCCACCACCATAAAAAACTTTAACACATTATTCTAAGGAAATTTTCATTGTATCTTTCCCATAGTGGATCATGTTTTTCCCATAGTGGATGTTTTCTTTCCCTTAGTGGATTTGTATTGAAAGAAACCCTTGCCGAAAATGTAAAATTTCAAGCTTGACTTGACTAGGCCCATGAGCTAGTCTCTCGGGCCATGCCATCATGTAAGGGGGGCAAAAACCAGCAAGTGTAGGAATTCATCATTTGAGGGGGAGTGTTGGAAAATAGATCAAATGATGTATGCTGCAGGATGAGGAGACTTGTATCCCATAAGCATAGTGAGGAGAGTGAAGAAGCTAGGAAGCTATAAAGACATGTACTTGGTTCACTTTTCAAAGTAATGTTATTGTACTTTGTACTTCAGTGTGAGTCCATGTCATGTCTTACTTGGGATTGTGTTTATGAGTCAAGCATTCTATCTTGGAACCTAATTCATCCAAGTAACAGTCAATGTCATTTGCATGTGTTGTCATGGTTCTAGTTACTATATTCCAACCTCCATAGCTACAGCCATGTTTGAGATCCATGTCCTTCAATAGAGGTCACTCTGAGACTCACTTGTTATATACCTAACACGTCATTATGTTTCTTTCATGTTGATGTGGATTTTGATGGCTCTAAATAAAAAGTTTCGGATTCTAACTATTAAGACACCAAGTGTGAGGATACTAAGGCACATGTTAGTGATCCTGGACCATGTAGATCAACTAGAGTGAAAAAGCCAATGCAACGATTGATGTATAATATGTAGCTCATCAGTATGTATACATAACTAAGATCATAAGCAAGATATATAGCACACTTTTGAGGATGTATAGGTAATAAGGATTAGGATCACGATTTGAATGAAGAGGTAGTTGCATTTAAGGAAAATAACACATGGGATTTAATGCCTTTACTTGAAGGCAAGATAGCTATTGGCTATAAATGGGATTACAAGTTAAAGCCACTATATGTATGCAAGAGTGATAGAGGTATTATGATCATCTCTATATATGTACAGAACTTGATTTCTATGGGTGATAGTGAGAAAGCAATTGATCATATCAAGGGTCTTCTTAAGGTTGAGTTTAAAATGAAGGATTGCACATGTTACACTATTTTCTTAGCATAGAAATAATCAAAATCCAAGCGAGATATGGTTATAATCACAAAGATAGTATACTTTGGATATCACTATTTTCTTAAGATGGTTGTCACAAAGATTGTATACTTTGGATATCACTATTTTCTTAGCATAGAGATAATCAAGAATCCGAGCAAGATATGGTTGTCACAAAGATAGTATGCTTTGGATATGCTAAAAGATATGTATATGGTTGATTGCAAGCCAATTTCCATACCTTTGGATGTTAAGGCTAAGTTTAGTGAACATGCAATTGCCTTGATTGAGGACATCACTATGTGTACAAAGATTGTGGACAACCTACATTTGCATGTTGGAAAGCTTTTTATTTTGCAAGCTTTCCCTAAACAAGTGCCAAAAGGATAGTAAAAGCATGGCCTAGTTAAGGCACTCAAGCAATTGATATAAATGGCAAGATGGGGAATTCAATTATAGAAGTTAAGATCATCTCAAACATAAGTGCATATAAATAGTGTCTTGTCAATCTATACCCCATTGGTACAACTAAAACCATATGCCTCCAAAGTAATCACCCTTTATTTCAATGGAAATTTGTTTTTCCCATCCATGTTATTGCAACCCATGCCTTGCATTTATGAGTATGTCCACATAATTGCAACCTTGGTAACAACTTTGCATGTTAAGGGTCTATCCATTTATAATAACAACGAATGTGTTGCAATTGCAATGATAAATTACTTGAGAGAGAGTCTTGTCTTGCAATTTAACCCAAACTCCATAGCAATTGCATCCAAATACAACCAATTACGTACCCATTTCTGACCAAAACTGAATTTCATCAAAGCTCAAGATACATAATCCCATTAGACCATACCAAATGCAAGATCTTGTTGAGTATATTTTGCATACTCCACAACAATAAGGGTGTTCATACGAGGTCCTCAACTACGATTAAGATACCATAGCAAGATCCAATAGGAGGCTAGCCACCACACTTCTATGACTCGGATACCTTGGTTTCTATGTTACACAACCCAATAAGAGATAATTGTACTCGGAGTACTCCCAAAGCAGTGCCACATTGTATCTGGTCTAGACACCATCTTGTACTCATCAGCGATGTACTATTTACTTTCATTATTGTTAGTTGTAAGATTAGATGCCAGTTCTTTTTGGGACTTCGAAAAGTTCCCTGACTTTCCGATGTGACATTTTGGTTTCATAGGCCAATTCGGCATTTTGTAGACACTAATATAACTTCTTCTTCTACGCCTCTCTCTCTCTCAGACAGCTGTAAAGCTTCCTTTAAAAAAGAAACATGCTACACAATTTTAAGTATATAATGTTTCCAATGAATCATTAGAGTTGTTTCATGACAGAAGAAACCAAAGGCAGCAGAAACCATCTTGTGCAGAACTTCCTGCATCTTTAGATACCTTGAAGCTTTCACTGCACCAACACACATTGTTTTCTCAATACATATGCCCTATCATTCTGCACGAATAAATCAAGGGTTTCTCATTGAAAAAACAGTGTATAAGACTGCCATTAACTGCTGGCATGCTACAAGCCCATACATGCGCTCATTTCTCTCAACACCTTTCCTGAAGTCTCTTTGTCAAGCTGGGCTGTTTACTGGGCTTTAAGCTCTGAGCCTGCCTTGAGGATGTATTCATCTGTTCATATTCATCCTTAAGCTCCTCCAGCCTCTTTGAAACCTGTCCACATCCATAGTCAAAATTATTTACCAGCACCAACTTAAACTGCTCAAACTTAATTAGACAATTCAACACTGAAGGCATCAAAATAAAAAATGGACTGACTCGAAGTACCTTTACTGTCAGTAACAAAAATAGACAAAAACCTTTCATCAAAGAAAATACTAGAGAAATAGTTCTCTGAACAAAAAACAGAAACAACATTTCTAAGCTCATTTGAAACAGAAAGTGCCTAGTACTTACATGCTTGGTGGACCTTGAAGGAAAGCTAGCAACACAGGGGGACTACATCTAATGAGAAGAAGATTGAAGATAAATGAAGGAAATAACAACCAAAGTACAAGAGGTAGTGTAGAAGGAAATTATAACGAGGTAGACAAGAAAGAGATGAAAGCACTATCTTTTTAGTAGTTAATGAAGCTACATTGCAAAAGAAGATTGCCTTCCATGCATGTTTAGGAGGCTCCCTGATGAATGGCATGAAGAAACACAAAAGAAGCTAGATTATGGTGATGGCTAAGGATGTTCAAAGACATTCAGGCTAGAGACCAAACTAAGGTCAAATTTGGAAGAAGGGGTGACAGGCGGTATCTTTTCAATACTTAATGAAGCTACATTGCAAAAGACAAATTGCATTCCATGCACATTTAGGAGGCTCCTTAATGAATGGCATGAAGAAACACAAGAACAATATGATGATGATGGCTAAGGATGTTCAAAGACATACAGGCTAGAGACCAAACTAAGGCCGATTTTGGAAGAAAGAGGATTCAAATGGATGAAATCACAGGAAAGAATCAACTAACTTTGGAGTTTGGAAGTATGTAAGATAAAGTCTAAGTATTGAAGCAATAAAAACATTTCAAGGGAACCAAAGTATGGATCATGAATGAACTTACACTAGCACAATTTAAAGCATGACCAAATGAAATACCCAAGCTGAAGTCAGCTAGAAAGGAGGGCACATGGGCAATTTATCAAGGTAGTAAAGGCATCATAGAGGAGCTTAGAAAGCTTAAGCACTAGGTTACTTTTGGGTCATGGTCTATTTAGTAACTTTTATATCTTTAGCAACCGGGTCTTTTTGTGCCAGTGGCACCCCAAAGTAGATTGTAACCAAAACCTTGATATGTGTCTCTTTATCCTGTATGTCTTTGAGCACGATGACCCATCTCCTAGGACCACAACTGAGGAGGCCACACCATACTTGGATCAAAGCCATCATTATGAAACACCGAAGACTCACCAACAGGCACATTAGTTGAGTGGTTATGGACCACATCATAGCTGACATCATGAATAGAGATCTTGCAATCAGCTACAATCTATAATCTCCATCACAATTCTATATATAGTAGTGTTAGATTAGGACTTCTATTTCATTCTTACAATGAGATGACACCAAGCATGCTTGTACTCTAGCATTGTCTCATTGTACACTTATTTATAGTATTGTTCAATAGGCCATTTTCACTTGACTGATACACTAGACATGGATCCACTTCCGGATTGTCTCAAAAGCCACATTGGCCTTCTAAGGCCAAAATCAGCCTATGAGACAAGTCAGCCTACGTCCATGTGGAAAAGAAAGTTTTAACTCACGAGCCTAAGTGACGAAACAAACACAAGCACAAGTGAAGGAAACCACACAATGGATTGACATGGTTTAAAAACAAAAATGTCACCGATCCATAAAGTGGAGGTAATGAATGCCACTGTTGAGGAGACAAATCAGAAAGTGCACACTTTACAAGTGTGCCTAGTAGGGCGGCAAGCCAAGAAGGGCACTCCCTAAGAAGATATAAAAGCACTTCGGAAAAGAACAGGTGCAAATAACGTGCCAATTATGAATGCATGGCAAGTGGGTTACCATGAAGGTCTTAATTCTTTTTCTTTTCCTTGTAAAATGTGGCCGATTATATTACTCAAAAAAACTGATTACAATGGAGTACTCATGCAAACAAACAAGCTGGAATTGATGAAAGTCACAGATACATCGTATATACAAGCCTCTCAAGGCGGTCTGGGGGGGATGGGGCCAAGAAGCCATGGAGGGGGGGTGTATTGCCATCTGGGGCTGCCTGCTTGGATCACGAAGAACAGGTCCTGGCCGCCCCAAGTGCGCATGAAATGACATCGGAGCTCCTGACGAGCCCTCGACTCGCCCTGCACCTGATCCCATCAACCTCGAAGGGAGTGGATGATGGAGGTTCAGAGCTCTTCTAAGGTCGCCTGTACTGAAAGTCTCTCTCCACCGAAAGCCACCTGACACCACGCCTTCCAGATATGCCAACCAGTAAGACTCCCTATGATTTCCCATACCTCAGAGCAGTCTACTGTGGGCTCCAATACCTGGCGGATGGGTAGAGCCTCTAAACCCACCACTGTGCATGACCCTGCCTTGATAATGAATATCGTATCCTACATCCCGGCCTCATACAGAAGGTGACGGTCTTGCTAACCGCCTGCCAGCAGAAAGCTCCCCAAGAGATACATCCAAGGCTGGGTGCTATGCGGTGAAGGATGCGGCATACTCCTCTCCACATGAGCTGTGCCGCCTCACACGACCAAAGGCAGTGCTTTGGGGTTTCCATAGATTGTTGTGTGCAACGCTTACAAACTCCCTCCTTCTGCATCTAGGCAAGCCAGCTTCCCACTGCCAAGCCTCCATGTGCCACCAACCATAAAAAATACGATACCCTCCTCGACCTCCAGCTATCCCATAGGCAACGCCAGAAGGTCCGTCGGAACGGCTCCGTGATGTTGTGCTCCACCCAGTGCCTGCTACGTGACGGTGCCCAATCCATACCCTCATCAGTACGTGTCTGCCAATCCTGGCGGTGTACTCCAGGAACCTCGGTGACTTCTTGGCGACCACAGTGGCCAGCCAAAGCCACTCTCCCGGATCCCATTCCAGCTCATCAAGTGGCCTTCCTTCCCAGATCCAGAAGCGCCACTCCCTAAGCTCCTGTCAAAAGACCAAAGGGTCCAGTTGCCATGTCTTCCCCTGAAGGCCAATCACCCGGATCCTCTTCCATGAAAGGATAGCTATCCCCTCATCCTGCTGCCCTTTGTCAAGAGCCAGATGCCCCCCCTCCTGCATTGTGAAAAAGGTCCCAGGTGGAGCGCCACCCACTCTTCCTGCTACTTGTAGGGGGATGCCTGCTGGTGGAAACGTAGCGGCCCATACCTCCCTAGGCTCTATCGGCTCTCGTATCAGGGGAGCAAGCTACTCCTGAGGTATTGCTGCGTCTATCTCCCTTCTCCTCAGCTCCACTCCTCGTTGGCAACCTAATACTTGTTGCAGCACCTTCTTGTCCACCATCCTGTACACCTTTCGCCATGTCCTGATGGTACGTGCCGGGCCAACCTCCCAACCAACCCACTGGATGTGGGGCTCTCACCAATCTGTGCCCCTTTCCGGTCCCTGACCTAGGGGTTCCAAGGTCTATCTCCTCCTGGCAGCCTGGAGGGCTCTAGATTAGGGCCTTACGGAGACCCTGCCACAGGTGGAGCAAGCTGCGTAGGAAGGGTGATTTGAGGGGGCTGATCTGGGCTGACGTGAAGATCCATCTCACGGACGGCCTCCACTCACCGCCAAGCCTCAGTCTGCAGTCTTGAAGACCCTCCTGCAAAAAAGGACCTTCCAGGTCTGCCCTCCCGGTGTGAGGCCGCAGACAACTAGCTTGCCCAGAAGGGCCATACTCTGATACTCTGGGTCTATGATCCCAAGCCCTCCCTCTGACCGATGTCGTATGATGGTCACACATGCCACCTTGGCCCTGGAATCCTTGGAGCCATCTGACCCGGACCAAAGGAAATTCCGCACTAGGCGGGGAAGCTGCATTACGCAAGAGGAGGAGAAGCACCAACACGAGGTGATGTACCGAGCCGTCGCTAGGAGGACCTGGTTAACCACCAGGGCTTGGCCGGCTAGTGAAAGGCGAGCCGTGCTCCAGTAGGTCAGCTTCCTCCGAATAGAATCGAGGACTGGAAGAGACTGCTGGGCCAGAGTGATGTCGAGTCCCACTTGGAACCCTAGGTACCGAACGGTCTGTCCTCTGCTCACCCATCTAAATCCCAGGTGGACGCCCCACTCCGTGGTAGAGTTCAAGTCTGTGAGGAAACCAACCAACTTTCGCCAGTTGAATTTTGCTCCCGCTGCAGAATAGAACACCTCAAGAGCCAGCCTCACTCTCTCCAGTATCAACTCATCGTCCTCTATGTAGAGCGTTATATCATCTGCATACTCTGAGTCTTTACAATTCGGTCTCCTCTCTCACTATAAGTCAAGAGGCCACGTCATCCGCTCACACATGACCTGAGGAAGTGAGACATCGCCTCTGCAAAGAGAAGGGATAGGTACGGGGCCAGGGGGCAGCCCTGTCGGACCAATCTCTCTAGCCGAAACTCCTCCCCTCGCCTACCTCCTATGAGAACCCTGCTAGTGGCCGATCTGTAAAGTGCGGAGACCCCGCAAATCCAAGCCTGGGGGAAATCTAACCTGACCATGGTGCCCTCTAGAAAATCCCAATCCACCATGTCATAGGCTTTCTCAAAATCCAAGAGTAGTACAGCCAATCTCTGCCCACTGTGCTGGGCCCACTCTGTCGCCTCAAAGAAGGTGAATACATTGTCCAGGATGCTCCTATCTTGGGACAAAGCCTGTCTATGTGTCATGGATGATGTCCGGAAGCATGGGGCGTAGTTGCCTACCAATCATCTTTGCCAGCGCCTTATAGGCCACTGACAATAAGGTGATCGGTCTCCACTGGGAAAGCTTCAACCGGTCTCCCCCTTTGGGGAGAAGACTAATAAAGCTTGCGGAAAGACTCCCTGACGTCTGTCCTGAAGTGAAAATCTCCTGAAAGGCCATCAGTAGAGGGTCCTTCACCACTTCCCAGAAGGTAGTGAAGAAAGCCTTAGAGAGGCCATCCTCTCTCGGGCATTTCTACCCGTCTTGTGTATGGAAAGCCTTCTTTACTTCCGTCTCTGTGAAAGGGGCTAGGAGGGAGCGTCCCATGTGGCCCTCAGCCGGACCATAGGGGTGATAGATGTTCCAGGTGGTACTATCAATGGATCAATCAGCCATGCTAAGAGTCGAGACTCTGTGCATTGGTAGAAATGGGCCGCCTGTGCCAGAGGCCACTCGATCATATCCCTCGGAGCTCTCCGCTGTGGAGGGGCTCGAAAGATAATGCTCAAGTGAGGGACCTCGGCGCCAACCCACCAATTAATATCCATCATGCAACCAGGCCACTACTGTGCAAACAATGCTAGTCCTTCTTCTCCCATCCATTGGGAGGTGTGGTCCGCCACCTAACTCATCAACTCTTCCTCTATCTATGTCGTCGTCCACTCTCCTGAGTGAGAGGACTGAAGAAAACAGGCGTAGTTTGGTCCATCCGGTGGTGCTAGTAGATGGACCTTGCCCCTCCTTGACTTATGAACCACGAAGATCCCCACGAGATAGTAGGAACTCTCCGCGCTCCGCAACTCTCAAGTAGGACCATGGGCCACTGCGGAAGAACTCCTGTGGCAACAGGTGTGCCTGTCTCGGGAAAGTGTGACGAGCGGCAGGGATGGATGAGCTGGTGGCTATATGGGAGGGGGAGGACTACTGGTGCGAGGAGGATGTAGGCGTGTGTGGCTCATCACCTCTTGTGGAAGGAGGGGGGTGGGTCTGGGGGGAATCACCTAAACCAGGTGCAGATCAGGGGGATGCTCGGTATGGGGGGTGGTGGGGGGGAGGATAGAGGGATGGACGGAGGTACATGGCGGGTGTGGGGAGGGGGGCTGTGGGCTAGGGTCTGTGTGTGGGGGGGGTGGGGGGTGGGGGCGCATGGGATGTGGGGGGAGATGGGTGTGGGAGCTGTGGAGGCTCAGGAGAGGTAGTTTGTGGCACGGGTGGTGGATGTGGGGGGTTGCGGTCCTGCCAGGTGGGGCGGGCAGGGGGGGCTGTGGAGTGCTCTATCGAGGGGGCATCGCTCGCCCACCTGCTCCCTGCTGCCGAGGCTGGGTCTGAGACGCTGGTTGCACCCCCCCTGCCGTCTCCCTCTCTGTTGTCTCTGGACCCATATGAAGCCATCAGCGTCCACCTGCAGGCCTGTTGGCAGAGCCACCTTGGCTCCGAAATGCGTGCAACCTGCTATCTGATGCCCAAAGTTGTGGCAGCGCAGGCACTGCCCTAGCTGCCGCATCACAATGACCTGCTGCCTGAAGGAGTGCCCACCCGCCCGCCTCAATCTCTAGAAACTGTGGATATTCTTGACCTCTGTCACTGCCACCCGTACCTTTGGGACTCCTACAGCTGTCACTGCATCCGCGAAGGACGCGGGAAGGATAGTGCCGAAGAGCCGTCCAAAGTCTTCCACCAATTGGCGGTATTCGATCGCCAGGTCGGGGAAAAAAAGAATGACCAAGTGCCGAAGAAACCTGTTGTGGAGTGCAAATGCCTCCACAGTAAAGCCACTGTACCAAGGGACCATGTATATGATCCCCCTCGTGGACATATATGGTGAACTAGCAAGCAACTCGCGAGCTGAGCCTGACCATGAAAATCCCTTGGCCCATTAGGACCGCCTCCACGATCTGCGTTGTGCCGATGCGCAACGTGGAGTGAAGCCAGTCCCGAAGCTGGGCCCTGGCTAGGGAATGTCGTACTACCTGACCATAAATCGTTGTTTCCTTTAGCTCCAGCTCCTTAGCTCGGACAACTAAGAGCTGCTCCTCAGAGAGGACGACATGCAAGGTGTTTTTGTCTGGGGGGCACTCTCTGAGTGCGCCGGTGTCTGACCAGAGGTTTCCATTGCACGACCCTTCTGAGGAAACTACCAATCACGTCGCGATGCTACTTGAGGGGGGAAGTTGCTGCAGGGGAGGGAGCAACTTGGAGGGTGGGGGGAACAATGGCGGGGGGGGGGGGGGGGGGGGCGGGGGCGGCGCAGCTACGTCAGCGCGAAAGACCTGGCGGGCACGATCAGACGTGACGGGGGGAGGGGTGCTTGCAACATGACAGGCGTGAGCTCGATCTATCATTCACTCAAGACACTGAAGGTCTTAATTCTTAATTCTTAGGTTTGAGGATATGGAAAAAAGAAAGGCTTTCTTGTTCAAGAGGAAAGCCTTGAAAGGGGAGAAAATATACTTCGGTGAAAACCTCACTCCAACCCAAGTGGTAGATAGAAAAGAACACATACCTCGGATACTCAAAAGTTGCAAAGAGGGAGAATTTGCAGTGTACAGTGACAAACAGATGATTATCATCAATTGTCGGTCCAAATGACGATGCATGGCCTATGAGACATTGAGATTTACAGTATGGAACTTGTAATGGAGCTTTCCAAATGGATGCTCTGTCCTCAAGAATGTAGGTATTGCAATGTTTTTCACCCTCAATCATGCACAATAGGGGGATCCAAAGGATCTAGAGGAGTAGTTGAGTTATTCAAGGAGGAGCTCTGTTGTCGAGCACATGTCATACATAGAGATGCAAAGACACAATACCTGTGGATCTGAGTATGTAGAGATGGATTCTGAGAGTTATATATAGTATTATGTTACTTTCCACCAGCTGGTTCTAGGTATGCACTATGCACCATCAAGAGATGTAGCAAAGGAGTCCCCTTACATTTCATTATATGAGATTATATGAGGATATTTTATGGTTTGCTAGTATAGGTGACATATTGCTAGTCGAAGATTTTAATGCACAAAAAAGTTTTGCCCGATGTATGACATGCATGACACTATGTATTAAGAGATTTCCCTAGAGGATCCAAACATGGAAAGATCATCATATGTGGCACTAGGGACAGAACAAATTATGCTAGACATTTCACCACATTGGGGAGAGCACACAAGATGGTCATCTTTAACGGCATGTCACAAGGGCCAAGTTCACAAGGGCTCACATGCTGGAACCCCAAGGGAAGATTGAGTACATACAGTAGACTATTTAGTTTTACAATGATAGAAGGTTGCCCAAAGAGTTCACTTGCCACTCCAATTTCAAGATATCCTAGATATTAATTTTTGCAAGAGACATCCCATGTATATAGAGCTACAATATATAATGGATGTCGACTATGGACCCATATTGCTCTTTGGATGAGATCACAACAAGGTTGGGAGAAGTTTTCCATGTATCAAAGACCCATGCCCTCCCTCATACTGTGGCTTCTTCCACCCCCCAAAACAATTGGTGTGATAATGAGTGTCATGAGACATGGACAAAGTTAAAGCATGAGATAGCTACCAAGGATCCTACACATAGGTAAGCTCCATTGATCTTTCAATGCCTAGTGCGAAGAAAGAAACAATTGTATTTGGCTAAACTTGAGGCAAAGATATGCCTCTCATTTTTAGGGTGAGACAACAAGAGGGCATGGGAGATGTTTTGAGAACCACAGCCAAGTACCCCAATCAAAACACCAGAGACATGGTACAGCTATGCAAAGGACCTATATGATGTCGAAGGCCAGCCCCCTATATCTCCACGGTAGGGGCTCCGTCCATCTTCGAATTCATACCTTACTATAGGGATGGTGATAGAGGCAATTCATAGATTGCAGCCTATTAAAGCACAAGGTCAGGATGGACTGGTTGGGAAACATTTAGTACATCCAATTGAAACTCTTGCTCCTTTGTTGAGGCACATTTTTAATTGAGTCATGTGTAAGGGATTTTTGATGAGTTGGACAAAGCATACCATTGTACCACTTTAAGAGTAGGGACCCTATGGTATTGGAAAGGTACAGAACGATCATGATAGCTCATTACTTGGCCAAGATATATGGCTGCATTTCAGAGCACGAGCTCAGTCCATGGGTGAAGAGACCTGGGTATAGAGCACGGGGGTTGTCAATCTTCAAGAGGGGGTTCAGTACACTCGAACATATGCTGACCCTCAAAGCTAACACAGAGGAGGATAGGACACATGGAAGGAAGATTTATCATTGCTTTTGGGATTTTTGCAAAGCATTCAACATTGTGCCCCATGCCAGGCTCATGCAGCAACTACAGGATATTGGCACTCCAAAGGATCTCTAGTGGGGGGTTTATACCTTGTATGAGTCAAGGTGTCATGCCTAGATAGGCATGTGAAAGTAAAGTGCCAAAAATGGTGTGACAGCAAGGATGGAGCAGCTTGTTTCAAACAGCCACAAAAGAAATCTCCTTGAGGTGACCAAGAAGAAAGCATAAGAGGAGAAGATAGAGACTAAAAAGGGGAGGCAATCATGGAGAACCAGCTGTCTT
The DNA here is from genome assembly GCF_053477565.2 of Lygodium microphyllum. NCBI lineage: Eukaryota > Viridiplantae > Streptophyta > Polypodiopsida > Schizaeales > Lygodiaceae > Lygodium > Lygodium microphyllum. The sequence goes on from NC_141155.1 coordinate 104,581,984, forward strand.
ATTCCAGTTTGCAGAGGTTCTTACTAGACGAAGGAGCCCGAATCCCAAGCAGCGAATCCTAGGAGCTTTCTCCCCCATTTGATGCACATCCACTCTCGCACCCATCGAGTGCACTTGAGAACACATGCAAAGAGCATGTAACAATGCAGATTGCCTCCTCTTAGTCTTCTTCCACTTCTCTTTTCCCAATTTCATCCATACTCTCTCTTTTTCCCTCTCTAAATCTCCAATGGAACACTTTCTGGCCATTCCTCTTGGAACCTCAAGTTAAATGTAATTCTGTACTAGTTCACCTTCACTTTATTAAAGAAATTATTGGATTCCTTCTTTTCCTTTCAAACTGCTTCTACTCAATTGCATGACACGGAGGGTGCATGCTCCAAGAGGGCTTTCGAATATGATGGACAGTACCATGAAGGTAAAGCATGGGTACCCACTTTCACCTACTGTCTTTGGTGTTTATGTTGATGAGCTCTCAGATTATGTGGATAGAGTAGGGGGACCAAGTGCAAGCTTGACCAGCATATTGATGCATTACTTATTGTATATGGATGATGTGGCATTGATCGCGGACTCTCCCAAGGGTTTGTAGAGACACATGAATGCATTGTAAGCATTTTGCATGGATAGAGGATTGGCGATGAATCTTTGCAAGACCAAGGTGATGGTGCTTAATACCACACAAGCTTCGGTGATCCGAGCAAGACATTGGTTTACTCTTGGAGGAGCTGTGGTTGAGTATGCTAGATCCTATATATCTATGTATATATGTACACGCACACACACACACATCAATCTCACTCATGCAGAGAAAAACTAAGTTATTAGGTTAGATATTGTAAAGATTGATTTAGATCATACATACGTGCATCCCCTTGAGCCCCTTGATACGAAGATGGCACAATATCAACACCATTTCTTACATGTATTTGCAGAGGCATTCATTATTAAGCCAGGAAACATGGACGTCCATGCCTCCCATGGGATACATAGTACTATTGGATAGGTACAAACATCATCACACCAGCTCAGGTTTGAGACAGAACAACATACACATATGTCTGAGGATGCACACATCTACAAGTCATGCCACTAGGAGGCTCAGCCTAAGGAGCACTTTATTTGCAACTGTATTGTAATTTATGAGATCAAAGGGAGATTTCATTGCCTCTTCCAAGAGGGAATTGGGCCTCTCCACAAGGTGATCGAGTACGAGGATCACAAATGCCTAGGATTGTTCTTATTGGAGCTCCAAACACATAAATAGAGGCTTCTGAGGAGAACAAAGACACAGGGCGAGCAAATGAGCCAGGGGGTTCTTACAGATCTTTTCAGCACTACCTCCAAGGCTAGATCACTAGCTACCACTATAGCAACACCACCACACCATCAAGTCAGAGGGATCACCACAGACCGAGTAGCCACTCCCTAGAGCATAGAGCCCACCACCCCATCGCCATGCTCAACATCCTTACCTTCGCCAAATTCGAGCCATCATTGCTCGCCATCAAAGATCAGAACCTCCCTTTAGTGGACTCAATATCTTGGACCACAACATGATAAATATACGTACATTGTTTCTAGAGAGTGATATTGATCAGGGTGGGGTCCTACAAGTCAACTAAAGGATCATCAAGATATCATTTTGTACATGGTGGTAGCCTATACTTACAATCGTCATAGTTAGTTGTTTTCGTTTCATTTTCATTGTTTTTCTTGAGTCGGATGACATGGTCAAATATACTCACTTCTTTGTCTCGTGCCATTTTTGGTTTTTTGAAGACGTAAATACATCCCTCTCTTTTTTAAAAACATGAATAAATTTAAATTAATGTAAAGAAATATTTACATCAGGCCTTCAAGCCAGCTAAGCCCGACCAACCATATCTTTTTTTTTTCCATAACGGGTTGTTTGTATTAATTACAAAAAAAGTTACAAGATAACAAGATTACAAAGTGGCTCTAGGCCATCATATATAAACCAATTACAATGGATTAAAAAAACAAAAAAAAGGTCACCTGCTACCCCACCCTTGCCCGTCGCCATTGCCTATGGCCCCCCTCCCCCGCCTGTGGCCCGTCACCCCTGCCCCCTACCCGTTGCCCCCGCCTGTGGCCCCGCGCCTGCGACCCGTCGCCCCCACCCCCTGCCCGTCACCCCTGCGTAGTGACACGTGCCCTTCTCATCGCCCTACCTGCAACCCAGTGGCACATCCGCCCTACCAAACCCCACCCCCCCCCATGGCATGCCGCCGTGCTATCCCCCCCCCAACCCCCCCGCCGCTACCCCCGCCTCCTTCACCTTGAGGCCCCGCCAGGTAGAAACACCACCTGATTGGAAAACAGCAACTTCCCTTCCCCCCCCCCCCCTCCCAATTGCTCCCTCCCCCTACAGCAACTCCCCCCTCCGATAGCACAGCAACATGATGGGTAGTTTCTTAGCAGGGACGCGCAATGGAAACATCTGGTTAGACGCCAGCACATTCTACGAGTACCCCCTAGTCAAACACCTTGCGCATCATCCTCTCTGAGGAACAGTTCTTAGCTGTCTGTGCCAGAGAGCTGGAGTTGAAAGAAACAACGATATTTGGTCAGGTCCTTGGACACTCCCCATTGAGGGCCCAGCTACAGGATTGGCTCCACTCCACGCTGCGCATTGGCACAGAGCTGATCGCGGAGACAGTCCTCATGGGCCAAGGGATCTTCATGGTTCTCGACTCTACCTCTGTGGACGCAGTTCGTGAGTTAGTGGAGAGCGCACCCTATGCCTCCACGAAGGGGATCATTTACATGGTTCCCTAGTATAGTGGCTTCACAGTGGAGACATTTGTGCTCCATAACAGATTTCTCAGACATCCAGTTACCTTATTTTTCCCGGACTGGCGATAGAGTACTGCCAGTTAGTGGAGGACTTTGGAAGGCTCTTCGGCACAGTTCTTCCTGCCTCCTTCACAGATGCAGTGACAGCTACAAGAGTCCCAAAGGTACGAGTGGCCGTGAAAGACACGAAGAGTATACCAAAGTTCCTTGAGATTGAGGCAGGAGATCACTCCTTTAGGCAGCAAGTCATTGTGACTGGGCAACCAGGACAGTGCCTGCGCTGCCACAACTTTGGGCATCAGGCAGCAGATTGCACGCGTTTCGAAGCCAAGGAGGCTCCACTGACAGGCCCACAGGTGGACGCTGACGGCTTCACACGGGCCCAAAGACAACAAAGAGAGAGACAGCAAGGAGCGCCGCAGCCAGCTCCTCAGACGCAGCCTCAACAGCAAGGAGTAGAAGGGGGAGCGACGCCCCCTTGGCAAAGCACTCCGCAGCAGCCCCTCCCCCCCCCCCCCCCCCGGTCCGCCCCATCCGGCAGGACCCCAATCCCCCACATCCACCACCCGCGCCATAGACTACCTCACCTAAGATCTCACAATCCCCCACACCCACCCCTACCTCCCATGGCCCCCCCACTGACCCTGGCCCACAATCCCCCCCTTCTAGGGGCACTAGCCCCCCCCCCCCATACCCGCCGCATACCTCCAACCATCCCACCATCCCTCGATCCTCTTTCCCCCCACCACCTCCCCTGCCGAGCACCCCCCCGATCTACATCCGATTCAGGTGATCCCCCCAAGACCCATCCCCCCTCCTCCCACAGGAGGTGATGATCCACACACGCCTACATCCTCCTCACACTAGTAGTCTTCCCCCTCCTACACAACCACCAACTCATCTACCCCTGCCGCCCGTCACACTTTCCCGAATCAAGCACAACTGTTATCACAAGAGTTCTTCCGCAGTGGCCCATCGTCCTACCTGAGAGTTGTAGAGCACGGAGAGTTCCCACTACCTCTAGAGATGGGGATCTTCATGGTTTGTAAATCAAGGAGAGGCAAGGTCCATCTACTAGCACCACCATATGGACCAAACTACGCTTTTCTCCTTCAGTCCTCTCACTCAGGGGATTGGATGACGACACAAACAGAGGAGGAGGTGAAGAGTCAGGTTGCGGACCACATCTCCCAGTGGATGGGAGAAGGACTAGCACTGTTTGCACAGTAGTGGCCTAGTTGCATGATGGGCATTAACTGGTGGGCTGGTGCCCAGGTCCTAAACTTGAGAATTATCTTTTGATTCCCTCCATAGTGGAAAGCTCCGAGGGATATGATCGAGTGGCCGCTGGCACAAGCGGCCCATTTCTACCAGTGTACAAAGTCATGACTCTCAGCATGGCTGATAGATGTATTGGTAGTACCACCTGGAGCATCTATCACCCCTATGGTCCCCGCCCGAGGGCTACCATGGGGGATTGTAGTTCGTTGTCCATGCCTGCGGCAAAGAGTACTTGCATGCCCCATAGTTTTTCCTCATTAGCAGTCTCCACACCGAACAGATGCCTATTCGGTCAGTCACAAGTTTTCCCATGAGCTTACACCTTGCATCCTAGAATGTGAATAGTCTCTACTACAATGGGGCATGTGGTTCCAGGAAGAAGATTGTTCGGTAGGAGTTGTAGCCGGCCCTTGCGGGACGGATAGACATCCTAATTCCATAGGAGCACAAGCTCACCCCCGCCCAAGCCCATCGGGTAGGCAAGGTTCTCCCAAGCATGCCACACACCTACTGGGAATACACCATCAGTGCCCATGGCAGGACTGGAGGCGTATGCACCTCTATTGGCCCGAGCCTTACCACCTGCGTACGGGATCACGAGGCAATTGTGGCAGGGAGAGTTCTATGGGTCAGGTTGGATATTGGGGACTCAAGCCTCGGAGTCCTCAATGTCTATGCCCCCACTAAGGTTAGGGCACGCAGCAGGTTCTGGGTGGAGATTGCAACACGACTTCCAGAGGTGGACTCCTGGATTGTTGGAGGAGACTTCAATACCCTAGAGGCCTTAGAGGACCAGCAAGGTAGAGGCAAAAACTACCAAGCCATGGCTGGGGAGAAGCAGGGGGCATGGGAGATCTTCCTACTGGCAGTAGGAGCTCGCGATGCTTGGAGAGACCCAGCTTTTCACAGGAGGGAAAGGTCGTTGGACTTCTCGTAGGGATACATGCGGCTAGGCGCAGTCTTGCTGGAGCGGTTGGACAGGTTCTATGTGGAAGAGTGGGGATGCTCTCGCGGAGGCAAGATAGGGCACTTGGTTGGCACCACTCTGTTCGATCACTACCCGGTCCTCCTAACACTTGATCCCCCTGCATCTTTCCTAGGTACACAATCATGTTGGATCCCTGACTCGATCTACAGGAGAGAGGAGGTGAAGAGACAGATAGAGCAAATTTGGACTAGGGAGTGGAGCACGAGGAGGCAGAGAGATCACTCCGACGGGACCTAGCAGCCACGTAGAGATTATTACAGGAGACACCAGGGAATCCCATCCTCCACGCACAAGAGGTGCACACACGAGCAGCCATCACCAGCCTAGAGGACATGCGCTCGGAGTTCTCATCCCGCATCTCAGCAACATTCTGGGTGCAGAAGGGGGACACGATGTGCAAGGAGTTCTTCCAGGCACACCAGCCCCACACCTCAGGAGAGCAGATACGCAGTCTTCGGGATCAGTATGGGAGGATTGACTCTAGCCCAAACGAGGTAATGAAGATTGCCACTAACTACTACAGATGTCTTTTCCAGTAGGAGACAGCCTTAGCAAGAGGACAGCGTCACAGATAGCAGGTCTGGGATCACATCCCATCCCTCGTCACACAGGAGATGGGACACTCCCTCGCCTCCTTCACAGAGAAGGAATTAGAGGAGGCTTTCCACACACAGGATGGGCACAAATGCCCGGGAGTGGATGGCCTCTCTAAGGCCTTCTTCACCACCTTCTGGGAGGTAGTCAAGGACCCCTTATTACTGGCTTTCCAGGAGATTTTCAGTTCAGGTTGGATGCCAGGGAGTTTATCGACAAGTCTTATCAATCTCCTCCCCAAAGGGAGAGACAGGTTGGAGCTATCCTAGTGGAGACCAATTATCCTGTTGCCAATTCCCTATAAGGCACTGGCAAAGATGATTGGTAGGCAACTCCACCTCGTGCTTCCAGATATCATTCATGACACACACACAGGCTTTGTCCAGGATAGGAGCATCCTAGACAATGTCTTTACCTTCTTTGAGGCGACAGACTGGGCCTAGCACAATGATCAGGGATTGGCGGTACTACTCCTGGATTTTGAGAAAGCCTATGACAGGGTAGATTAGGACTTCTTGGAGGGCACCATGGAGAGGTTGGGGCATGGATCCATGGGGTCTCCGCACTCTATAGATCGGCTACCAGCAGGGTTCTCGTAGGTGGCAAGAGAGAGGAGGAGTTTCAGTTGGAGAGATTGGTACGGAAAGGCTGCCCACTGGCCCCGTATTTGTTCCTACTCTTTGCAAAGGCGATGTCTCACTTCCTCAAATCATGTGTCAGTGGGTTACATGGCCTCCGACTTCCAGTGAGAGAGGAGATGGAGCTATTAGACTCAGAGTATGTAGATGATACAATACTTTACATAGAGGACGATAAAATGATGCTAGAGAGGGTGAGACTAGCTCTCGAGGTGTTCTGTAGTGCTACAGCAGGAGCGAAAATCAACTGGCGTCAATTGGTTTCCTTACAGATCCAAACTCCAGTACGGAGTGGAGTGTCCACTTGGGATTTAGATGGGTGTGCAAAGGGCTAGACCGTCTGCAACCTAGGGTTCCAGGTGGGACTTGATACCACCCCCACCTAGCAGTTTCTCCCAGTCCTCGACTCTATTCGGAGGAAGCTGACCTATTGAAGTACTGCTCGCCTCTCCCTTGCGGGCCAAGCCTTGGTGGTCAACCAAGTTCTCCTAGCGACGGCTTGGTACATCGCCTCATGGTGGTGCTTCTCCTCGTCCTATGCTGCTTAGCTTTGCCATCTAGTGCGGAATTTCCTCTGCATCAAGTCAAACGGTTCCAGGGACTCTCGGGTCAAGGTGGCGTGGGTGACCATCATCCGGCATCGGTCAGAGGGAGGGCTTGGGATCATTGACCCAGAGTATCAAAATATGGCCCTTTTGGGCAAGCTTGTAGTCCGCGGTCTCACACCAGGAGGGCAAACTTGAAAGGTCCTACTACAAGAGGGTCTCCAAGAGTACAGACCGAGGCTTGGCGGGGATCGGAGACCATCCTTGAGATGGATCTTCACAATGGCCCAGATCACCCCCCTCCCCCCTAGATCCCCCTTCCTACGTCGCTTACTTCATGTGTGGCAAGGCCTCTGTAAGACCATAATTCAAAGCCCCCCAAGTTGACAGGAGGAGATAGACCTCATCTAGAACCCCCAAGTCAGAGATCAGGAGAGGGTACAGATCACCGAGCGCCTCCACATCCAGTGGATTGGTGGTTGGGAGGCCAGCCTGGCTCACACCATCAAAACGTGGCGGGAGGTGTACAGGTTGGTGGACGAGGAGATGTTGCAGCAGGTATCAGGTTGCCAGAGAGGAGTCGAGTTGAGAAGAAGGGAGATTGATGCAGCAATACCTCAGGAGTGGCTTGGCCGCTCGACACGAGAGCCAATAGAGCTCGGGGAGGTATGAGCTGCTAAGTTTTCATCGACAGGTACCCCCCTATAGGTGGCAGGCAGAGTGGGCAACGCCCCGCAGGGGACTTTCTTCACCGTTCATGAGGGGAGGCGTCCAACCCTTGATAGAGAGCAGCACGATGAGGGGATAGTTGCCCTTTCATGGAGGAGGAGGAGGATGGTGGGCCTTCAGGGGAAGACATGGCGACTGGACCCCTATGTTTTCTAAGAGGAGCTCAAGGAGTAGTGCCTTTGGATCTGGGAGGGCAAACCACTTGATGAGCTAGAGTGGGATCCAGGAGAATGGCTAAGGCCAGCCACTGCGGTCGCCAAGAAGCCACCGAGGTTCCTGGAGTACACAACCATGATTGACAAACACGTGCTGATGCAAGAGGACATGGACTGGGCGCCGTCGCGTAGCAAGTTCTGGGCGAAGCACAACATCACGGATGCTTTCCGATGGACTTTTTGGCGCCGCCTATAGGACAGCTGGAGGCCGAGGAGGTTACCATATTTCGTATGGCTGGTGGCACATGGAGGCCTGGCGGTAGGGAATTGATTAGCCCAAATGCAAAAGGATGGAGAATGTAAACGCTGCACACAGCAGCTTCTAGAAACTCCAAAGCACTGCCTCTAGTCGTGTGAGGCGACGCAGCTAGTGTAGAGAGCATCATGCCATATCCTCCACTGCATAGCACCCAACCTTGGATGTATCTCATGGAGAGCTTTCTGCTGGCAAGCAGTCAGCCAAGGTCGTCACCTTCTGTATGAAGCTGGGATGCAAGACACGATCTTCTTTATTGAGGCTAGGTCGTGTGCAATAGCTAGCTTGGAGGCTCAACCCATCCGCCAGGTACCGGAGCCCACAGCAGACTGCTCTGAGGTATGGGAGATCGGAGGGAGTCTCAATGGATGGCATATCTGGAAGGCGCGGTGTCAGGAGATTTTTGGAGGGGAGAGACTTTCTGTACAAGCAACTTTGGCAAAGCTCTGGACCTCCATCATCCACTCCCTTAGCGGCTGATGGGACCAGGTGCAGGGCGAGTATCGAGCTCGTTAGGAGCTGCGCCTTCACTTCGTGCGCACTTGGGACTGTCTGGACTTGTTTTTTTGTGATACAGGCAAGCAGCCCCAAATGGCGATACACCCCCCCCTCCATGGCTTCTTGCCCCCATCTCTATGAGACCCCCCTGAGAGGCCTATATATTTGATATTTCTGTGACTTTGTATCAACTCCAGCTAGTCTGTTGAGCAAGAGCACTTCCTTGTATTCAAGGTTTTCCTGAAGCATTATAATTAGCCACACTTTATTTGCAAAAAAAAAAAAAAAAAACAAACAAACAAAAAAGAGCGAGTGTGCAAGAGGCACCCTGAGACTAAACGACACATGGGATCAAGAGTGTTGATGAGATTTGGCTGCATGAATCTAGGCCTTCTCTTCCAATCTCTCCAATACACCATCTTCAAAGAAGTCTCTTAGCTGTGGTCATTGTGGCTCCTTGGGAGGCTGTGGATCCTTGATAGTAGAAACTAAAGCAGTTTGCACATCTCAACAACATGAATAAGAGTGAAGAGGGTTCGACGATGAAGAAGGGCCAACAAGTACTGCAAGCATGAAAGTCTCATAGACTTTTCCTTTAGTGCTGTGAGCTTCCATCCATCCCTGTGTCCCTAGGTTTGAGGAAGGAGTTGGTGGTTGCGTTTTTGAGTGACTAGGCTCAATAATCCGTTGCTGAGCAGGACGGCGGGGGGCAAGGGCACGCATGTTTTGCTCTTTATCCATAGGCTGGCCCATCAAGGTAGTGTTTCTATCAAGACACTCTGCAAAGAAGTGACCCAGTTGACCACACAAGAAATAATGTCCAGTAAAAGTACCCCACTTGAGGCGAAACCAAAGAGGCCACATACTATTGCAATTGAGGTGCAACCACTTGCCCTCTTTTTAGTTGTCCTCAAAAGCGCACACATGTTGTTTCTATTGACTGCCTTTAGACTAGGGGGTACCAACACATGGCCAACAGCAGCCATAGCATCCTTGAGAAAGGCCCAAGAAACAACTGGACACCGCTCCACTTCCACCCATGCCGGATATGCCTACTTGAGTAGGCATTGAAAATCTGCCATAGGAGGCCAAGAAACAATATGCACCAACTGTTTATCAAAGAAGAGGGGTGGTTGACGAAGAAGAATGTACCAAGCTAAGAAAGAGCAAAGCACTACCTCATAGAAGCCACATGGACCAGCGAAAATCCACACCATCAATTTGAAGAAGAGGTACCAACCACTAACCAATCCTGGTGAGGATAGGAATCTAGCCTATGAAGAAGAGAATAATACCTTGCTTATGAAAGGTAGAAAAGAAATGAAGAAGCTCATAGGTATTCACCTATGCATCCAAAATCTCTTCCTCCTTGCAGGCAAGAATCTCTCTACAATTATGCTCGACATACTCCTCCAAACAAGACTTAGAGAACTCTGACAGCTGCTCCCAATTTGGCTCTTGGAAATCTGGCAGATATGGCAAGGGAGAGGCCACCTATGCATACGAGCATAGCGGAGAATCGCCAAGATCAAGGGCTCAGAGACAACAGGAAAATCTCCATGCTTGCTGCATATGATAGAAGGCTGATCATCACAGGGTGATGAGGCCATCTCATCATTATAGGGAACCATATCTTCTTCTTCTGCACCATCTTCGACATCCATGGTTGGGTTTCAGGCTGCGGGAATCAAGTCAGTGCAGTCCATTCTGGTAAGTCAGTGCAGTCCATGAAGGGGCATCAGCCCTGAACTAGAAGGCACAGCAGGGCCCTGCAAAAGACAGCTACAGGGCGCAGCAGAGGTGGCGGGCTACAGACAGAGGACAGGAACAGGGCGGGAGGCAGATTGGGTGTTGTGGCAGAGCAGTGTGCCCAAAGGGCACGCAGTGTGCAGGTCGGCATTGGAGACACGTCCCACAGGCGTGTGCAGGCAGACAGGTCACACAGGCTGCAGGGATGGTGCCCAGAGCAGCGGAGGGCAGCCGAAGGAGTGCAGGTTGGCGCTGGAGACAGGGCGCACAGGGGCTGCAAGTATGGCACGCAGGCAGACAAGCTCTCTCTCTCTCTCTCTCTCTCTCTCTCTCATATCTCTGGATTTTGGTTTCAAATATGGTACTCTTGTACGGAATGTCATGAGGATATGTAATTTTGAAACCTCACTTGGCATGTGGATTAATTTTTAATCACATGATTAAGTAAATGTTGCACATGTGAGGTGCAACTGGGGTTAGAGTAAATTTACAAGCCCATCACCCCAGAAAATCACGAGATATAAAAGGCAAAAGTTGCTATAAGTTATGTTACACAAGTACTTGGTGGTATCTGGTGTCAATTCTTGGCCTAAGTCATTCATTTGGCCACAAGTGTTAGTTGGTGACACTAGAGAAGTGACATTTAATAGTACCTAACGCCGATCTAATGGTCAAAGATAGCATAGAGAAACTTGGGAGTGGAAGATGCCCAACCAATTTAATTATTGGCCAATCAGATTATTTTTCTGGGCACCGAAATAATTATTAGATCAACTTTCAGTAATTAAAGGCTGAAAATAAATATTTAAAGATGGATAATGTTGCAAAAACCATTTGGAAAGGCTGCCACTTGACAAACTTGCCCATACAAGCTGGTAAAATGCTGAAGAAGAGGAAAAACAAGATCATTCTTGCTGTAGCAAATGTGGGGGAGCTGTGAGTAACCATGGCCAGCCTATTTTCAGCCATTGCAGCTAGCCATGAGTGAATTTTGAGGAGGCTATTGTAGATTCGAACCCTCCACAGCTGAACGATTCCATCCAAGTACAAGGTGACAGCTGAATTGGATGTCTCAACTGTAGGCTACGATAGCATTTAATGCTGTTGTAGCAAGGTAGCACCTGCATTTGACTGATTTTCAGTCATTCTTCGTGATGAAACTCTGAATTTTCTCTCTCTACAACTTTCTCTCTCATCTCCCAGCCATTTCACAACCTTGCTCTAAAGATCTCAGCATTTGGCCTCTTGGAAGCTGAGAAATTGCAAATTTCTCTGCTTTAAACCCTCATTTACAACAGTAATTAGGGTTTAGCAGCAACCTCGGGAAGCGTGCCACAAATTGGAAGCTCCAAGACTTGGATTTTTCAGGGCTGAAGATGAATTTCAACTAAATTTAGGTGGAGGACTAGCTAGCCATTGAATTTGGGGCATTTCCATCGTCTATGAAGTGGGTGAAGGCCAATTAAAGTGCCCGAATCAAGGGGCAAAACTGATTGAATACTTACTAGTTACTTTGGACAGCAAGGGGAGTTTGGATTGCGAAGGGGATCGGGAGAATCCCATTGTAAATCAACTTCTTCTTCAATAAAGCTAAAGAAATACCAAAAGAGGCGCCAATTTTCGGGCCAATTGGGTGTGCATTGTTCAAAATCAGTAGGTAAATTTGTATTCTCAGATTTGAATTTATTGTTTGCTGCTGTAATTAAGTTGTAATCAGGGATTTACCACCCATCCATGGAAGGAAGGCTGGTTTCACAAAAAGCTAAATAATCAGCCAACCATGGCCCTAGCTTATGTAGGATGCAAAGTGTCCTACTTATGATCGGATTGCGAAGAGGCAGAAGCTCTCTGTTAACTTGATCATTATATGCTTGCGATTGGCTAGCATATCATCCACAAACTTGAACAGAACATTCTTATCAGTTTGAGAGGTACAAATTAGTGGGGAATTTAGTAAAGATGTGTAAACAGAGCATCAATTCCTTCATTGAAGGGTTTCCAGTCTTTGGTAGAGCTGCAAATTGGACAAGGGCATTTCATGTCTCAGGATCAGCTTTGCTGTTGAGAACAGATCTTTGGGTACCCTTCCCCAAAAAAGAAATTTGAGCTCTAGTCTCTTGCAGGAAAACTAATGAGCTTCTGGGTCTGCCCAAGGCAGAGGTGATTAAATTCCAACTAATTGCAATAACAACCTGCATTTTAGTGCAGAATCAGGAAGCCTTGGCAGATGTCGCAAGGAGCTATGAACAGGATGTCATAAGTAGGGAAGCTCATTCTTATTCCAGCAACCAAAAGTCCCAATCTCTCTCTGTTTGGTGAATGCCTATTTCACCAATAGTAAAGAAAGGAAAGGGCACCAAATGTCTGCACAAGAGATCAGGTTGTAAGGATAGCGCACATGCCAGTAACATTGGACCCAAAAAGCTAGGTGGAACATCCACTTTGGTACCACTGTTAGCTAGAGTGAGGACATACAAAACAATACAGCCGAGAATGTCAAGTGGGAAAGCAGCTCCATGCACAACACAAGATGAAACAAGCCTTCCTTCCCGGATAGGGTGATAATTGACCTGATTCAACTGAAATTACAGCAAGCGACAAACTCACAAATCCAAAATCACTTTACTGATTAACCTTGGACAGCCGACACCCGATTGGCCCCAACAACTAGGAGCCATGTGGTATTTCTTTAACTTCTATTGCTCTAAGGTGAGTACACTCAGATTTGGACTGATCTCCTTCAATCTTCAATACAAATGGCTTCCATAAATGACCAGCAACAACAATAATCAATTTGCCCCTTGATTTGACTAAAGATTGGGCACAATTTGATATTGGGCTCTTGCACGCATGCTAAATCAAATGGGAATGGACTGACCCTTCAGATCAGCTATATATTCCCAATTCACAGCTGCTACTCTAAGCTTTGGGTCTTCAATTACTAGGCACGGATCACCAAGTGACTGGGAAACCCTATTTTACAATTGGGTTTCAACAGCAAAAATCACTGCTGTCCTTCAAAGGCTAGAACATGCTGAGAATTGCTGAGGGAATGTCAGAGAATGAGAGAGAAGCTTAGGAGAGAAATTTCAGAATTTCATCACCAAAATGTGCCCAGATCTACTATCACCTGCTGCCTAGGCCCTATACCATCAGTCACCTGCTGTTTGGCAGCCCCAAACCAGATCAGCTACTGTTCTTGACCTTGTGGATGATGTCACTTGCAGTTTGGACTGCCTCTAGAGCTGTCGCGTGCTGCCAATGGGTCCTCTGGTGGCTGCCAATGACCCGAAGCTGCTTCCAACAGGCTGGAAACCTCTCTCACTGCAGCTCTCCTCCTCTTTCTGCCTCCAGAATGGATGGCACCACCCTCCGCCAGCCCCAACAGCCTTCTCTCAGCTTGGCATGGGCAAGTTTGCCAAGTGGCAGCTTTCCAAAAGCTTCCACTATTAGTTATTTAATTTCAGAATTAATTTTCTGAAAATTAGTTAATTATCCATTTGACCCTATCCTATAATTGGCTGGTGCCCATCCACATTTAATGTGCTAACCCCTTTGGAACTTTAAGTTATTTCCAACACTAATTGGCCTTAGACTAGCATTTAATGCCTAGCCCTACACTCACCATGTGACATTTTGAAGGCCCAATTAACGTCCTAGGCCCAAACTGGCACAAAGTACCCACAACTACATCTCCATCATAACTAAATACAGCTTTTTCCACCAATGTCACACATTGCATTCTTAGGGTATTCGGGCTGCCACCATGACTTAACTAACATTCACTTCACATGTGCACAACCTAACTATGCCAAAGCTAAGTATAAAAAATACACCCGTGATAGACCTCCCCCTTAACATCCTTGTACTCGTCCCTGATTGCACTGCAACGTGACACACGCAAAAGTATTATGCCAAAGCTAAGTATTAAAAATACACTCGTGAGAGACCTCCCCCTTAACATCCTTGTACTCGTCCTTGATTGCACTACAACATGACACAAGCAGAAGTACTCAACTAGAAAAAGCATAGGCATCAAAAACATCGATTGCTATTATTCAACTATGCTATTACCAAACACATGCTGAAATTTTTCAGCCAACATAACTAAATCTCAACTTATCAAAAACGAATCATAACTACTAGCAGAACCACATGGGATGCTTCCATTAACTCTGACCCGAAATTGTTTTGACCAAGCAATCATAATGAAGCATGAACTGAGCATAAACCATAGTTAAATTGTCAATAGCATTACGTAATATTGCCACCAAATAGCTGAAAACCAATGATAACTGATGCAAATGTATAGACTCAAAGCCATGGTAAAAACTATACCCATTTGAATACCAACTACAATGACTAATACAATGAATAGTGATCTCATGGGAAACATACTGTTAGCAAATAGTACCCTGAATGCATATTGAATACATCCAAGATCCACTACGTATACGAGTTGTCCATCACTAGAGAAGTGGAAGTGTTACCTCCCCCTTGAGCATCAAGTGGTGCTTTGGACCTCTCACTCTATTGAACTTGAAAGAGCCGGATCCAAAGTCAACTCTAGCTAAAATACATTGAGCTAAAGCTGTAGCAACAATTAAGGATGGTTTGCCAAGTAGCTATTCCATCCATTGGGAAGTAATTTTGAAACTTCACCATGTACCTTTTGGAAACTTTACCTCTAAGTTTCCTTTCTTTGTGTGCCAAAATCTTCTAAAGTACCAAAATCTCATCCAGCTCCTTCAATTTCATCAAACATATCCTCTAGCACATCACCATGACACGCAAGAAGTATTATGTATCCACCAATGTGAAGGCAATTTCAGCCTATATACCACATCACTAATTTTTCCCAATACCCAGAAGTACCCATAATAACACGTCAACTTTGGATATTGCCTCTCATCTTTTTAAGCCTAGCCTTTTCAAAATGCACCAATACCCAATCATCCTCTACAAACTCTAATGCATATCTATGGCGATTTGCTAGCTTTTTTTGCTTTTCTTGTAACCTATTAAGTGCCTATTTAACCTTATGATAGGCTACATCCATGTTTTCGATATACCTATCAGTCTCAAATATATTGTCCTTTGTATATAAGATCAGTGGAACTTTCCTTCCACCCTTAACTATCTCAAAAGAAACTTTATCAATGGAACTTTCTTACCACTCTCAACTATCTCAAAAGAAACTTTATCAATGGAACTGTGTTGTTATAAGTAAACTCAACCAAGGGAAACTATTGTTTCCACTGTACCTCATGGTCTGAAATACAGCACTGCAAAAGATCCAAGAGTATGGAATTAGCCTCTTCAAACTTATTATCTATTTGTGGATCAAAGATGAAGAAAATTTGAGCGTTGAACCCATATTCCCAGACAGCCCCTTCTAAAACAAATTGGTTATCTGAGGGTCTCAATCACTTACAATAGACTCAAGTATACCATGGTACTTAAAGATATGCTACATAACTTTTTCCTTACAAGAATGAGATGACCTTGCTTACTAAACATGCATACGATGGTCCAAATCCATCATTCCTTGGAGAAGTCCTCAAAATATCAAAAATGAAATCCAACAATGCTCTATCAAGGCCTATCAGGTATAGGCAAAGGATGCAACAAGTTTGGAATCTTTTGCCTATTATACTTGATTTTCTAATATATAATGCATGTGCAAACAAACTGCTCAACATCATGTCGCAAAGCTAGTTAATAAAAGAAATGCTTCACTACCTTAACCATAATATCAATGCCTTTATGCCCATTGCCTTAACCATAGCATCAATGCATCTATGCCCTACATATGAAAAAGAATGACTCTTAATCATCACTTTCAGCCTCAACTATTTTGTGACACGCAACTGCCCATGCATCATGAGAAACGCATCTCTAAGCACATAGTGCTCGTGCCTTTGGCCATTGCAAAGCTGATCATAAACATTAACAAAAATCTGAATCAACTGTGTACTAATCTTTCACGGCATCCAACTTAGTGTGGTAAACTGTAGTAATCACTGAAATCTTATGCTTTCTAGACAATGCATCAACCACTATTTTTTTCTTACCATCGATGTGCACAATCTAAAAAATGAAACATAGAGAGGAATTTCACACATTTCATATGTTTCTCAGATAGCTTCTCTTAGTAAGAAAATTGTGCACTATGTGATGATCAATCTACACTAAAGCAGCCCCAAGAAGATCATATTTCCATGTAGAAAGTGCATGAATTATAGAAAGTGATTCCTTCTCATTAACCAGTAGATTATTCTCTACATCATGAAGACCATGGCTCTCATAGGCCACTTCCTATATCAAAAACAACCCCCATGTTGTTACGAGATACATCACATTGTACTACAAATGACTTTCTAAGATCTAGCATTATAAGCACTGGATCTAAAGTCACATTTTCCTTCAACTTCTCAAATGCTGAAATATCCACTCCTATCCATTAAAAAGAAACCCCCTTCTTTTGCAAAGCATTCAATGGAGAAGCAATTTCAACAAAGTACTGAACGTACTGTCCACAATAAGAATAGAAGCCCAAAAATTTACAATCCTCATATACATTCTATAAGTTTGGCCATGCACGTATAGCTTCAACCTCTGCAGATCCATATGTACACCATAGGCCAATACAATATGCTATCAAATAGTCTTTCTCATGCAAAAAGAACTCGGCTTTCTTATCATTCATCACCAACCAATGCTTACGCAACTCATTAAACATTATAGCCAAGTGCTTTCTATACTTCACTTCATTCTTTGAAAGTATATCATATCACCAAAGAATGTGCCCATAAAAGCTCTATGTGGTCTAAAAATTATGTCCATCATTCAATTGAAAGTGATAGGAGCATTCATAAGCCCAAACGGCATGACAAGAAACTCATAAAGACCAAAAGAAGTACAAGAGGTTGTTTTTAACATATCCTCAAGCCTAATATGTATCTAATGGTATCCAATTTTAAAATCAATGTGGCTGAAAATGGCTGCCCCTTGCAATCTATCCATGATATCATGTATCCTAGGAATCGGAAATCAATTCTTGATTGTGATTTATTCAATGTGCAATAGTCAGTGCACATATCCCATGAACAATCCTTTTGCACCAAAAGCATTGGAGAATAGTAAGAAGATGAGTTATACTGAATCAGCCCCTTTTCTAACCGCTCATTAACTTGGCTCATAATCTCTTCCTACTAGATTACACTCACCTAATATGGTGGCTTATTAGGAGGGCTGCTTCCGAGGATCAAATCTATGGCATGATCCTCTAGTCTTTTAAGGGATACTTGTCAAAAGCTCATACAACAAGAGATTTCCCTTTCTATCAACAATATGGATCTTGCCCTTATGGTGAAGAGTAATAACTCTGTCATGGGAGTCAATCACTACATGTATACAATGGCACAAAGGCATACCAATAGATCACAACCCTTTAGTGGTGCCTATGAAGAACTCTTCATTGTCTACATAACTCTGAATGTGCAAGCGAAGCTTCCCAATGAGAGGTGTGATGGGCTCTACATGGCACTTGCATGCCATATCAATCTCTCCCATGGGACCTATCTCATCTTCTCTAATGCCTAGACGAGCAGCCATGTCTATAGAGATAAAGTCTGCTCATGCTCCATTGTCAAAGAAAATTGATGCATGTTGATCTCTAACTTTACTCCATGCTCTACAAAGTTCCATTGCATCATCGATGCACTCATCATAACCCTAGCCGGAATCAAACTAGCTAAGGTTTTAGGATTTTTCACCTTAGGATCGCTTTTATTTTCAACATTACCAGCTTGCTTCCTTTTAAGATAGACCCTTGCCATATACCCTCTTCCACGACACAAAACATTTATTTGTAACCGTCGATTCTTTACATTGTGCAATTGATTTCCAAGTTCTTTCTTATTGTTTTTGCCTCTTATCAACCCTATTTTCAGATCTGCCCCTCTTCTCGGCCTTAGAAGACTTCTTAGTTGGCTTATCATCATCATCCTTGAAGCCTATACACTTTCCACATAAAATAGCATACGTTGTACATATAGTCTCTATGAGTTGTGGCATGCTAGTCACAGTGGTCTTTTGAAACCAGCCTTCCTTCTTGGCAAGAGCGGTAATGAACTAATTTAGCACTAATTACAACAAGCATAAAATACATGAGTCTGAAAATAAACACTTTACTACTTAATCTTGGACAATGCACACCTTGTGGGCCCTAAAAACTAGTGCACCTTGTGGTATTTCTTTAATGTGTATTACTAAAGGTATGTGAAAGTATATTGAGATCAAGGATAACAACATATCTACAGGATTAAAGTGCATTATTGTTTCATGCTTATGAAAGTATTTCTCTGACATAATGATAATGCATGTCAATGTGCTTAGTACAAGCATGAAAAACTAGATTCCTCACAACTGCCATGGCACTCTGACCATTAGTATAGATAGAAGTGGGTGATTATTGTCCCACGCTAAGATCAAACAAAAAGCGTCTGAGCCATATGCATTCCCATGTAGCTATAAATGCCGCCTTGTATTTAGCTTCATAGCTAGATGTAGCCACTGTAGACTACCTCTTGCTCAACCACCAAATACATGAATCAGCAAGCATGAAACAATTACCATGAGTGGACACTCACATGTCAAAGTAACCAGCCCAATCACTCTCTATGAATGCATGCAAGTAAAGAAAACTGCCTTCAGGAAGAAAAAACGACCTAATATCTAAGTGCCTTTGAGATAATGAAAGACATGTTTAACCGCTTGCCAATGTATAATTCTAGGGTTGTGCATAAAACATGCCAACTAAGAAACCCCAAACTGAATATCCAGTTGTGTATTATACAAATATAATAGATAGCCAACAACCTACTGATGAAGAGAATCATCAAATGGATCTCCTGCATCCTCATGTGTAAATCTGTGGCCTATCTCAACTAGAGTAGAGATAGGCTTGCAGCCTTGCATTTGAAAATGCTCAAAGAGCTGATCCATGTACTTGGATTTTCACAAAATAATGCACGCCCCCCCCCCCCCCCCCCTACAATAAACTATATGCCAAGGTAGTAATGCAAGTGGCCAAGATCTGTCACATCAAAAACATGCTGCAATTCAGATTTCAAGGCTGAAATTTGTCTCATGAGGTCCAGTCAACAGCATATCATTTAGAAAAAGAAAGAAAATCAAGTGATTATTCCCATCTTTGTGGATATAAAGCGTGCTTTTAGTGTGTGAATTATTGAAACCAAGAGCAATCAAATGTGCATGTATCTTTTTGTACCATGCCCTAGGTGCCTGCTTCAAACCATAGAGGGCCTTATACAACTGTCATACATTGCTCTCTGAGCCTTTCTAAACAAAGCTAGGAGGTTGCATGACATAAACCTTTGCATGAAGATCACCATTCAGAAAAGTTGTTTTCACATCCAAGTGATCCACATGCCAATCAAAATGGGCAGCCAAAGCAATGACACTGTGAATGGTGGTCATACATGAAGTGGGTGCAAACATCTCATCATAGTCAATCCCATGCCATTGAGCATATCCTTTGGCAATAATACGTGCCTTACAATGATCAATGCTACCATCAAATTTGTGTTTTAATTTGTAAACCCAATTTGTGCCTATAGCATGCTTGCCAATAGGCAAGTCACATAACTGCCATCCAATGTAAAGAGACAAGTTCCTCATTGCATGCAATAGCTACAAGTGCCTCTACAACCAAGTTACCTTGTGCATGGTGAGTGGCTGCTCTAGTTCTCTCAGAAGTGGAACACGTTGTTTGTTGTCCCCTAACATATCTAACAACCATCTAGGGACTATTTTAGCTTCCTAAATAGCAGCCCTCTCATCAACCACTTCATCGCTAGCAATGCCTTGATCAATGGGCTGATCAAGCTACTGTTTAGCATGTGTTTGTTGCTGATTTTGCTGCTATAAACATTCAATAGGTTGTTGAAATCAACTGAAATCAAATGCACTTTGCTGAAAAAATGGCAACAAACTATCAAACATGTCCATAGGCCCCACATTGGGCTGAGTTTTACAGTCCATAAAGGGTTGACCAGCATGTTCAACAAATACCACATCTTGAAGGACAAAAATCTTGTTCGTGGTGGAGGATTGGTACAAGTGGTGCCCGTTACTTTTTGCATTATAACCAATAAAAATTTGCATTTGATACCCTTGTCTTGCAATTTATGTCTTTGTGGTTGTGGCACCAAATCATATGCCAAACAACCAAAGACACGAATGTATGACACCACTGGTTTTCTAGCCATTCCAAGCTTTGTAGGGCATACATTCAACCAATGCTTTCGTGGGGCTACGATTCAATACATACACTATACACATAATCACATCAAGCCTAAACTTTGAGGGTAGTTATTGTTGAAAGCATACGACTTGTTTCCATCAAACTGCAATTCTTTATTTCAACCACACCGTTTATTGAGGTGTGTAAGGTGTAGTACATTAATGTGTAATGCCGTGTTCAGCTAAAAAAGAGTTAAACTCTCGTAACATGTATCCCCCCCTCCCCCAAAAAAGATCTGTACAGAGTGTAATTAGCTTGCATCCACTGCCCTTTTCAACCAAGGCCAAGAAGATTTTAAAGCATGCAAATACTTTTGATTTATGTGGAGTCATGCCATCAATGAAGGTAACAAAGTTCAAGTATCCCTCCATGGATTTAACACACATGGATCCACAAACATCACTATGCATAAGCTATAATTTCTGATCAACACGCATAGATCCACCTTTGGAAAATGAAGCACGATGCATTTTGCCAAGTACACAACTCTCATATACATTATGAGTAAGTGCTTTCAATGAAGAGAGATCTAGCACCATATTTTTGCATCTCAAGCAACGCAAACCGCAATTATTAAGATGACCAAATCAAGCATGCCATAACTCAGTATTATCCATAATGGTGGCATCAACCTATAATGCATCCTCTAATGCTCTCCTCTCATATAAATCAAGCAAATAGAGGCCATTGTACAATGCACCAATGACAGTGAGGGCATCCCCATTACTATAAACATTGATACTCTCCTCTCATATAAATCAAGCTGATAGAAGCCATTGTACAATGTATCAATGAGAATGAGGGCATCCCCATCACTACAGTCATAGACACTACATCGATCCATGTGAAACTTAACCACAAAACCAACACATGCAATGGCTGAAACTGAAAGCAAACTTTTCTTTATACCAGGCACGTACAAGACCTTTCAAGCATAATAGTTTTCCCATCTACTGCAATAATGGAAATCTGTCCAATACCTTGAATTGCATACAAAGCATTGTTTGCATATACAACTGATCCCCCCATTGTAACATTTGCATATGATACAAACAAGTCATAAAAGGATGTGATGTGCTGTTGTTTTCAACCACTAATAAGCCATGCGCATGTGAAGAAGGATCATATGAACAACGCACAACAAAAGCCTAAGACTAACCAATGTCCAAACTTGCTAAATGTGTTGTTGCATCCTTAGCACTCACTGAATTTTCAACAACACTCATGCTCAATTGTTTCCTCTTTTCACTTGCCATCCTTTTTCTGCATTCTTCAATAACATGCGTCCTTTTCCTGCAATTATCGCATCTCTTCTTCTTAGCATCCTCATCCTTGGTGCTTGAAGAGTCCATGGAAGAAGCTATTTTGCCTTATCCTTTGAGTTTGATGGTTGCCATGACTTCCCTTTATTCCTATGCAGCTATCTATAAATGCTTGATTTTCCATAGTTATGTTAGAGCCATTAACTCGTGATTACTCTTCTTGCAATAAAAATGGCACCAGCACATCAAACCTATATATGGAGGTATCTCCTTTTCCACGCAAGTGTAGTGACAAAACTTCGATAAGTATCAAGTCAGCTAGCCAAGTCTATAGAAACAAGAGAGGCATTGGATATTATTTCATCAATATTTGTGTGTTGCATCGTTATATCCTTGGCATACGTCATGTATACATCCACTAAATCACCCTTTGTCATGTGCTCCATCTCAAGCCATTTACACAAATAGGCTACATGAGCCTCATTGCGTACCTGATACAACAAAGCAAGCTTATCCCAAGCATCCTTGGTCATTATACAAGACTGAATATGCAAGATAAACTGTCTTTTGCACAATATCGCAATCAAAGCGTGACCTTGGGCATCACGCCCATCCCATCTCAACTAGTCTACAGTGGGAGGTGCAACAAAGGCTAAAGCGGAAGATCCACAGGCAACAATGGATGAACTAGATGAACCTGTAGCATTTTGTGTAGCCACGTCTATAGGCCTAACTTCTAAACCACATCCATAACCCCAAAACTACTTGGCACCTAAGATATACTTCATCATGTATGCCCACATGGGATAATTCATTCCATCCAAGTTATCGAAGTTCCCAAACATATTGAGCAAATCATTTTTCCCTACCATTCCTTGCTGCAAATTGTTGGTATTTGTGAACAACTCCTGTCCAAAGTACAAATGCAAGGGTAACACAAAAATAACGCAAAGAAAAGACCAAAACACTTACAATTTTTCGCAAAAATTTATGATGGCGAAAAAAAATTTGCAGCTGAAAAGGCTCCAATGTCCACAAATGTTGGCCATTGGCCTTAATGATGATGAATTTGAACAAAAGCCCCGAATTTATTTGCTAACATTTGATGGGATTAGGGCTTGAATATGAAAAGCCCCAAATTTTTGGCATGAAATTGTGAATTTTTTGTGCAGCGAACACAAAATCCCCAAGGTTTGGGTGAAATTTGGGGTTTTTAGCCAAAAGCCCCAATTTGTTTGAAGAAATTTGGTGGAAATTGATGACTACTACATAAACCCCAATATTTGTGTCTATGAAGAGACTACATGCAAACAAGAGCTTGTGTAACTCAAAGGCTATTGAAGGAATAATTATTTATGTTATTTTTAAATTGAATTTATCGAGCTGTGGAACACAAGCAATCATGGCATTAAATGCAGTTGTCACATCAAGTGGGTCAATGCCAAAACTACTAGGGGAGAGGCGACCAATGTGATGGGCTGTGTGCTGACGAAATGCAAGTTGTCAAGTGTAAGCAAGTGTCTAGAATGGCAATAATGACGGACAGGTTGCGGCAGAAAAACGCCAGTTACAGAACAATGTCTGAAGCATGTTTAGGCTGTCATGGCTGTAGGTGCACACAAAGCTAGCGATTGGTCTGTTTCAACCTAACATGCAAGACAAGATAGCCACACCTGGTGCAACTTGCACAAGCTGCCGACGTGTAGGACAGGACAGTTGGCGTGGCTAATGTGAGGATGAGCTAATCAATGAAGGCAATTTCACAGACTGTCGGCTAGGAGGAGAGCAACCAAGCATGAGGCTTAATGGCAACTCAAGCGATGATGATGACAACTAAAAGGTATGGCATTGATACCACTATTAGGTTAGGATTCAGCAGCACATACACACACTCGCACAATGTTTCAACCTGGTGTGCAAGACAAGACAGCCAGACCTGGTGCAGCTTGCGCAGGCTGCGGAAGTGCAGGACAGGATAGTTGGCGCAGCAGATGTGAGGATGAGCTGATCAATGTAGGCAGTTTCAAGGACTGTCAGCTAGGCGGAGAGCAGCAGAGCACAAGGCTCAACGGCAACTCAGACAGTGATGGCAATGGCTGAAAGGTATGGCTCTAACACCATTATTAGGTTAGGATTCAGCAGCACATGCGCGCGCGCACACACACACACACACACACACAAACAATGAACAAGTGAACAGCAAGAGAAGAGAGTGCTCAAATGTCACATCCACTATGTGAGAATGATGTGAACACAGAATCCCTAAGGTACTTAGTACCACACCCATTAACAGGTGCTCATACAAGGAAAAAACCCTTCTCCCACTAGAAGGTAAAGAGTACCCATGGATAAGGCAGCATTTACACCAGAACTTTGGAGGAACACAAGTGTAAGAAAATTAAGTAGAATTTGCAAATAAAGTATGGATAGTCTTCAACTTACAATCTTGGATTTAGAAAACACACTTCAACTTGAATGGGCATGATTAATTGAAAATTGCAACTCTGATCTTCATTCTCCGGCCATTGCTCTAATTACACAGCAGAAAGAAGAAATAAACTATACTATGATACAAAAACCATAATATGATACTCCACCCTCAAAGGGAGTCCAGAGAGACTGGTAACACTAATAATCACCAAAAAACCTGCATCACCTATTAATCTTATCACTGAAAATATATCAGTTGACGCTTCAGAATGTTAAAAAGCAGTAGATGAAGCCCATCTGTGTATCACATGCACCACATTCTAAGACCAATACGTACACTTCAGAATATTAAAAAACAGTAGATGCAACCCATTTGTGTATGAGCAGCACCACATTCTAAGACCACTTTGTATGCTGCCAGAGACCTTAAGCGGTTTAAAGATATAACATCATTTAGTTTAAAGCAGTAATCGATATACTACCATTCTTGATGACTCAGTACATTCTAAACCCAAAAGCAGTTGCAAAGTCTGTGTACCTCTCACCAGGAGAGGTACACAGGAGAGGCACTTCCAATTTACCTTGATTGAAAATGCCATAGGCAGTAAGGTGTCAGGTACTAAAGCATCTTCTGGAAAATTCCGCAATGCATGAACTAGTTTTTCAAATGGTAACTTTATCTGTAGAAACCAGCACACAGAAACTACGTTTATATTGAGTGCACTTGGCAAGCCATCAGAAAAACAACTATTGTAAAAAATAATGAAATGCTTACTAAATCATCTTGGCAATGCTTCAGGAGCGCCAAGCCAACTTTGAAAATTATTTTTACACCCTGTATTAATTCCAAGTCAATATCATGTACAGAACCAAAAAAAAGGACTCCCGGCTCCTAAAGCTGCACAAATGCTACTTGATGAGCAGGAATCTTTACGAGCAACAACATGGAGAGAGTATTTTTCTTACTTTTTGTTTCATATAAGATTAGTCCAATTTTATACAAATAATCTATGACTTTTACTCATGAATTTCAATTGAAGCCAAATCATATACTAGCAGGCACACTAGGATCTCAGATCCATTGCCTTCATGTTGTGCAACACCAGGACAAGCTGTGAATCATGTCAAAAGCAGTTCTTGTGTCTTTGGCATTCAACAAATCAGTCAGACATTCTGAAATAAAAGGCCAACGTATCAAGGATTCAATAACAAGGCTGCACTTGTTTGCACAAGTGAGATAAGGGCTCGAATGAGTTACCCTCTCCAAGGTATGCGACATAATCACATGACCTCATATACCATAAAGTGGCTGGCACATGCAGAAATTGGATGAGTCCCCTTGATTCTCATTTCTTCATCAACACTGAGCTGCAAAAAGCCTCTAATTCTGCTGATCGCTAGTCACATGTGTTAGGACATGGGACAGAAAGAAACTATCATCTCTGGAATCCTCAAGTCCACAAAATGATTGTCCCTTGTGGCTATGGTTACTGACATGCGACTGGGATGACAGGCCTCTACTTCCATACTGACAATGGCATGTGACGGCGATGAGGAGTACCAGAACACTCTTTACCTTCATCCGCTACAAAGGTGGTCCTTCAAGGGGCCAAAGGAACACTGCTTAATTTTAATTTTTAAAACTCTTGTAATATTGAGGTCTACAAAATATACATGTACTTTTTTGTGGGGAGTACTTGAGTAAATGGTACACGCTTCTTTCCAATCTGTTCAAATAAGTGCTTCTTTTCTCTCTCCCTCTCACCCCACACTGCACCCCAAACCCCCCAATCCCCTCCCAACTGACTTGCTTTTGAAACCATGTTCTGTATTCTAAAGATACAGGCAACAAACAAAAGAATTGGGAAAATGCAACCGATTGCTTCTCCAAAGCAACAGTTTTCCTGTATCCTCTGCCTTGGGAAGTTCTAGAGCCTATGTTGGAAAGTAACTATTTGGATAAGGGCCTTTGCCACTATGGGTGGTGCTCCCATCTCTACTCTGATAATCTCATGTGGTACAGAGGGCTTACTCCGAATCATCCTTGAAATCATCAATACTAGGGGTCTCTCCATTTGCTCCCATCCCTCATATATCTCCTCTCCCTTGGGTAGTGGCTGATCCTATGTGGCTCTCCTCGTGTGATGGAGCCTCGATCCCCATACGGGGCTCGCACTAGAGTCAACTAGATAGCTAGCATTACAAGGGGATACTGAGTGCTGGTATGCTCGGAAAGAGGCATGGTTACAGCTACATGGATTACACATGGATCACCTCCCACCACTAAAGTACAGCTTAGATTTCCCTCACTTGGAACTCAACCAAGAGAAGCTGAACCGCATCATCAAGGTGGACATTATTCAAATACACACAACTAGGACATGGGTGACACCTACTACTGAGGATCCGGGGACGAAGATGACTTTCTATCAAAAGCATCTTCTACACATATCCCCCAATGGCTTTGTTATCTGCCCGAGATACATAGATGCACACCTTCTCATGGTGTATGATGAACCATTGGACAACTCTGTATATCCTCACATTAGCAACAAATCAAGACAAGTAGATACGACACAGACTCCCTCCCCCCGAAGGATAGGATTTGCCAACTCTGCCAGCTTGAGCCGCCAAAGATTGAGCACTACGTATACGAATGTCTAGTGTATTATGAGATCAAAGGGCACTTCCATTGCCTGTTTAGAGGGATTTGGGCCACTATCCAAGGTGATGGATTTCTCGGATCAAAGATGTCTCGGGCTCTTCTTACTGGAGCTACATCATCATAGAGAGCACCTCTTATGGACCAAGGAGCAAAGACAAGGAGCCGCACAGCAGCATACACTTATAGAGTTCTATAAAGCATCGACTACTCCCTCCACTAGAGAGCCCTCATCGGACAGACTACTAGCCCCACCATAGGGAACCACACTAGACACAACCACAAAGAGATGTAGAGCCCATCGCCCACACCCAGCTAGTCCACGCCCTTGTAAAAGGAACCATCTGCATATATAGAGGATACTACACTATCATCGAGGGACCATACCTCACCACTTCAACTTCTCTATGCTAGATAGACCCATGAGAGATATCTTGGGATGAGTGTCTCCTACACAGTTTCACATTGTATCTAGCATAGACATCATTTTGTGCTCATCAGCTATGTATTTTTTATTGCTTGTTTTCCATTGGTTAGTCACAGAATTAGATAACAGCTATTTTGGGACTTGAGAAAATTCCGACTTTTCAGATGTAACATTTTGGTCTTAAGTGGCCGATTTGGCATTTTGTAGACGTTCATAAAACTCCGAGTGGGTGGGTGGGTGTGTGTGTGTGTGTGTGAACATTACAGAAAGTTAGAGAGTAGACAAGAGCCTAGGAGAGAAGCACTTGCAAATTCAAACGTGCATGAGCAAAACCAACTGAAAGCTCCACATATCAAACCCACCAAACATCATAGTTTTTGTGAGCCTTGCAACCATCGCCCAATAAAATTATTGGTTATTGGCCTTGTTGTTGAAAGAAACCTACAGTGTGCCGATGTTTATGGACACATAGCATTCACTACTATTTTCTAGAGTGTTCCAGCAAGAGAGGAAGCTCATTCTGGTTATGCAGGTTATTAAGTTCTCTTTGCAGTCAGCCTCTCTGCTGCAATAACCCTGTTCAGCAAAACACCAAGTCAATATACCAAATATTATTGATCCTTGTGAGCCTCGTAGATCAGAGAGAATGTTGTAGAGAAAGAAAATTCAGACTTCCATCGCAAGAAAATGGAAGAAATCAATTGCTACCCTATCTAGATAGTCATGAAAGGTGTCTCCACTAATGAAACACCCCAAATATGATGTTGATTGGCCGAAACAGCCCTGAAACTAAAGGCGCCTATCGTTGTAGTCTCTTCTGGGCAGATTACCAATTCTTGGAGGGTCTCTTTCTAGCTAGAAATGGCTTGTGCAACAGCAATGGCAAACTCCTCTCTCTCTCCCAACCTCAAAAACGTTTTTCCCACAAGTTTTGTCAAGTGGCAATCTTCCAAAACAATTTCCAGCATTATACACCTTATTAAATTAATTTTCAAATAATTCTGAAAATTAATCTATTAATAATTTATGGCTCAAAAAAAATCTTTGATTGGCCAATAATTTTATCACCCAAGTGATCCTAAGCACTCATTAGTCCACAACTAGCATTCATTAATTAATTAATGGCAATTCTCTAGTGTTACTGTTGCTGGCACTTAGGGCTAATTAAATGGTCCGAGCCAAATTCTAAAACCAATAGCACCTAATACCAATCCAATCTAACTTATTACGACTTTTTCCTTTAGCATTAACTAATATTTTCGGGCCCTACGTTCCACATTGTGAAATAACTCGCCTACACCTCACATGTCCAAGTCACATTTGCACATTTGATTAACTTTTTAATTAAATGCTAAGCAAAGAATCAAAATTTCACGTCCCCATGATGACAAACCTTCCCCTTTGAAATCCTTGCAATATATTTCGATTGCATTGCAATGTGCCAAAGCAAAATATACTCCACTAGAATTTTCCGAAAGGCATCATACTCAAAACTAGCTGTCCCTGTTTAACCATGCTAAAGCCAAACATTTGCTGAAAATTTCCAGCGAGCATAAAGAAAACATAAGACTCATGAATAATCTAAAATATTTGTCAAAAACCCATAGAATGTATCTTTGAATAGTATATCTCAACAATTGTGGCCAAACAACCATAGAAAAGCATGAACTAAGCATAAACCATGGATGAACTATCAATGGCATTCATAAAACACATTGTGTTGAGCTAAAATATGCATTACTTGCTGATTAGCCCCTTAAACAACCCCAAAACACACTAAAAATGCTCTTTTAGAGTAAAACCCTAAAACGGGGAGCAGTTCAACAAAGAGTTCAATGGACACTCTCAAACACTGTTTCAGCCTACTGTTTACAACAGACTGTGCACAGTTTCCAGCCCCCGATCGGTGGTACACTGCTGCGTTTACCAGTTTCCAACCTCCAGACTGCTGCGTTTTGGTGACCAGCCTACTGCCATTCACTATTCAGCACTCCTACACTCCGACTGGTGGTCACACACTTGGGCTCCATATTCGGTGGATGTCACACTCCGACATTGCTCTGCCCTTGAGCACACTGTATACTCTTACATTCATTTACAGCGTTCATTCACTTTAGAGTTGTGTTCTCTCTCTCCCTTCTTCCGTTTGTGTTTGAGTTTTTGTGTTTGAGTTTTGAGTTTTGCGTTTAGGGCTTGAGTTTTGCCCTCTGTGTCTGTGTCTGTGTCTTTGTGTTTCTGTCGTGGTCGTACACACTCTGTGTCCTCAGTGCAAACCGTAGCAGTCTTCTTAACACATAGCTGTCTATAAAACCAGTTGAACACCACTAACAACTAATGATCATCCCTGATGATCATACACTAATGCATACTAATGCAAATATATAGTTTTAGAGCAACAAGTGAAAAACCATACCATATGCATACCAATTGCAGTGACCTAGTGCACTAAATAGTGACCTCATGGGAGATATATTGTCAACACAGTATCTTGGATGCATGCTAAATATATCCCAAATCCACTATACACGAGAGTTGTCCATCGTTGGAGGAGTGGAAGTGCTACCTCCCTCTTGAGCATCAACCAATGCTCTGGACCCCAACTCTACTAAACTTGACTCAGCTTAATCCAAAGTTGACTTTAACTCAAAAGCCTCAAGGAAAAGCTACAACAATTGAGGATGGTCTACCAAGTCGTCCTCTTCCATCCATTTAGCATCCAATGGTGAATAATTTTTAAACTTCACCAAATACCATATGGAAACTTTACCTCTGATCTCTCTCTCTCTTTATGTGCCAAAATCATCTAGAAACTTTACCTCTAATCTTTCTCTCTTTATGTGTCAAAATCTGCTTGGATACCATCCAACTCCTCAACCTCTAGCTGAACTTCAACAGTTACATCCTCAGACACATCACCATGAAAAGGCCTCAACAAGATCACATAAAAGGCATTATGTATTACCAATGTGGAGGCAATTTCAGCCTAAAGCAACATCACTTGTTCTCTCTAGCACCTAGAAGAGCCCATAATATCTTATACTTAGCTTTGGATACAATCTCTCTACCTTTGATCTTTTTCAACCTTGCTTTTTCAAAAAACATAGAAACATAGTTGCCCTCTACAACTGCAAAGCATGTCTATGATGATTGGCTATCTTCTTTTGTCTCTCTTGTTACCTCTAACTAGCATATTTAACCTTTGCATAGGCTACATCCATGTTTTTTTAACATACTAATCAACTCAAAGATCATCCCTTGTGTGCAAAATAGGGAGCACTTTCTTGCCACCATCCACAACCTCAAATGGAGCTTTGCTACTGTAACTATGTATTGTATTATTGAATGGAAATTCTTCCAAAGGAAAATATTGCTTCCACTGTGACTTATGCTCAAATACGTAGCATCTCAAGAGATCAAGCATTGTAGAATTTGCCTCTTCTGATTCATTATCTATTTGTAGATGGATGGAAAAAGAAAATTTCAGCATGGTATCCATATTTTAAAATAGCCCCTTCCAAGACAAACCGGTCATCCAAGGGTCTTGATCACTAATGATAGACTCTAGCATGCCATGATACTTAAATATATGCTACAAAAATAAGCATATCATATGATCGCTCTTTTAACTTCTTCCTCAACAAAATGAAATGGGCCTGCTTATTGAACCGACAAAAAATTATCCATATCCCATCATTCTTCATAGGTATCCTAGAAAGCTCAAAGATTAAGTCCATTGCAATGCTCTACCAAGGCCTATCTAGAATACGCAAGGAATGTAATAAAACTAGTATCTTTTGCCTATCATACTTCACTTTCCCATATACAATGCATGTCCTGAGAAGCTGCTCAACATGAGATCTCAAATAAGGCCAATTAAAAAAATGATCAATTGCTTTAACTATATCATTCATACCTCTATACCCTACATAAGAAGAATCATGACTCTCAGTAATCACCTTAGATCTTAACTGCTTTCTCTCTCTCTCAAGCATACATGCCTCTTATTTGTATGATCATTCATGTATGATGTATCCACTCCTATGTATGTACTTGTAAGTTGTAGCGCATGCGGCATATGCCATAGAGGTTTTGGCGTGTTACCCTTAAGTATTCATCTTATTTACTCCAATAGCATTGCTATTTAGACTTTAAACATCTGTTCTATCATCTATCGTTCAAAATAATGAAGGTTTTTTTTTTCGTACTAATATTATATCGTACCTTATAAAATCTTAAGGTACTATTTAGTACCGTATTTTATCGTACCGTACTTTTTGTACCTGACAACTATGGATATTGTACATACCATGGAGTTTGTTATGGCAGCAAATATAGTTGATGATGAGGAGCCTGAATGTTTTAAGGATGTACAACATAGTGCGCATTGGACGGCAGCAATGCAAGCTGAGTTTGATTCCATCATTAAGAATCAAACATCGGATTTAGTGTCTTTGCCTATTAGGAAGGAATCCATTGGAACAAAATGGATTTACAAGCTGAAAATGAATGCAGATGGATCCATTGATAAATATAAAGCCAGGCTTGTAGCCAAGGGCTATGCACAAAAAAAAGGCATTGACTGTGAGGAGACATTTGCTCCTACCTCCCGCATGACTACCATTAGGTCTATGATTGCTTTGGCTGCCCATTATGGATGGATTGTAGATAAGTTAGATATAAAGACTGCATTTTTACATGGGAACTTCATGAAGAAGTATATGTACAACAGCCCATTGGTTTTGCAATTGAGAGATCCGAGCACTTGGTTTATAAGCTGAAAAAGGCTTTATATGGCTTGAAACAAGCTCCTAGAGCTTGGTATGCAAAGATTGATGCTTTTTTACTCATCAAAGTCTACTCTTTATGTATGTAAAGAGGGGGGATCCATGCTGATCATTTGTCTATATGTTGATGACCTTTTGCTTACAGGGACACATGCTGATCAGATTTCAGCATTTAAATAAAATTTGCAGTAAACTTTTGAGATGTCAAACTTGGGGCCTTTGCACTATTACTTGGGCATTCAATTCATTCATGATGCTAGAGGTATCAGTTTATCACAGTCAAGATACATTGGTAAACTTCTTGAGAGGTTTGGCTTACAGGATTGCAAGCCTGTCTGTACACCAATGGAACCTGGACTGAAGTTGTCATTGCATGCTGACAGTGACTTGTTTGATATACACATATGCTCTAGCAATAGGATGCCTTATCTACATATGCAACACTAGGCCGGATATACACTTTGCAATTTCAGCCCTGAGCAAATATATATATCAGCCACTCATCAAACAACTCATTAAAGTCTACTCTTTACGTATGTAAAGAGGGGGGATCCATGCTGATCATTTGTCGATATGTTGATGACATTTTGCTTACAGGGACACATGCTGATCATATTTCAGCATTTAAATAAAATTTACAGCAAACTTTTGAGATGTCAAACTTGGGGTCTTTGCACTATTACTTGGGCATTCAATTCATTCATGATGCTAGAGGTATCAGTTTATCACAGTCAAGATACATTGGTAAACTTCTTGAGAGGTTTGGCTTACAGGATTGCAAGCCTGTCTGTACACCAATGGAACCTGGACTGAAGCTGTCATTGCATGATAACAGTGACTTGTTTGATATACACACATATGCTCCAATAGTAGGATGCCTTATCTACATATGCAACACTAGGTCGGATATACACTTTGCAATTTCAGCCTTGAGCAAATATATATGTCAGCCACGCATGTCACATTGGCAAGCTCTCAAGCGTGTTTTCATCTTGCATATCTTGGCTTAGCAAGAAACAATCCATTGTTGCCACATCCTCATGTGAAGCTGAATACAAGGTAGCTTTCACTACCATAGTTGAATGTGCATGGCTTAGACGCTTGCTAGCTAATCTAGATGTATGTGTCACAAAGCCTACTCCTTTGTTCACTGACAGTCAGAGTGCAATTGCAGTCGCACAGAAGCCAATGTTTCATGTACGCACAAAACACATTAAGATCCATTATCACTTTATCAGAGAGAGGCTACATGCGAAGATATCAGCCTTGCCTATTGTCCTACCACCAGTAATGTGGCAAACATCTTCACCAAAGTCTTCCTTGTGACAAATTTGAAGCATTTTGCAATGCTTTAAATTTGATCTCCTTTGGTAGCAGATGACCCTTGTATTTTGATCACTCTTCACTCCAGGGGGATTTGTTGGGTTTCACTCATGCCTACACTCATAGAGTGTCGGTGATCTCAGTAGGACATTGGGGCACTTTTTACTCTCCGTGCGAGAGGTTTTTTCCCCCATATTTATTCTCTTTATTTTATGTGCCTATGTTACACATTTTCGGGCACTTATCGTGTTGCACACACTTCGGGTGTGAACACTCCCTTACAACCCTAAGGTTTAAGGGTTGTACCTTGTACTTTCATTGCATTGGGTGTCGTGCTTCCACTCTCCACACTGTCTACTCCACTCTCAGCTGAGCTTTAGTCCACTCCAACTCTCACAGAACCATGTGATCACAGCAAACATACTGAGGTTAGGTACGAAGAAGACTTGGATCCAAACCCCCTCTCCCCATGCCACGAGAATGACACACTACCAGACCCACTTCCTTCAAGTATCTGAGGATGGTTTCATCATTCAACCCAGTTACATGGATACATAGCTGCCTCATGGATTGCACACAATTATTGGTCGAATCCGCACCTCATCCCACCACCTCAGGATTGAGACAGGCAGATGGGAGGATACATAGACAGAGGAAGACATATGCCCACTATGCAACAAAGAGAGAGAGAGAGAGGCAGACGAACATTACATCTGCCAATGCACGATATATTATGATATACAAGGCAAATACCACTGTCTGTTTCAAGAGGGTTTGAGACCCTTGAGACAAATCATGCAATTTGAGGATCAGAGATGCTTGGGTTTCTTCCTCTTGAAGCTCCAAAGGCATAGAGCAGCTATTCTATGGAGTAGGAGGCCTCCACAGCTTGGCTCACATAGACAGAGAGTGGTCACTGACATTTTCACTACTATATGACAAAGTATGGCACATACCACTACCACTGCCACAGCTACAGGAGTACATCATCATTGAACCTCGTCTTTTGTAGGTGTCTCTTTGGATAGAGCAGTGGCTCTCAGCCGACGGGCCTAGACATCCACACCACAGACAAATTAGAGCCATCATTGAGCGCCACAAGAGACAAATGCCAAGTTGCCTTAGCCATGCAGAGATGCCACCTAGTACCTATCCAATATAACTTGTTAGAACTTTTGCCTCTGGCACTCACTAATATTTCAGGGTCCCTAGTCCCACATTGTGAAATAACTAACATGCACTTCACACAAGCAAGTTGCATTTGCACATTTGATTAAAGCTTTAATCAAATGCTGAGCAAAGCATCAAAATTTCATGTCCTCGTGGAAATTACACATAAAACACTTGTTCTCCTTAAACTTGGAAGTCTTTATTAATTGATGCTTCGGCTCATGGATACCCTCTCATCCTTCTTTGTTGACTATTGTTGAGGGCTGCTCCTTCAAACGTCCTGAAGGCTTGGAATGCCAAAAATCAATTTGATGAGTAAATATTTACTAATCATCTGCATTTTGTCCACCCCATACTTATTTTCCCTTTCAGAGCCACCCAAATGTTCTTAGGCAGCCCACCCCAGTCATGCTTGTATGGTGTGGTATATTTTTACCATGGACTAGTTTCATGTATACACATGCCTTCCTTAGATATTTCATATAGCTCTTAATGTTGTCCTAGACTTGAGTTTACTGCCTCATGTTACTTGTATTCCTTGTCACAAAGTGTCAGTTGGTGCCAGAGACAGTTCTGCTATTTTCCGTTTTCTCTACACAAAAAATCTGAAGAAAAGCAATGCAAACTGTTCATTACACATCACATTTAATGGATAAGAATATATAGCCTTTGATAAGATCACAGGCAAATAAATGCCTTCCAAATGTCATATAAATCAATTTTTCCTTATGCTTTATAATTCGTAGCCATTCTGGATAAGACTTGAACATCAGCATAACACAATATCATATTGCATAACATAGGATGATAGTGCACACATCACTGTACAACTTAACATGTCTATGTATGTAAGAAAACAGTTGGACATTCAACCAAATTTTGAAAAAAGAGAAACAACTTCAATCTTATTTTCAAGAAAGTAAAACACATACAACTTCCAAAGATCAGATCACACACCTCGAAAAGAAAAACATCCCATATACGAAGTGCCAATGGAAAGGGGAATGAATAAGAAAATACAGTTATGAACCATTGGCTAGCATACATGCTTGGATTGATCATTTCTTCTTCAAAATGGGCTCCCAGTCTAGGAAGTTGTTCCTTGACCAGTCTCTCAAACTGAAAAAGATACTGTTGAACAAGTGGCAGTCCGACCTGCAGTAGTTCTTATGATCTCTCTCTCTCTCTCTCTCTCTCTCTCTCTCTCTCTCTCTCTCTCTCTCCGTAAAATCTCTCTCTTTTTTTTCGTAAATAAAATCTCTCTCTCTCTCTCTCTCTCTCTCTCTCTCTCTCTCTCTCTCTCTTTTCGTAAAATCTCTCTTTTTTTTCGTAAATAAAATCTCTCTCTCTCTCTTTTTTTTTTTCGTAAAAGGTAATTGTATTAATTACAAAGAAAGTACAAGATTACATGATTACACGAGTACAAGAGGCACGAGGGCCATAGGCCAACGTGTGGGAAATCCCCGGACTAGGGTACTAAAAAGTTACACCAATCATGGCAAGGACCCAGAGGCAATTGCCAAATGCCAGGAATACAAATCCTCCCGAGGGAGCAAGTCAGAGTGCCTGATGAGATCTAGCTGCCAATGCAAGAGCCCTTTAAGCCTTGCAATATGTCGCGGTACATTAGAAGCCGAATCAAAGAGAAAAGCATTTCGGGTGGTCCAAATGTGCCAACATCCCCAGTATCTGAAAAAATGGAATAAGATCTTCATATGTAACGGTGGTGGTGTGGGATACTTCGGGCGCACAAAAACCCAATCGAAGGGAGTCAGTGAAGACCCCACCACCGCGTGCCAGATTCGTGACAAGAGTGACCAGATATTCTTGGCGAGCGGGCAAGAAAGAAAACGATGTCGGGCCGATTCCGCCGAAGTGGTGCAGAAGAAGCAAGTGCCATTCGAGATTCGACGCTTGGAAAGGGCCGAGGCAAGAGGAAGACCACCAATCATTACCCGCCACAGAAAGACCTTGCATTTGAAAGGTGTCTTGTTCTGCCATCCCTCCATCAGC
The DNA here is from genome assembly GCF_053477565.2 of Lygodium microphyllum. Lineage (NCBI taxonomy): Eukaryota > Viridiplantae > Streptophyta > Polypodiopsida > Schizaeales > Lygodiaceae > Lygodium > Lygodium microphyllum. The sequence continues at coordinate 104,618,698 of NC_141155.1, forward strand.
GTTGCCTGCCACCATGACAGTGATTTCCGCAGGCCCCAAACAGCATTAACTTTCACGCCCAACCATTGGTGATCTTTAATGAGAAGATGATACACCTGGTTAGTAGAGGCCTTTTCCAGACTCAACCGGCCTGCAAGGTCCCAGTCCTGCCAAGGGCGATCCATAGCCAGGGCAGGAAAGGGTTGCCTACCCTGAAGTTCCGAGGAAAGCTTCCCCCATAAATCACAGTATCCGCGCGGGATCCTGAAAAGTCTCCTAGCAGTCCGAAATGATGCAAGGACATTGCGAGTGGCAAGGGTAGCATCCGCAATCGAAGTCACACCCAAACGGGCCATGCGGTTAAATCTTGGTCTGAGCTGATGTTTATCTTCCCATGAAAGTAATGTGGATACCGCCAACAATTCCAGCTGAAAAGAATTTGTCTGCACGCGGTCCCCTACAGGATGCCAACGGGCCTTTTGGAGCACCACTTTCCAAGAGCCGACCAAATGCACTAACAAAGAGGAAGAGGGACTGGAGAAACGAGCGTCAGCATTAAGGACATGCCACCATGAGGCTCGAAGCCGTGTGTTACCCTGGCGGAGGCCGCTGTCCTCAAGAAAATAACGGGCTATGATGGTCCACGGGTGATGATCCACACACATGGCACGAAACAGAGACCAACGAAGAGCCAGCATATGAGTTTCTGCATCCAAAATAGCTCCACCACCCATGCGCTTAGGAGTACATGCATGTGACCATGAAATCCAGGAAATGCCTGCCTACAGTGAATCTTTCTTCCATAGCATGAAACGAATGGGATGAGTAAGAGCCTTCAAAGTACTGGGCGTCCATGGCAGTAATGGCAGGAAATACGTCAGCATTGGTAGCATAATTGTCTGAGCCACTTTGAGGCGGACATGGAACGGCCAGGCTTGCGACTTCCAATACATAAACTTCACGGCCAGTTTGTGTGAAATCCACTCCAGCAGGGCCTTTGGCCGTACATCCACCCCCAATGGGTATCCAAGATGCCTGACAATCGCGCCACAAGAAACCACCTGGCCCTGCCAGCCTAATGACTCTAAATCAGGCTCCGTGCAACTGAGAATGGCTGACTTGAAGGCATTGATGCGAAGACCAGAAGCTTGACCAAAGAGCGTCCAAACATCTAATGCCTTGCGAATGTTATCCCTGTCCGCCTGCAAAATCATAAAGGAGTCATCAGCCAAGGATTGGCTAATGAAGTGCTGCCCCAAAGGAAGAGATAACCCTGCCAGCTGGGCAGAAGCCGCCATGGAGGATAACATTGAAAGGACCGGGTGAGTCGCCAAGGCAAAGAAGAGAGGACTCAAAGGGCAGCCTTGTCTGAGCGAGCGTGCAAGGAGAAATGGCTCTGTGACCCCACCATTAAGCATAACTCTTGAAGAAGCCTCAGTACTAATGGTGTAGATCAATCGGGACATGCGGATCCCAAAGCCCATAGCAGACATAAGCTCTGCAAGGAAAGACCAGTCCACACAGTCAAACGCCTTTTCCAGGTCCAGTTGAATCAAGACCACTTGCTGATTGGAGTGCCTCGCATAATCAATAGCCATTTGCACATTCAAGATATTGTGCAAAATGTTGCGTCCCTTAATGAAACCATATTGGAGGGGGTGCACAAGAGCTGGAAGGTGCTTGTGAAGCCGATTTGCCAGCACTTTGGAAAAGATTTTATACATCACGCCCATCAACGAAATTGGTCTCCAGTGTTGCAGCTTTGACGGCGAAGGGACCTTGGGGATCAGTTTGATGAGGCCTTCTTTCCATGAAGAAGGCATGACCCCTGTTTCCCAAACCTGCTGGAACATGACCACCAAAGGCTTTACCAACTGCGTGGCTGAGTGCTCAAAAAATTCATTAGTGAGACCATCCCAACCAGGACTTTTATCCTTAGGCAGGTGCAACAACACATCCATAACCTCCTCTTCGCAAATATCCGCCTCCAAAGAGGCTTGCATATCGAGCGGAACCTGCTGGTGGACCAGCTGATAGAAGACCGAGCGGGCATGCGTAACCTGGCTAGACGGCAAGGATGAAGAACCAAAAAGGTCCATAAAATAATTTCTGCACATATTGATAATGGTCTGCGGATCAGTGACCATGCGACCTTCCGAGTCCTGAAGTCGAGTCATATTTTCGCGAGCCGGAGAAGCATGCAAGGCGCGAAAGAACTTATGAGACTGGCAGGCATTATCTTGCAATGTGTCAGTCAAGTTATGCAGCTTGGCCTGCTGATAAGATTTCAAGCTAAAGACTTGAATAAGATGGGCCAAACGCCGCTCCAGTGACAGCAGAAAATCATCATCTGGGGAATCCAGGAGCAAGGAACGGACCAAGGCCAATAAGTCCTCTGCTGCAAGTCGACGGCGGCGACAAAGAGAGGCAGTGTGAATCCCATACTGCCGAGCAACCCGCTGCACATTAGAGAGCAGGCGTGCAAACGAAGCCAAGCCCTCAGAGGCAAAGTCCAATAAGAACCTCTCAATCAATTGCTGCATATAATCCTGAAAAATTGGATGCTTCAAATAAGAGGAGTTGAAGCGTAAAGGGAGCTTATCCAGGAACTGCATAAAAGGTGCAACAGATTGTGCCCGCATCTCAAGCTGGAGGGGAAAATGATCCGACAACGCATATTGCTGCAAGACCTTCATCTCCAGCATCTCGGGAAGAAAATCATCCCCCTGCATGATATACATTCTGTCCAATCGCGACCAAGTGGTTGCATATTGCGCAGAATGAAAAGTAAAACCTGAAACAGAAGGGTGAAGCCACGACCAAAGATCTTGCTTAAGTATGTGCAAAGCAAAGGAGTTCCACACCCGGCTTTCTGGCGTATCCATTACCGAATGCCCTGAGGTGGACTGCGAAGAGTCAACACACATATTGAAATCTCCCATCAAAAACCCTCTACGGCCAAGTGCCATGGAGCCCTGCAAAGTCAACCATAGATCCCATCGGGATGTGGGATCATTGGGAGCATAAAGTCCCAGCAGCCATAAAATCTCACCTTCAAATAGGACTTCGATTACCAGAAAGCGGCCGTGCACATCATTTTTAACAAGAACAGGCTGGTATTTCTCACGAACAATCATCAGCACGCCCGAATAATGCTTAGCATGTGTCCCTGCATAAAACAGACGAAATCCACGACAATCCACAACCTTTCCTGCCTCACCATGACTTTTGTGCTCCACTGCACATAATACATCCCACTGATTTTCATGCAAGACAGACCACATGGTATGCTGCTTATGGCGAGAGCAAATGCCTCGCACGTTCCACGTGGCAATCTTCATATATTTTCAAACAAAGGAAGTCAGGAACGAGGTGCCTGTTGCCTCGATTGCATCTTTTCCGCGAGGGCATCCAGGACACCCTCATCCAGAAAATCAGCCAATACTGCAAATGAATTCGGGCGACCTGCTTTAGAGGTAGAAGGGAAATCCACTACCTTGGGAGCAGGGCGGGGATAACGCCTATCCCAAGGAGTAATCACATTGCCTTTTGCATCAAACGCCAGCTTAGCAGGTGGGCCCTTGGGGCCCTCGGAATAGACTTTCCTTGAAGACGGATTGCGGGGGGCTGACGGGGCCATGGTACGCACAACCTGCTATGGGGTGACCATGTCTTTCCTGCGCGTGTACGTGCGCACGGAATCCGGGGAAACATGAGGCCCAGGATCTGCCAGGCCTGCGTCCAACTTTTTACCTTTTTTTTGTCGTGCCTCAATCCAATCAGAGCTAGGAGAATCCAAAGCTCGGACCTGTTGTTTACCTTTTTCCATGACAGTAGGGGGCTGAAGGGTCTCCTGTGTCTGGGCATCAAGCACCATGTCATCCTTGGGCTGCACAACCTGCGCCTCCTTAGAAGACAGTTGCCGTTCCGGGCATTCAGCTACAAAATGCCCTAATTTACCACATGAAAAGCAGTGTCCGGCAAAATTGCCCCATTTCAGGGGAAAATGCAAAGGATGCATGCCAGCGCAATTGAGGCGAAGCCACGCAGGCCTTTTCCTGGCCGTATCCCATAACATGCATAGACGGTTTCGGTTCATAGCCTTGAGGCTGGGGGGAACCAGCACTGTGCCCACAACCGCCATCGCGTCTTTCAACAATGGCCAATATACCGCTGGACAATTTTCCACTTCCACCCACACCGGGCATTCGCGTTGAAGCAGACGCTGGAAGTCAGCCATAGGGCGCCATGGTACCACATGGACCAAGCGGCGGTCAAAGAATAGTGGCAACTTGGACAGTAGCTCAGCTCGATGCGATTCGGATTTCAACAGCACCTCATAAAAGCCGCGAGGGCCAAGGAAGATCTCCTCAACATACTCCCCTTGCAATAAGTGGTGCATCCACTGGCGAATATGTGAGAGCACTGGGATCCTGCCGGTGAAAAAAAGTATAACTGCACGGTCATAGAACACCGAGAAGGACCGCAAGACTGATTTTGGGTCCACTGTCGCTTCCAGCACATCATCCGCAGCCGCAGCAGAGAAAGTTTCATTATTATGCTGGACATAATCGCCAAGCAGAGTATTGGCAAAGTCCAGCAAATGCTCCCAGTCTATTTCCTGCGAATCCACAGGTTCGGAGGCAACCTGCGCATAGGAACGGTCCTGAGGACCCATTGGCTCGTCTGAAGTGTGCTTAGAGCGTTTGCCTGCCGGCGGCAGTTCAGAACCCGGAGGCGGCTCCTCCGTGCATGGCACCATATCCTCCGGCTCCTCGGTATCGGAATCAAGGCCAAGGGCTGCCACCGTCCGGTCGAGAAAATCCATATCCAGGCCAGCCATACCGCTGTCTTCTCTCTTTCGCTCGCTCCCTCACTGCAGCAGCAGGATGCACTGTCTACAGTCTCTGCTCTTCAATAATCTGCTGCCTCCTCGGCACAGATCTGTCCTTGTAAAATGTCTATCTGCCTGTCCCTTCCTCTCTCTCTCTCTCTCTCTCGCTCTCTGTCTCTCTCTCTTGCTCGCTCCGCAAGTCCCGCAGACCGGCACAATCAGGGAACCACCTGGCTGCAGCAACAGGACTGCAACGGGGCACCTGTGCAGAACAGGACAGACGCGCGCCGGTGAACCCCTGACGAATAGGGCGTGTGAAGGCAGGCGAGCAGCTGAGGGCACAGATCCAGGTGAGTGTGCAACGTCCGAGGGGAGACGTCAAGCAGAACTCCTTGCAGTGGGCCACAGTCGCACAGCAGAGGGCGAGCGGGTTTGGACCTGATGGCCACGGCAGAGGACGGATGCGACGGCAGGAAAAGAGGCAGGGACGATGCAGACCTGTGAAGTGCGGGTGTCGTCGGCGAAACTTGAGCCTCCACAGGTAGGCGGGCGCGTGCAGGCGGACGTTCGGCGGCAGGAAACGACAACTTGCAGGCAGGAAACGACGAACGAGGCGATTTAGGGTTTCTACTGGCGGCACAGGAGCCGGACGCGAATGACGGCCATCTCCTCTCTCTCTCTCTCTCACTCTCTCTCTCTCCCAAGCCCCTTCTCTCTTTCTCTCTCTCTCTCTCCACACACAAAAAAATTCTCTCTCTCTCTCTCTCTCTCTCTCTCTCTCTCTCTCTCTCTCTCATATGAGAAGTTTGAATTAATAAATTGAATTATTTACAGAGGACCTAGCCAACCAAGTGGACTCAAAGACAGGAAGAAAGCAACACATAGAGCCAAAAGGGTACATAAAACATAAAGCTAGAAGAATAGAATAAGAGGATCATGAAATGGGCACAACCAGGGTGGTGCAGATGACATCCATCCATGGAGCAGCCACCTCTCTGAAGATCACACCAGCAAAAACCATGGAACTAATTTGCCATAATAACAATCCTCAAACCCAGCCCACATGACCATGGATACCTAAGGCTAATCAAACATAAATGCATTCCATATCCACTAGATGTGTCGAAGAACTGTCAAATGCAAATAATAAAATAGATGAGGATGCTCAGCTGTAAAATGGCCATGGATGGCACCTTGTCCAATGATTATAGGTTGACGTGTCACTGAAGTCCATACTCAGGAAGTGAATCCCTAAACATGTCCAGCAACTAGGCAAGAAATAAAAAGATGAGCAGGAGTCTCATCACATGTAGCACATCTACCACTGGAGATCTTGCAATGGTGCAACGTATCCCCTGTTGGGAGACCCCAATAAGAAACCTCCATATAAAAACTTTCGATATGGAAGCTTAAACCACCACAATGGAAGCAACGGATCAAGCCCCTTGGTTTTACTATCCCAAGAGGACCAAACTTTATTTGCTTTCTCAATCATCCATCTCTTATTCTCAACCATCTTATGATAAATGTAATTGGCTGATTGTTTCAAGAAATCATTCATGCACACAAAATCCTAGTCTAACCATGGAGATAAAGGCCGAAATAGCCTGAAATGCAAGCAATTGGGAATGCCCCCAAAGCCATTCATCCAAGCTGGTCCAAATCAGCCTATAACCCCAAGGAATCCAAAAGTATCAACAAATATGCCAAAAAGAATACAAGAAAAGTAAAAACCAGAAAGAGTGAAAAGTGTGACAATAGGAAAGAGAAAACTTGTCAAAGCCCTTGAACATTGAGAGCATCTTGCACCATCACGCATGAGTAGGGATCAAAGCAGTGCAAATAATCCCTAACCATGGATGGCATGGGCTGATGGCTAGAACTTACAAAAAAGGGATGAACTGAGTGGTCAAGCAGCCTCCTATTTATAGATATGGATCCTCCCAAAGTTTGGGTATTTCCTTATGGGACACAAAAACTTTGGTAAATTTTGAGTTTAGGGGCTGTTTTAATAAGGTAATGAAAATTTAATGTGTAATGTATCCTTTTTAGCTTAACAGGCTTCAATGTCACTAAATCAAATCATGCCAAAGTTGTTGCACTTGACAAAAAAAAGGTTACAATACACAAAGCACATATATTAGCTTTGGCTCACTAGCTCTTACACTACCTCTAACTCACTAACACAAGAACTAGAATTGGCTCTCTAGCTCCAGGTCTTGGCTCCATAGCTCTCATTCAAGCACTTGTTGAGCTTAAAAATGCATTATAAACTGATTATCTCCTTAAAACATCCCCTGAAAATGTAATTTACCTAAAGTTTCATTAAATGGTGTGCGGTCCTAGAGAGTATCTATATCCCATAAGCCAAACCCTAATTTGGAAGGATCCACTCATCTATAAATAGACAAGCTTCCCACCACATTTGGCAACAATAAACAACCATAGCCAAGCCATTCTATTCAATTTCGGTCTCTCTTGCTATCTATCATCCCATGAAAGAAGCTTTAAAACAGCCCAGCAATTCTGCTCTCATGAAATTTGCCTGTTCACGATCAGGAGGGGGATACCAAGTAGATTTCACAAGCACCAGTCTCCAAGAATGCACCAAATGATTCAAGAGCACAAAGGAATTAAGATCAACAGGCTGTTCACCATTAAATAATGCCACCATGAAGTGGGAATCCCGGTGTTTCCATGAGTAATACCTTGGTTCTCAAGGAAAAAAGTGGCAATCAAAGACCAACACTATTGTCCCTCACACAAAGCCTAGAACACGAACCAATCAAGAGCAATCATATGTGTCTCTAGATTCAAAATAGCCCCACCTCCCATTCTTTTCAGAGTGCAGACATGATTCCAAGACACCAAAGAAATGCCCAATCATGTAGAATCCTTCTTCCAAAGCAAGAAATGAATAGGCTAAGTGATTTCCTACATATGGGACTTTGACCAAAGAAAAATGGTAAATAATATGAAACCGTTGGCACCATAATAGTTTAAGCAACTTTCAAACATACTTGGAAAGGCCAAGATTTCAATTTCCAGTATACAAAATAATTTGTAATACATGTGGAAATGAAGTCTAGTTGAGACATTTACCCCCAAAGGATAGCCCAAATGTCTGCAAATCATGCCTTTTGGGACCACCTCACCTTGCCAGCCCAAGGCCTAAAGATCATTTTCTATGTAGCTAATAAGACTTTATTTGGAAGCATTAATATGAAGCCCTAAAGCAAGGGCAAACAAGTCCCATGTTTCCATTTCTCTCCAAATATTATCAGGGTCAACCTTGAAAAAAATAAAGGTGCCATCAGCCAAAGCTTGGCCTATCAATTGTTCAGCTAAAGAAAGAGAGACCAACCACCTCACCATTAGCTGCCAAACAGCACAACATCATCAAAATGGGATGACTCGCCAGAGCAAAGAACAAAAGAATCAAAGGACAGCTTCATCTAATTGAACAACAAAGACAAAAAGGCAGGTTTCAAGAGCTATATCTGTACTGCCCACACCCCATTCGCGAAGGACATCGCGGTCAAGGCTTCTCCTTGCTATATGCTACCATCTGATGCCGAATTCCAATCTTTGTCTCTGTCTGTTGCCTGTTAATTGTGGTCATCACTCTGGACCATAGCAGCTAAGAAACGTGTTTCTTTGAATTTGAAACTTATGAAACGTTTCTTAAAGTACGAAACGTTTCTGAGAGTAAAAAACGTGGGCGTTTTTTCTTTTTTTCTTTTTTTTTGGGGTGAGTTGGAACCCAAAACATGGTTTTTTTGACAAAAACTATTGGGCAATGTTAAACATGATGATGATGATGTGTTATGATTCGTGAGGGCTCAAGATTTTGGACGAGAGACTGCTTTTTTGTGATTTTGTTTAGTTATTGGACTTTGTCAATCTAGTATCTATTCTTGTCTTGAGAGTTGAATATTATACAACTTTAGTCTCATTTATGATATATTATGATTCATTCTTGATTTTGACATTTTGTCAGTTTGTTTTGAAATGAGAATCATGATATTGCAACTTGACTCAGTCCATATTGTAGATAGGCTATTTACATGTTAATTTCAAATTTCTTTGTATGATATGTATGAATCATAATGTTTGAGTTCTAAACCATGGTATAGCTTGTCCAAAGACTAACTTTGGTATAAGTGACAAGTTAATAATGGATCATGGATATGTAATATATTATTCTCTATTCGCTCTATTATCACTCAAGCTCAATTGGCCATTCTTTGTTTAAGAGAGAGTTCCACAGAGGTTTAGAACCTCATTCCCTAGTCAAAACTATTAAAGATCCCTATATAAAAAAAACTCGTGTTTCTTATTTTACCCCCTCTTGAAAGAAACTTATGAAACACGTTTCTGATGTTTCGTTTCTAAACATTTCTCACGTTTCTGACTGCTATGCTCTGGACCTATCGCCATCACTCTCCAACTATCACCTAATCATTTGGCATCTGCATTTGGTGTTTTCTCTCTCTTCTACTGCCTATCGTCTAGCTCCTAGTGGCTACGTTTGCACTCATCTGCTATCACCCAGTTTTTCTCTCTTCTCACGTACGTACGTTTTCAGTGTTTGTCTCTCCTACTGCCTGTCTACATCAAATCCAGCCTCTCTGGTTGCGTTTGCTGGTGTACGACACATGGAGGCTGCCTTGCTGCATTTTGGGATTCGTTTCAGATTATGACACACTCTCCAACTCATAACCTCTGCCTTGATCCCAAAGATATGAGAGTTTGAGGTTCAGTATTCACTGTGTAGTGTGTTTGTTGCATGAACATTGTGTATTCAATAGTCATTCACTTCATTATTCATTGTCTTTATTATCTCTAAGTTACCCTAACCCTAACTCTATTCTATGTTATTAGTTTGTGCTTTGTCGTACAATTGGTTTTGTGTTTTCTATGTTTAGAGCATTTCTTCACATGGTATCAAAGCTAGGTACTCTTTGAGAAACCTTAATCTTTGATCAGAAAGCTCATGTGCAAAAGCAAGAACAACAGAAGAGTCAAATGACTTCAAGTGTATTCACACCACCACTCCAGTCTCCACAATCAAATATAGATAGAATCGATCAGGATTGGGCTTCTTAGCTTGCTACTGCCCAGTCTGACATGGGTGAAGAACTATCGGACTATCATGGAGTCCAAACACCGTATCAGATTTCCACCTTTGAGTATAATCTGCGTATAATATAATCCTTATGCATAGGGCTCAACAGGAGGTTGAAGATAAGCCTAAGTTATCTCCTTTAGTCGGATTATAGTCAATTTCCACAGTACTTCTTTTCTCCAATGCCAGGTGTGAACCCTATTATGTCACATTCTATGCCAATTGATCTTGTATTTTCTGTTGGATCAGGGGATGCTCGTTAAGAAGAGACTCTCCAAAATAACCTTTGGTTTCTAAGTAAGAAGGACACAAGTATTTCTTTATGAACTCAAAACTAGGTAAGAAGCTAAAAGAAGAATTTGTAAGCATTCCTTACCTTCCTTTTCCTTAAAACAATTCTATTTGTCATGGCAATTTGAAATACATCAATTTGGAGTACGTGCATATTCATCCAATTCTCAATATAATGCATTTAATGGACAAAAGGAAACAGCAAAATCTATCAATAATCCATTTGGGTTCCCATGCATCCCTCCCTCATCTTCCGATGCACCTTCCTTTCCACTTCCATTGAGTACATCACATTTACCACCACACCCCACACCAGAGGGTTCTACATACTCAAGCACAGCCCTTAGAACCTCTATATACCCATTTCCAGGTGGTGTACCTATGACGAAGGCTTGACCTTCCACACATACACTTTTGGATTATCCCTCTAGGAGTGCATCCCAAACATACACAATTGTGGATCGCTTGGTACTCTAGTTTGTCTCTATGGCCTTACCTAGTGGATCATCCAATCATTATGTTGTGTCCTAGCCAACATTTGGATAGGGCTATCATGTCCCAACGCCTCCATCTCCACCTTTGATATCATATGGACCTATGGTAGTTTCGATACTTCCGTATCAATCGGTACTCATTGGATATCAATAGCCTATTTCTACATATCCACCATTACCCCCTCTTTTTTATCCTACCACCATTGTCTTGTCCTCCATCCTACACCACCTATCCATCTCTACAGACACCTCATGGTTCTAGCTCCTCATTCGCCAAGTGTACTTTTAATAGCAAAACTCATTTCAATGAGTCAAACTACACCACTTGGTCAAACTTGATAAGGTATGTCTTAGACTCTTAGAACTTATGGGATTTAGTGCATGGATTGAAGCCCCAACCTCATCCCACACTTATACCATATGAGGTCATCCGCTCATGGAAGGCTCGTAATGTCTCCACTATTGATCGAGCTTATGCAGGGCTTATTGTCTAAGTTTCACTCTCAGCTTCAGCATTTGGACTTAGCATCCAAACATTGGGTACACTTAACTGACCACTATGCAGCTCAAGATAGGACCCATTGCATCAATCTGGATCATGAGCTCCAAAACTTTAAAATCACAAACAAGAATGACTTGAAAGTTAAGTTAGCTAAGTATCAATATCTCCTTGCTGAGTTCTCAACCACTAGGGCTCCTAAGTCCTCTGACAGTCAAGTTACTCTATTTCTTAACAAGCTGCCAAGAAAATATTTCCATTTTGTGCAACAGGTGATTTCGCAATCTCAAGACGCCCTCGTTTTATGAGTTTGAGTGCCAGCTCTTGTGTTATGCACGGTTGTTTGATCAATTTCACAACACAACCTTGATAGAGACAACTCTAATCGCATCTTCTCAAAAGGGGCAGTAGGGAAAGCACAAACAAACTTCAAACTCCAATCAAAATCAAACTCAAAACAAGGCTAGTGTATCCCAAGGAACCACACAATCCACTCTCAAAACCTGGATGGTACAATGTACCTAAGAAGAATAAGTATTGGCCATTATGACAACACGAGTATCGATCTAAGGCAAGAGGCATACAACCAAAATCCAAGAATCAAAACCCCACACCCCAGTTAGGTAAACCCCAAGCACAAGAAGCAAGGTGGTGGCAACTCCCAGCAAGGGCACCGGCAAGGCTAGACCCACAGTGCCACCGGTCACCCATCACAGTCAGCAAATTACTCAACTCGAAAGGGTTTGTCTAACCAATCTGTAGGGGTCCACATTGTCTCCTAAGAGACATCTGATGTGAGTTTCGTTCACATCTGTGAGTTGCCTCCCTACAAGATAACTATAGAGACCCACTCATCACAACCAAGCACATTAGCCATAGTTATGCGAAACGGCCCCTAATCAGATCCGAAACTCCGAAACTTTTGATGATCCTGGCGAAACGCGTTTCGACAGATGAAACATTTCAGCCTTCCCGTTTCGGCGCCACATGGCGTTTCAGGCAAGGTCCAGAACATTTTGCCAGACATTTCAAGACAAGACGGTCAAATTTTTGCAATATGTTTTTTGTTCGTTAAATTTGACGGCTAGAACATTTTACATAACATTCTATGTCACTAATGAAACGTTTCCGTTTCAACTTTAAAAAAATGCTTTTTTTCGTTTCATATTATTCTTCCCGTATAAAGACAATTGCGCCACGCATACTCCACGTAGAAGTCATAGAGCGTAGAAATTGGACAATCATGAACATGACATGCTCTATGTTTTTCGCATAGCAGAGCTTCCTGAGTACCTTTGGATTGAGGCTATTAATACTTCAGTATACATCCTTAACCAATATCCGATTGCAGTGACCCCTAAAAAGACTCCATACAATGCATTTTTTGACTCTCCACCTATAGTTTCCCACTTCAAAGTATTCGATAGTCATACTTACACCCACACTGTGAACGACAAGATAGGAAAGCTCACTCCTCAAGCTGATCTCTCGATCTTTATGGGCTATTTTTCCAAAGCAAAAGCCTACCATACATTTGTTCAATCCTCAAATGAACAAGGTGATTGTTAGGAGCGACGTTGTCTTTGATGAGAGGGACATCATGTAGTCTTCTACACCGGACTCTGCATTCTCACCTTCGCTCACATTGCATGAGATCGTGCCTTTTGAGTTGGATCTACTGCATGCTCCTGACCTTCCTGTAGACACTTCAACTTCCAGGTCCCCCTCTGCAAGACCCATTACCTCGCTGGTACCAACAGACCATGAGAAATTTGGAATTCCTTCCACCGGATTCCATTTCAAAGGGTTCTAGAAGGCCTACTCAGCTCACCTCTCACGCTTCCCATGCATCGTTATTTATAGCTCATTACATTGCACATTCGAAGCTAGACAGTTGACAAGAGGCACCTGGTTCACATCCACTTCACCAGAGAGCACGTTCAACTAGGCATTATTCTGCTCGAGTTTATGCCTTTCAATGACAATTTTGCAAATATTTTGACCAAGGCAATTAACACGCCGGTTCTACAATACCTTCTACCTCGAATCGGCTTAGGTACATCCTCTATCAAAAAATGACTGAGAGACCAAAGAGATGGTGGGCAGAAACACAGTGTGTGTACAGCAAGCATTGAGAAAGAAGAGAATCTCAGAAACACAAGAACACGATGATGATGCAATGAATCATACTATGAGAAGAAAAGCTAATACAAGGGAACCAAAGCTCAGAAGATAACCGCATTGTCCTCTTTGAATCAAGCAATAGCACGTATAGGGAATCTACACAGTGAAGGGAGCAAAACACAACCCTCCGAGCAGTGAGTTGTCAAGGTAATCATGGAAAGATGAAGAACAGCTAGTCAAGAGAGCGAACTAGGGCCCTCTGATGTCACCAGAGGTGAGAAAGATGATTACAGATGTCAAGGAAGCGAACCATGACCCTTAGATGCCGAGGAGATGGCCTGGCTGCAAAATGCAAATGCTAGAGGGTATTGAAGCTACCAAACATAGGGAAAGCAGCCCAGATGCTGGATGATGATGTTAGATGTGGAGGAAGTCCCCGGGCTGCAAAATGCAAATACCAAGGTGACAAGGAGCTCACACCAAGGATGAGAAGACTGATGCCAAATAACGAGTATGATGTTACCAAGTGGAGAATGCAGAGAGGTGAAGAATGACTAAAGTGGGTGAAGAATGAATGAAGTGACGGCCTATTTATAGGCATGAGTTGTCTAGGTGGAGCATCATTGAGTGGGTGCCCACTGACGAAATGACCAAAATGTGGACACCAACCCTTTTTGGGATTGTTAGTGTGAAACCCTAAATGAAGTGTGTAAACTAAAGAAGTGGTTTTTCAGCACCCCCTCTCAGGCCCAAAAAGGGATAAAGAAAGAAAAGTAGAGAGAGATATGAAGAAGATTTAGAGAATCTAGAAGATCCAAGATTTCCACTTAAAAGGTAACCTATAGTAAGGAACAATAGATGGGATGAACTGTAGAACATGACTCCACCTCGAGAGAGATGCCACTAACTCCATAACTTCATGCTGGAAGAAATGCGAAGGCCTCATCTCATCAAGTCAAAGCTTAACCTCTAAGGCCCCGATCTAAGTGGTCTCTAAAGATCCTAGATATCGATGAGAAATGATTGCTCAAAGATAGCCATCCCCAAGAAGTAATATGAGGGTGGAGGTGCAAGGACCCCCTTGAAGCCAAAGGAGAAGTAGGAACATACGTGGAGGGCAAAGAAAATACATCCCTCTCTAAATCCCCCTCTGCGAGAGAGAGGGAATCTAAAAACTCATGGATCACGGACTCCAAATCATGTGATGACAAAGAAAGTGTCATTGTACCAAAGAAGGTCTAGGGCGCTAAAGATATCAAAGAACTCCCAGAGGTGGCCTCTCAAACCTGAGTAGTTGAGGGTATGGAAAAAGAATGAAAGAGAGTACAATATGCTTCGGGGGAGAGATGTCCAACAACCAATGGCTCTTGTGGAAGCAAGCTAAGAGAATAGTCGGATTGTGACCTCCAACAGAGATGGATCCCAAGTGTTGTAACTATCACTCAAAGATACTTAAAATGGAAGGGCAACATGCTAGAAACCACAACACAGTAGTCTTTGAGGCTAGAACCGATAAATGCAACAACGTAATTGCCTAAAAATGATGATAGTTGATCACTGGCACAAGTGGGATGCTAGGCAACAGCTATAGAAGGAAGATCTAATGCAAACTAAGCCTGTACTATAGTACACAAGCTATATGATTTGGGGTGTTTTAAAGAGCTAATGAATTTGTAATGCATTTTTTAGCTCAACAGCCCACCCATGTATCAATCCACATGTCTACACTACACCAGTTTGTAGGAATTATATGGTGCTTGTACCTGCCTTTGCAAGACTGTGCACCTACCTATAAGACTATGTGCGTGTAGGTTTACACCCTAGCCCGATTGCAAATGATATGCTCTAGTGATTGATTGTGAAATCAAAAAAGAAGACAAGAAAGCATAGAAACATTAGCACAGTCACCTCCACAACCTACAGGTTTGACAAGCGACTCCATATTCACAACCTTTACATGCAGCCACAACCTCCACAATTGCACCTTCGCAATCACTTCTCTCTCCATAGTCACATGCCTCCACAATCGCTTCTCTCTCTCTCTCTCTCTCTCTCTCTCTCTCTCTCTCTCTCTCTCTCCCCGCAAAGAAGTTGAAATTAATATAAGTACATCAAGCCTTCAAGCAATAGCACACATGAAGCCAAAAGGCTATCAGAACAGCATTCTACAGGAGTAAAAACCTTCTAAAGGCTATCAAGCACCATTCCACACTAACAAAAGAAGGGGATCGTTAAGGGGGCACAACAGGGGTGGAGTGAACAACATCATGCATGGAGCAGCCAGCTCTCCAATTATGAGCCTGGCTGAAATCACAGAAGAAATCTACCATAAAAGTAAGCCCCGCACTCCTCCCAAATGGCCCTAGGGCCTGGATACCCAAGACCAAATCAAAGATAAAAGCATTGCGAGTCTACCAAATGTGCCAAAGGCCAGCCCATCGCATAAAGTGAATGTTGGGTATGGAGCTTGCGTGAGGAACCAGCAAGCTATGGTGAATGAAACTCCGGGGGGGGGGGGGGGGGGGGGGAGATATGTGTGTGTGTGTGTGTGTGTGTGAGAGCGAGAGAGAGAACTCTTGGAGGTACACACAAACTGAAAGATAGATAGATGAGTTACAAGGTATGATACTACAACTGATAAGGCTTGGATATATAGGCTAAGGTATCCACCTTCAACTTTGACCCTTACTTAATACTAAGGGGTGTAAAAGTTCACACCTAAACACGCACTTTTACACACAATAATGTGTATTAACACATAAGGCTAAATAAAGCTAACAAACCCCCTTCACGTCATGGGTGACTGAACCCATGACACAAAATATACGAAAAAGGAAAAGGGAAGGTCTTACCTTGAAGAGATAGTGTGTAATCCCGTACAATGATTTTGAAAAAGGAGATACATAAATGAGAGAGAGACAACATGAGGTAGATCATGACATGCTTTACCAAGAAGCTCGAGAAACCGAAGCAAGACATGGTTCAGAGGTATGTATGTATGGGTTAGAGGCTAATCAAAAGCCAGCGTGGCTCAAAGGCACAGGGCACATGACCAGAGGCCAAATATGCGAGTATAGCTTTCGGGATCAACTCAGAGATCACACACAAAGTAGTTAGAATCCCCCTTGAAACATAACTCCTTTATGAATCGGATAAAAAGAAAACAAAAAGAAATACAACTCACTTTAGATTAAAATCCAAGTAGGGGACCCCACACAATTTGAACAGGTATTGGAAAGGTCTTAGCACATGTATAAGCATGGCTAGTGTCTAATGTCAACATTTTTATATTCTACTTTTTGTTTTTTATGTTTTTTAATTTTAACTTTTTTAAATTTTTATTTGGATAAGAAAAATCCTCCCTCGATGTTGATGTTGAGGACATCACAATCAATGTTAATCACTTGCGACGGTGTTGCCAAACATTCGATGCTTGAAGGGTCATTTTTCACCCGATGTTGAAGGCGCGAGCACTTGGGCATTCTTCAACGTGTCCTTGAAGGCCCCAATTTGATGTAGATAGGCGCTGATGTGAAAAGCCCCAAAGTTCGAGAAGAAATTTTGAGAAGTCCGGCTCAGATTGAAAAAGGCCAAATTTTGGTTCATGAAATTTGAAGTAATTGTGAGCAAATTGCAAAGCCCCAATTTCATATGAATTGCCCTTAAGGAGAAAGAAAGTCTTAACCTTAATAGATAGCTAAAGAAATACCAAAAGGGGTGCCAATTTTGGGGCCAATCGGGTGTGCATTGTCCAAGATCAGTAGGTAAATTTGTATTTTCAGATATGCACTAATTGTTTGCTGCTGTAATTAAGTAATAATCAGGGATTTACCACCCATCCACGGAAGGAAGGCTAGTTACATGGTTCCATTGCCGGGATACCATCAAATCCTTTGAATTGGTGGGCCCGTTGTACTTGATTGCAACTTGGGACTATTGCATTATTGCTGAAATTGTTCTCAGCAGTGAATTACAGCAAGCATGTCTTCACATGGTGATATGGGATCAAGTGGAGAGGATGCATCACTCCTTTGTCAATCACATAGTGAAGGGGGAAATGCAATGACTAATGTTAGGCATGGTTCTCAGCATGGACAGCATGCTGAAAATGTGGGAAATGGCCCAAATGTTGGCACTTCAATGCATAAAGAGGCCGATGGCCAGCAAGGGGGTGAAGAATTTTATGATAGCTTCAAGAATCGAATGCGTACAGCACCAAATCTTTTTGCTAAATTGGCAAAGGATCCCCAATTTACTCGATTCTTGAATGCCCCAAAGAAGGACAGCAAAGGCAAAGAGAAAAAGACACCTTCTACAACTTCAGGACAGCCACAAGAACCAAAGGAAATGCCTAAGCCTTCTTTAGAAGATCCCAAAATGCCTGATGAGCACAAACCATTGGTATCCATGGGGCAACAAGTGCAAATGCATGGCCAACTTGGTAGTGCCAATCCATGGGAACATGGGCAGCAAGGCAATTATGCACATGCAAGCATGGGACAGCAAGGATACTTTGGTGGTGGTACCATTTTTCATGCTATGGTTGGACAGGCACCACATACGAGAATGTATGGCACAAATCCCTATGGTATGCAGCAGCCAATGCATGGCTCACAACACCCAATGTATCTGAGTAATGCAAGTGGAATGCCTAATCCCATGTATGGCAGCATAGACATGATGCCTAGGGCACAAAGCGGGCCATACGGATATGTATCGGCACCCACAGGGACTGTTGGAGCACAAGGGTTTGGTGTTGGTCATGTAGGTGCTTCAAATAGTGTTGGTTTTTATGCAAATACAGCCAATGCACCCTTTTTGTAGCAACCCATTTATGATAACTTGACTCCCATGGGTCCGCCGAAGGACTATGATGAAGATAGCAAAAGCATGAAGTTTGAGCCTTTCAATCTTACACAATATAGGCTGAAAGCACTTGTTTTTATTCAACAGTTTGATGCAGCCTATTCGGGAGGTAACTTCATAGAGGCATCTAAGATACGCAAGGTAGCCACATTTTTGTAGGGAAATGCATTGCAATGGTAGACTACACTTCTTATTCGAGGGAAGTCACCTACCACTTGGGTCCAGTTTAAGCAAATGTTTGCTTCAAATTGGTTGACAAGTACCTTTGAAGTAGACATTATGACAGCTTGGAATCAATTGAATTCCAAAGACTACAAGAACTTCGATCAGTATAATAAAAAGTTTTGGGATGCATTCTTGCCAGTTACTTCTTATCGCACAGTACCTCTCCATTAGCAAGTGGAGAAGTATATTTGTGGTTTGCCAAAGGGTAATCGGGATTTTTGCATTAAGTCAACTGTTTCCAGCATGTCTTAGCTTATAGAAATCGCTACTACAACCGACACATTGCTATGTGGAAAGAATGCACAATTCCACGATGATGATGCCAAGTCACACGTCAAAGAATCAAAGGCTGAGAAAAAGGGTAAATCTGAAAATAAAGCAGAAGATCAGGGCAAATCTGAAAATAGGGCTGAAAAGAGGAACAGATTGCAAAGAAAGAGTGGAAAAAGTGATGCATTGTTGTTGGCTGTCAATATGGTTTATCACACTGAGTTGGATGCCATGAAAGAGCAATATGTTGCTGATTTGAACTTTGCTAATGTTTATGATCAGCTTTGCAATGGCCAAAGGCATGGACACTTTGTGCTAAGAGATGGATTTCTAATGATGCATGGACGACTACGTGTCACAAAGCAATTAAGGCCTAGAGTTATCACTGAAAGTCATGCTCCTCCGTATGCAGGACATAGAGGTATTGATGCCACAGTCAAGACAATGGAGCATTTTTTTTATTGGCCAACTTTGAGACATGATGTAGAACAGTTTGTTAAGACATGCATCATATGCCAGAAGGTAAAACATGATAGGCAAAAGATGTCGTATTTTTTACAGCCTTTGCCTATTCCAAATAGACCTTGGCAAAGCATCTATTTTTGAGCTTCCTGAGACACCTACAAGGAATGATGGGATATGGACTATCATTTGCAAGTTTAACAAACAAGCCCAGTTCATTCCGATGAGGAAGAAAATAAAGGCTGATCATATGGCATGATTGTTTTTGCAGCACATCTCTAAGTATCATGGTATATCAGAGTCGATCATTAGTGATGAAGACCCCCGGATGACCAGTTTATTTTGGAAGGGCTTGTTTGAGAATATGGGTACCACGCTAGAATTCTCATCATCCTTCCATCTACAAACAGATGGTCAGTTTAAGGAAGCAAATTCCACAGTATTAGATCTTTTGAGGTGCTATATTTCCAACCACAAGACATAGTACGAGCAATATTTGTCCTTGGTTGAGTTTGCTTACAACAACACAGTGCATAGTTCTACGGGCAAAGCTCCATTTGAGGTAGTAGAGGGTGGTAAGAAAGTACACCCTATTTTGCACATAAATGATAAAATCTTTGAGTTTGATCGCTATGTGGAAAGCATGGATGCAACTTATCAAAAGGTTAAGTATGGGCTTCAAAGATCACAGGATAAGCAAAAGAGAGCAACTAATCGTCATAGGCGTGCTTTGCACTTTGCAGAGAGCAATTATGTATTGCTACGATTTGAAAAGGCACAGCTAAAAAAGATGAAGGGCAAAGAGCGATTGTATCCAAAGCTGTCTATGAGATACTATGAGCCATTTCAAGTGTTGAAGAGGATCAATGATGCATGCTATAGGCTGAAATTGTCTCCACACCGGCGGATACACAATGCCTTTCATGTGAGCTTGACACCTTTTCATGGAGATGTGCCAAAGGATGTCTCTGCTGAAATTCAGTCGGAGGTTGAAGAGCTCAATGAAATACTGATACCAAATCAGATTTTGGCACACAAAGAGAGGAAGATCAGGGGTAAGGGTTCCAGAAGGTACTTGGTGAAGTTTCAGAATTATTCACCAATGGATGCCAAATGGATGGAGGAGAATGACTTGGCAGACCATCCTCAGTTATTGCAGCTTTACCTTGATGCTTTCCAGTTAGAGCCGACTTTAGTTCGGGCTCAATTAGGTTCAGTAGAGCAGGGGTCCGAAGTATTGTTTGATGCTCAAGGGGGAGGTAGCACTTCCACTCCTCCAGTTATGGACAGCTCTCGTATGTAGTGGATCTCAAATGTATTCAGCATGCATCCAAGGTACTGCGCTGACAGTATGCTTGCCATGAGATCACTACTTAGTGTACTAGTCACCGTGAGATGTATGCAGATGAGTATGAATTTCACCCGAACACTGGAACTATACTTTTGCATCAGCTTATGATCAATTTAGCATGAATTTTGTCTCAATTTTGAGACAAAAATTCTGATCAGTTTTTAATCAGCTTGAGAACCATTTATGGTCACTTTTTGGATCAGATGTGCATCAGTTTTTGCATTGATTGCTAGTCAATTTTTGCAATGAGTTTGTGATCAGTTTGGGATCACATTTGCAGCAGTTTGTGATCAGTTCTCAGATCAGCAGGTGATCAGTTTATGATCAGATTATGCTCAATTTTCAATGATTTACATCTAGTTCCATGGAAAACAACATATGTTATGATGCCATTGATGTTTTAGCCATGGTTTATACTTGGTTTTCACTATACTATGGTTTGGTTTTGCCAGATGAGTTGAGCTCATGAGAAATGGACATGTCACATGATAATTTCACAATGTTTTTGAGATTCTTTGTGTGAGTCTTATGCTATGTTATGTTGGCTGGTAATTTTCAGCATATATCGGGCATAGGAATGGTTGAACAGCAATGCGCAATGTTGTGTTAACTATGATGCCCTATGGAAATTCCAGTGTAGTACTTTGCTTTTGATGCATTTGGCAATGCAATCGAGGACGACTGCAAAGATTTTAAGAGAGAGGGCTATTATGAGGACATGTATTTTTTAAACCTCACTTAATATATGGATTAATTTTTAATCACATGATTAAGTAAATGTTGCACATGTGAGATGCAACTGGGGTGAAAGTAAATTTACAAGCTCGGGACCCGAAGAAATCACGAGATGTCAAAGGTAAAAGTTGCTATAAGTTATGTCGCACAGGTACTTGGTGGTATCTGGTGCCAATTGTTGGCCTAGGTCATCCATTTGGCCATAAGTGTCAGTTGGTAACACTAGAGAAGTGGCGTTTAATGGTACCTAACACCAATTTGATGGTCAAAGATGGCGCAGAGACACTCCGGAATGAAAGTTGCCTAGCCAATTTAATTATTGGCCAGTCTGATTATTTTTTCGGGCATCGAAATAATTATTAAATTAATTTTCAGTATTTAAAGGCTGAAAATTAATATTTAATTATAAAAAATACTGAAAAAACCATTCGCGAAAGCTACCACTTGTCAAAAATGCCCATGCGAAACTGAAAAACGTCTTTAGAGGCTGGAGAGAAGCATTTTTATAAATTCAGCCTGCAAGAGAGAGAAAGGGGAGGTTGTTGGACTTATTTGCAGCCATTGGAAGACCTTCTGAGGCAACCAGGGGCAGAAGAAGACCAATCAATAGCAGGTAACAGCATCTACAGGCTGTTGAGACAAGGCAGCAGCAGTAAATGATTGATTTTCTTCTGTTATTTGCATCTACATGCTGTTGTGGCAGTGCAGCAGCTGCATTTGACTAATTTTTAGTCATTCTTCGTGACAAAACTCTGAATTTTCTCTCTCTATAGCTTTCTCTCTCATCTCCCAGCCATTTCACAACTTTGCTCCGAAGATCTCAGCATTTGGACCCTTGGAGATTGAGAAATTTCAGATTTCTCTGTTGTAAATCCTAATTTGCAACAGAAATTAGGGTTAAGCACCAGCCTCGAAAAGTGTGCCAGAAATTGGAAGCTCCAAGACTTGGATTCAACAGGGCTGAAACTGTTTTTAGCCTATTCAAGTGGAGGGAGCAGCAAATAATTGAATTTGGGGCATTTTCCATCTCCATCAAAGAGGGTAAAGGCCAATTGATTACCCGAATCAAGGGGCAAATCAGTTTAAAGACTTGCTGGTGATTCATCACAGCAAGGGGAGTTGGAATACCGAAAGGGATTGGGAGAATCCCATTGTAAATCAACTTCTTCTTCAATAAAGCTAAAGAAATACCGTTCAGTTTGTGCGTACTTGCAAGAGTTCACACACACACACACACACACACACACACACATGGCCTAACTGCTTCAACAGACACATCCTCCTGTAACCAGTCTTCCTTCCGTGGATGGGTGGTAAATCCCTAATTACAACTTAATTAGAGCAGCAAACAATTAGTGCAAATCTGAAAATACAAATTTATCTATTGATCTTGGACAATGCACACCTGATTGGCCCCGAAATTGCTCCCCTATAGATAGATGAGTTATGTCGGATGATAGTATGAGTGATAGAAACTAAATATATAGGCTAAGGTATCCACCTACACCTTTGACCCTTATTTAATGCTAAGTGGTGTAAAAAGTGTTCACACGTAAACACACTTTTACACATAATAATCTATGTTCACACATGAGGCTAAATAAAGCTAACAGTGAAATAGGCAAGGATGATGAGACTCCAACTTGGCTATGGATGGGACCTTGCCTAAGACCCAAGAATAGATAGGCATTCTCTAATCTATCAATGAGGTCCACACTTTGGAGATGAAGTCCCAATCCTGTCTAGCAAAACCAAGCAAGAAATGAAAAGATGCACTAGGATCTCATCACAAGTAGTACAAAATATGCATTTGCCATGGGATATCTTGCGGGTTCATAGCACATTGCCAATGGGAAAACCCCCAATCAGAAGCCTTCAAAGAAAAACTATTCCTTGATAGGGAAGCTTTGACTTCCATAAGTGAAGGAGGAAACCATGCCACTTAGCTACACTATCATGAACTGACCAAACTTTATTAGTTTTCTCAACGATCCATCTCTTATACTATACTATTTTATGATAGATCTGATTAGTTGACCACTTCAGAAAATCATGGGGTTTCACAAACGCCCAATCCAACCATGGGCTGAGAAGCATGCAAGTGAGAATGCCTTCCAAGCTAGTCCTCCAAGGTCAACCAAATCAGCCTATAGCCTCTTGGTATTCAGAAGTACTAGTGAATGCAGCCAAATCTCATTGATGGAGAGTTCCCCTTTTCTACTTTTACTTTTACATCATCAACATGCTTTCCTTTTATAGGACACTATTTCACTTTTTAGTCTTATAGACATGTTTTTTATCTTTTCTCCTTCCACATGAGAAACACACCATCATTGTATGTATTGCTCTAGTATCATAGACCACATTGTCCTTTCTGTGTGTGTGCGTGCGTGCGTGCGTGCGTGTGTGTGTGTGTGTGTGTGCGTGTGCGCACGCTGAGCTTAACTTGTTCAAGTAGATAACATCATGTTCCAAGGAAGTTGAATAACTCAACAAAGATATACTTCAGCATTATACTAGTGATTTTACCTTGTGCATTGATACTTTTCTTTAAAAAGCAGTTTCCTGTTCATATTCCATGTACTTGTGAACTTACCAAATAAAGGCCCTCCATTGGAGCATGAACTGCACCTTTCAACAATGCCACCATCAACCAAAAAGCATCCTCCTCACTCATGTAGAGCAAAAGCAAGCCCGCTAAAAATCCCATCCCCTAAAGTAAGTGGATTATCATTACTTAAGACAAAGAGCATCAACTTGTTGACAATATATGGGACATATAAATCTTAAGAACACTTTAATATACTTATTATGATAATAAGTTTCAAATATAAACATGAAGGACAATTTGAACCAATATCTACCTGAACATAGCCCACAGCTCGATCATATACTGAATATGCCTTTAGAACATTATACAATGACCTTTGACCTGGACCATGTCTTTGTTGAAAAAACACATGTGAGGGAAAAGTACGTGAAATGTCACGAATGATGTCCAATTCAGATGCTGATGTCTCATATAAAACCAATTGCTGCAAAAACCATACAAATTATTTGTAATTCGTGTACTATTATGAAAACACATTACCTTTTTTATGCCTTCTTTTCTTTTGTAATCATATGATGCACTATTTTAAACTTTAAAAGACATCAAATTAAGCTACCTCTCTGCCTGCATGGATCTATTGTATCATCTCTAGTCTCATAGGCCCATAGAACGACACAATAATCTCTTCGCCCCCCCCCCCCCAAACAAGGAAATATGGTTACTCTGCCTAGAAAGTCCAAGAGCTGAGATTTGCATTCAAAAATCATAACTGTACCTTATAATGTCATTCCAAAAGTTACGCAACACTTCTACAAACTAGGACCTCATCTTTTCAACACAATTTCAAAGTGAGGTTACTTGTTGGCTTTTGTATACCTAGCAATGTCACACCAACCATTTGTCACAATTCAACATGAATTTGTATCCTTTTGATTGACTTGTATATTTTAATTATTTATTGAATTTGTTTCCTATGTTATTACTAAATATCTAGAAAAGTGCACTGCAGTTGGCTGCTAATGAATGGTCACAGGTTATGGCGGACCCAGATAATAGTACACACTTTCAACTATATGACCCGATAGGGTGCCTATCACCAAAACTCAAGCATATCAAGAATAGACTTGCACACAAAAAGGATTATTGCCTTGAAGTGTAGGCTAGATGCACCAAAATAAACAG
This sequence comes from Lygodium microphyllum, assembly GCF_053477565.2. Taxonomy (NCBI): domain Eukaryota; kingdom Viridiplantae; phylum Streptophyta; class Polypodiopsida; order Schizaeales; family Lygodiaceae; genus Lygodium; species Lygodium microphyllum. The sequence continues at coordinate 104,643,689 of NC_141155.1, forward strand.
TTACAATCAACAAGATGGCATGATCATGAAATGATTATACAATCTACATGTGTAAGCAAAGCTTAAAATGCATACATCTTTAAAAAATAAAAAATCCATATGAAGATTCCAACACTATTTTTGTGATGTGCTCTAAAGGACTGTCACATGAGAATTGGGGGGTTCCTAGATTTTAGGGGATCCCTAAATTTTAAGGGCCTCGGATTGGCCTAAAAATGCCAGTCCTAAAAAGTAGGAATCATACCCTAAAGATAATGAGTTTTGTGTTTTGGCAATGCTTACTAGATTTGGTTATTTCTATTTCTAACAGTTTTCATCCCAAAAAGACAAGCCAGAGGACATTAGCTTTCTTGGTTGTAAACTCGTGTATAGCAACTAAAGATAAGCTAAAGTTGACCCCATCCATCTCCATCATCATCCTCCACTCCTCCATCATTGAATACCTCCGTATTTCATCTTTTTTAGCTCTTGTTTACAAGATAGTAGACCTGTAAATTCATTAAAAAGCCTCCTTCACAAGCTCTTCTTCCATTTCAAAAACAATAAGAAATCCATATCGATGTATTGATGTTCAATAATTAAAAAATGTTAATTTTTTCTCTTTCTACTCTCATCTTGAAAAGAAATCAATGTTGGAAACTGAGCCAACTATGGAGGAGAGAGAAACAAGAGAGTGAGAGAAGACAATGGAGTAGACACTCTAAGTTGAAACGATAGAGTATACTTACTGAACTGAAAAGTGATAGATTAAAAGTATAACCTTGGCTCTAAGGTAGACCAAACCCATAACTCAACTAAAGTTACCTAACTCTAGAACTAACTCTAAATGTGGTGATACAACTTATTAACTTAGTTGTATTCACACTACAAACTAACTAAATGAAACATTGGGCACTGCCCATAGATTTGGCAAATTCTAACAGCCCCCTATAGTGCCAATGTGCTAGAAGTATAGGAAGATCAATCACCAAAGAATAACAAGGTCACAAACTTTTGAAAAGCCTCAAACTTCTTGCGAGGAAGCGCTTTGGTGAAAATGTCAACAACATTTTCCTATGTAGGGACATACATCAAATTGATCTCTCTTGCATAGCATCTCTCTCTGATGTAATGGTGATGTACCTCAATGTGTTTCATATGGGCATGAAACACAAGATTCCGTGCCATTGCCTTAGCACTCTGACTATCAAAAAAAATGAGTATAGAACCTTTCAAAGAAATTTGTAGATCAGCCAACAATCTAAGCAGCCATACGTATTCCACTATTGCTGTGAAGGTTGCCATGTACTCAGCCTCACAAGACGAGGTTGCCATTGTAGGTTGTTTCTTACTTAGCCGTGAAATGCATGAGTCACCTAGAAAGAAACAATGTCCACTAGTAGACTACCTAGAATCTAAATCACTAGCTCAATCTGAATCGCTATAAGCCTATAAGTGCAAGTCTCCCCCTTGGGAAATAATAAAGCTGAGTACCTTGTAAGTATCAAAAGATCCACTTAATAGCTTGCCAATCTATTGTTCATGGGCTATAAGTAAACCTGCTCACCTGAGATACTGCAAACTGTATGTCAAGTCATGTGCTACAAAGGTAAATGAGACAGCTATGAGCCTAGCTATAAATTGCAACATCAAATATCTCTTCACCATCATGCATGGACAGCTTGAGTGTTTGCTCCATAGAAGTATACACAAGTTTGCAATCTTGCATATTAAACTTGTGCAAAACCTTATATCCATATACTATGATTTGACATGATGATGCCATGCTGATTTTGGGTGAATTGAATCCCCAAATAGTAGTATAAACAGCCCATATCTAACATAGCAAAAGCATGTTTCAGTTCAGCTTTGAAATCTACAACTTTATGCTCGTTTGGTCCAGTGAGTAGCATATAATCTACATATAGAATGATAACCAACAGGTCCCCACCTTCACTCTTAGTGTAGAGAATGGATGCAGTTGGACTATTTATGAACCCAATGTTGGCCAAGTAATCATCAACCTTAGCATACCATGCATGAGAAGCTTGTTTTAAACCATACATAGCTTTATGCAATTTGCAAACCATGTGCTTGGATGCCCAACTGTTCAAATTCCAAGTATATTGCATTTCAACAACATTAAATGTACTATCAGCCATGGATGTGTCATAACTGCATGTCAAGAAAGTATAGTCCTCCTCTACAAAATTGGTTGTAGCATCCCCATCTAAAGGTCAAGTGGCAGATATCTCTTGAACAACCAAAGGAGAGTCCTTTTTCTTCTCCTTGGCCAACCGTTTTTGTGTATTCATCAATATAATGTCCTGGTTTCTTGCACTAGTGGCATTTCGCCTTTTTCTTTGTCTTCTCCAACTCCTAGACTGCCTTGTTTGATTGCTGTCCCAAATTAGCTTTCTACTAATTTTTAACAAATTGCTTCACTTTGCCCTTGCCCTTGTATTTAGAGAGTGTGGCAACATCTCCTAACTATTCCCGAGTCTCTTCCTCTTGTAATAAGAGGCCTTCCAACTCCACAAAAGTAAGAGGCTGCTGTCCCTCTCCCCCCCCCCCCCTCCCCCCCCCAAAAAGATAAGTCCAACAAGGTGTGGAAACCAAGATAAGACTCGAGGAGTGAGTTCACAGTGACATTCACCATTTCTGCATCCAAAACAACCTCATCAATGTTCAGCAGCTGCTCAAGAATATCCTACAAGTGTGAGGTGATCAATCGTACTGTCACCCTCATCCATATGAGCATTAGCTAGTTCTCTCCATAAGCAGGAAATTCTGGCTTTATTATGGGCTACAAATATGCACTCCAATAGAAATGGCATTCCTAAAGAGGTTTGATCTAGCAAACCTGCTTCATATGACCATTTGCGTGTCTTTGGTTGTGATGCCTTTGTGCATGTACATATAGAACAGAGAATCAAACTAGACATGAAATCCATCAAGGACATCTTCATGGGATATGGAGATGAGGGAGAGATGGTTTATAGAGTTTGGCTTCCTCAAGGCAAGACATAGTTGCACTCGTACGTAGTACGAACTGGTTCGTACTATACGGTTCGTACCGTACCGTACCGTACAATTTCGTACAAAAAAACAAGCACTTTTTTCTTTTTCTTTTTTTTTTTGGGTTGCTGCGTGGTTGTTGTTGTTGGTGGTGGTTTGGGTTTTTGACTGTTGTTGTTGTGGTGGTGGTGGTGGTGATTTTGTAGTCTTGATCGATCAACCAAGAAAGGGGGTGGAAGCTTGATTGGACTCCTCATACATGTTTTGTTATGATTTATCCTAGAGCCAAAGGCCATACAGAAGGTATTCAAGGAGTTCCAAGCGTTTCTAATTGATGTCCCATCATTTTTCACAATATGTTGGTGTCATCAATAAATAAATTCAGCACCATTTGAGAATCATCAAGTAGTTTAATCCTATTGATTTTACCTTTGTTCACAGCTCATTTTGCACCACCCAACCCAAAGCATTAGTACACATTGCTAATAAAACTAAGCCAGAGGATAGCTTGGCCTAATGTACCTTCTGAGAGTACACGAATTAGTGAATGTACCATCGGTAGCTACTTTAGCCTCAGCAATGCCAAACAAAACCATAGCAAAATTCATAAATCTTTTACCAAAACCTTTGGTGGTTTGTTTGGTAACTGTTGGTCCCACATGTCATTTTGGCCTCTTGTAGACGTTAATAAAGCATCTCATGTCATTTCATCTCTCTCTCTCTCTCTCTCCGTAAAAGGTAATTGTATTAATTACGAAAAAAAGGTACAAGTTTCCATGATTACAAGATACACGATGGCTCTAAGCCATCATGTGTAAAATCTCTCTCTCTCTCTAAAGTAGTAAACGACAAAAGGGTTGCAAAAAGTCATGGCAAAGACGTAGAGGAAATTGCCATATGCCAGGGAAGTAAGTCCTCCCGAGGGAGTAAGTCAGAGTGCCGAATGAGATCTATCTGCCAATGCAAAAGGCCTTTAAGCCTAGCAATATGTCCCTGAACATTATAGGCTGCATCAAAAAGAAAAGCATTCTGAATGGTCCAATTGTGCCAACAGCCCCAGTATCTAAGAAAGTGAAACAAGATCTTCATATGTAACTGAGCCGGTGTGGGGTATTTGGGCCGCGCAAAAACCCAGTCAAAAGGGCTTAACGAGAAGCCAACCACTGCTCGCCAAATTGCCGACAAGAGCGACCAGATTTTCTTAGCAAGAGGGCAAGAAATAAATCAATGACGGGCTGATTCCACACTAGTGGTACAAAAGAAACAATTGTCGTTGGAGATATGACGCTTGGAAAGGGCTGAAGCAAGAGGAAGACCACCGATCATCACCCTCCAAAGAAAGACCTTACATTTGAAAGGTGTCTTGTTCAACCATCCCTCCATCACAGTCACCTTCCACCATGACTGAGGCTTACGCAAACCCCATACAGTATTAGCTTTAGTAAGCAGTCATTGATGATCTTTAATCAGAAGATGATACACCTGGTTAGCTAAGGCCTTTTCCAAATTCAGCCGGCCTGCAAGGTCCCAGTCCTGCCAAGGACGATCCAAAGCAAGGGCAGGAAAGGGTTGTCTACTTTGGAGCACCATCAAACGCTGACCCCATAAATCACGGTATCTACGAGGGATCCTGAAAAGCCTCCTGGCTGTACGCAACGATATCAACACATTGCAGCTAGCAAGGGTGGCATCTGCAACTGAAGTCAAGCCCAAACGTGCCATGCGGTTAAATTTTGGTCTGAGCTCATGTTTACCTTCCCAAGAAAGTAATCGCGAGGCTGCCAACAATTCCAGTTGGAAAGAGTTAGTAGCTGAGTGGTCCTCTGCTGAATGCCACTGAGCCTTCTTCTCTCTCTCTCTCTCTCTCTCTCTCTCTCTCTCTCTCTCTCTCTCTCTCTCTCTCTCTCTCTCAAGCATACACGCCTCTTATTTGTATGATCATTCATGTATGATGTATCCACTCCTATGTATGTACTTATAAGTTGTAGCGCATACGGCATATGCCATAGAGGTTTTGGCGTGTTACCCTCAAGTATTCATCTTATTTACTCCAATAGCATTGCTATTTAGACTTTAAACATCTGTTCTATCATCTATAGTTCAAAATAATGAAGTTATTTTATTTTTTGTACTAATATCATACCGTACCTTATAAAATCTGAAGGTACCATTTAGTACCGTATTTTATCATACCGTACTTTTCGTGAATCGTACCTGACAACTATGGGGCAAGAAGATAGTATGCAACCGAGACGTAGTATTTAATGAGGCAAAGCTGTTGAAAAATGCTACACATGGTGATCTTGACAAAAAGAAGGTCAAATTTCAGCATGAACAGCCAGTCATTCAGCAGCCATTAGCTGAAAGTTTTGTCCCTTTTGATGCTAAAAATGAGCAACAACCTATTGTGCTACAGCCAGAAGATCATGGACAGCAAACAGATGCACAGAATGAAGTAGGACAGCACAAAGAACATGCTGAAAACAGATTACAACAGCAAGAAGATGCTGAAAATCAGCCACCTAGTGATGGTGTGCACATTCCTCAGGATGTAGGCCCACTGCCTGATAATACAGATCATTGGGTATGAAGGTCTACACGTGTCAGAAGGCAGCCACAAAGGTTTCAGCCATCTTTGGATTGCATTTTGTTGACTGATGAGGGTAAGCCTCTGACATTTAAAGAGGCACAATCATGTGAAAACAAGAGAAAGTGAGAGCTTGCTATGTAGGAAGAGATGAAATCTCTATATGCAAATAACACATGGGAGCTTGTACCTTTGCCCAAGGATAGGAAAGCTATTCTTAATAAATGGATTTACAAAGTGAAATGTATTGATGGGAAGCCCAAGTACAAGGCATGGCTAGTTGCTAGGAATACACAGAAGGAAAACATAGACTTCCAGGAGGTCATTTCACCAGTGGTAAAGATGACTATGCTCCGTGTTTTGTTTGCTCTCACTACATCCTTGGATTTAGAGTTGGATCAGATGGATGTGAAGACTGCTTTTCTTCATGATGACTTGGATGAAGAGCTGTACATGACACAGCCAGAAGGATTTGCTATTCCAACAAAAGAGCATTTGGTTTGTAAGCTGAAACGCAACTTATATGGGCTGAAAGAAACCCCTAGACAATGTTACAAAAAATTTGATACCTTTATGCTCAACCATGGATTTAAACGCAATCATGCAGATCACTACTTATACACTAAAAAGGCTAATGATGGAAGCCTTATTGTGCTGGTTTTATATGTGGATGACATGTTGATTGCAGGACAACATACGAGTACTTTGAATGCTCTTAAAAGGCAGATTTGGGGGCAACTAAACACATTTTGGGCATGCGCATTAAAAGAGATAGAGGGCAGTGTTTGTTGTTTCTCTCACACGACAAGTACATCAGCAAAGTACTTGACAGGTTTAATATGGCTGATGCTAAGCCTCTTGGTGTATCTTTACCGCCACATACAAAGCTTAGCAAAGCTGATTGCCCTAAGGATGATGCAACTGCTAGTGCCATGAAGGGTATACCTTATGCATCAGCTTGTGGATCTTTGATGTATGCCATGGTTGCAACTCGCCCTGACATTGCTCATGTAATGGGAGTTATTAGTGTCAGAGTGCAGCGATGCGGAAGCGTGGGACCAAGACTGAGAGAGAGAGAACGCAGAGAGAAGAGAGAGAGAGACAGTGGAAGATGAAGATCTGCTGTATAAAGTGTGCTGTATACAAAGATATGCAGATATGTACACGGGCGCAGTGCGCGGGACTGCGTGTCTCCACCTCGACGATGCAACCTGCTGTTCACCTCAAAGTCCGCTGCAGTCTGCACGATCTCCAACCTGAAATCTGCAAACAGAGATGTAATCTGCACAAGTCTCCAGCCTGAAACCTACGATCAGAGATGGGAGAGACTGCAGAACAACGGCTATAAATAGCCAGCATAAAATCGCCCAGAATATGCAGATCGGATGCATTAAATGCAGCCAACTGTTCAGGTACAGGTCGGACTGCCACGTCGCAGTCCGACTGTCTGCCTGTACGGACAGGATCTGATCGCTAACACTCCCTCTCAGAGCCTGGGCGGGGCAGAAGCCTAAGGGATCTGGCATGTCTCCGAAGTAGCGCCTGGGGAAGTGCCTTCGTAAACAAATTTGCAAGATTGTCCTCCGTCTTGCAGTACTCCACAGCGATGGTCTCATCCAGAAGCTTCTCTCTGATGAAGTGGTACTAGATCTCTATGTGCTTCATCCGGGCAAGGAAAACAGGATTCCGCCAAGGCAATGCAACTCTCATTGTCGCATTGCAGCAAAGTAGGACGAGTCTGGGGGCAGCCAAGCTCCTCCAACAATCTCCGAAGCCACACAGCCTCACATGTGGTGGAAGACGCGGCCCGATACTCCGCCTCAGTAGACGAAAGGGCTACCGTGGGCTGCTTCTTGCTACTCCATGAGATAACACCTGCACCCAAGGTAAAACAGTAACCTGAAGTAGACCGCCTGTGGTCCACATCACCAGCCCAATCCAAGTCACTCCAAACTGCAAGTACAAGATCTAAACTACCTGTGCTTGCTGGATAATGAATCCCTAAATCAGATGTCACCCTCAAATACCGAAGTATCCTCTGGGCAGCCTGCCAATGCACCGTCTGAGGTTCACTCATGAACCCCACCAAGAGCCCAACAGCAAAACAAAGATCAACACGAGTGTTGAGGAGCCAAATCAATGATCCAATCAACTGACGATAGCGGGAAGCATCCACCATGGGAGAAGCTGAATGTGAAGTGGCCTTCCAGTTCGGATCCATACGAGTAGAAATGGTCCGACAATCCTCCATCGCAAAAGAAACCAAGAGCTCCTGTACATATCTCTGCTGAGAGATGAAAATCCCCCTCTGAGACTGATAAATCTCATGGCACAAGAAGAAATGGAGTAGACCCAAATCCGTCATCTCGAACGTCTGATGTAAAGCTGCCTTCGTCTCTTTGACCTTCTGTGCATGATCACCTGTGACAATCAAATCATTAACATACAACACAAAAAGCACACAACCAACCTCGGAAGTGTGTACATAAAGCTACGGATCGGCCTTGGAACGCCGATATCCCAACTGTGACTGAAGGAACGAATCAATCTTCTCATTCCATGCACGCGGAGCCTGCTTGAGGCCATACAAGGCCTTCTTCAACCTGTAGACTTTCCCATCTGAAGATCCAAAGCCAGGAGGCTGCTCGACATAGATCTCCTCCTTCAAATCACCATTGAGGAAGGCCGACTTCACATCCAGCTGGTAGACAAGCCATCTCCTATGGCCAGCCAAGGCAAGAACAGCTCGAATAGTCGCCATACGAGCAGTGGGGACAAAAGTATCATGACAATCAATCCCTGGGCGCTGTGCAAAACCTTTAGCAACAAGGCGAGCCTTGTGCTTGTCCAAAGAACCATCGCTAAGATACTTGGTCTTGAAGACCCATTTGACGCCAATCACCTTCTTATTCGGGGGGCGAGGTACGAGATACCAAGTGCCATTCCTCTCAATAGCCTCCAACTCGGCTTCCATAGCTTTCTTCCATGGTGCGGACTGTAAAGCCTCCTTCACGGAGGTGGGCTCTCGATCCTGCATAACACGGGTCATCAAACAATAGTTAGAGCAAACAAGCTCCATAGAATGTGCCTGGTGCCTCCGTGACCGCCGCGGACCATCGTGCGGTCCCCACTCCTTAGGGACCCCCTCGATCCCTGAATCTCGGAGTGTGTCACGGGCCCAACGAGGAGGAGGCCGAACCTCTCCTCATCTCTCTCCATCAGCTGAAGACTCTGGGATATCCACCGGTGGTAACTCCTCGGGGGTGACCGGTGGAACAGTAGACTCTGCATCGGAAACAGAATCGGAATCAAAAGGCGCGGGCTCCAAAGGAACTGTCTCGGGAGCCCAACTCTCCCCTGGATCTCCAAGAACGGGATGCTCCTCACCCGCTGCTATGGCCGGAACCTCCACGAACCGCACATCTCAACTGGTGTACACATCCCGCTCGACAGAATCATACAGACGATAGCCTTGGGACTGAGAGCTGTAGCCAACAAACACCTGTCTTTGGGAAGCTGCTTCAAATTTATCACGATGAGTCTTGGGAATGTGAACATAGGCATCACACCCAAAAACCCTAAAATAAGAAACATCGGGCTTAGTCCCAAAGTAAGCCTCAAAAGGTGTCATCCCATCAACGGCCGAAGTGGGGAATCGGTTAAGGATGTGAACTGTAGTAGCCACAGCCTCGGCCCACAGAAACTGAGGTGTCTGTCGGTGCTCCATCATGGTGCGTGGTGCGCGCTATCTCGATCACACTTCGGTTCTTCCGTTCAAGAATGTCATTTTCTTGAGGAGTGTTGGTATTAGCAAACTCCTGGTGAATACCTTTATCTGCACAGAAACGAGCAAACTCATTAGAAACAAATTCACCACCCTTGTCGGATCGCAAGGTCTTCAATCGCCGGCCTGATCGGTTCTCCTCAAAGAGAAGCCAATCCTTGAAGTGGGAGAAAGCTTCTGACTTCAACGCCAAGAAATAGGCCCAAGTCATCCTACTGTAGTCATCTACGATCAACATGAAGTACGAGCTTCCTCTCAAGGACTCGTTCCTCATAGGGCCACAGAGATCCGTAGATACAAGCTCCATCGGGGAAGTAGACCGCCGCGAAGCTTTGTTGGGAATCGCATCCCTATGTTGTTTCCCACGAATGCAGGAGACGCATGGCTGCTGGCTCACCACTATGTCCGGCAACCCTCGAACAAGCTGTCCACGTGACGCCCTCCGAAGATAATCATAGTTGAGGTGACCAAACCGAGCATGCCATAGCTCTGACTGTGTCTGAGAGGTAAGAAAAAGAGTAGGAAGGGCGGTAGAAGACGTCAATTTGTAGATGCCGTTCTTCTCATATCCTGATGAGAGAACCTTCCTTGACCCACGATCAAGGACTCGCACCGAATCACTGTCAAACTCCACCAAAAGTCCAAGTGAACAAATCTTATGAACCGAAAGTAGATGATACCCTAAACCTGGCACATGCAAGACCTCTGAGGTATGGGTACCACCACGTCCATCTGGAATAAGCTGCATCTCACCCCGTCCTGCAATAGACACCGAAGAGCTATCTCCGATGAAAATCTACCCACGCGAAGGTCGCAACTGGGCAACACCAACTGATGAAGGAGTCATGTGCTGGGAGGCACCACTGTCAACGATCCACTCTCGAGCCTGGGGAGCTGTCATCGCAGCATCAGAAGCATTCGGTGTAGAGTCCTCAATGACAGCTAGATGAAGAAACGCAGCTAATGAGGGTGCAGCCACCGCTCCAGAATCCTTCGCGTCCTTGTTAGTGTCCTTCTTGTCTTTGTCAGGGCAATCCTTCTTCCAATGGCCGGTCTTTCCATAAATATGGCATGTGGATTCTTTGTCCTTGTCCTTCTTTGACTTGTTGTCCTCCTTCTTCTTCTTTTGGTCCTTCCCCTTCTTTTGAGAGGTTTGACCTGTCAAGGCTTCCGACTTGAAAGCATATTGTCCCTTCAGTTGTTCCTCTTGGTCCAAGACCATAGAAACCAGCTCTTCCCACCGAAGAGTAGACTCTCGCCTCGAAGCAATAAGGGCGGAGTAGAAAGCACCGAATCGTGGCGGCAACTGGGACAAAAGTGTGATCGCCATGTCTTCGGAGGAAATCGGCTTCCCCGCATTCTGAACCTGCATCTGAAGCTGTCTAAGCTTGTTGATGTGCTCCGCAATGAAGAAAACTTGTTCACGAACAAGGTCCGCATCTGCACCTCCAAAGAAACCCGCTTCATAAGGGTCATCCGGTTATACATCTGATCAAGCTCCAGCCATATCTCCTGAGCCACCGTCAAGTGCTCGATGTGGGCTATCACGGCTGTAGTACAAGACAGAAAAAGAAAAGAACGAATCCGGGCATTCAGTTTGTCCCAGTGAGACTGTGCCTTGGCCAACTCCGCACGAGCATCGGAAGAGAGTTTAGACTCATCTCTCACCGAGGGCCGGTCGATCTCCTCCTGTACAAGCTCCGCCAAATCGTAAGACTCAAGGATGGCCAACATCATCACGCGCCAGATGTGGTAATTGTCGCCATCGAGCTTTTGATCTGCGGGAAGAGCCAGTAAGACAGGCATCTTCCGGTCCATGATCGTCTAGAACTCCAAGTCAATCTCTGTAGACATCTTCACCTGTAATGCCTTCACTAACGCAAAAGCAGCCCCCTCTGACTGTGAAAACGCAGCCTGCTGAGCTCTTGCTTCCGCGTCCCGAACCTTCTTCACATGCCGGAGGCCTAATTGCAAGCCAGTGCATTTGCAATTTGCTGAATTTGTGATCAGCTAAGTGCAAATCAATAGGCATATCATCATCATACTCTAGCACTAGTGATACATCAATCTAAAGGATCATTGAGCATTGGAAGAAACGCAATGTCCAATCTTGGTACGGACACATATTGGGAATAAAGGGCCACCGTGCCTTTTATATGTGCACACATGTGAATGCACCCTTAGCACTTGTCTTATTATATATCTATCTCAAAAAACCTAAAAGAGGTACGCTCTATTGTACCCACACATTGAGCATCTCTCTCACTCTACTCTCTATTGTAGTTCGAATTTTTCTCTCTATTTGCCATCGCCGTTGCTAACCATTGCATCTCCACTACGTATCGCTCACTTTAAACTGATATCAGAGCATCCATTATCGCAAGCGCACTTCTCGAACTCCATTCAAGTTGTGTTAGCTTCTTCTACGCGAAGAAAACAGCAAGTCATCTTTGTTTCAGGTCGATGGCAACACTCGCAGGTCAAGCGCAACTGTCTTAAGCAGTCGGCAGGTCAAGCATGACCTATTTCACGCAAATTTGCAGGCACACCTTACTAAGCACAAATTGAAGAATCTCAAAGATTATGCATGCATTTACTCCCAGAATTTAGGGCTTCTGATGTATGCTCTAAGATTTTGCTTGACTGAGTAAAAATTGTGAAATTTGCACACATTTAGGTCTCAAAAATTGGCGTTTTTCATGTATTTGTGGAAATTACACCATGACAAGTACAATTTCTTGAAATTTTGACATATTGGACCTTGTGCAATTTGGGGCTTTTGCAAAATCTATGTCAAATTTGGTCTTGAAATGCACATGCGATACAATTTCTATGCAAATTGAGCACATTGGACCTTGAGAAAATTTGGGGCCTTTGCAAAATTTGTGAAATTTTGGCAAAATTGGCTTGTGGAATCTACTCAAGAGTTATTTATGATACAATTTGAGCAATTTGAGCAAAGAAATTTTGGGGCTTTTGACCGTGTGGGTCAAATTTCTGCCCGTGGATGTATTTGGAGCAGAAATTGCAATTAAAATTTCGGGCTTTCTCATGCAATTTGATGTATTAGCCAGTGGAACACCTGCAATTACTTGTGGTGTGCTGTAGCACACATTTTGTGACTCTGAAAATTGATTTGCAAATCTGAAATTTCTACAATTACTTGGTTTTTCATTGCTGGTTGGTACTTATTTGTACCTTGGTCACTTGTGTGACAATTAGGCTTGTATTGTTGACTTTTGAGTCATTTTTAAGCTATAAATCATGGCTGGCAACAGTAATAGCAGCAATCGTTTGCACATCAAGAAGCTTGAGGGTGCACACAACTTTGCTAAATGGCAGAAGTAATGCTATAATGTCTTGGTATAGAAAAAACAGGTGAAATCCATAAAGACACAAGGGGTAAAACCAGCAACCATAGATCAAGATGAATGGCATGAGTTAGATGAGCTTGCATGCTCTATCATAGAGCAGTGTCAGACACACTACTATTTAATATAGAAAAATTGAATTCTACTTATGATATGTGGCAAAAAGACTTGAGGAGTTATGTGCTCAGAAAAGTGCAACAAGCAAGGTTTATCAATTGAAGAAATTGGACCTTTGAATGAAGGAAGGTACACCCATGTTTGTACATTTGAATGAGTTTAACTCTATTTTCAGCCAACTGGTTGCTTTGAAGTTCAGCATTGATGAAGAGTTCAAGGCAACATTTTTGCTATGCACTTTGCCCGAAAGTTGGGACACATTTCGAACAGCAATAAGTAACTCCAATGCCATTTTGTCATATTCAGATGTGAAAAGCTCTTTACTCATGGAAGAGCTAAATAAACAAAATAATTCAACAAGCAAGTTTTCCAATGCATTGCATACTAGAGGCAGATCCCAGCATAAGGGCAAGTTTGAAAACAAAGCACGCAGCAAGTCTCGTGGAAAAGATGTAGAGTGCCATCATTGTGGCAAGAAAGGGCACTTCAGGCAAGATTGCTTTAAGTGGAATATAAGAAAAGGACAAAGGCAAAAGCATGCTTGATTCCATGTGACACCACACCGTGAGTGGTTTTCTAACTACAGTGGTAGTAGACATGGTGTTATCTACTTGGGGGACAACTATGCATGTGACATTGCAGGGATTGGCAATGTGCAATTGGCATTTCAACATGATTCAATGTCATGAGGACATGTATTTTTAAACTCTCACTTAACATATGGATTAATTTTTAATCATGTGGTTGAGTAAATGTTGCACAAGTGAGGTGTAACTGGGGCTAGAATAAATTTACGAGCCTATTACCAGAGAAAATCACGGGATGTCAAAGGAAAAAGTTGCTATAAGTTATGTTGTATAGGTACTTTGTGGTATCTGGTGCTAGTTATTGGCCTAGGTCATTCATTTGGCCATAAGTATCAGTTAGTGACACTAGAAAAATGGCATTTAAGGGTACATAATGCCAATCTGATGGTCAAAGATGACACAGAGACACTCGGGAACGAAAGTTACCTAGCTAATTTAATTATTGGCTAGTCAATTATTTTTTTGGGCACCGAAATAATTATTGGATTAATTTTTAGTATTTAAAACTAAAAATTAATAATCATTAATTATGGATAATGTTGGAAAAACCATTTGGAAAGGCTGCCATTTGGCAAACTTGCCCATGAAGGCTAGTGGGAGGCTGAAGAAAATGAAAACGTGACCATTCTACTATTGTGAATCGTGGAGCTGTTGGAGCTGATTGGGACTATTTTTCCTCCATTTTCCTGGAAGGAAAAGCAGGTTGGCTGCAAGTGACAGCTCCTAGGGAAACCCAAACCGCAAGCAACAACATATGGACTACTGGCAGCAGCATTTATTGCAAGTAATAGTAGGGAGAGAGTTTCCAACAGCAGGCGACAGCATCTACAAGCTATTGAGACAAGGTAGCAATAGCAAATGACTGATTTTCTTCAGTTCTTTGCGAGAAAGTCTGGATTTTCTCTCTCCTCAACATCCTCTCTCATCTACCAAGCTTTCTAGCCTTGCTTCAAAGATTACAGCATTAAGATCACCAAGGCTGAGAATTTTTCAAATTTCTCTGCTATAAACCCTAATCTACAACAACAGAAATTAGGATTTAGCTGCAACCTCGAGAAGCGTGCCATAAATTGAAAGCTCCAAGACTTAGATTCAACAAGGTGAACCTATTTTCAATCAAATTCAAGTGTAGGGACCAACAAATCAATGAATTTGGGGCATTTTCCATCTCCATCAAAGTAAGTGAAGGCCAATTGACTACCCAAATCAAGGGCCAAATCAAATTGAAGACTTACTGGTCATTTTAGACAACAAGGAGAGTTGGAATACCGAAAGGGATTGGAAAAATCCCATTGTACATCAACTTCTTCTTCAATTAAGTTAAAGAAATACCAAAAGGGACACCAATTTCGAGGCCAACAGGGTGTCCATTATCCAAGATTGAGAGTTAATTTGCATTTCTCAATTTTGTAATAAATGTTGCTACTGTAACTAAGTTGTTGTCATCGGGGAATTACTACCTATCCACGGAAATCGGAAGCTCCAAGTCTTGGATTCAACAAGGTTGAAGCTATTTTCACTCAAATTAATTTGCATTTCTCAGTTTTGTAATGAATGTTGCTGTTGACCAAAAATATCATGCCAGTCTCTCGTAGCTTTGTCAATTCTTTGAATAGCCCGTCCCTTAATTCGAAAGGCATATGCCTTACTTTCTGTAGCACAAGGGCGACTACCTTGCTTCAAAGGAATCGTATAAACAGCCAAGTTGGGAGGAATGCCTCTCAACTCATCATACCTCCAAGCAAAGATATCGTGGAATTCTTGAATCAAGGACACATAGTCCTTCCTTTCTTCCAAACTAACCATGGACCCTAACTTAATTAGTCGTGAATCATTCATCGTACCAAGGTTGAGCTCAATTACATCCACATCCCTTATCCTCTCCTGAGCCTCTATTGGCTCATTCAAAGTCACTTAGATATCTTCTATAGTGGACCCCTCATTGGATTCATCACTTAATGGCGTCTCACTAGTAGATGGAGCATCTAGCGTATCAAACTCTGACAAAGATAAAGGAACTCTCTCACTCTGAGGAGATTCAAGGTAGGCATCTACTACTAACTAAGTTGTAATCAAGGAATTACCACCCATTGTTAGCAGAGTATGTCAGCTCATGTGTGAGTCTGAGCATGTATTGTGGGTTAGGCACATTATGTAGATATTTTAGGCATTTTTATTGTGTAGCATTTTATGCTTTATATTTTATGGCATGATTCATGCCTATATATTTTAGGCTCCTCCTCATCAATCAATTCACCACCTGGAGGTCCCATGGAGAGAGGAACCAGTGTTAGTGCCCACGCAGCCAGTGACTCACTATTATATGCAGTTGTCTCGTGCTGGATATATGGATTCCATTTCCCGAGCATACATCCGAGTTCTCATCTATATGAGTTCTTCAGTGATTTTTCTTTCTCTTTCTCTTTTGTCATATGTTTTAGCAATTTATTATAACATATATTTATGCTTCCATTGCTGCTGCACTTCTGACACCATCCACGGAAGGAAGGCTAGTTTCATTCAGTGTTTCCCTTGCATAATATGAGGCATGTACCCCAACTCAAGAAGAGCTTGATAAGCATAGGGTAACTAGATAATCAAGGCTATCACACCATTTTTGGAGATGGCAAATGGAAGATATATAAGGGATCTAGGACTGTTGCTAAAGGCTCTAAGTGTGGCACTTTGTATCCATTATATGTATCTATTGCGCATGACCATGGTGTCACCATAACCGAGCAGCCAAGTGTGTCTTTGTGGCATGGCCGGTTGGACACATGGGTCAAACCAAAATAAGAGTGCTTTCTCGTTTGGATTATTTGCCATGTTTGAGATATGATGATTTTGACCATTGTGATCATTGTATATTTGGTAACCATGCTCAAATGTCACATTAAAAGTCTATTTCGTTAAAGTCTTCACCCTTAGAGTTGGTACATTCAAATGTATGTGAGATGCTAGGGTTGTCTCTAGAGGGAAATAAATATTTTATCACATTTGTTGATGATGCCATATGCAAAGTATGGGTTTATCCAATCCATTGTAAAGATAAGGCATTAGATAAGTTTAAAGAGTTCCTCGCACTTGCTAAAAATATAACCAGCAAGACATTAAAGTGTCTTCACTCTGACAATGGTGGAAAATATATGTCAAAAGCCTTTTGTGACAACAAAGGGATAAAGAGGGAGCTAATTGCCCCTCATAATCCATCCCAAGGTGTTGTAGAGTGTATAAATAGGGCTATTTAGGAGAAGGTCCATACCATGCTATCTCATGTTGCATTACCCCATGGATTTTGGACAGAGGGTGTTATGACAATCGTACACTTGATAAATCGGTCACCGAACACGTCCTGGGGAAAGGGGGGGAGAAAAGTCCCTCAAGACGTGTGGTCAAGCAAGCCACCTTCATATATACACTTCATAGTGTTTGGCTGCAAGGCATTTGTGCACATACGCAAGGAACAACGCAGCAAATTGGAGCCAAAGTCCTGTAATGCATTTTCCTAGGATATGGTGACAAGGGTGAAATGGGGTATAGATTATCGGATCCCAAGAAAAGGAAAATTATACACAACAATGATATTATCTTCCGGGAAAATCGTATGCATAAACAACCCAAAAAGACTGAGGAAGTCAAAAGGGTTGTGTTCCGAGAAGAGATACCTGTAGGACAGCAAAGAGTACCCACTGTACAGTAGCAAATACCTATTGTAAATGACCCTATAAATGCAAGAAATTATGCTGAAATTGATCAACAAGAAGTTGCCCATAATATACCATAGTTTCATCCAGTAAATGTACCATTAAAACAACCTAAATAGGTAGGAGAGCATGTTGAACCATTTGAACAACAAGCTGTCAATACAAATTTGCAGATTGAACAGCCAAGAAACACTATTGGATCCGTAGATTGAAAAAAAAAAAACAACGAGATAGGTTTGTTCTTGGTGTAAATTATGTTGATGATTATGTCATGTTGTCAAACTGTGGTGAACTGTCATGCTTCAAAGAAGCAATGGACAGAGAGAAGAGCAAGAAATGGCATAAAGCTATGCTATCAGAGATGGAATCTCTAAAGAAAAATAATACTTGGGATTTGGTGCATTTGCAAAAGGAGTAGAAAGTCTTACCATGCAAATGGTTTACAAGATAAAGGTCACTTCTAGTTCCTTACCAAAGTACAAACCATGGCTTGTTGCAAAGGGATACAAGCAAGAACATGGCATTGATTTTGATAAGATCTTCTCTCCTATAGTCAAGATGACTACTTTGCATGAAACCAACCTTCCTTCTTGGAAAGGACAATAATTCCTTGATTAAGTACTTAACTACAGCAACCAGCAAATGAATATAACGTGAAATGCACAAATTACCTTAATAATCTGGAGTATTGGACACCTTATTGGCCCCAAAACTGGTGCCCCTTTCGGTATTTCTTTAGCGTAATTGCTAATGGAATAAGTACAAGCTAAGATTCACAATCTCCTTTGCTCCAAAAAGTTAGAATTTATAGTAGAGATCTCTCTGTTGTCCACCAAATTTGACTGAGATCTACTCAAAATGGCTAAGAAATGCTGAGATCTCCTGAGAATGAGTTGGAGAAGGTGAGAGAAAGCCAAGATGAGAGAGAAATCCAATTTTCTTCGCAAGAAAATCCTAAATTTTGCATGTTAGCTGCTCTAGCTTGCATTTAATGCAGTCACCTATTGACACGCATCTCCAAAATGATGTCACCTGATCAGCAATGCTAACCTCTAGAAGGTAACTCCCTGATATTCCCTGCCTATTGAGGCCCCCAAATGGTTGTCTTCTACATCAAATTATTATTTTCTAATGAGAAAATGGACCAACAGCTCTCTCTCTCTCTCTCTCTCTCTCTCTCTCTCTCTCCAAGATGTAAACTGACTAAATACCTAAGACCCAACCCCTAAAAACGTTTTCTCAGTTTTTTGCTAAGTGGCAATCTTCTAAACCCATTTTTCAGCATTATCCAGCCATTTCTCAGTTTTTTGCTAAGTGGCAATCTTCTAAACTCATTTTTCAGCATTATCCAGCCATTAATCTAATTTTCAGAATTAAATAAACCTGAAAAATAATTTCAGCCCTTCTGACCCTTCCCAAAATTAAATATGCCTATCCATAATTGAATTGGCTAGGCCATTTGCAACCTGGAGTGATCCCCAACCTCTATTGACCCTTAGACTGGCATTAGTTTATTAACTAACGCTAGTCCATAGTATCACCACCAATACTTATTAGCCAAATAACTGTCCTAGGGTCAAGACTCAAAACTAACACCAACTGACCCCCAAAACCCAACTAGCATAACTTATCACAACTTTTATCTTTAGCACCCATTGCATCCTTGAGGTCCTTGACCTATTACCATGAAATAACTACCATGCGCATCACATATGCTAAATAACCTTGCACATTTGATTAGTAATTTAATCAAATGTTATCAACAAGATTAAAGCATTTCAAGATTTCACGTCCCTGTGACAAGCCTCCCTCTTGAAATCCTTGCAATTGTCCTCGATTGCATTGCATTGTGCCAAAGAAAAAACATACTACCTAGAATTTCCATAAGGCATCACAGTCACAACATTGCGCACTGTCGTCCAACCATGCTACATGCCCCAAACCTTGTTGAAAATTTCCAGCTAGCATAAACAATCCAGAACTATTGCTAAAAACCCATTGGATATATCCACAACTCATGTTTCTCAACTTCTCTGACTTCAAAACCATAGTAAAGTATATTTTCAGCATAAACCATGGCTAAAACTGTCAAAAGCATTTAGTAACATGCTATTGCCCATGGAACCAACTGAAAACCATTGAAAACTGAGCATAGATTGATCATAAATGGATCACTTGCTGATCTGAGAACTGATCACAAGCTACTGCAAATGTGATCTCAAACTGATCACAAACTCATTGCAAAAACTGATCATCAATCGATGGAAAACTAATCCCAAAAGTAACCATAAACGGTTCTTAAACTGATCAAAAACTTAGCTGAAACTGATCAAAATTTTTGTCTCAAAATTGAGGCAAAATTCATGCCAAATTGATTATAAGCTAATGCAAAAGTATAGTTTCATTGCCCATGTAAAACTCATACTCATTTGCATTCATCTCACAGTGACTAATACACTAAGTAGTGACCCCATGGCAGATATACCGTCAGCACAATACCTTGGATGTATGCTAAATACATCTAAGATCCACTACATACAAGAGTTGTCCACAACTAGAGGAGTGGAAGTGCTACCTCCCCATTGAGCATTAGGCAATGCTCCAGACCTCTACTTTGTTGAACCTAACTAAGCCCGAACCAAAGTCGGCTTTAACTAAAAGGCATCTCAATGAAGTTGCCAAGTCATCCTCTTCCATCCACTTCATATCTATTGGTGAAACAATGCTAAAGCTTTACCAAGAAGCATATGGAAACTTTAACTTTACTTGCCTTGAAACCTCCACTAGGTTGTAAACCTTTTTTCCCCTTAAACATATGCTTTATACTTTCACGTTGCTGCAATACTAACTTAACTAATATGCAACATTGCATCCAACTAGCCAACCCCTCATGTGTACCTAACATGCTAGGAGCACCAAATGCATTTACATGTGACGATATAAAACTCTACAAATGGATATAAAGACTACTTTCTTACATAGTGACCTACATGAGGACATATATATACAACAACCAAAAGGTTTTGTGGCAAAGGGAAAGAAAAAGATTGTATGTACACTCAACAAAAGCTTGTATGGGCTGAAACAGGCACCGTGTGAATGGTATCATAAGTTTGATACATCCATGCTATCTTCAAAAGGAGTCAAGTGAATCACTGCTTATATACCAAGAAGGCAATAGATGGCAGTCTTATTATGTTGGTGTTGTATGTGTATGACATGCCGGTTGCTGGTAGGGATGTTCATACTTTGGACACGTAGAAACAGAACCTACATGTCAATTTTGACATGAAGGATTGATGAAAAGATTGAAATGGCCAAGATTTCATATGCTTTAGTTGTGGGTGGGTAACTTGATGTATACTATGGTTGCTATACATCCTGACATAGCATTTGCAATTGAAGGATGCAAGAGGAAGTACTCGAGTAGTGTGCGTGTCAATCGAGGTGTATTCAACAGTGCAGAAAGTGGAGATTCGAGAGATGGGTATGTGCCAATGTGATACACACAAAGAATAAAAGAATGTATTTATACTTAGGGTACGGTACACTTACACCTACAAGGGTGTGTTCACATATATAAGTAAATATATACACGGGAGTAGCAAAAGAGCCTTCACACCCAACAACCCGCTAGTAGACTAGCAAGTATCCAAGTCACCTGCCATGTTTGCATCACAATAGCCCTACAGATCTAACGTACCCTTTCCATAACAAATACATTTTCTTTGTGTGCCTTCAAGGTACCGGAAGATGTATTTCACTGCTTGTCAATGTGTTTTGCCAGGATTTGACATACACCTGCTTATAACTCCCAAAGCAATGTCAAGTCTAGTGGCAACGATAGCATACATGAGTGACCCACAAGCTGAAGCATAAGGAACACCCTTCATAGAACTGGCTGTCTAATCATCTTTTCGGCAATCTGCTTTGCTAAGCTTAAAGTATGATGGTAAAGGAACACCAAGTGGCTTAGCGTCTACCATAGAAAAACGATCAAGACTTTGTTGATATCATAGAAACATGAAACAGGGAACAGAGATGGGGACACCAAACCTAGGAAACGGGGACGTGGGAATGGAAACGACATTTAAAATTTTTAAATTCATGAAAAAAAAAATCACTCATAATCCATGTGGATTCTCAGACTTTGAAGTGTTAAAACCAAGGTATATAATCTACAAGGACAAATCATTTTAAGTTTTAACTTTAAGATAGCATGCATCATTCTAAAACTACTCATTAGAAATTAAATTGCAACTTACAAGGCTCAAGAGGTAAGCTATTCAATTATAAATAATAAAATGCATAATACATATGCCATAAATGATAAAACAATGAACAATGAACAAAACTTTAAAGTCTAAGCTAAAAGAACATGCCTATGGTCCCATTGCCAAAAAACTTAAAAGATTACAAATATGAAGTCTAATCTTTGAAAGAAAATACTTATTGCCCCAAAAAAGACTACAAATATAAAGTCTAATCTCTAGACTGAAGCAAAATGCAACATGCCAAATTAGACCAAAGGGCAACTGCAAGACTGCAAGACTCAAGTACAAATATAATATTAGCATGGCACAACAGCCCAAGTGTCACATTGTCATCAATGATCATAATATCATATATAATGTACATGTGTCATGTATCATGAGACTCATGATAAGTAAACTAAATCAAAGATCATCATCATGATCTGAGGCTGCTCTAGCTACTCCTGAAGTGCCAGCCTCATCATCATGTGCACCATGAATTGCTGCATCTCCCTCAACATCAGCATGTGTCTCCTCTTCTTGCGGCATCTTCCACTCTATGAATGGATCACGCTTTGTTATCATACTGTTGCATAACATCCTCAAATTAGCACCAACGAATACTAGACCACATCGCCAGCCCAATCCGAGTCACTCCAACCTGCAAGAACCAAATCTGAAGCATCTGTACCTACGGGATAAGAAATCCCTAAGCCAGAGGTCCCTTTCCAATACCAAAGAATCCTCAGGGCAGCCTGCCAATGCACCTGTTTGGGTTCCGTCATGAACCCTGCCAAAAGACCCACAGCAAAACAAAGATCAACACAAGTGTTGAGAAGCCAAATCAAGGATCGAATCAACTGACAGTAGCGTGAAGCATCCATCACGGGAGAATCTGAGTGTGAAGTGGCCTTCCAATTCCGATCCGTAGGAGTAGTAATGGGCCGACAAGTCTCCATCTCAAAAGTCACCAAGAACTCCTGAATATACCTCTGCTGAGAGATGAGAATCCCCTTCTGAGACTGATAAATCTCGTGACCCAAGAAGAAATGAAAAAGCCCCAAATCCGTCATCTCGAATGCCTGATGTAAAGCTGTCTTGGTCTCTCGGACCTTCTGTGCATGCATGATCCCCTGTCAAAATCAAATCATCAACATATAACATGAACAACACACAACCAACCCTGGAAGTGTGCACATAAAGCTGTGGATCGGCCTTGGAGCGCCGATATCCCAACTTCGACTAAATAAATGAGTCAATCTTCTCATTCCATGCACACGGAGCCTGCTTAAGGCTATACAAGGCCTTCTTCAACCCGTAAACTTTCCCATCCGAGGATCCAAAGCCAGGAGGCTGCTCAACATAGATCTCCTCTTGCAAGTCACCATTCAAAAAGGCCGACTTCACATCCAACTGATAAGCAGGCCATCTCCTATAGCCAGCCAAGGCTCGAATAGTCGCCATACAAGCAGTGGGGGCAAAAGTATCATGGAAATCAATGCCTAGGCGCTGAGCAAAACCTTTAGCAACAAGGCGAGACTTGTGCTTGTCCAAAGAACCATCGCTAAGGTACTTGATCTAAAAGACCCACTTGACACCAATCACCTTCTTGAGAGAGGGACGAGGCACAAGAGACCAAGTGTCATTCCTCTCAATAGTCTCCAACTCGGCTTCCATGGCCTTCCCCCAATGATCAAACTGCAAAGCCTCCTTCACTGAAGTGGGCTCTCAATCCTGCATAACACGGGTCAATAAACAATAGTTGGAGCAGACAAGCTCCGAAGAATGTGTCTGGGTCCTCCGTGACCTCCGTGGTCCATCCCACAGTTCCCACTCCTCAGGGACCCCCTCGATCCCTAAATCTCGGAGGGTGTCACAGGCCCAACGAGGAGGAGAACGAACATCTCCTCGCCGCTCTCCATCTACTGAAGACTCGGGAACATCCACTGGCGGAAGCTCCTCGGGGGTGGCCGGTGGAAGAGAAGACTCTGAATCCGAAGAAGAATCTCCATCAAGAGGCTCTAGCTCCAAAGGAACTGTCTCGGGAGCCCAATTCTCCCCTAGATCTCCAAGGACAGGGTGCTCCTCACCCCCCGCTATGGTCGGAACTTCTACAAACCGCACATCTCGGCTCGTGTAGACATCCCACTTGACGGGATCAAACAAACGATAACGATAACCTTGGGACTGGGAGCTATAGCCAACAAAAACCTATCGTCAGGAAGCTGCCTCGAACTTATCACGTTGCGTCTTTAGAATGTGCACATAAGCGTCACATCCAAAGATCCTGAAATAAGAGACATCAAGCTTAGTCCCGAAGTAAGCCTCACAAGGTGTCATCCTGTCAACGGTCGAAGTGGGCTATCGATTAAGGATGTGAACTGCGATAGCCACTGCCTCGACCCACAGAAACTGAGGTATCTGTCGGTGCTCCATCATGGTGCGTGCCATCTCGATCACACTTCGGTTCTTCCGCTCCAAATGTCATTCTCTTGGGGAGTATTGGTCTTAGCAAACTCCTGGTGAATGCCCCTATCTGCACAAAAACGAGCAAACTCATTAGACATAAATTCACCTCCCTTGTCTGAACGCAAGATCTTCAGTCGCCGGCCAGAACGGTTCTCCTCAAAGAGAAGCCAATCCTTGAAGTGAGAGAAAGCCTCCGACTTCAAAGTCAAGAAATAGGCCCAAGTCATCCTGCTATAGTCATCTACGATCAGCATGAAGTACAAGCTCCCCTTCAGGGACTCGGTCCTCATCAGGCCACAAAGATCCGTAGATACAAGCTCCATGGGTAAAGTAGACCACCTAGAAGCTTTATTGTGAATCGCATCCCGATGTAGTTTCCCACGAATGCAGGAGACACATGGCTGTTGGCTCACCACTATATCCAGCAAGCCTCGGACAAACAATCCTCGCGATGCCTTCTGAAGGTACTCATAGTTCAGGTGGCCAAACCGAGCATGCCATAGCTCGGACTATGTCTAAGAAGTAAGAAGAAGAGAAGCAAGAGCTGAAAAAGACTTCAATTTGTAGACGCCATTCTCCTCATACCCTATAGAGAGAACCTTCCTCAATCCACGATCAAGGACTCGAACAGTATCACTGTCAAACTCCACCAAGAGGCCAAGAGCACAAATCTTATGAACCAAAAGTAAATGATACCCCTATCCTGGCACATGCAACACCTCAGAGGTGTGGGTACCACCACGTCCATCTCGAATAAGCTACATCTCACCCCGTGCAGCATTAGACACAAAAGAGCTGTCTCCAATGGGAATCAACCCACGCGAAGGTCGCAAATGGGCAACACCAATGGAAGGAGTCATGTGCCGTGAGACACCACTATCCACAATCCACTCTCGAGTCTAGGGAGCTATCATTGCACCATCAGAAGTTGTCGATGTAGAGTCCTCAATGACTGCTAAGTGTAGAAAAGTAGCTGATAAGGGCAGCCACCGCTCCAGAGTCCGCCGTGTCCTTCTTCTTGGTATCCTTCTGGTCTTTGTCGGGGCAATCCTTCTTCCAGTGACCGGTCTTTCCACAAATATGGCAAGTCGATTCCTTCTCCTTGTCCTTCTTGGATTTGTTGTCCTGCTTCTTCTTCTTTTGGTCCTTCCCCTTCTTCTGAGAAGCTTGACCAACCAATGCCTCCAATTTGGAAGCATTCAGTCCCTTCAATTGTTCCTCCTGGTCCAAGACCATAGGAACCAACGCTTCCCACCGAAGAGTCGACTCCTGCCCTGAAGCAATAAGAGCGGAATAAAAAGTACCGAATTGTGGCGGCAACTGGGATAGTAAAGTGATTGCCATGTCTTCGGAGGAAATAGGCTTCCCCGCATTTTGAACCTCCATCTGAAGCCACCGAAGCTTGTTGATGTGTTCCCGAAGCGAAGAAGACTTATTCACGGACAAAGTCCGCATTTGCACCTCCAAAGAATCACTCTTCATCAGGGTCATCCGATTTTACATTTGATCGAGCTCCAACCATATCTCACGAGCCACCACCAAGTACTCGATGTGAGCTATCACGGCTATGGTGCAAGACAGAAACAGAAAAGATCGAATCCTGGCATTCAGTTTGTCCCAATGAGATTGGGTCTTGGTCAACTCCGCACGAGCATTGGAAGAGAGTTTGGACTCATCCCTCACCGAGGGCCTGTTAATCTCCTCCATCACCAATTCCGACAAATCATAAGACTCTAAAATGACCAACATCATCACCCGCTAGATGCAGTAATTGTCACCATCAAGCTTTTGATCCGTTGGAAGAGCCGGTAGGACAAGCACCTTCATGTCCATGATCGCTTGGAACTCCAAATCAATCTCTGTAGACATGTTATCCTGCAATACCTGCACAAACACAAAAGCAACCCCCTCTGACTGTGAAAATGCAGCCTTCTAGGACTGATTCCTTTGCTGCCCAAACCTTCTTCACCCGCCAAAGGCGATGAAAAGGTAAAATCTGCAATGGAAGGCCTCAAACGCAGCCTTCCTCCCCTTCGAATAGCAATAACCTGCAGCAAATTCACCGATTAGACTCCTTTCCCGCATGCCCACGCTCGCTTCAGCCTTGATCCGATGCACAGCCCTCCCACTCGCCCTCGAATCCTAGAAACGCAGGCTTGTGTCGCACTGAAATCTCCTCTTTAAATAGGTTCAGCCCTCAATCAGTCCATCTTCACTGCTCTGATACCATGTCAGAGTGCAGCGATGCGGAAGCGTAGGACAAATACTGAGAGAGAGTAAACACAGAGAGAGAAGAGAGAGAGAAAAGGAGACAGTGTAAACGCAGAAAATCTGCGGTGTAGTATGCTATATAAGAGTGCAGAAATACACAAGGGGGCAAAGGAAATATCTGCGTATGTCTCCGACTTGACCCCGATCTCCATCAGCCCGAGCACAGTTTGTCTCAGCCAACAGATCTCAAGGTCAAAATCTGAATAATGAATCCTGAAGTGTGCCACAAAACCAACTATAAATAGCCGAAAAATAGAAAATAATTGCAGCAGGTCGACTGCATTAAATGCAACCGACTGCAGTAAAAAACTGTCCAACTACAGCAACCTGTTCGACTACAAGTGCTGACGTGGCACTGACGTCCGCACTGTCCAAGAAATGGCTGGCTAATAGTAACTCGATCGGCATGGAGGTAAGCTCACTACACCCCTAGATATGGATGGCGCGTCGGCTATGTAAAAGGTAGCCATTAGTGCTCGGCTTGAAACGCTTGAAGCAATAAGCGGTCTGTGGGTCTTGGCGGTTGAGCGAGAGCTCCCACATTTTGGTTCCGTTGCCGAGACCAATGGATTCAAGCCTTGAGCGCTTACGCGCTTCGAATAGAGCATTGAAGTAGGGTTTTTTCCGAACCAGTGCTTGAGGTAGATAGGTAGGAAGCGAGGGAGTTTGAAGAGGTATTCGATCTCCTTAGCAAGTAGGTTTTTGGTTTTTGGACTTGGAAAAGCATGTTGGAGTAGTATAGGTATTTCCCTTATGATTTTTTTTTGCATTTAGGAAGAATAGGAGTAAAATATTGGAGCACGCAGTAGGGTTTTCTATTGCTGTATAATAGGCTGAAACAGGGAAAAGAATGGCAAAAAATGAAATTTTGGGTTAAATATTGGTGAGGGGAGTAAAACTAAGGTGAGTACAGGCCTGGGCAGGGTGATAAGGGGCCAGGAGTGGCAAGGAAGACCGCATTTTGCATTGCAGGGTTTCAGGAGAGCTGGAGAGAGGGAGAGAAAGCTTCATTACATGGACCTGCTTCGATCTTGCTATCGAGGAGTTCTTTGCCCACCGCAGGTAATTCCACACCTTCCCCTACATGAGTAGCTTGGATCTAAAGATGCTCGACTAGTAGGAAGGCCTCGATCGCTCAACACGACGAATTCTGTGGAGTCTGACGAAAAATGCATCGCGCTCGGCCCGTCCGAGTGACGGCAATTTTGGGCCGAGTCCCAACATTGACCCTTGGTCCCGTCCTGTATTCGGCCCTCGGCCCACTCGACTTGGACGCCCACCTCTCGGCCCGTCCGAATCGGCCACTCGGACGAACTTAATATTCGGCCCAACTTAGCACTCGGCCCTTGGCCCTTGGACCACTCGGCCCTCAGACCACTCGGCCCACTTGGCCCTCGGATCGGCCGAATTCACCCTTCGGACCACTTACATTCGGCCCACTTGATTCGGCCCTCGAACGAGCTGAATCGGACATTCGGCCCCTGCAATTCAAATCTACTGGGCCGAATTTGGATTTTTTCAAAATTCTAACATGAGGATTTTGAAACCGACCAGAGATCACATAGAGCCAAAAGCACATCATAGATCTATTACTAGATTGAAATCTAGAGCAAGTAGTTCAAAGCTTGGCTACAAACGGTCCTTCAAATCGCGCATGGCATTTACCGTAACGGCCTTGCCTCCCCAACCCCGCAAAGGGGGCTCCCTCCGCACCTCCCCCAAGTAGGCTGGAGAGAGAACGCGCGCGGCAACAGGTGCTCCAAATTAGATCCTAGTGTAGTAAGGGCTCTGCACAAGCATAGATCCTCACTTGCAAAACAATAACCAAAAGCCCATGCCCGAACAAAGACAAACAGAGTCCCATCTTGACCTATGAAGCATGGACCCTACTAGGCCAACCAGAGCTCATATCGACTAATGCAACTCTTAGTCCTTACAGGGGACACCCACAAGCACTTATAGGGAAGTGCAAAATCCTTGCGACAATTAAAACTAAAAGCTTGCCTATCCTATTTCATGTTCCTCCAAATAGTGTTAATTGCAAAAAGGAAACCCTCCTAAGAAGACCCTTCAAAAGGGCGACCAAGTATGAGGCCGATTATGTAGCACAAAGGATACACTTGACACTACCGGGTGTGAGGATAATCGCAACCTTTAGCACGAGTGACCTCGTTCAACCTCGAGGGAAAGACAAGGAATATTCTGACATGCCAAGCAAGCCTAGTAATGAGAGCAAGGACTTGTTGAAAGAGTTGGTACAAGCGCATGTTGAACAGAGAGAACCAATGAGCGAGGCCATGCTTGAAACAAGAAGGTCAGGAGACAATGCCAAGGATAGGCTTTGGACTTACAAATATCATAGAAGACCACAAAAGAAGCCCAAGCCTTATAGACGAAGGTATCGATGGAGAACCAGCACAACGGCGAGATGGATATCCAAAGCATTGCTATGTGCTCAAGAATATTATGCAAGTAACCAATGGATTGTTAGCAGAGTATTTGTCAGCTCATGTGTGAGTCTGAGCTTGATCTGGGCTAGGCATTTTTATTAGATATTTTAGTTTTTTTCTGGTGTGGCATTTTATGCCAGTGGAGCATTTTTATACACCAGTCGGCCAGTATTAATGCTGTCCGACCAGCATTTATTGCTCCCCACTTTTCAGCCTATTTATACTCAGTGGCTCCTCCTCAGTCGTTATCATCATCTTCACCATCTGCAGACTCTGTGGAGAGAGGAGCCAGAGCCAGTGCCAGTGCCCATGCAGTCAGTGACTCACCGTTGTATGCGACTGTCTCGTGTTCAGATATATGGATTCCATTTCCCGTGCATACATCTGAGTTCTCATCTGTATCGTGTTCTTTCTTTCTCTTTTTGTCTTGTGTTTCAGCTGTTTATTTCAGCACATGTTTATGCTTCCACCGCTGCTCCACTTCTGACATGGTATCAATTTTCAGGATGTGTGTTTCTGCTGTGTTTTATTGCTGATTTCACGACTATTTTCCCCTTTTCTGCTCAGGTGGCTGCTGCTCCATACAGGCGAACTGTTTGACCTGCGTTTTCTGCAGTTTTGTCATCGTCTGCTGCCTCCGCACCCTCTGCTGCCTGCGTTTTTCATCAGCAGCTGCTGGCGACAGTTTCTACCTGTTTTTCTGCAGTTTACAGCCTGCATTTTGCTGCTTCAGCGTCTCTCGTGGCTGGGTGGCTGTTAATTCAAGCCGTTTTTGCTGTTTTGGGCAGTTTTTGACTGATTTTTTAACTTTCTGCAGCAGATTTTGTCTTCTATTGATCAGATTTTGGGTTATCTTGCATGTGAACTCTCATTTTCTGCAGTCTGTGCTTGTGTTTTGGTTGTGTTTCCTCTCTAAATTCTATCTCTTCTCTACTTCTCTTCTTATCCTCTCCATATGGCTCCTCCGTGCACTTCCACTAATGATAAGTTACATGGACCTGATTATCTCACATGGAGTGCTGTCATGAAAGCTTGGTTTGTGCAGAAGCGGTTATGGTACATCGTCTGTGGAGCTCTTCCTCGCCCTCTCCGTCCTTTTCCTGTTCCCGAAGACTTTGATGAGGACAACCATGAGGAAGCGGTGCTCACATGGGACTCGGACGATGCCCGTGCTTACTCGGCGTTGCTTCGGTGTATTTCTAAAGCGGTCTTACCGGCGGTTACCTCCTGTAGGACATCTCCTGAAGTATGGCAGAAGTTGCAGCAGATGTACGAGGCACCTTCCACCATGCAGGCAGTTACACTTTATGGCCAGCTCCAGCAGATGAAGTTTGAGCCGAAAGATACTATTCAGTCTTTTCTTCTTCGTGTTACGCAAGTACAGGACCAGCTTCGACACATGCAATCTGCTCTTCCCGAGGCGCATCTCGTCGGGACGGTCCTCTACAAGCTCCCCCCGAAGTTTGATGGAGTGGCCAATGCTTTGCGGGTGCAGACATCATCGACTCCTGTCAGTTTTACACATATGACCTCGATGCTTCTTGAGCATGAGACATCCTTGAGATTACAGGGGCGACTTCCGGCACATTGTGGAGGCGAGGCTTATGTAGCTTCAGAGAGGGGTGACGGGAAGAAGTCGTCGAAGGCCCAGTGTTACCACTGTGGCAGGGACATTTGCGAAAGGACTGCAAGACGTTAGCGGCTTCCAGGAAGAAGGAGCAGAAGACGAAGCGGGATGTTGACTCTACCGATGAGTCCTCTCCTTCATCAGACTCCGACTCCGATCCTCCGACCAAGGTGCTCCACTTCTGACATGGATTTGGGTGCCAAAACCCCCAGCTAAACGACCTTTGTTAGCTGAAGGCCAAATCGTATCAAGAGCGAAGAAGCGCAAGAGGAAATCTAAACAAAAAACCGAGTCTCAAGTCAAAAACATTGGAGTAACCGAGACCCTCACGATCGAAATCAAGAAACCAAACGGGACTAATGGAAGGGTAGATCCTCAGCCTAGCGTGCTTGATAAGCAGATATCAGATGTAATCGTTGAGGGTACGCAAAAGCCACTAGTGCCCAAGAAGCCTTTGATTCCCCAAGTGGATAACAAGCATCATAAGCACAACATTGCTCATGGCAAGGCTAAATGCTCAACAAAGCAAATGGCAAAATCATCTAACAATCACGAGCAAATCTCCCAGCCAGTGTCAAAGACACTTAGGAGTCCCAAGTCTCCTACACCCTCTTTTCCTAAACGGACAGAGGAAGCACAACAGCAGTCGTCAAGTGCAGCTGCTCAATCCCAATCTCTATCTCCATCTAAGTTTCCAAATGTCCAAGAGGTGGGACATGACCCCACCCGTAGCTCTCGGCCCAAGGATATGCCTGTGCAATCTATTGTGACTAGATCAATTAAGGCTCAATCTGCACAAGTGAATGCTCAAAGGGCAACAAAAGACAAAACCACTTCCGATCTGCCTGAGGACCTGACACTGCAATCTACTAACAGTAGCCAGTCCACTGAACTAGTTGCTACAACTTCCAATCACGAATCACAGTAGTCACAGTCTTTGGCCGTGATGATGTCCCTTGCGGAACGTGTCCTTAGCAATTTAACCGTGAAAGAGGTGTCGCAACCAACATCCTTGACACCTTCAGCACTACCAAAGCACCTAAAGCTTAGGCTTGAGGAGAAATCTCTTGAAGGTTTGGCCAAGGAGATAGTGCATCTGACCAATGAACCAGAGAAGAAGTGCATGATGAAGCTTGATCACAAGCTTCCAGTCATCACACGTACGTACGTCCATACGGACATAGGAAGACCAACACTAGAGCACACGAAGCTCATAGCCGAACCCTTGACTTGGGATGAGCAACAACATGTTTGCTCTTGCTGTGTAGCTATTGCCGAAGAAGTCATAACAAATATCCCAGAGGCCACAACTAGAGAATTGCGCTTGATACCCCTCACTCTATACTGCTCAATGTGAGACAAACAAGGAAAAGATTGAAGCAATCAAACGAAAAGAAAGGACAAGGTGAGTTCGTGCAGAAATGGTACTCCAATCAAAGTTTGGCAGCCAAAATTGGCCACTAACTAATGACACGCGCTAAGCAAAGAAAAGTCCTTTGGACATCAAAACATGATCCCACGTACATTGCCCCAACCTCATTACGAGTGTTGGAAGTGGTCCATGAGATCCAACTTTCTGCCTGTCCAAAAACATCCCTTGTACAATAAACTGCTTCTAGAAGAAAATCTACACCTGGCTAGGAGTAGGGAGCATGGTTCTTGATGTTAGTGCATATATCTTTTGTCTCGCTCAAGGCCCTGCAATTCTAGATCGCTATGCTTCCCATCAACCCTGACTTCTTCAGCTGGTTTCGTCCAAGCTTACCTGACAAGAATCCTAGACTACCTCTCGGTTCTACATTAGAGTCACCCAAGCCTCTTGAGCAAGAGAAAAACAGCTCTAAACACAACACCTGCACTGATAAGAAGCAATGGAGGCATGTTCCAATGGGTAGGGACAAGAGTCTAGAGCAAATGCCCAACCAAAAGCACCTGCCAATGCAATCAGATGAGAAGCTAAACGGAGGGGAATTAGCTCAAGAGCTAGACTCTCCAAAAAGAGAGGCACTTGTACCCTCACAACCT
The DNA here is from genome assembly GCF_053477565.2 of Lygodium microphyllum. Classification (NCBI taxonomy): domain Eukaryota; kingdom Viridiplantae; phylum Streptophyta; class Polypodiopsida; order Schizaeales; family Lygodiaceae; genus Lygodium; species Lygodium microphyllum. Next base: position 104,675,931 of record NC_141155.1, read on the forward strand.
AGCAAGGCTGTTCAGCAGGCCGCAGCTATGTCCCACGAGGACACACTAGAGAAAGAGAATGCTAAGGCCCAGCCAAGCACATCAACGACTGACCTAGTTCAAGGTCCTGAGTCTTCAAGGGATACACCTTGATTGCCTAAGAAAAAGAAGAGAAAAGAACGAAAACAACAATGGCAGTTGCAAGTGGTTGTAGACCCCAAGAAGATTGAGACCAAGAGTGCCGAAGAGCTGAAAAATAAAGCATCGAGTCCACCCATAAATGAACCCATTGCCATCTCTCCTAGTAGCGGTGAAACCTCAGACGCATCCATGTGCTCTGAAAAATCAAAGCAACCATTACCATCAACGGTTGCTTACAACACTCAATCCACCGACAACAGAACTCGCATTGACCAATCAAGAGTGGATACAACGCTGTCAACAGGGTAACAAGACTATACCGGTCACATCCAAGGAGAACCATGACACAATAGTAGCAAGGCCTCAAGAGAAACATGGAAACTCCAAGAGCATAAGCAATCCTAGCATTGACCAATCTTGCTCATCTAGGCCTGAGCCCCTAGCTATACTAAAGCCTAGGGAAACTCCTAGAACCTTGCATGAGATAGCAACCAAGCAAGCCCTCATTGAACATAGAAGTGTCGCATAATGCTTAACTGAGTTGAATGCTAAACTCAAAGTATTCGCATATGTCTACGTCCTTGCAAACATGGGTGCATTCCCTAGGGGGCAGCTGAAAGAATACTTACCATTTTCCCTATCCTGGGAAGAGCAAGAACATCTTGACGAGCACTATGACAGGCTCTTGCATGAACGCATGCGACGCATCTCTGACGAGGAAGCCGACGAACTACGCTTAATTGTGACATTCAATGATGTGCTCTGCCAACCAAATCTCTTGGAGATAGAGCAACTAAAGCGACAATCAGAGGGTTGAAGTTAATTCGAAAAATGCTAGTTTGAAAACCGTGTTACAATGGCCGAACTGGAAGCCCAAATTATGACGGTCTCAGAGGAGCGATTGGCTAAATGGCAGTCTCAAAGAGACCCAACCTATGTGGCGCCGACTTCCTTCCGAATACTGACTGTCATTCGGGGTATGGACTTAGCCGGAACTAGCCAAAAGAACTCTCTGGCTAATAAGGTTCTCACTGAGGAGGAGTTACATGTTGCCAATAGACTTGGACAAGATACCATGCTACTCGATGTTGCAAAATATCTATTGTTATTGAGTAAGTTGCCACGAGTACTGGATGCGTGTGCCACACTCCAATACAATCTTGAGTTCTACAATTGGTTTTTATCCTCACGAAATGACATGGATTCGTAAATATGTACATAAATAAACAATGAGTTTTGTGACTCCGTATAGATAATATCAATACACACAAACAATAATAGTCAAGCGCAAGAGTTGGGTTTGACAGGCTGAGCTCCTCAGATCCTCCTCTCACCACACGTCTAGAAGTCGTGTGACCATTCCCACCTCCAGGGGAGGGTATGCAACCCTCATTACTGCCATAGGAAGCCCTAACCAACAATCTATAATGGCATAGACGAGGCGCCATCCCCTTCTATACACCTTTCCCCTTTTCCGTCTATCCTTCTGGGGACGAGCCCTGCTCCACTCCATCACAACCAGTCCACGCAACTTAGCATAAGCCAAGATCTGCTAATGGCTAGAATATGCCTTGCAGTCGAAGCAAGACGAATATCATCACGGGGGCCATCCCTATGGAACAAACACTGCATACCTCACCTCACCCCTCCTTGTCATATGCGCTTGATAATCCACTGTTTAATCCCTTTCATGAAAATAATTCTATCATGCCTCAAAGCCTAACCTTGGTTCACATTTTGCGGATTCCCCCACACTAGCCGTCATGGAGCACACAAAGCAGCCGGCATGTAAGGAAGCTCTCCTTCGTAGAAGAGAGAATAAGGCACAAGCGCCTCCACCACAGCAATATGTGCCTACCCTTAAGAGGTACGTACCAAAAAGAGGCCCTAAGCGACACCACCCAGGACGCAGGCCGAAAACTTCCTAAGCCAGGAGGGCGAAGGCTCAAGGGAGCACTAGGGTGTAGCAACACCTGCCGTGTAGACCCTCACCAGACACTCGGGCACCAGGTGCTCGAAAGAGAAGGTAGCTAGAAACAAGAGGGAATTTAATGAATTATTTAAAAGCATTTTTGAAACAGTTGCGGCCAGGGACTACGCCATTAGGGTCCCGACCGATATCTTCCCCGCCCAGCCTGACGGGAAGCCCACCACCGGCACAGCCTCGATCGTCTGATCACCCAAATTCACCCCGCCTCATACAAATAGAATAGGCTCTATGTTAGCTGCTTGTCAAATGTCATTTTGTCATAACTTTTTGTCCTTAAGTGGTTAAACGGGCAGGCTCCCCAATTGTACAAATCTCCCTTACCTACTACTAATACATGTCACATCTTTAACAAGCGCTGATGATATGCATCGCACTCAGCACCATAGGATTTTGATAAAGTAATATCTTTTTGTGTTGCATCTGTCATTATAATTGATGCATATGACTTGCATATACTCTCACGAAGTGTCAAGTGGATGCAGGACAACACAGGTCTTTGTACGAAAGTGTTCAATGCCCAAGTCACCGCAAGACCAGCAATCTCACAAGGAGCCATAACGGAGCCTCACCGCCAAAAGCGAAAATCACCCTTGCCGATCGCCCACATCGCATGGCTCAAAGCATGATCAGTGGTGGCCACTCTCTCTTTCTGGGTCAAACGCTACACTTGGCACTCACGGCAGTTGTTACCTCAATTGTACCAACATTGCACGTGACAAAGAGGTTTTGCAAAATCTCTGGTGTATCTCTCCATCTCAACAACTGTTCCTCTAGCAACGAGGCTAGGACACAATCATCACTGTAATATCCAGTTTCACAGCCTTTAAATCTCGACATTTCCCAATCCAATTGAAAGGATGATAGCCTCAACGTATTGCAATGGTTGTACTCATGTTTTTTTTTTTTTTTTTTAAGGGGGAAAAGAAAATGAAAGAAGAAAAAGAAAAAGAAAAAAAACAAACAAAAAGAAAGAAAAAAAAAACCCTCACAATCACAGCACGACACCTAAGGGTCCTCAAATTAGGTACGCCCAGTAATCTTGGTCGGCTAGCTCCGTCCCTAGTCCCCTAGCCCTCTACACATTCCCCACAATTGTTCAGGGCACATCAAGGGCAGGACATACCTAGGGAGCTTGTCTCGCCTATGGTTAGACCTGTCACCCTAACCCATTTGCACAATTTCTTTTTGCACTCCGCCTTAGTATAATTGCAATCGATCATGGTAAGCACCACACGAATGGCCATGAAAAATACACTGTACTCCTCGAGCAGTCCAATAGCTACCAGCTACCGAAAGTTCGGTATCAATGTGTTCAATTATGCTACATCGTACTGTCACAATGCAAAGAATGTCTCATACACCTTCCTATGTACTTCTCAACATGGACAACTTTGCTTCATCCACACATTGTTACAAGGAACCAGACCCACGGTCTTCTAACTACGTAATATCTAAGTATACATGAGCACTCGCATCATATCTGCACCGAAATATATACACAGTTTGGGTCCTCAAGTGCAGGACAATACTCTTAGCTTACTTAGAGTTCGACCTGTCTCCCAAACTAATCGAACTACGTCTTGTGCACCATAAAAAGACTAGCACTACCCCGAGGGAGAGATCACATACGAGAGGTTTTCAATTGCAGGTATTGAAGACTCCAATGAAAGTGTCGTTCGCCCTTCATCAACACTCAACTCTGAATTCTTATCCTTTATCATCATGCAAGCCCACCAATAATCGTCGGTCGCAGAATCTCCAGAACATCAACACCTGTGCCAACCCATGAGTGCAACTCCCAGCCTTATCACCAACCACATGCCCCCAACGACCTTCATCCGCACCACCACCAAAACTCCTACACAGCAAACCACAGCTATCCCTTCCACCCACGTCTTCGGTGCAGGCCAAAGCCTGCTAACTACGACAATGAGTGCCATGGGACTGGCACTCGTCTAGGAGAGGGGTAATGTTAACCCTCAAACGAACAAGGTGGAAAAGCTGAAAAATCTAAAGCAGAAGACAAGGCCAAGGCAAAAGTGAAACAGTAGCGCCAAGAAGAATCTGGAAACACAAGTGCAGAAAAGTCTTAAATCAAAGAGAAATGCGCACAAGAGGAGCGCAAGTTAATACTCATGTAAAGAGCACAAGGCGCATCAGGATTTATTTTAAAGAGTGCAGAGCTCTCACCCGTGCAAATTGTAAAGATAGATGAGCGGTAGGAAGGAAGCTAGGAAGATAGGAGGACAATGGGAAAAAGGGCCTAGGCCACGGCCGGCCATGTAAAAAAGGGAATAAGGGGATGACCACCCAAAAGGGATTTAGGGTTTTATATATTAAGTTGAAAAGTAAATGAGAAGCTCATTCTTGTGGATGGCCAAAAGTGGCTCTCCTCTTCTTCTTCTTCTTCTTCTTATTGCTAGCTTGAGCTTGTGCTTGAGAGAGGGAATGTGAGAGTGTGAGGGAGTGAGTGTGTGAGGGTGAGGGACCGGGGAGGAGAAGCTCTCCATCTCCTCCTCTCTTCTTCTCTTCTCTTCTCTTCTCTTCTCTTCTCTTGCTCGCGGCAATGGAGCTTGAAGTGTGGAGCTTGAGGATGCAGCTTGCTTGAAGCTTGCACTTGGATCGTGGAGCTACCGGAGTGCGTGGAAGAGAAGGTAACTCGATCAACATGGAGGTAAGCTCACTACACCCGTAAATATGGATGGCGCGTCGGCTATGTGAGAGGTAGCCATTAGTGCTCGGCTTGGAACGCTTGAAGCAATAAGCGGTCCGTGGGTCTTGGCAATTGAGCGAGAGCTCCCACAATACTCTCCCCCATTGTCTATTCTTATGCATTTTAATTTTAAGTCCTTTTGAGTATTAACAAATGCATTAAACTTTTTAAAGGCATCCAATGCCTCACTTTTTTGCTTAAGAAAGTAAACCCATAGCTTTCTAGAATGGTCATCTAATAGAAACCACTATGAGTTTTTTTGGCATGGTATATACATCAGAATGGACTAAATCCAAAATACATGCCTTCCTAGAGCCTCCATAAGAATATGAACTCTTTACATGTTTTCCCAAAACACAATCATCACAAAAGTCAAGCTTTGAGTTTTTCGCATCAACTCTTGCAAGTAAAGAAAGTGCTTATAAAACCTTTTGGCTCATGTGTCCAAAATGCTTGTGCCGTAACTCCATGTGTAACTGCACTTTTGCAACTGCAACAAACTTTTCACGAAGTGCCTTGCAATGAAGATAATAGAGTTTCCTTTTTACCGCCTCTAGTGACTAGCATAGATCCTTTCTATATCTTCCACGTTCCACCACCAAAGGTAGTGAAGTAACCCCTGCTATCTAGCTACCCAACACAAAGCAAGCTCTTCTTAATGCGAAGTACATTCCAAACATCATGAAAAATCAATTCCTAACCATTTTCAAGAGCCAGGTATATGGTGCCCATTCCTTTAATATCACATATATGGTTATTCCCTAGGTAAACTTTCCCAAGGTTACCTTCTGTATAAGAAGAAAAACACTCCAAAGATGGAGTTACATGAAATAAAGCACCACTGTCAACAATCCATGATTATGACAAACCATCATGAGCAGACAACAAGGCATCTATCACATCCCTTTTAGTGATATACATGTCTTCCACTGTCGTAGCATATGGATCTAAGGATGCAACTAGCAAATCGTCATCTTTATCTTCTTCTATCTCCTCAATAACAGCATTAGATACCACATTTGCCTATTCTGTTTCTTAGGGATGAGCTGCCAGTCTTCTCATTCTTTTTGCCTTTTGCATCAGTCTACTTCTTGCGTTCTTGCTCCTTTTTATAGTACCTACAATCAGGCTTTTTATGCCCTTTGCGTCCACGCTGATAGAGCAAGTAACATCTTGCTGTTTTTCTTTGCTTTTGCTATGATTTTGTTCTTGTTTGTAGCATTTGACCTCTTTTCAATTCGTCCTCTTACATTATAGACTGATCCACTGTTTTTCCCACTTGCCCTGCATCTAATCTCCTCATTGAGAATAGAACCACGCACACCATCAAATGTCAAGTTGGAGTTGTTGCTCAATGACACAATCAATGCTTCCCATGAATCTTGCAAAGTCATGAGCAAGAAAATAGCCTTCAGCTTACGATCAAAAGCCAACAAGCATGCGTCCTGTAATTGACTCATTATACCAATGAAAGCATTTAAATACTCTGAGGCGGACTTAGACTTATCAAGCTTCAAGTTGACCAACTTTCGCATGGGATGGACCTAATTGACAGGAGTTGTATTCTCATACGTAGCCTTGAGTTTCTCCCAAACTGCATAAGCAGTGGTAAGTCCCTTGATATCAACCAAGATATCATCTGTGACAGCCATTTTAATGTAAGTAATGGCTTTCTTATTCATTTTAGCCCAATCCTCATCTGGCAAAGTAATAGGCTTATGTCCTGCCAAAGCATCATCACAACCCTTCAAAAAAAAAAGTATACCCTGCATATGATCTTTCCAAAAATCAAAGCCATTGCCATCAAATTTGTGAATCTCAAAAGATTCTTTGTATCAGATGTAGATGAACTGCCAGTCATCTTCAGCAATAAAAGACTGCAATAAAATGCTGAATACTTTCAGCCAATGGCAAGGTTGCTAAATGTAAGAGCAAGTACACACACTTGTACTTCCAAAGGTGTCCAAGAAGCAGATATTTTGCTGCAATTTCAGTCCCAAGAGCTGATTACAGCATGCACATGAATCAAATTTCATACATATGCATAAATGACAGCTCCCACTTCAATAATACATCATTGTAACGCCCAAATGCAATAACCGAAGTGTTGTATGTACCACTATTTCACTGCATAATGAGCATTCAGCAATACACGTACCAAGAGAAACTGTCCTTTTACAACATTTAATACATCTCAAGTCCAAATTTCTCCCACTCAGCAGTGAATCTGCTGTAATTTCAGTGTCAAAGCACAAATTGGCTCAAAATGCATCACCAATGTGAAAAGCCCCAAAATTTTTGCAATAAATCTGCCCCAATTGCATTAATACATCATCCCAAGTGTCAAATATGGACAAATATTGCAGAAATTTCACTAATTCTGCAAAACCCCCAAATTTTGGGGTCCAAATGTGCATAAATCACAGTGAAATTGGCTCAGCTGAGGAAAATTTCACTTGTATAAGAAAAGCCCCAAATTTTTGAAGCAAATGCACACAATGTCTGCAATTTCTGGGTTAGATGTCACTGTTCTGCATGACCAGCATCAAATCTAGGAAAAGTCCCAAATTTCCAAACATAAATCTGCTTACGGCACGAACCCCCATTAGTGAAAAAGGGGCCTGCTTGCTGAAAAAGAATTTAAAAATGTCAAAAAAAGGCTGAAATTTTGTCGAAGAGCCCAGCTGTTGACCATCGACTGCCTATGAGTTGTTACCAGCTGAAACATTGGCCCAGGGTGCTGCATCTGGTCGCCCCTGACCTGTTCATGCCTTGAAACTACTGTCGCAGGCCTGTTCGTCACCTTCCTTCCTGTCACAAACCTATTTGTCGCCTACCAGCATGTTGCCTGTCACTTGTGTGCCTGTAGCCTGCAAGAAACATGACTTGCACTTAACGCCAACTACTGTCTGGTCAAACTGACCACTGATTGATCTCAGCTGCCTGTTGGCTCACACACACACGTAAAGACTGACCTACACGGTTCTCCGGAAGTGCGCACGCTCTTGCCGAAGCTCTGATACCAGTTTGAAGGATGCAAGAGGAAGTGCTCAAGTAGTGTGTACGTCAATCAAGGTGTACTCAGCAGTGCAGAGAGTGGAGATTCGAAAGATGGGTGTGTACTAGTGTGGTACACACAAAGAATAAAAGAATGTATTTATACTTGGGGTACGATACACTTACACCCGCAAGGGTGTGTTCACATATACAAGAAAATATATACACGGAAGTAGCAAAAGGGCCTTTACACCCAAAAATAGTGGGAGTAGTTAGCAAGTACATGGCACATCTTGACAAAAAGCATTGGGAAGCATAGGCTACAGAAGCGTATTGCATTGACTACTACAAAGACAGAGTATGTGGCTGCCACTGAGGCATGCAAGGAGGCTTTATGGCTTTCACATCTAGTGGGAAAGCTTGGCATTAGTGAGATCCATGTCCTCCATTGTTGTGATAGTCAGAATGCTATCATGCTAGCATGGAACCCCGTCTTCCATGCAAAGACGAAGCACATACAAGTGAAGTATCACTTTGTTAGGGATGTACTTGACAACAAAAGCATTGAGCTTATCAAGGTAGATACAGATGATAACCCTACAAATCTTCTCACAAAGGTCTTCCAACAAAGCAAGTTTGCTCATTGCCGACAAAGGATGGGAGTTGGATAGTATACATATTTTAGCTTTGTACATACTTAGACTTAGTTGATTCATTTCCTTAACCTTAAGGCACACTCCCTTTAGGTGGCAGGTTGTTGGGAATAGAGGGCCACCATGCCTTTTATATGTGCACAGGTATGAACGTACCCTTAGCACTTCTACTTTTATATATCTATCTCAAAAAACCTAAAAGACGTACACTCTATTGTACCCACACATCATGCATCTCTCTCACTCTACTACTCTCTACTGCAGTTCACATTTTTCTCTCTATCTGCCATCGCCATCACTGATCATTGCATCTCCATTCCGTATCACTCACTTCAGCACACAATATGGGCAGCATGTTGAGAATGTTGGATTTGACCATAAGGCAGGTCCTTCAAGGCCTCCAAATGTGGATAACCAGCAAGAAGAAGATGATTATGATGCCCAAATTAAGGCACAAACTGAGAACAGCAGCAAATATCTTTGCACAACTTGCAAAGGATCCTCAATTTGTGGAATTTTTACATTCTCCAAAAAAGGACAGCAAGGGCAAAAAGAAGAAATCATCATCCAAAGCTTCAAGACAGAGCACGAGTTCCCAAAAGGTGAGATAGCTCAACGTCAAGAGGCACAAAATGCTAACAATGAGCAAAAGGAAATGTTGGCAATTGGGCAAGGGTAGCAAATGCATGTAAATGCCAATCTGATGACTTTTGGACAGCAAGGTATGCATCCCAATGTTGGGCATCCAAGGCAATGGCTGGTCATGATTCAGCCATGCGAATGTATGGCCTAAATGCTTATGGTATGCAACAAGCAATGCATGGAATGTATGGCCCAAATGCTTATGGTATGCAACAAGCAATGCATGGAATGCATGGTCTAATGTATCCAAGAATGGCTGGCGATATGCATAATACAATGTATAATCGTATTGAAATGGTTCCTATTGCACAAATGTCAATGTTTGCGAATGCATTTGCTAACCCCTAGTGTGTCTGGGGCTAATGAAATGAATGTTGTCATATGAATGCTCCATTTAATGCTGGTCATGATGTATTTGCAATCAATGTACCCCTTTTGCAACCACCTGTTTACGATAATGTGCCTCCAAAAGGGAAGGCAAAAGACTTTAATGAGGGTGGCAAAGGAGTGAAGTTTAAAGTATTGAGTGTGCAAGACAAACTAAAGGCCTTGACCTTTATTTAGCAATTTGATACTGCGTACTCAAGGCAGAAACCCTCTGAATAAGCTACCTTTTAGGCTAAGTGCAGCTCAAAAGGAGGAGATTATGAGCCAAGTTAGCGAGCTGTTAGAAAAGGGGCCAATTCAGCCCAGCCCATCTCCATATTGTTCTCTAGTATTGGTGCTGCATAAAAGGATGGCTCATAGCGCATGGACTACTAAGCCTTGAATAAGATCACGATCAAGAATCATTTTCCGATGCCTAGGATCGATGATATCATGGATAGATTGCAAGGGTCTACCATGTTCAGTCGCATAGACTTAAAAAGTGATTATCATCAGACTCACGTTATGCCTAAGGATGTGCCTAAGACAAATTTTCACACTTTCTTCAGTTTACAAGAGTTTCTACTTATGCCATTTCAGCTTATGAATGCTCCAGCTGCCTTCAGCCACATGATGGATAGAATCTTCGGGCTCTATAGAGCATTTCTGTATACATCCTTTGATGACATGATTGTTTATTCAAAGAATGAAGAGGAATGTTGAAAACACTTGGTTATAGTGTTCAATGAGTTAAGGAAGCATTAGCTGGCTGTTAATAATAAAAAAGGTGAATTCTCTTTGCATGAGACTCACTTTTAGAGGCACATTGTATCAATCGATGGCGTACACATGGACCCTACTACGGTTGAAGCTATACATTCATGGCCATATTTGAAAAATATGCATGAGGTCTCCACTGTCTTGGGACTTTGCTCATACTATAGATAGTACATTCGTCATTTTGGTAAAATTGCTTCTCCGTTGCATGCTTTGCAAAAGAAAGATATATCCTTTAGATGGACAACAATGGAAATTTCAAAATTGATGAGTTAAAAGAAAAGATAACTTCAGATCCAGTGCTTGTGTTGCCAGATCTCAAGAAGTCATTTGTTGTGCAATGTAATGCATGTATTAACACCATAGGGCATGTTTTGATGCAAGATGGATGTGTGATTATTGCCTATGAGAGTCGTGTTCTCCATGATGCAGAGAAGAATTTGCAAGTTTATGAGAAAGAATTACCTCTTGTAATTCATGCATTGTCTACATGGAAATGCTATCTTTTAGGGGAAGTTTCACTATGCAAACTAATCATCAAACACTATGTTATTTGTTTACGTAGACTAAGTTATCCGAGAAGCATATGAGATGGGCAAGTTCTCTCTATGTTTCACTTCCTAATTGTGCATGCAGATGGCAAGAGAAATGTGGTGGCTGATGCACTCACTAGAAAGCCTCAAATTTCAGCAATTACAATGGCTTATCACATTGAGTTGAAAGTCATGCAAGAGGAGTGTGCTGCTGCTTTGGACTTTGGGAATGTTTATAAGGTTGAAACTATACGTTCATGGCCACATTTGAAGAATATACATGAGGTGTCTACATGCACATTCAAAGAACCGTGCACAAGCACAAGAGCCTCAAGTACATTATCATCATCTCCTGCAGTGGCTTCCATAGATTGTTATGCCACATCATCTTGTTGTTGTTGCTCAGAAGCAAGCGGCAGCTCTTCATTTTCATCCACAGATGACTTCCATGCCGAATCAAGGGAATTCGCTTTCTCTTCACTTTCTAGCATGCCAAATTTGTCTGATCTGCTTTCAACCAACACGGGCCCACCTCCTTGAGAAACTTGATGAGGTCCCAGCAAACGGAACCAATGAAAGGGATAATTAAAATGTGTTACAACTTAGCACCATCATATAAATATAACACTTCAAAAAGCAGAATACAAGTGGAGCTAGATTACTCTTCCACAATTGCTCAATCCACCCAAACACCTAACACCAGATTGGCCAAAAACATTTGCACCCCCTTCCAATATTTCTTTAATATTTATTTTAGATCCATTAGAATCCATCAGATAACTTAAATCTTTTGATACTAGCAACTTGCACCTGCAAGCTACACAGGCAGAAACAGCCCCAAAGCGCAAGCACAAAAGCGCAAAACTAGCACGCTACCCCCATTCACCCAGCAGTGTGGAGTTCAAATCTCTTGTCACATTACTTACAGCAGTGAGCATGCATACTGCCACTGCCATCGTCCATGTGACAGCGACACAAGTGCCTGATAAGCAGGAATGATTGAGCAAACAGCAGCCATAACTGCAGGATAGCTCCATATGACTCCAGATTTTAGCCATGCCATTGAAAGCAGCAATCACACTTAAGCAGATACCTGCCACAACTGCCTAAACAAATTGTCTCCTCACATGCCAGATTTGTAATATGGCATTCTTGCTGCCAGAAAAGCTAAAAACAAAAATGAAAACAGCAAAAAAACTAAAAACAAAAACTAGACAGCAAACACAGCTTAAAAAGCTCAAATACAGCTTTCATTTTCTAAGAATTATCCACCTTCTTCACCAAAGTGTACACAAGCTTTCCATCCTGCTTGCCATTGAGCTTGGCATGGTAAGTTTCTTCGCCATCACCACTTATTAATTCTCAGTATATGAGATCTGGGAGAGACATTGAAAGAGTGACTATAGGAAGGAATATGGGGACACTCAAGATGGCTTAAGGATCAAAGCACCCAAATTAAATCCCTCTGTTTCCATCTGAAGATGATGACATTATCCACCTTCTTCAGCCAAGTGTCAATAAGTTTTCCATCCTGCTTGCCATTGAACTTGGGATGGTAAGTTTCTTCGACTTTGTCATTTATTCCTTCTCAATAAGAGAGATTTGGAGACACGAATGTTTGGAACCACCCTCCCTCCAAAAAAATCCCACGGCCACTACAAAAACACAGGGTGATTGTAGGTTGACTACAGGAAGGAATATCAGGATACTCAATTGTGGCTACAGGAATGCCTGAGGTGGGCTAGGGGGCACAACAACACGCCCCCCCAACCCCCCACCCAGTGTCCCAAGGACAAAATGAAGAAAAGGTGCAGGGAAAAACATGTATATGTGACCAAGTAACATTAAATAGCAAAGAGATGAGAACCAGTCAAAATTTTCATGTTTAAAAAAACAGCAGCAAAGTTAAAAGACCCCAATCACATATAGAACATTTGTGTGTAGCTCCTACAAGCGATGATCATTTACAAATTACAGACAGGTCCCTCAAACTCCTTTTAAATTCTATGTGTCATGGTAACTCACATTTTCCCATTCTAAGACATGCAAAACAGCAATTCTTATAATGTTTCAAGTCAAACAAGTTATTTCGTAACTGAAACATACTATTTCTTATAATGCAAAAGCTATCATGTGACCTAGAAACTAGAGATTGAGCAAACTCCTAACACGCTAATGAGGACTTGTTTGTGATTCAACTCGCTCAAGAGATTGAGCAAACTCCTAACATGCTAATGAGGACTTGTTTGTGATTCAACTAGCTCAAACTCAGGTAAAATCATGCTTTCATGATGGAAGATCATTGTGTGGGATCATACTGCTGATGATGTTCCTCTCCTATTATATATTCCAACTTCTTCCATATTCATAACATCTAGAATAAGTCTTTATGTACCTGATGACCATAGAAAGCTGATTTTATAAGAACCTGTTAGAAGTTTGATTCAACAGAAGAGAACTGTGAGAGAATCTTAAGTGCAAAGCTGTGAATGATATGACAAGGGAATCTTTGAAACAGGAAGCCTCCACCATCAATTCCAGCATAATAGCCCCGTATTGTGATTAACCAGACCATCTCCACATACTGTCTAAAAAACATAATATCTGTTTCATCTTTGCATACAGCTCAAACTCTTAGACAAACTACCAGTGATGGATCGCTTCTACACAATCCAATGGAAGTCAGCACAATCCAATGAAAGCTAGCAGCTACAGACATCTAAAAAGCATATATACCTCATAAACACCTTGATGCATGAGCAGTAAGTCCCGACTTCCAGAGATCAACTGCCAGACCAGGCCCCTCAAGCAGTCGGGAATTCCTTTTCTGATGCGCCTTCTTACAACATTGGGTTTTCGTCTGGCATAGTGTTTCCAATCAGCACCACCAACTCCAATCATTTTTCGCCATTTCCTCAGTCTCTTCTCTTCCCTAATAGAGAGGTCATAAAATTACCCTCATTAGTCCCAGGCAAAAGATCCGAAAGTCCATGAGGTGTTCAGATAAATAATCATGTCACTCTTTTAACGATTTCATGCAATCCAGGGTGTGAAGTCAGGGCAGGTTCAATTTGAATCCTCCTCACTTTATCTTACGAGTGTACACCAAAGGAACAAGTATGCTGAGTACCTTTCTCGATCATTCCTTGGTCTGCACTTTGTAGAGATCTCTGCGGGAACTTTATCTTACGAGTGTACACCAAAGGAACAAGTATGCTGAGTACCTTTCTCGATCATTCCTTGGTCTGCACTTTGTAGAGATCTCTGCGGGAGAATTAAGCGGGTCAGATTTAATGAATCCATATTTATCAACGGGCCGCAAGGGCGGAACGGGTCCTGGTTCAAACTCAACGTTAGGCTGTTTCTTTTCCACTTCTGAGTCAGGCCCTGCACTCCTCATGAATTCGGTGTCAGTCAAAGGTAGCCACGATGAAATCTGCGTTTCGATCAACCCCTTGGCTTGCCACAATTATCGAAATGCTAGATGCATCTCCAATGCAGCTTCGGATTCCGGCGAAAATGATCAAAATTCTCGGTCAGCCTTGGTCACCGTCCCTTCTAATGTCCAATTGAAATGCAAGCCGAGCCGACAAAGCATTTCTCAGGCAGGCAAAGCTCTCCTCGTTTCAGATCTCCTCATCTCAGACAGTCCTATTTATGTCCAAGTTGAGGAAGGCAAAGCTGAAGCGAAGGGGGAGGGGAAGGACCGGAGGGTGTTGGTGGTGGTGGTGGTGATGATGATGATGATGAAATGTTGGCAGATCTCCTCGTCTCAGACAGGCTTGTTTATATGTCCAATTTGAGGCACGTCACGGAGAAGGGGAAAGCTGCACAGGCAAAAGCAGGCGTCAAAGCCCGCAATGTTGCGGAGCACAGAGAGAGAGAGAGAGAGAGAGAGAGAGAGAGAGAGAGGTTCTCGGTTCTTTACACGTATCCTCTTGTTATTCCATTACTGCGCAACACGCGCGGAAGAATATGAGCGGAGAGAGAGAGAGAGAGAGAGAGAGAGAGAGAGACGCTACAGCGTACAGGAAGATGGCTGATCAAGAAGGATGGCACTGTCTGCCAGTGGGATTCAGGTGGCTTACGCGGGCCACGCCTTTTGTATTCTTATAGGCCTACACCATCAGTGCTTCTTCTTCGCCTCCGGGCCACGCCTTTTGTACTTTTATATATCATCGCCGCTTCTTCTGCTTCCTCTTCGGGCTTCTTCTCTTTTCATCCTTTCACGCGTATCGCGCGTTCCACAGCATCGAGCTCCCTTCTGCCCTCGCCACATTGAGGCCTGCACAGTCTCGGCTACGTGCAGCGTGCTCACGCTCGGAGCTGTCTCGCGAACGTCAGACGAAACGAAGCCGCCGTATATCCATCCTTTCATCCGACCATATTTATTTTGACAAAAAAAACTTTTTTTTTAAATGCGGTAAAGTTATATTTCAAACAAAAAGATAAAGTGAGTACAGCATCTAATAGATGTAACAAGAGGCTTCAAACCAACATGCTGAACTTTCTCTAAAAGAGCCTATGCATCGAAGACTTCTTCATGCAGCTACCTACAGCCGTTAGGACTTCAATTCTAAGCTGGTTTAGACTGTTATTAGGAAGCGCAGCTTCACTTCTTCTAATCTAAATTCTAAATACCATATTATTCTACTTATACCATATAAATTTCAGCGCTACTCCAATTACTAGGCTAATGAGATTTCGAGAACTAACATCAAAATTGGAATGGTCAGCAAAAAATGCATTCATCATCCCAAACTCAAACCTCAGGTTCGCTTTCCTCAGCCACTTTTTAATGGTCATCCACACTCATCTAACATGCAGGGAGTCCCAGAAGACATGCTTTTCTGTCTCCTCATCTTTCCCATAGAAGGGTAGAACAAGGAAACTCTGATCCTCTTTGTAAGCCTAGTCCTCAAGGGCAACTTTCTGATGATAATTCTCCATCTTAATACATTAGTTCTAAATGGCGGCGAGGCTTTCCACACACTGCTTGCTCTTCTCTTCCAAGTATTCATTGTCACCATGGGGCATTCAAGCATCACTCCAGTTCTTCAATCCCTTGCAGTGCATAGCTCCTGACAGTTTGCTATTTCTATGTACCGGAGCAAAGCTAGGGTCAAATGCCAATGGAGATAACCAAATACTCCTGCAAAGTGAAGAGTCACCTTTCAATGGCCCTCTAGATTTCCAATTGACATTGACCATAATCCTCTGCCATTGCCTAGCTAGACATTGGAATCTTGATAGAGAGATGCAGACAAGCTAAGACATCATGCCACTGGACGTCCTTCCAGTTTTGGCCATAGATTTTAATGTTCACAATCCAATGCATCATCAATATCATCCACAGCTGAGAGCCATCCATCCTTTTAAGAAGGGCAAAGGAGAGACTTTGGGTCTTAAGGCTCAATGGGTTGGTTCCTGCACCTCGTAGTTTCCTATCAACGGTTAGGAGATGCCATCCAATAACCAGATAGCCAACAGAATCTCCTCTGCTCCATAAGAATCCTCTCGATGTTTTTTCCACCTAATTCTAGGCATATTGAGAGAAAGGCAAAACAGAGCCAACACATAGAATTGCTGAAGAGAGAATGCTCTTGATAATGGTCAACTTACCAACAAATGAAAATGGGCTACCTCTTCTACCTTCCACTTTTCCTTGAAATTTTTCATAGAACCAGTTGAACATTTGCTTTAGAGATATACCCACTCCTATTGGTACTCCTAGATATCTCATTATTTGACCATGCTTTATAAAATTGAACCCCAACTGCATAAGCCATTCCTATGGCTCCTTCCATGACAAAAAGAGAAGCTCAATTTTCTTTTCATTAATCTTCAAACCACTCAGCATTGAGAATTCCTTGTATATCTCCATTAGATTAGTCACAGATTGTTTGTCAGCTTCGATCACAGAAGAGTTGCCATCATGAAAAAATTAAACCGCAACATGCGAACCATCCGAAAGTGGAAGACCTCTGATTGAGCATGTTTGTAAAGCTTTATCAATCCTCTTAAGCAGTGGGTCTATTATAAGTGCAAACAAGAGGGGGCCCAAAGGACACCCCTGCCTAATGGACCTATGTAGCTCAGAGGGTGCTGTGATCGTGCCATTGATGCTAATTACTGTTGTAGCTTCTTTAAAGAGAGTATTCACCATGCCAATAAACAACGGCCCAAATCTCATAGCTACTAAAACTATTGTGATAAAAGTCCAGGTTACTCTATCATAAGCTTTATCCCAATCCATGTTGATTAGGACAAAGTTTTTCTACATTGTCAATTAACACTATGAGATTCAGCACAACATCATGGACTTTCATCCATGTACGAATCCATATTACTTCGAATGAATCAACCTACCAAAAATATATTTAACCCTTGTTGCCAGTGCTTTGGCAAGTACCTTATAACTGAAGCTAAGCATGGTAGTGTTCTATCATGGGATTTAGGAACTAGTTTAATGAGCCCCTGATTCACATAGTGGGGCATGATCCTTGAGGCTCTAATGAAATCCAGGAGATCCACCAAATCTGCATCATACACTTCCCACATTTTCTGAAATGCTTCTGTTGGTACACCATCAATACCTGGAGCTTTCCTAGACTTCATAGCAAACACAACCTGCTCGATTTCATCCAAACTAAAGTGCCTGTCAAGTAATACAGCTTGATCCATAGGGATCCTGTTAACAACATCACTAAGAAAATTATCCACTCTCCCTTAAAACCCAAGGACTTCCTTTGGAGGTGTTCCAACAATGGAAGCCAAATGATCTCTGAATGCTTTGGCAATCGACTCATGATCCTGCACCAACACACCTTGCTGAGATTGATAACACTAGTCACAATCTCTTTTTTCTGTTTCGCCCTAAGCTTCGCAAAGTAGAAGGCATTAGGACCATCTCCAAGGAGCTCCCACTACCCTTTGAGTTGTACTTTGGTTGCTTACACAACCTCATTTTCCATTTGTTTAAGGCACTCCTTTCCGTCTCAACTCTTCCTTTTTGTAGGAAAGACAGTTTGTTAGTAGAATGGTGAAGGCATGGGAGCAGGCCAGAGATCCCAATGTTACGCCGGACTACAGATGGAAGAAGTGCCTAAATGCAGTTGTTGAAGTGGCAAAATGGCAGGGAAGGAGGAAAGCAGCTTGCAAGAGGGAGAATATTGAGAGAGCATCGTAGTTAAGAGGAGCCCTGTTGCTAGCAATTAAAAGCAACCATGATGATGCAGTTACTCACGAGCTTCTCAAGAAAAATAACTTTCTTACTCTGAAATTTATATATGATCAGACATCCTTTAAGGCTTAACTAATAATATAATTAGGGTATTTGTTCCTCTTAAATTATGTGAATGCCCTAGTTCCTATGAAGTATCATGACGATCATGTGACCTGTCCTTGAAAATGTTAATAAGTCAAACATGACATCCAAACCAATAAAGGACTTAGGAAGGTCTAAGTTCATAAGGAAATCGCACAACTATAGCTACTTGGCCAATGGGGTTGTAGCCCCATTATATCAAGTGTGGGTTGAGTATTGCGGGTGCACGGTTTCAATCCATAGGATGTGCTTCCCTAGCAACATCAATCTATTCACATCTGAGAGGTATAGATAGTTGGCCTCTTTAGAGACACATTGATTCCTAGAGCAACAACCATTGTCTCCTTGAGAAATCATGAATCATTTGGCATTAGCAGGGTGGATCATGGATGCAGTTTGGGAGCTAAGTAGAACTAAGCTAACCAAAAATCATTCTAAACTTAAGGGTTGGGTCCGCATGAGATATTAGAGATGGGCATTGATGGCATTTTTCTCTATCCATAAAGGGTGTCAAGTTGTTCAAGGACGAATGGTCTCAACTTTCTCTCAAACATCTAGGTTGGTCCTCGAACGAAGAGCCTTTGAAGACTTTTTATAACTCACTCAAGACCATGGAAAGAAACTTGGTTGTACAAGGGAATAAGACAAAGATTGTTCACACTCTCTCCCCTATCTCCCATGTACATGAAAATTTGAGGTTTAATGTTAAGTGAATTGTAAAAAATTCAAAACAAACTATCAAGAACCTTGAACTTTACAAAATTTCTACTTATAAAAATGGAAATTACATATAGTTTCATTCAAAAATCTTACCAAACTTTTAGATAAAGGTTTTTGTATCCGCTACCAAAAAAAAAAGAGTTAACACCACATAATGTTTGTCCTTTACATTCTCTTTATTTGTGTGATCAAAAGTATCAATATCTCTCTTATTACATATTCGAGTATCTTGTTTCTCTTGTAGTATGTATTTGTAATGTTACAACTAATGATCCTGTCTAGATTGCTAGTTGGTCCAGATGTACATGATTGGTTATTGTGCCGATCCTTACATTGTTAATCTACCAATGGCTACACATATTAGGGCCCTATTGCCCCAGGGTGAGCAAGCGCAAAAGGCAATCCCAAATGCTCTTCTTCCATCATAATCGCACTAACATGTGACGGCCTCGATGACAAACAATGATAATTGAAACATTAAAAAGAAATTCAATTGGTTCAACTAATACAACAAACAAAAAAGGCCTATCAAGCTACAACATTGTCAACCCTGTGTGACCCATCAACAAACACAAATGGGCTTCACCCTTCTCACATCAAGCTAGCATGCTTGGTAAGGTAACGGGGGATTAAGGTAACTTCCAACCAAACCCACTAGCAAGGGCATTGGGTTAGTGGGGGGAGTCAAGTTCCACTCCCCCCACTAACCCTAGGTGTGACACATCCCTTATACCCCTAGAAGGATATAATGGCTCTCTCTCTCTCTCTCTCTCTCTCTCTCTCTCTCTCTCTCTCTCTCTCTCTCTCTCTCAATGTGCGCATTCACATGCGTGCATGCGTGTGCGTGCGTGCGTGTGTGTGTGTGACCTACATATGATATTAACCATAAGTATTGAGTAGTTCAATCTAGCCTAACAAAAAAGGATCATTAAAAAGGAAATATAGACCCTAGCTAATAAGGCAAACTAGGTAGTACACACCAAACACTATCATCATCTTATAATAATGATTTAAGAAAGTAGATCATACTATTCCATAAGAATATTTGGTCATCAAGTCGATATTTGATGCATATGTAGCAAAAGGGTATTCTCTAATTGAGGCGTATGTGCCATACTATTACAACACTAGTTGATACACACTATTGGCAAAATTTAAAGTTGTGAAAATCTATGTAAGAAGTAAGGATTTAAAGAAGAAAACTACACACACACATTCACAGAGAGGAATACTATCTCTTGATAAACCAATGGTGCACATTGCTATGATATCAAAATAATGAACATATTTTTTCAAACTACATTGATACCACACACAACCATTTATGGGTATCACCAAACTCATTTTCTATGCGCAAGCAATATTGTGGCTATTCTTCTTATGTGGGCCAATTCTTTATTCTAATACCCTTGTCTTTTTTAGCTAGCTATGGCATTATTGCATGTTAGGCTTTCAACCAAACTTTAGCTAGACCTACCATTTAAGCCAAATTATCATGATGACAAGTATAAGTTGAGGACTAGCCCACCATTGGAAGCCTTTAATTGATACTTGCTTGAAAAGCTACTCCAAAACTTGGGTACACAAGCCCATGACTGACTGCTCCAATGCTCATTATCTTGGCATGATAATTGTATTGGGGGAGCTAATGAAGGAAAAAATTTCAAGATCATATTGATAATAGCTATATAAGTGTCTTACTATAGCTTGATTACTATTCCATGCTATAATTTTCCACCTAAAGTGCACTCTTATAGCTTTCCTATTGTCTTCATTGCTAGTCATTCAAATGGCATTTATAGTCGATAAGATTTGGGTAACAAGATAGCCATATTGTTTATTGTGCATACATTATGGCATGCTCTCCCATATATTATGGATTGGTACTCACCACACTTACAACCATTTCTAAATGTAAATATGGTGGTTATTTCGAGCATGTGTACAAAGTACATTATGCATGGCACATCCCACTTTATTTAGCAATAGACCTAGAGCAAGAGGTTGATAGCTTTGTGCAACATGGATACTATTTCCACTCCATAGGAGCACTATTAGTATTTTCCCTTAAAGAGTCATCTTGGATTGCTTATGCTTGCACTAGCATGAACGTCTTGCCTACACAATGGGGCTCTATCATATATGTATCATATTAGCTTATGGTTGGTATTAATTGTTCACAGGTACCATCCTTAGTTTTGCCGTTGTAATCCTTTTATAATAGCTAGCTTGGAAGTTGGGCAATCACCCTACATTTGGGCATCTCCCCTTGTATGATTGATTTAGTGTAACAAACCTCAAGCAAGCTCCTCATTGCTTTCTATAGCTTGGATATCCTCCCCACTTATAGGAGTTATGTTACATGTATTCCCTTAAAAATCCATCTTGAATGTGGCTGTCTTGTCCACACACAAGAGCTATTCATAGATACATCTTGTCACGAGGCTACTATTTTTGGGCCCAAGATTAGCACCTTTAGTTCAACTACCATAGTATAATATGTTTTCATACTTGGAAGCTAGACATACACCCTTCACTTGGGCATTCCTTTTGGTATGTTCGCTTTGGTGTGTAACACATACTATGTAGAAGCTTTGTACACTCCTCACTATATTGATGTTGTAGATAAGGCTCTATGGTTGGGTCTACTAAACTTATCATCCAATGATCTTGAACACTTCATCCAATGGACTCGAACATATCATCCAATCACTCAAACAAGGTATATTGTTAGATATGGCAATAAGGATGGCAACCAAGTTGTGCCCCCGACACCTACAAGACATGTGAGCTTGAATTAGTTCTTAGTAATCATCTATCTAGCCAATTTTGCAAGTACCAAGTGCAATCTTTCCATATCTTCTTATGTGCCTGGTCTTTGAACTATTGTCATTAAATAATTGTATATATCATATGCCCCCGATTATGGTCCCTCTTATATGCACCATGTAACTCTTAGTAGTGTTTATATAAATACCTTCTCTTCGACCTCTATTTGGATGGTTCTATAATATTGATACTATGTTTGATATTTATTGCCTCTACTTTGTTGTAACACACATGTACGTGTGTGTGTGTGTGTGCACGTTGTCGTGATGTTATGAGGACACAGTGTGAAAAAGTATGGAATGCATCATCATCCAACTTCTTTATTGATCTAGAGAGGCAATGTGATCTGAGCCATTAGTACTAGTGTGAGTCGCATGGATTATCTGAAAATACTAGATTTTTGGATAAATTTAGCCTATTTTTGATATTATTTATTGTTAAAATCTGAAAAAGTTAAAAAAAAGCTTCTAGATTAGGGTGGCATGCAAAAAGCTAGTTGCTTTTTCAACCAATTAGGGGATTTTCACAAGAGGGATAGATGGATGAAATCACACGCATCGCGATCGTTGTAAACATGCTGAAAAATGCAGATTGAACTGAAAGAAGAAGAAGGAGTGATCTGGGAGATCCGTGAGCAGGTGTCCTGCGGTTTTACCCCCTTTTCGGAGCCAACGGAGCCATCAGATTTGGGTTTCGGGTAGCAGAGAAAGAGCTAATTTTTTTGATCCACGTTTTTGGTCTACGAAGGAGCTTTAGGAGAACTAATGCTTGGAGATTGCTTCTAAGTAGTGCAAAGATTCTAGGTTCTTTCAATACATATTGATTCAATTCATTGTGCTTTGTATTTGTCGTGTTTACCACTTGTGTGTTCTCTTTCTTCTCTTCCATCTCATATCTCTACTTCCTTCTACCTCTAATGCCCGGTGGATTCGACCCTTTGACAAAAACCCCTCCGACATTGGTGAACTCGATGTGAAAGGTCGTCAGAAGAAGGAAAGACAAGATGGAAGAATCTTCGAATACATTCTCTAGAGATGTTTTGCAACAGTTGGTGCAAAATATGAATATGCTTATGTAGGTACAACAACAACAACAACAGGTGATGCAAGCTTCAGCTGAAACAGAACGTGTTGTGATGAATGCTTTGCAAGCAGTTGAGCGTGAGGTGAAGTTATTCAATGGCAGGAATGTATCTGCATATGTACATAACTATGCTCAGAAGATGGAATTCTTCGGGGTGGCTCAATCTGCATGGAATCGGTATTTTGTACGTGTTATTATTCATGAACTGAAAGCACACATTACTGATTTATACTTGCAGGATGCAGACTGGGTAGCCTTCAAGAAGACACTCAGGGAAGAATTTTACGTTGAGGACACTAGTTTGATTACGTGCAAGACTTTTCAAGAGTGGGTTTTGCAACCCAATAAGGGTCTTGTGGCTACGGAATTATTAAGAGAATTTGAAAGTCAATTTGAGCATTGGATCTTGCAGAACAACAAGCTCTTACAAGTTAGAAAATTGAATTGTTTCTACAGGCAGCTGATCCTAAGCTTCAAGAGAAGCTTGATGATTTGCTGGAGGATCAGACTATAGAGATAGGTTTGAAAACACATTGGAGACATGTCAAGGAAGCTGTTATTGCACTTGTGAAGAAGCATAGAAGAAGAGAAAGATTTCATGTCTCTAGCTTGCCCACTATTACGGGCAAGACAGTTGATGTATCCAGTAAGCCACCTATTTTTGTGGCTAACCCTATGACTATACTTGCTATTGTTCTCTCTGTTAGGGAAGATGTCTTAGATGAATTGGTCAAAGGCATGCGGGATCTTCAATTGAAGGTTTCAAAATTGGACGAAAAAGGACAAGAGGAAAGGGGACGGGTAGCAACTCCCAAGCTTGGAAAAATATGTATGTGGTGTAACAGCTTGTAGCAAGAGAGAAAGGATTGTGCTGCCTATCAGGAGGCCTTGGCATGACAGCTTATCTTTTGGAAAGATGGCAAGATCCATGCACAAGAAACGGAATTGCCTCTTGCTTTGAATTTTGGAAAGGGAGGTATGCAGAAGTTGTTGGAAAACTTGGCTATCCGAAATGCTTATGCGGCGGTACATGCTTCTACTTTTGGTCTACATTTGGATAGAATGCATGGCCAAGTGATGGTTGGTCCAAAGGCTAAAATATGGACACATGCTTTACATGCAACTGAAAAGAGAAAGGTCACTGATAGTGAAATGTCTCATGCACGGCAAGACATTTGTGGCATAACTTGTTGGGAATCACCGGTAGATGCATATTCAATGTATGCATATTTAGCAAAGATACAAAACACGGATGTACTTGTGGAAGAAAAACGAAAAAGAGATGAAGATATTGCAGGGACATCTAAAAGAATGACAAGAAGAAGTGTGGATCAACCTAAAGCTGCAAATCAGCCACCTCCCGAGCATGTTATGGAAGAGGTCAGTCAGGAGCAAAAACATGATAACAAATAAGAGGGCAAAAAGAAGGGCAAGCAGCCAGGATATAAGTTGCAATCTAACATTGAGACAGCTACATATCTTAAGAAGGTTCTTGAAGAACAGATTTTAAACAGTCGGGTGAAATTTACCTTGGGAGAGGTGCTTGGCATTGCCAAGCAAGAATTTCATGATGAGATCATTGACATAATTAAAAGGAAGAGTCAATTTCTTGGTGATACTACTAGTGCATTGGTGCAATTTGAAGAGGAAACTGGTTTGTTGGGTATTCGGGTTGAATATAAGCATGAAGTAAGTACAAGATTGTCTATGCAGGATGCTACTAATCAATAGACAGCATGTGGAAAAGAGAAGAAAGTGGTTGAGAATGCATTGTCTTGTAGCAATATGCATGGTGGAGTAAGGCAAATGCAACAATATGGAAAAGAGACTCTAGGATTTATTCCTCAAAGTCATTACACAAGAAATCATTGGGCTAGAGCTACCACTGAAACAGTAGTGAAAATAGGGGAGCGTGAAACTCCTTGTGTTGCTTTACTAACATGGGTCTGAGATAAATATCATTGAGCGGGGATTGTATGAAAATAGTGCATGGCCTGTAGACACTGATCATGGTTGGCGAATGAGGGCTGCAAATAATTCTTCAGGGGAGCTCTATGCTGCATGTCCTAATGTAAAAGTGACGATTGGTGATGTACAGGAAGAGGAACACTTCTTTGTGCAAGATAATTCCTCATATGCATTGATTTTGAGGCAGCCCTATATTACAGGTGTGCATATGGAAACAAAGGTGCTTGATGATGGTTCTGCTTATGCAAGAGTCAAAAGCAAGGATGGGAGAAAAGCAGTCCAATTTCTTACTGTTTGTGTTAATCATCCTAAAAATCGGGATACGCTTCGAGAGTCTCCTTTGGTTCCAAATGCAAGGGAATTCAAAGACCTAGATTTTCATTAAGCACTGTTGTAATGTGGGGCTACAATAGTGTTGTTCAGTGGTAATTCTCAGTTTACAACAAATAGTTCATGTTGGTTTAAGCCTATGGAAGCTATGTGTAGGGCTGAACGCATATCTATGAAATGGGCTACTAAGAAACTGAGAGCATTGGGATTGTTAGCTAAAAATGATGGCATTTCAGGCATCTTTTATGGGCAGAATATTACTGACACTATGGCTAAAATTTCAGCAACTATACATGTAGAAAATGAGGCTGAAAACAGAGTGTTGTCAGTATGTTCTTTGGATATGTATGATGTTATAGCATTGTTTGCTCAGCAGGAAGGATTACAATGGGCTGAAGCACTTGTGGAGACAAAGTATAAGATAGTTGACAAAAAGGTGAAACCAATTGCTTTGCCACTTTCGCCAATTGAAAGTTGGTGCAACAAGGTTTCTTTTGCCTGCTGAGAGAGACTGTTTTATGCGGATGTTGGCTAGATATGGGAAGGCATTTGCATTTCAGCCAAGTGAAATAGGTTGTGTGGATCCAAATGTTGTCTCTTCTATGGTCATATTTATTGTGCCACATGTACCATGGAACTTGAGGCCTATTCCAGTGCCTAAAGCTTACTTGCCAAAGCTGATGGATTTGCTAAATGAAAAGATTTGCATGAAGATCTTGGAGCCTTCTTCAGCCCCGTACTCAAATCATTGGTTTACTGTGCCCAAAAAGAATGGGGCTTTGAGATTTATTCAAGACATGCAACCGGTCAATAAAGTGACCATAAGAAATGTGGGTGCAGGTCCTGTGGTTGATGAATTTGCAGAGGCTTTTGCAAGTAGAGCAATCTATTCTTTGGGTGATCTTTACTTGGGTTATGATCAGTTTCAGCTTGCAATTGAAAGCAGGGATATCACAACCATGAAGACTCCTTTGGGGTTAGTATGGATGTGTACTCTCCCACAGGGTGCAACAAACTCAGTGGCACACATGACAAATGCTATGAATAGGGTACTTAGGGATTTTATACCACAATTGACTATGCCCTTCTTGGATGATGTTCCAATCAAAGGGTGTGCAATGTGGATGAAAAGAATGAAGAGATGGATGCTCATGGATGCAAACAGTTTATTGCAGATCATATTGTGGATTGTGAGAGGATTTTGACACGTCTAGAAGAGGTGCATTTAACTCTTTCTGGACAAAAGTCTGTCTTTGGAGTTAAAGAGGTTTTGATTGTTGGGCATATGTGTGGGCCTTATGGGCGAAGGCCATTACTAGCAAAAATAGATGGGATTGATAGAATGAAAGATGTATGCACGAATGTATCAGAGGTGCGTAGATTCTTGGGTGCATGTGTGTTCTATTTGATATGGATTCCTCACTTTGCACGTGTAGCCGATGCTCTTTATTAGCTTCTAAGGAAAGGTCAGAAATTTCATTGGGAAAGGAAGCATTAGAAAGCAATGAAGAAATTGAAGCAACTCTTAAAATCTGCTCTTACATTGAGAAAGGCTGACTATTCACATGGAAAGCCTATCATTATTACTATTCATACAAGCCCAATCGGGATTGGATGGGCAATTGGGCAAGATGATGAGGAAAGACAAAGATATGCAATTCGCTTGGGTGCTAAAGTATTGATTGAACGACATAGAAGATATCCACAGGTTAAAAGAGAATTATGGGAAATTGTGACAGCCTTTAAATGTGATAAGGAGTATTTTATGGGTGCTCATGTAGTCATTGAGACCGATTATTTGTCGGTATTGGGTATGATTACTAGTTGTGCTACTTCGGACATTGTTATGCTCCGGTTGATTGCATACATCAAATCTTTGAACCTTGAATTTCAGCATATTGCAGGAAGAGATAACCCAGTGGTAGACATGTTATCTCAAGCACGTTATGAGAATGAAGATGGGATGATGGATGAGGAGGAAGAAGATGACTTTCTTATGGCTGAAAATGATGTTGCAAGAGTGAATTTAGCAATGCAAAGTGTTGCTACATCATTAACAGAAGCTTGGAAAACAAAGAGAAGACACTTTAGATGTTTTGTATCTTGTGTAGAAGTGTTTCTGAAAGACAAATATACAGGAGAGTGGCTGAGAATTGGTCAATACCTTAGTACATTAACAAAGAGAGATGAATGGTCAGATGAGGAGTTTAAGAAAATCAAGAGGAAAGTGTATGGGTTTTTTTAAAAAGATGGATACTTATGGAAACATGCTAAAAAGAAACAGGGTATGCCAGTGCGAGTTTTGGGTGGCAGAGCTTCACAAGTAAAAGTAATGCAATAATTTCATGAAAGCTTATGGGTTGGTCATAGAGGTGTTTGGGGTACTTTTACAAAGATCAAAGAAAGATATTGGTGGCAGGGTATGTATAAGGATGTTGCTCATTTTGTGGAAATATATACGACATGTCAAATGTATTCATCTGTGAGACATTGGGAAGGATTGCCACCCACATATCCATTGTCTCTTCATTTTAAGTGGGTGGTGGATTTGGTCACAATGCCTACAGGTCTTTGGCAAATGAGGTATCTTGTGCTTGCTTGTGAAGACTTGACTAATCAAGTGGAAGGGAAAGCTTTACGTACTAAGACAACAAATGCTGTGTGTACTTTTCTCTTAGAAGAGATCTTTTGTCGGTATGGCTGTGTAGGAAAAATTACAACAGATAGGGGTGAGTTGGATGCAGATGAAGCTCATGATTTCTTTGCATGGTTGGGGATAAAGCTTGCTTTAACTTTAGCCTATAACCCTGAAGGAAATGGCAAAAGTGAAAGAGGTCATCCACCTATTGTGAAGGCATTGGCAAAAGCATGTGGAGAGAAGGTAAAAGAGTGGCCACGATTGCTCTCTTATGCTTTATGGGCCGATAGAACAACTCATACTGCTATTACAGGATATATGCTTGCAGAATTGATGTATCGTCAAAAGCCTATCATGCTGATAGAAGAGATGACAGTCACATGGAGTGTGTTACCTTGGAAGGAGGAGTTGAATCGAGAGGAGTTGTTGGCCTTATGCATTAGACAGTTGGAAAGAAAGTCAGAAGACATAGAGGCAGAAACTGCAAAGTTAAGGGCATCAAGGATACATAACAAGAAATGGTTTGACAACAGACATAAACTGAGTCCAAGAACCATATAAGATGGGGATTGGGTATTGGTTTATGATAGCAGTTTAGCTAACCAGCATAGTGCCATGCGTAAAGCTTCCAAAAGATGGTTTGGACCCTATGTGGTAAGACAGGTGTTTGATAATGCTACTTATGCATTAAATGAGCTGGATGGGACAGCCATCAAAATTTCGGTAGCAGGGAAAAGAATCAAATTATTCAAAAGGTGGGAATCTACTACCTATGAGTTGCCAGAATTGGAAGAAAATAGTGGTCCTGATATAGGGGCTAGCCAGGAAGATATGGAAGATGAAGAAGTAAAGGATATGGTTGCAGAGGATGAGGAGGACTCAGAATCCGGTGACAACTAGGATTTTGGCACATACCGGAGGATCTGCAGGTTCAGAGGGGATGGATGTCGTGATGTTATGAGGATATAGTGTGAAAAAGTATGGAATGCATCATCATCCAACTTCTTTATTGATCTAGAGAGTCAATGTGATCTAAGCCATTAGTACTAGTGTGAGTTGCATGGATTATCCGAAAATACTAGATTTTTGGATAATTTTAGCCTATTTTTTATATTATTTATTGTAAAAATCTGAAAAAGTTAGAAAAATGCTTCTAGATTAGGATGGCATGCAAAAAGCTAGTTGCTTTTTCAGCCAATTAGGGATTTCACAAGAGGGATAGATGGACAAAATCGGGCGCATCGCGATCTCTCTTAATAGGTTGAAAACTGCAGATTGAACTGAAAGAAGAAGAAGGAGTGATCTAGGAGATCCGTGAGCAGGTGTCCTGTGGTTTTACCCCCCTTTCGGAGCCAAGGGATCCATCAGATTTGGGTTCCGGGCAGTAGAGAAAGAGTTGATTTTTTTAATCCACGTTTTTGGTCTATGAAGGAGCTTCAGGAGAACTAATGCCTGGAGATTGCTTTCTGAGTAGTGCAAAGATTCCAGGTTCTTTCAATACATATTGATTCAATTCGTTGTGCTTTGTCTTTGTCATGTTTACCACTTGTGTATTCTCTTTCTTCTCTTCCATCTCCTATCTCTACTTCCTTCTACCTCTAATCCCCGATGGATTCGACCTTTTGACAAAAACCCCTCCGACAACGTGCACATATGCACACACACACACACACACACATGTGCACCCATATGCCTGTACTCATATTGAATATATTCCTTCAGTATGAACAATGTGTACATGAGGACATGTCAAAGATGTGTTTAGGCCAAATAGATTGAGATACTATAATAGACCAGTTATCACACCAATTTATCATACCATGGGAAACATGTTCTACTCGTTATCACCTTTTTTAAACATTAATTATTAGTAGAAGATACATTGACTATCACACCAATGTATCATACCTTGGGAAACATGTTTTGCTTGTTATCACCTTTTTCAAATATTAATCATTAGTAGAAGATACATTGACTTAAAAGGAAAGAGCATTGCCAAAGAGTGGCATGAAACATAATTAGCAACTACATCACTATGCTAATGACAAAGGGCTATGTATTGTCTTCTTGTTTGTTCATTTTGAATGCCCGTTGTGTATGGCCTTCAATCATTAACACTTGGCAACCATGAGGAATTGATAAGTTGAAAATTTTGGATGGTGCTTAATATAGTATGGCTATTGCGTGTTCTTTTTGTTGTTGCATCCAAGGCATCCTCATAGAAAAGGGTCGCAACATACATGCTCTTAAGGACCATCACCACCAAGCCTTCATCCAAAGTTGGATGGTGCTCAAATATTCCCATCATTTTTGGATGTGTGCTAGGATCTAAATTTGGTTCATGAGGTGGTATATACACTTGAAAATTTTGATGAAGTACTACTTTCCCAAAGATAAACTTGAACGTGATCCCTTATAATTCTTTAAGTGTGATTATTCTAGTTCTACCTTGGAGATTGGCTCAGAGAATTATTCCATGTTTTCCATGGTGTTAAAGTCCAAGTTTCTATGTTAAGAATAGAGCATCTTGATACTCACATCATGTTTCTTCAAAATGTTATTACAATACTCATAATCTTGGCCCTCTAATTGATTAGGTGGAGAAGTTGTGGGTTTTTTAGACCACTTTGAGAAAGGATGCCACTTCATGGGTCTCTTAGTTTGAGGATTCATAATCGATTACCTTTAGCAACTTCAAGTCCACATTTCTACACTGATTACAATTGGGGAAAAACTCCTACCCATGTCTTGAGTAAATCACTGACATGAAGTACAAGAAGTTGCTTGTCAAAGATTATGCTACAAAATCTAAAAAGATTTTTTTTGGTTGGAAGTTCATTGGAGATCTACTCTTGAGTCCCTTAGTTCCTATTTTATTAATGGTGTCCAAAGGATATTTGCTACAATTTGATTATGTTGGATTTAAAAACTCTACAATTGGAGTGAGTGATTCTCATGCTGAGTGGTCCAACTAGGTATTATAGACCGAGCTTTAATCCCATGGTCGAACATCTATTAAGGATATGTCTAAATCTCAAAAGTTGCACAAGTCCAACAAAGTGGAAGCTCAAGAGATGATCAAAGGAGTGGTGCATGGTGTACAAAGTATTGGAATCCATTTTACTTAGCTATTACGGATTGTGCCTTGAACTAAGTGTGGTGCAACTTATGCTAGACCAATACTGAGAAGAAAAAGCATTGCCTTTATTATGGCCGATTTCAACAACTCCCTATGTGAAATCCTTTCTAGTTTGTAGACTTGCAGCAAAAAAGGGATACCTTTTCTTTATTCAAGTAGATCAACTTTTTTTGCTCATGCAATATTAAAGACCAATGGTAGGCTAAAAGGGAATAAGAAGAGGATTTGGCTGAGGTCATGGAAATCTTGGTAGGGTAGCAATTTTGGATGGAGCATATTTCTATTATGAAGAATTAGGATATCCTAAGAGTAAAATTTTGCTATTTCTAAAGCATAAAGCAAAACATTGATGATGATAGTTACTTGATCCAATTTGAATACAGGTAAATCATTGGTTTACTCTATTGGAAGGCAAACTTCTGAATCAGCTCATACTAAGTGGACTTAAAAAAAAAGGATATATAAATAAGTATCTCGGTGAGGCCATAACTAGAGCAATGTATGATGATGAATTAGATTCAATGTCTCCAACGAGTAATGGTTTTACCATTGTGAAGAAATTTCTTGGGGCAGTTGCACCCAAAGCTAGTTTGATATTATGGTGCTGATCTTGACAACCTCAAGTTGTCCAACAAAGAGGCAATAACTTTAGTCAATTCAATATCCAAGGGTCTTTTTGATCCATGGAAAATGTTAAAGGGTCAAAAGCTATATATTTTAATGGATTAGTTGTTGTCTATTATGATGTTCTTAGCTTAATGGCAAACTGAGATTCTTATGCCCTCATCCAGTGAATGTTGTGTGCATCTGATAGATGTCAAGGTATCGATGTTAACTGATATCAGCTGCTAAAAGTAGTAGTTGTTAAAAATATTAATTACCAAAACTAGTAGGTGCTAAAGTCCAGAAGTCTAAAGGAGTTGCCAAAGGCATCAAGAGTTACTAAAATCACCATTTTAGAATTTGCTATAAATAACACAACAAAAAATAGTAGCTACTAAATACTAAAAAAGGTTATCTAGAAATGATATGAAGAGTCCAATGTGAGAACCAAAAAATAATATATTAATTTTTAGATGTATCTAAGGCCTCAAATCTCACTTGACAATGTATTTCTGTTCTTATATTTAGTCTTGCGATAGTCCACATCATTTTGGAGTTAGTTTTGTTAGAATGATGAGATGTACTCATATGAACATGCGCTTAGAGAATATCTACGAAGACAATATCTAGATATTTAGGAGAACTAGATAAGATAGATCTAGAACATTTGGAGGATACTTCACTAAGAGAACCTACCATATCCACACCTTTATTATTATATATATGTGTACTCTCAGCTATTGTAATGCAAGTGTGATTCAACAAGCGTGTGTTTCTCATTGTCTTGTTCTCTCTCTCTCTCTCTCTCTCTCTCTCTCTCTCTCTCTCTCTATCTTTTTCACTATATGGTATCAAAGCATACCAAGCTCCTGAGGGCCTAGGTTATTACCTTTTGGCTTTTGTCTACTTAGTTCATCCTTAGATTCGTTTCTTGCATGCAACCAGAATCAATTGCTTTGTATGTAGATTAGTAGGATTTGAATCCATGACAAGGTAAACTAACCTTATCCACATGCATCGTATCTTCATTATCTTGATCTCATTTTATCCTATCCACCTACTTCTTGTCTATTCTTATAATCTTCACCTACTCTTATCTTCTTCTTATCACCTTCCGAGAGAGAGAGAGAGAGAGAGAGAGAGAGAGAGAGAGAGAGAGAGAGAGAGAGAGAGAGAGAGAGAGAGAGAGAGAGAGAGAGAGAGAGAGAGAGAGAGAGAGAGAGAGAGAGAGAGAGAGAGAGAGAGAGAGAGAGAGAGAGAGAATCCTTTAAAGTCGTCCACCACCTACCTTTACTACCCTTATCCTCTCCATCTACACACTCACTCTCCGCTATTTTATTCCTCTACCAACTTCATTGATTGAGAGAAAGAGGAAGAGGGGTTGCCACTTACCATATTAGGATAGAGAGATTCCTTTTCATTAAGGATTTCTAGATCTTAATTAGGCGGCCCCTTTAAGCTAATGACACTTTGAAATCAATGTGTCAATCTTCAAAAGCTTCATCAACACCAAATGCCAATACTAGCGCAAACATCGGCTTCATCAATGCAGCAATAGCTCAGCAAAAAAGAAGAAGAAGACGGCATACTCTTGATTGACTTCCAACTTGCAAACAACATTACCAGTAGAACCAGGTGGCCATTACTCCATCATAGGCACCATATTAAGTGGCATTAGTACAATGAATAACCATCTTGGTAGGTGACAGCAAGCATGATCATTAGTGACATCCAAGCAGCTCTATCACCATTTTAGTGACTGTTGTTATTGTAAGCAATCATTATTGTGGTAGTCCAATAACAGTCTTCAAAGGTGTCATTCGGGCCATGAAGCACCATTATCCATGTTAATGTCAACATCCAAGGCATCAGCATGGTGTATCCTTCAAAGCCATCTCAATGTGACGATCAACACGGCATCCAACTCAACAGATCAATGTGGCCTACAAACACAACATCACATGCACAATCATAATGTATTTTTGTGATATATAAGCTTTTTAGCTTATAAGATTTCAATCAAGGTTTTTAAACCTTAGTGCTCCTTTAAGTATCATTCACACTAAGGTACCAAGTCCCTTTCTATTGTGCGAGCTCTAGAACCAATCTCAAAATGGTAAGCACATGTGGCCCTACCTACCCCTTTGATCCTTTGCCATATTAAGTCTAAACCCCTTCTTTTTCACCCCTCGTTTGTGGCCCACCCATCCATTACCCATTAAAATGATCTCCCATTTAATCCTCACCCAACCTTATCCTCAAATAATATTTTTCCTAGCCACACATATTTTCTATCCTTTCTCAAACCAACCTCACCCTCTTTGCCTTGAGACATTGAGTTATCCATGCCAAATATACTTCACTCATTTCTAATCTAGCTCAAGCCTTTACATTACCTCCCATTTTCCTCCACTTTTATCGATCCTTATCCATAAACCTTATCTCTAATCTTATCCTCACTTACATAGACTACCTTATTACTTTGTGCCAACATGCATATGCTTCACATAGTTTCCTAGCTCCTTGCCCTTGCCACATGTTTACTCTCACATCATTTGTTAAACTCTAAATGTTCTCCCTTATCTAAAGTCTTTGTCACAAGATATTTCTACCACATCATACAAGACATATGTTCCATCCTTCTATCCTCAATAAATCCATAGTTCACTCTCTCTCGCCAACTAGTGGAATACATAGAAAATTCTTTGATGGTGGCGACAACCCCAATTTTCTACCCCATGAAGGCCCCTCATATCTCCACCTCTCTCATGACTCTTCCATTTTGTGCTCTCATGCTCTCAACTCATCCATCCCAACATGCTCTAGCTCTCTTGGTCACTCTCAATACTACAATGTTTGTCACCCTTGTCAATCTCTCCTCTTGCATATTGAAATAGAGGACTCTAGCTCAATTGGAACAATAATTGAAGAAGGGGACGCACATCATGCTCTACATATCGAGGCTCAAGAAGGCATTGTCTGTGGCTCTCTATTGAATTGTGTTCTTCAAGACATTTGGATGGTACTTTAGTGGCAAAAAGATGTCAAAACCTCATCACTCTCTCAGTTGACAATGTGGTATTCCTATCATTCCTCATCAACTCTTATTGGATATTTCAACCAACCTTCAAACTCCACATCTAATCACTATTTAATCTCCACTTCAATCTCAAGCTCATATCTTGGTCCTTATCTTACCCTTTCTCTATGTACTCAATATCCTCATATCCTTATGGTCACATACACACTTCACTTTAATTGTATGCCACAATCTCTTGACCAAATACAATTACACACACTCTTGGTTTCCTTCTACACATTTAGAATTCTCATAATGTTTCCAATTTCACATCAAAATCCTATCTCCTTCAGTTCCTCATTATCACATCGCTACTTCTCAATATGCAATCTTAAATCCCTACACACAACCTTATCCCACCATCACATTCCATCTAGATTATTTTTATTTATCTCCTATCACCCCCAATCTATCAAACTGTCATTTCTATCCTACCCTATTTAGCCATGTACATAGTTATCTTCCTCCTACAATCATCTTGCTTTATTTAGATACCCAAATCTCAATCATGAGTGTACTTTACATAGCAACAACCTCATCAACAATCACAAGTACTCTCTCTTCCAAATTTTTCTTAATCTCATTATCAAATGGTTCACCACATACCTTATACTGATCATTATCTACAAATTGTATCTTTCTCGAATCAACTAACTATCTTGGCCTTCCAGAGGAGGGAAAAGGAATGGATCAAGTACAAAGAAATGCATGAGCATATTAGTACAAACTACTTTGTGTGGATAAAAGAGCACATTGATATTAAGTATGCTATTATTGAAGATGCTAAGCCCAACTCTTGGAGTCCTCTCAATGACAATATGCTTGAAATTTCTCATCAATCACTTGCTATTTTACACTTTCATATTCAACAACCTTCCCAAAGATCATGTCACAAGCACCTTATCAATCTCTCCCTTACTATGATATCCAATCACATTGGGATCATATTTCCATCTACAAACATGCTCTTTCCGTTGTTTCACTCCACCACTATTAAGTTCTAATTGCAATACATCGTGTGCTACATGATGAGCCCATCTCTTATCAAGTCTATCATGAAGCAAACTATGGTGGTCAGCTCTTCATTAAGGTATCTATTAACCAAATCTTGAAGATCTTCATAATCAACTTACATACCTTAAATCATTGCAAGAAAATATTGATGCATATCTTCTGCAACAACAAGGACAAGGTCTCATGCTATAGTCATCATTGTAATCTTACTTGTCTTGTAGCCAAGATGATTGGCAAAAAGTCTTTATAATGCAAAAGAAAATTCTACTTTCTTTTGAGAAGGAAGGAATAATGTTAGAAGACACTGTTAACCTTTTTTAGAGAGGGGGAATGTTAGAATGATGAAATGTATTCATATGAACATGTACTTAGAGAATATCTAGGAAGACAATATCAAGATATGTAGGAGAACTAGATAAGATAGATCTAGAACATGTGGAGGATACTTCACTAAGAGAACCTACCATATCCACACCTTTATTGTATATATATGTGTATTCTTAGCCATTGCAATGCAAGTGTGATTCAACAAGTGTGTGTCTCATTCTCCATCTTATTGTCTCATTGTCTCTCTCTTTTTCTCTCACAATCATTTTCACTACAACTTTGGAATGCCCACAACACATGTACAATGTTTGCTATAAAATTCAAGCACTGGGTTCACTCTTCTGTAAATTTTAATAATTCACTAGTAATACTAAAATGTCCTAAAAGCTTTCACGCCTTAAAATATCCCATAGGCTAAACAAAAGAATTTCATGTATAAAACCTATTGCTTTTAGAACTAGTCTAAAAACTAGCATTGTAAGTGGACAAGGGAACTAAAGGGTTGAGGGTATCCACCCAAAAAGTAGCCCCATGTATACAA
Organism: Lygodium microphyllum; assembly: GCF_053477565.2. Classification (NCBI taxonomy): domain Eukaryota; kingdom Viridiplantae; phylum Streptophyta; class Polypodiopsida; order Schizaeales; family Lygodiaceae; genus Lygodium; species Lygodium microphyllum. Next base: position 104,712,320 of record NC_141155.1, read on the forward strand.
TGCATAATAATGAATAGAGACCTCATTCTTGGCTATGTAAAACTAGTGTGCCTCCTTTTGTTTATATTCTTCTCCTTCTTTTCAACTTCGTAGCATGAGAGAGAGAAAGAGAACTTGAAAAAGAGTGAGAGATGTAGAGAGCATGAGAGTGTGGAAGTGAGTGAGGGATGAATGGATTGAGGACAATTGGAGTCAAGAGGTGCTTTCATCATTCATGTGCCTTTGATCAAATGAGCATTAAGGCTTGATATTTAGAATATGGACTACAATGAAGAAATACAAGTATTGATGAGAAATTCTTGCATTTTTTTTTTTCATTTTGTTTGCTTGCATTCATGGGAGAATAAGTAGGAAAAAGATAAAGAGTGAGAGTGGGAGATAGAGCCACCCATGTGAAAGGTGGATGCACTAATAGAGAGTGATCTCTCGCTTTATCTTCTATGCATGGTCACAAGATTTATCATTATTGTTGAGCATTGCCCTAACACATCATACATTCTATCATTAAATCAATTTTTTGTGTTCTCTAATGCAATGCAATAGTTCCACTGATGTTGTTATCAAACTATTTTGTGGATTGTCCTTTCCTCTATGTTTTTTGAATATATGTATGTTCCTATTCCTATGCAATTGTAATATTCTTGTTGGTGGCCTTCGAAATTGGTAGGCCATATATAGCCAAGCAACTGCTTCATCATAATCTCACAATAGTGCAAGTTCATGAGGTTAAGTTTGTAGCCTCGTGGTCATCTTGCTACCATGAGAGGATATGTATAGATTGTTCCCACCAAATACCAAGAAATGACATCTAAATTGAAGGAATAAAGTGAGTAGAATGTCATTCTATTGAGTCAAATGAGTAAACAAAAATGCATGAATCGCATGCTTAAGGGTCTCCAAATTAGGATATCTTTTCCAAAATTGTTGTTGAGAAACCATCTAATGAGGGTGGCAATACTTGGCTAGCAAGGAAATCATCTTTTTTGGAGCATAATATGGGCTTAAAGTACCTCAATGCATGAAGAATATTTGAGAGAGAGGTAGTTTGTCCTCCTTCCCAAAGTTCTATTGATAAGGGAATTTTGATCAAGAATGAGTTTAAGGTTTTAAGAGCCTTGTGTAGAGAACTAAAGCACCTTAATGCGAGATAACCAAACTTGTTGAAATAGTTAAGAGCAAATGGATTTTAAAAAGAGAGTCAAGGGTTAACCATCCCTCACACTAACAAAGTTCTGGAATCTAGAATTTCCAAGTAAGATGTCATTAAAGAATCAAGAAGTATGATAGACATTCTTCAAAATCAAAATCTTTGCGAGTTAGCTAGATCATTCTAACTATAAAAGGAAGAGATTGCACCATATTGAGGAGCAAGCAAGTCCCATATGAGTGCTCTTATATTGCATTTTGAAAAAAGCCAGCAACAAGGGATATACAAATATTTTTGATAAGCTAAGTGTTCAATACCAAACAAGCTTCTAAGGAGAAGTTGAAATGGTAGAGTCCTTTTGGTAGCTAGATTCTAGGTTTACTAAGATTCTTAGTTGAAAGGGGATGCTTACTTAAGAGAGAATGTCCATCTTGTAATCTATATAATCATAAATAAGACCCTTATCCCCCTTACAAGCATTAGGCAATCAATGAAGACCTCTTGGGCTTAGTCCATTATCAAATAGGCTATGATACATAGGCCATAAGTGAGTCATGCTTTGCATCTAGCATGGCACGACCTTCCTTTATAGTTTCCTTCTTAGAATTTAATATAGCTACAAGTGAAGTATATATTTGTACGTAGTTTCTATCAGTTGCGTTGATCAATGATGAACCTATGCTTCAAGCTCCAAATCATAATTCTCAAAGCCATGCAAAGAAATCAATGGAATATACTTTTTACCAAGGCTACCTGACAAAGGTCTAAAATATTAATGAAGTCGATACTTATTGTACATATGGAGAATAATATTTGGCCCTAGCTTGATAGATACACAATTTCCTATAATCTCACTTAGTATAGTGCATTGGAATATTGGACATAGCTTTGAGTTAAGAGTGTGTGCCATTACCATTATGCAATTTTGTCTCAATAGCCATGTCCAAAGCCCAAACATTTGAGGCAACTAAGGAGTACAAGATTTTAAAATGGTTCAAGTCATTAATTGTTAATGTGAGCTATTATCCTTATGGAAAAGCATATTGATCATGCAAAAAGGTTGTAAGAGAGTGACTTGGCATTTAATAAAAAAGATGACAAAAAATATGCCTCTCTTACTTAGGGAAATCAATCCCATCTTTACCAAATTGCTCCAAAGGAAGGCTCACGATGGGCCATAGACAATTTGAAGCATAAGGGAGGAAATGAATAAATTCTATAAGTGTGCACCCCCTGGTAAATAGCATGACCAAGAGGAAACTTATAGTGTAGCTAAACAATCTAAAATAGATATGCATGGAGGTTAAGAGAACACCAAATCAGACAAGGCTACATAGGAAAACACCCAAAAGGCTAGTAAAGTAAAGCCCTTAGCTAAGAAGTTGGCAAAAATGTCATAACCTATTCAAGAGACTTAAGGATGCAAAAAAAGATTTCTTTGACCTAAATGATAACTACAACAACTAGAAAGCTTAAAGTACTTGGAATGTAAGGGGTTATTGTAGTGATAAGAGGAAAACTTGCTATGGATTGATAAAGAAGCAGAGACCAAATATAATGGCCATGCATGGGGTTAAGGTAATGATGATTCCTAAACAGTATTTTTCTAGAAGGCTATAATCACTTTGCAAAAGCAACAATGCAAGGAAGAGGAGGGACATACCTCTTTCCCAAGTCAAAGCTTACAGGACAACAATGGCAATGGATGAGATGTAGTTAATTAAGATCTCATTAGATGGATATGGTGTGATTATTGTCTCTGTCTATGTCCTAGATTTTTTAAATGAAAGGTTTGTGCCCATGGCTTAGAAAACATATGATGACTGCCACACGCTTTTGATTTTTGTTGACTAGAGTATGACTTGGTAATTTGTGTGACACATGCTTTTGATTTTAGGTGACTAGAATATGACTAGGTAATTTGTGAGATAGATGACATAGAGTTGATTGAATGAGGAGGAGAGGAGAAAGTGGGATTAAGAAGTATCTAAGTAGAAGCTAAGAGGTGCAACCTTGATGGTTGGCAATTGCCGCCCCCCCCCCCCCCCCCCCAAAAAAAAAATAAAATCTATAGATGGCACAATAAATGTCATGGAGCTACATGGAGGGTTGCCAAACTTGAAGAATCTATATGGATGATGGCTTAATCCAAACCAATGCTATAAAGTATTTATCAAATAAACATCATAGAGCTATATGGATAGTTGCCAAATTTGACAAAATCTATATGGATGATGCTAGATGGTAGCTTAGTCCAAAGCAATGCCTAAAGTGTTTATTTATGTGGTTCTTTCAAATCATACTCCAATTTTCTTTTCTTACAACATTGTAAGTACTACTAACTTGAATGTGTCCTTCTTGTAGGAGCCATTCTCTTATAGTATGAGAAGGCTATCAAAAAATACTCCTCTTGGTTAATAAATCCATATCTAGATTAGCTAAATTGCATAGAAGAGGCGATTGCTTTCTCCAAGGGTTGTGGGAGAAACAAAGCTCGTTAGAGGAGATTGCCTTTTAGTGCAAGGGAAGGGACTAAAAGTACTAAACCTTGCTTTTTCTACTGATAACGGTGATCTTATTTTGCTTCAATTGCTTCAAGGTATTGATAATTCCTTGATACTCAAGAACAATGTAAAACTAATGTTGCTAGGGTGCAAGTAAGAGCTAGATGGGAGATAAAGGGTGAGTCCCCTAATGAGATTTACTTCAAGACTCTAAAGAATAAACACAAAAGAGAAAGAATCGTGTGTAATTGAGGATGTTAATGATTAGGAACTTCAAATAATGCCAATATTGTTGAGGCTTTTGTCAAGCATCTTTTTGGCATCATTGGCTCTCCTTTGGATGATGATGAACAAGTAGCTTTTAAGGCTAATGTGTTTCTCAATTATGTTCTCTTTTGAGTTTCTTTAGGGAAGAAGAGATTATTACTAAATTGACGATTCTCAAGAAGGCTAAGATTAAGTATGTGGTGTTGAAGTTGAAGAAGTTCTATTATGTCTTTTGGGATGTTATAACCAAGGATCTATATAGGATGCTAATTTGTTTTAGGGACAAGGATAAAGTCTTAGGTTATGTCAATCATGGTTATTCCTAAGTTAGCTAGATGAAGTTGCCCAAGCAATTGTAGATTTTGACTATGGTGAATATGAGATATAAAGTGATGGCCAAATCCATGGCCCTAATATCAAAATCCTTCCATTGGATCTAATTCATGCTAGGAAATACAACTTCATTTATGGGAGAAAGATTCAAGACTATATATTGAATTTGGTGTCTTTAATCAACTTGATCATGAGCCCATGAAGGTAATTATATCTCGTTAACCTAGAAAATAAGGCTTACAATAAGCATTCTTGTAAGATCTTAAGCAACATCTTTTATGTGATGGGCTTTGGTCAAGGTTTCTGCAAGATGGTGAAGGTCATATTCCACAATGCCTTTGATATAGTGTCCATGCAATCTTATCAAAGGCGTTTGAGCTAAAAAGATTGGTGCAACAAGGCTATCCACTTTATTGTATGCTCTCACAACAACTCAACCTGTTTTTAGAGCTATATATGGCAATATGGAGCAAGGAATGACTTTATCACATAGATGCTAGCCAATAATAATTCGGATTTGATGGAACTTGAGAAGGAATCAATGAAGGCATTGCTGGAGGGTAGAGAATATCTTTTTCTCCTAAGATATGCCTCTATCTTGGATTAAAGTGCTAGGTTTTAGAAACTATAGTCAAGTAGTTTGAGAAGATAATTAAGATGCCATATACATTTGGGTATTACACTAACCAAGAGTTTCGAATTGTTGTTCAATAGAACCAAAACTAAAAATGCAAGTATGGGGTGGTGGACATAAATGGGGCTTGGTTGAGAGAAATGTGGTGGTTCAAAATATCCTCTCATTTTATATGAAAATTTAAATTCTCATTCTCTCATGCATGTTGGAGAAGGATTGAAACACTATTTAGGGCTAGAAAGACAATAAACAATGGGTGGTAATTAGCTAGGATCAATAGATCACCCTAAAGAAGAAGGAGCAATAAGATTGGAGGCTCTTTTCAACAAATCAAAGAGGATGGCCCTTTTTGTTATCAAAGCAAATGTAAGACAATTAGCTCTAGGCTACTCTTTTAAGGATTTCAATGTTCACAACTATATAATACCTAAAGCAGACCTTAGTTGGGTTGATAAGACCTTTAACACTAAAGCTAGACTAAGGCTTGCATGAAGTAGGTTACTTGGTTCTTCTAGACTTATTGAGTGATGATCTTTGGATGATTGGTGCTTTGATCTTCAATCTACTTCACATCAATCTTCGCGATCTTAATGATTGGAAGGGTCTTCATGATGTTCTAATTGTCATGAAGTTTGAACTTCAAAACATTGGGTGGTTTTCTCATTAGAGTCATCAAACCTATTGAATCAAAAATCCATCTTCCTTCAATGAATCTACAAAATAACTACTGTGAACACACTTAAAAATTGATTGAAACTATAATGTGCACTAATGCAAGGGTTGGAAATATTTAGAGCTCTTCAGTCTCTATCAAAATTTGATGAAGCTCACAACAAGGGGATGATAGAATGAAATAATAAAGGCTAACAAGTGGGATAAAGAACCATCAAAAGAGAAAATGTTGACACCTTATTTTTTATAGTCATTGAAGTGTGTCTTGGTTGGCTCTCACGTTAGAAATTTAGTGCATATTAGAGGCTAAAGATTTGTTGCTAAAATGAGTTGCTATAACCTATTATGTGGGTAGTTATGTTAAATTATCATGAAGTCAGTGATGGGGACATTGTCACAATCTCACATTGTGAGTTATAAGGAGCCAAAATAATAGCTCTTTGAAAATAATGGTTGTACAATGTAAGTCATACACCTCAAACATGTTTGAGCATATTGTTAGCACCACACTTTCTTTCATAAATGGTCATGATGCTAACCTCATTTAGGAACATAATTACATACCAACAATCATGAAGTCTCATGCACATATCTTTGGTCTAATGTAAGATATCGTATTGTATAATATCTTTGTGAATATTGTGTGTATAATACACGACAAAATAACTAGACCTTATGTATCATGTTGATGGGAACTTAACTTATTGAAGCATACCTATCGGACACAAATAGATAATTTATCATGCCTAAGGCGATGTGGCATGTAGAATTTGAAGTCACACACGATCCACACTCAAACCACTATGCTACAACCTCATGACCAATTGAAGCATGCTTATTGCTTCCATAGAGGTCTTAGGGGGTCTACCTTATAGAATATGTAAGATACCACATGAGTTCAAAAGAAAGGGTATTATATTTAGTGAAATTTATAGGATTATATCTACAAAAGGGGTCTTTTAATTACAATTTGAAAACAATTTGTAAGTTTAGTAAAGTAAAGAGAGTCATTTTAAGGCCTTATAGCATATAAAATAGGGTATTTCTTAATATCCATTGAACACATGTTATATAGATGATTTCTTATAGGTGGATCCCTTGGGATAGAGGTACACACAATTTATGGACAAAGCAATGCTACCATCACGTCCCCATGTGGATCAAACACTAGGCTAATAATATTTCAAGCATCATCATATGCTTCATTCAAACTTATATCAGATACTAAGTTCCTTTGTACTTTCATATCCTTCAATAATCAATAATACAATCAACATTTAACCAAAACAAGAAGTTGAGTACACAATGAAGCCCCATTTTAAACAATGGTTGATTTTGATGTATCCTCAAGGTGCTCCAACTTTCAAAACTTTAGCTATTCTTTAGTTGAACATTAAGAGTTTCAAAACATAATATCTACAATCCTTGGGAATGATTCCAAGCACCTACCTAATTCATTGACTTTTCTACTATGGAACTACATAGTGAATTGCTTCAAATTAGTTCTTTTGTTAAATGTTTAGAGTTTCAAAGTATAACATCTACAAGCATTGGGATTTATTCTTAGCACCTATCTCACTTCACATTCATTGACTTTTCTTCTATAGAAATACATATTGAAGTGTCTCAGATTACTTTCAAATTTAATATACGAAGGCCCTTTATAACACCTCAATTATATATTTCATTCAAAGCTTTATGTCCTAGCATTATTCTCAATGTGAGACTGACTTTTCAAATTATTATTCTTAGTCTCTATACTAAAGGTTTTAAATGTGTTAAGGGAACACCCCAAAACCAAGGCAATGGTGAAACAAAATTTTTGTATCCCTATCCAATAATGCTTAATCCTTTGACAAATGGTTGAGAAGCTCCATTGTTGTCAAAGATTTATCCTCATTGAAGTCAAAATTCTTTAAAAATGCTCTAATTTTAACATGATACGATAACATAGATATCTCACAACTCATTGGTTCTAAAGCAAACAAGCACACGTTATCTTAACAAGTACCTAACATCAAAGTTTAATTGGTTTAAGAATGATTTAGCACTAAAGATAAATTTAACATAAATATTCTTAGACATCATTAGATGTGAAGCATAGAAGGAGCAAGAAATAATAGTTAATGTGAATATCTATTACTATTGTAATATATCATTCCATGTTGGATATTTAAAGTTCCATTGGAATATAACAAATTCATAAGGTACTAAAACATCACAACTAGTCTTTTGGCCCTAACAAGAAGATAAGCCATAGGCACAAGATGCCCCTTTTTGAGCCAAAGTCATTTAAGATTAATATACATTACTCTTAAATTTCTTATGTGGCATCTTTCAATTGGATGGAGATGGAGGTTAAGATTTATGAAATGCTAATGTCATCCTTTGGAGAGTTTTGGAGTAGTTTTCAATGTTTTTAGATTGCAATAAGTTGGAAAAGATAAGTCTTTCAATGCCTTCCTATGTTAAAGAAATTTTAGAGGTAACACTCTTATGAGCTTTTAGAGATTTGATTATTCCATTTGAATGCATTTTTTGGGATGGTATGCTTGTAAGAGGTTTTGGCTTTTCTATGTTGAGAAGCACAATCCTTCAATGTTTTTAGATTGCAATAAGTTGGAAAAGATGAGTCTTTCAATGCCTTCCTATGTTAAAGAAAATTTAGAGGTAACACTCTTATGAGCTTTTAGAGATTTGATTATTCCATTTGAATGCATTTTTTGGGATGGTATGCTTGTAAGAGGTTTTGGCTTTTCTATGTTGAGAAGCACAATCCCATCACTAAAAGAGCATTGTTGTACCATGGGTTATGAGGATAAATGACATGTTAACAATGCACCATTGAATTTTAGATCACACCAAGGAGATCATTTCCGAGAATATAACAAAAAATTTCAAGTTGAAAATTGCGATTTGGGAGACACATCTTACTACTATGTTATTTTAGCTATAGGTTCGGAAAGCCCCGAACCTCCAGAGGGCTTCCTGAACCCTATCCCCTTTTCCAAACCTCCCTTTTTCAATCAAAACCCCCTCCCCTCCTCTCTTTCTCACTTGTAATATCTCATTTTCTCTTCCCCTTCCCTTTTTTCATTAGAGCCTTCCCCCTCTCTCACCTCCCTTTTTTAAATTAAAACCCATTCCCCTCTCTCTCACTTATAATCTCTCTTTCTTTTCCCCATCCCCTTTTTAATTAAATTCTTTCTCTCTCCCCCCTCTCTCTCTCATGTGTGGGGCCTAGGTTCTCTCTCTCTCCCTCTCTCTCTCTCACACACACATAGTTAGATTAAACTTTTTAATTTAAACTTTTTTCTTCCCCTCTCCCCCTCTCTCTCTCTCTCTCATGTGTAGGGCCTAGGTTCTCTCTCTCTCTCTCTCTCTCTCTCTCTCTCTCTCTCTCAATTAAATCAACTTATTTTTAAATCAAAAGTCTCTCTCTCTCTCTCTCAATTAGATTAAACTTTGTAATTAAACATTTTAAAAGCTTTTTTAAATTTAAAGTTTTTCGAACATAGTTTTTCACACATTTTGAGAGAGAGAGAGAGAGAGAGAGAGAGAGAGAGAGAGAGAGAGAAGAAGAAGAAGAAGAAGAAGAAGAAGAAGAAGAAGAAGAAGAAGAAGAATAAGAATAAGAAGAAGAAGAAGGATAAAAAGAAGAAGACAGAGAGAGAAGGGGGAGAAAGAGGAAAGATAATAGTCTTTTTTAATTAAACATTTTTCTTCTCCCCCTCCCTCCTCTCTCATGCGTAGGGCCTAGGTTTTCTCTCTCTCTCTCTCTCTCTCTCTCTCTTTGTTAGATTAAACTTTTTAATGTAAATGTTTTATTTAATTAAAATAAGGAGAGAGAGAGAGAGAGAAATATACAAAGAGCGAAAAAGAAAGAAGAGGAGAGGGAGGGAGAAAGAGGGGGAATGGAGAGAATGAGAATTATAAAGAGAAAAAATATAAAATTTAAGAGAGAGTGTGTGAGAGAAAAAGAAAAAAGGAAAAGAGAGGAAAGAGGGGGGACAGAGACAGAGAGAAGAAAATGAGAGAGAAAAAATAAGAAGAGAGAGAATTATAGAGAGAGAAAGATAAAATTTAAAAGAAAGAGAAAAGGAAAAAAATTAAGAGAGAAGAAAAAAAGGAAAAAAGAGGAGAGGGGAGAGAGAATAAGAATAAGAAGAAAAAAGAGGAAAAGAGGAAGAGAGATGGAAAAAAAGAGAAAAGATAAATTTTTTAAATTTAAATATTTTTTGAGAGAGAGAGGAAGGGAGAGAGAAGGAGATAGAGGGAAGAGAGAGAGAAGATAACTTTTAAAAGAGGGAGAAGGAGAGAAGAAAAAGATAAAATTTAAAAGGGAGAGAGGGAGAGAAGAAAAAAAAGAAAATTAGGAGAAAGGGGATAAGAAGAAAAGGGGGCGGAGAGAGAGAGAGAGAGAGAGAGAGAGAGAGAGAGAGAGAGAGAGAGAGAGAGAGAGAGAGAGAGAGAGAGAGAGAGAAGAAGAAGAAGAAGAGAAAGAATATAAACATAAAGAGAGAATTATATATAAGAAAAAGATAAAATTTACATACTTTAAGAAAGACTTGGGGGGGAAAGAAAGTGAAAGAAGAAGAAGAGAGAGAATATGTAGAGAGAATTATAGAGAGAGAAAAGACAAATTTTAAAAAGAGAGAGAATAAAAAATAGAGGAGAAAGAGAGAAGGAAAAGACAGGAGAGAGAGAGACAGAGAAAAGAAAAAATTTAAAAAGAGAATGAAGAGAAAGAGAGAGAAGAAGAAGAAAAAAAGGAAAAAAGAGGAGAGGGAGAGAGAAGGAAAAGAGAGGAGAGAGGAGGAAGAATAAAAGGAGAGAGAGAGAGGGAAGAAAAGTGGGGAGAGAAAAGAGAGAGAGAGAGAACTAAGAGAAAAGAAAAAATAAACTAAAATAGAAGGCAAAGAAAGAGAGAGAGAAAGAAAAAAAGACATAGGGAATTTGGGGGGAGAGAGAGAGAGGAAAAATAGGAGAGAGAAAGATGAGAAATGGATTGTTGAGCTTCGCTTGTCGCTTCGAGGTAGCGTTCTGTGCAGGCGAAGTGCGCACAAAATTTTCAAGTTGAAAATTGCGATTTGGGAGACACATTTCTATTAAGTTAGATAAGAAAAGTGTTTACATGTGTTTGTGAGCAAGAATATAAATTCTACACCAAAACAGATTTTCCAATTCAATGACCATAAATTTGGGCCACTAGTAATTGTAGCAATTGCTCTTGCCTATTGTTGAGCTTGCCTATTGCCTATTGGGATCTTGTTGAGCAATTGCTCTTGCTCTTGCTTATTGCCATAAATTTGCAAGAGGTTTTTCACATTTTTACCAATGGCAAATAGATACTTGTTCTCTTAACTGAATGATTGACTTGGGCTTAACTAGTGGACATGCATATTCTCATGATTGAGTAACAACATGTGAACCAATTCTCTGCTTTGAGCTCTATAAGTCTTCAACATTGCCTATGAGTAAGGCTACGAGATGATTGCTCATGTAAGGCTTCTCTTAGATGTTTTTCCTCAAGATCAATTTAAAAATTTTAATGTATTTTGGACCACTCACCCCATCCCTATCTAGGGTAAAGGGACCAATAAGGTGATGCCCCCATAGTCTAGCTCCAAACCATCTAGTTTCATCTCACACTCCCCATACAAGCAATAAACCAAAAGACTCAAGAGGTGTAGTAGACTCACCTACATGAGTTTGACTATGGCTATGCATTTCTACTCTTCAAAAAGTGGACTACCTCATATATCTTTTAGTTAACGTGGAAAAGCCATTCTTTTACACAAGTGAATTGAGAAAAGCATCTCTTTTTTGAGCCAAAATTATTGAAAATAGATTGCACCTTCTATTCTAGCATGAAGATTAAAATGAAATGTGCAAGACACACTTTCTTATAGTGCATGCATCAGTCATATATCTACCTCAAGGGCCATATTTTGATTTGACTTATTTTGTATGAAAAATTTACTATGTTTAATGAGGAAAAACTAGATATTTTGTATTCCTCCTAAGGCACATTTTTTGAAGATTAAAATTCATTGTGCAACAAATTTTCTAATAGAACTCATATCATAAAAATACTCACTCAAACTTTCAAGTACATAAGGTCATATTATAGATGTTTCCAACACAAATAAAGTTTAACTTAATGTAAAGAAATTGTGTGAATAATAGTATGTAGCTCTAATTTTCTTTGTCATGTGACTAAATGAGCTTTGTGCTTGTTATTGTGAAACCATACAACAACCAATCCCTAAAAGTTGATATTAACTAAAGCTTTGTTTATGAAAAACTTTTATTTTGCCCATTGCATTATTTATTTGTTGAACTAATAGTTTGATACTTTTGCATTTTGGTTATTTGATTATGTCTATCCTAGTTGCAATTTGGCACTTCTTATGCGATGTTATTGTACTCATTTTCTTAACAATGTGGCCTTGAATATGTTCATAATGCTATTTAGGATACTATCTTTGGTGATGTTATCAATGGCATTTGAGTTTAAGATTCCAAAATAGGGTCCTTTGGAAGAAACATTTGGAGATGAGGTTTTATAATTACTTTATCCCAAATAATAATAATAATATTGATTTTGATAGTGGTTATGATCAATTGGCTATTCTCATTGGTCGACAACATTGTTTTCTACTCAATATTGATTTTGATAATGGGTACGATCAATTGGCTATTTCTCATTGGTCGACAACATTGTTTTCTACTCAATAATTATGGTTTATGCACATATACGAGAGAGCCGTCTTATTATTTGTGAGCCAACTTCACGTATGTTTCATGTTTAACATTATTCATTTGTATTTGTATATTTACACAATTTTTCATATTTGGTGTCATTCATATGTTATTCACACGTGAGTAGTTTTTGCGTTTCTATGTAATCTGAGGAGCAATGTTGTGAATTATTTCCTAGAACATTAGGATTGCCTCTAAATCCATGTTGAATTCAAGGTCTTTGTAGAAAATGTGCATTCTATGGACTAGGTGACAATCTTTTAAGAAAAATTGAAAACAAAGGCATATACATACTTATTTCTTGGTTAGCAATGAATCTTTCAAAAGAACCTTCATGGAAGTTGTGTAAATGATGTAGCTCTTACGTGTGTGCATGTGTGCGTGCGCGCACACACACTTGTGTATGTTTATATGTATGCACATATATATGTATATATTCATTAGTGTGTGGATTTTTTTTGTTTCGTCCCAAAGGGCTTTTAAACCATAGTTAGGGACCTTGATTTGAGTAGGGATGTTGGAGCTATATAGGTCTCTCACTCTCTCACTTGACCTCGCTCCCCCCCCCCCCCCCCCCCTCTCTCTCTCTTGTTCACTATTCATCACAAGTAAGCCTTGAGATGAATTAATTGTTGATGTTCTCACCTCCAAGTTATAGCCACATAGTAGTATAAGATTCAAGTAAGCCTTCAAATGAGGTAGTTTTTATTGTTGCAAGTTTAGGTTATAGCCATGTGCTTGTTCCTATCCCAAGATGGTGTTGAAACTTGCATTGTCTAACAAGTGCATTGTAGGTAATAGTCCCCAACAAACCATTGATATTTACATTTGAAAATTTTATACGGTCTTTGATCTTATAAACAAAGCATGGACTTGGTGTTGTGGTAGTGTGTGCTAAGTGTGCACATGTGCTATATGGTGGTTGGATAGACTTGCATGATTTGGATGCACACAAGTAAAATATATTGTGACAAGAATGGATAAATCTCAGTCTGACTTGTGGCAAGAATGGATAAAATCTTGATACATATTAGTCTTACTTGTCTTTATGTGGATATTGGAATCAATTTTGTGTGTGTGTGTGTGTGTGTGTGTGTGTGTGTGTGTGTGTGCACGCACGTGTGTGAGTGCGTGCATGAGTGCATAGAAGACATTAGACTCCTTTCATGCTAACGTAAGAGCATGATAACTTCCGCTTTGGTTGTCCATGACATTTCTTTGATATTTGAGAATCCTTCCATGTTGAGTTAGGCTCATGATTATTTTATAAAATTGTAACATGGGTGGGCTAATGATATTCTCAAATGAATGACACTATTGTTTTGTATGGTTACTAGTTCCTTATGAGTTTTTTCTTAAATGTGATGATCCTAAAGTGTTTTATAGCCTTTCTCAAAGTGCTAACTATTGGGCATATATTATTTTTACTTTTTGAAATTCAATCCAATTCTTCATCAGTGTAAAATAACTACTATATATTGTGTCTACTTAATTCCAAAGTAGTAGAAAAGCAATGACTAAAGTACCTTCATAATAAACTAACCCTTTTTGTTGATCCTAACACTCCAGAAGAGAAGATTGTAATTTGTAAGGTAGAAATGAGACTTTTCAAAGAGCGGTAGCTCAAATCATAGGGGTGGGTGCATCCATTCTAGGAGGTCCCTGGTTCAAACCCCCCATTTGTGCAACTTTGCAATGTTTGATCCTATAGGATGAAAGGCCGCTCTTAGGGTTTGGGTGATGTGCCACTCCAAATAAAGAATGTGGTAAGGCATCACATTATTTTAAAAAAGAAAAAAGAGACTATATTCACATTGTTTCTTTTAATACATTCTTGAGGGATATATGTAGTGGGCTATATTCATGTGTTTTCTTGCCATTTCATTGCTTTTATTGGAGATGGGATATTGTCCCATGAATTTAGGAACGTTTTTAAGATATATTGATTTCTATCTCTTTGAAGCTTTTAATATGTAAAAACGATTCATGTGATTGACAATGAGAAATAGTCCATACAATTTGATGGTATGAAGACTTTGAAAAAAATTCAAAGAATAATGATTTCAATGTTGTCTTTGAAGCTTTAAACACTTAAAAACTAATCATGATATTCACAATGAGAAATTTTCCATAGACTTTAATGAATTTATTAGAACTTTGACAACTTACAAAGACTAGCATGAAACATCAATTTATAAATAACCCAACCTACCTATCAAGATCCAACCACAACATGTTATATTCTATAATAGGGACCAATAAGTCCTCCTATCTTTTGAGAGAAAATAATGGGCTATGGAGTTAATGGATTGATTGATTGATTGATTGATTGAGAGAGAGAGAGAGAGAGAGAGAGAGAGAGAGAGAGAGAGAGAGAGAGAGAGAGAGAGAGAGAGAGAGAGAGAGAGAGAGAGAGAGAGAGAGAGAGAGAGAGAGAGAGAGAGAGAGAGAGAGAGAGAGAGAGAGAGAGAGAGAGAGAGAGAGAGAGAGAGAGAGAGAGAGAGAGAGAGAGAGAGAGAGAACATAAGAAGTTTTTGCAAGTCCATTGATTCCTTCATTATCTTCATTATTTGATATCCTTGTATAGCGACATATACAAAGGGTACATGCTTGGCCTTGCCCATCGACCTTTACCCTAATAGACTCCCACTTAAAGGCCAATTTACCTTTAATAGAGAATAAACAATGAAGATAGTATCTAATGCTCATCAACACTCCACAGTAGTGTACAAAGTGCTGTGAATATAAATTCTTTGGAAGAAGATCTATAGGGTTATTATCTTTGTAAATCTCGAAAAGCTTAATTTTCTCGTCCTCTGGCACTTTCTTGATGAAGACTGTGCTTTCTCTTTGCATGAAGACAAGATCCTCTGCCAACTAGATGTAGATGCATCCTTCCTTGCAAAGCAAATGCACATAGCTTTTATGCCATTCAAGTATCCCATGATACTCTTCGATGCTTCTTGCTAGGGTTTTCCATGATTTTGCGAACCACTCCAATTGCATAAGCAATATCTACACAGATAGCTACCATAACATACATCAAGCTACCACTTTAGATGCATAAGGTATCTTTGCCATTTTAGCTTTCTACTCATTTGACTTAGGCCTGTCCTCAATACTTATAACCTTCTCCCTCTCCATATTAAAATACTCAAGTACTTTCCCAATGTACTCCTTTGAGATTGTGTAAGAAAGCAATCAACCATGGAATGAAATCTAACTGAAATTGAAAAATTAACTAAGCTACAACAAAGAATTAACAAATCTATTGCATCAAGACATCCTCATCATGTATTAATGGTTGGGGGTTCAAGAATACATGACGGCCATGGCTGAGTGCTTCAAAGCTAAGAAGAAGCTAACTCCAAGAAAATGGTAAAGCCAAGATTATTGAATGATCAAAAGATGTCTTGCCTTTGGCCTCTAGTCCCTTTTTATTCTAACCCTCTTCCAAACTTAAGGGCTGTTCACAGATGTACACATTGGCTAGGGCTAAATTTACAAAGGCTGGAATTAATCCAAGGTGCAAATATTAATGTTGTATTTTCCTTCATGACAAACCATCCCATCCTGAAGATGGTTTTGTCCTCAAAACCAAGAAGTAATGGACTAAATCCAAGTCAAGGATGATAGTAATCATGCCCATTCATCTTCCAAATGATAAGAAAGCACTGTCCATGAAAAGAAGACCTTTTTGCATGCCAAACTGTGAGAAAATTGGCTGCTGTCCAAACAGGGCTGATTCACTAAAACTACCATAACTTTCGATATATTGGTCCAAATGAGGCGTATGAGGTGTAGGAACGAAGTATTCACTCCCAAGCATCACCCCATAACATTAGAATCAAATTTTGATGAAGTCAGGACAGTTTTATTGTCTGCAAAAATTTCATACAGCAAGCTGTCTCTGCACAGTCACTGCATACTGCATCATATATCATCCTGTAATAACCAAGGAAAGTTACTGACATAAGTGGATGGTTGCCAAGAAGACTCTTCAATGGGCAAAATCTTCCACTTAATGAGATACTCAATGAGAGTACGATTTCTGAGAACTTTCTCTCTCTTTCCAATAATACTTTCAGGTTCATATATGATCAGTCCTGCCTCATCCAATGGTGGTAACTCTTCCAATACTTGTACATCGGGCCCAACATACTTCTTCAGCTGTGAAATATGGAATACATAATGTATTCTAGTGGAAGATGGTAGCTGAAGTTTATAAGCAAGCTCTCCAATTTTGTCCAAAATCAAGTATGGCCCATAAAACCTATGAGCAAGCTTGTTGTTCCCACCCTTTAATGAAGCATAATGCGTCTTGGGCACTTTGAGAAATACCCAATCTCCAACCTTGAAGTCTAAATGTCTTCTTTTCTCATCAGCATAGACCTTCGTTACGTCTTGTGCTTTCCTTATGCTGTCCTTGCATTGCCTCATGAGCAACTCCATTCTGTCCAACTCTTCCTTTGCTTGTGGGTTGATGTCTTCATGGAATAAAACTGATGGAAGTTGGACTTTATACCCATAAAGAGCTTCAAACGGAGACATCCCAATGCTCATGTGATGCGTGTTATTATAGCAAAATTCAGTAAGGTGGATCCAACGATCCCATGAAGCTTGTGTGTCATGACAATAATGCCTAAGGTACACTTCCACCCAATGATTAACTCTCTCCGTTTGCCCATCAGTCTGAGGGTGATAGGCCATGCTAGGAGTGAGGAAAGTACCCATAGAGGAGAATAGACTTTTCCAGAAGTTGCCCATAAACTTCGAATCACGGTCTGATACTATTCTCATAGGCATACCATGTGGTTTGAACACACCTTCCATAAATTGCTCGGCGACTTGCCTTGCTGAATATTGGAATTTAGTTGGGATAAAGTGGGCTGATTTGGTCAATCTATCCACTACCACATAGATACTGTTCCATCCATGACTGGTAGCAGGCAATCCCGTTATGAAATCCATGGAAATATCTGTCCATTTGCCCGTAGGTATGGGTAAAGGCTGAAGTAAGCCGGCTGGTAATAGAGTAGAATCCTTATTTTGCTGACACTCCAAACACTGAGATACATACTCTTTAACATCTTTCCATAGACCTTTCCAATAGAAGCTTTGATGAACTCTATCAAACGTCTTGAAAAGGCCCAAGTGACTAGCCATTGGCGATGAATGCATCTCTTGAAGCACCTTCAGCTTGAATTTACTGCTGGGAATCAAGTACACTTTACCCTTAAACCATAAGAGGCCATTATGCACTTTAAAATTAGGAAATTCAGCATCACACCCTTGCTGTAATTTCTGTAAAATCTGGGCAGCATGCTCATCAAGCACATATTCCTCTTGAATGTCTTCAATCCAATCCTTATAGATGGTAGACACAGTAGATAGACTGCATGCCCACATTCTTGATAACGCATCAACCACCACATTATCCTTGCCAGCCATGTATGATATTTCAAAATCATATGATTGCAAAGTGGCCAACCATCTCTTTTGCTTGGGAGAAAGATTGGGCTGCGAGAGAAAATATCTCAAGACCCTATGATCGCTTTTGACTTTGAAGTGTGTCCCATAGAGGTAGTGGTGCCATTTCTTGATTGCATGTAAAATAGCAAGCATCTCCTGCTCATAAACATGCATCTCTCTCTCTTTGTCATCAAATTTTCTGCTCTCAAATGCAATGACACCATGCTCCTATACCAAAACTGCTCCCAAACCTCTACCACTGGCATGTGCATAAATGGTAAAAGTCTTGGAGAAGTCAGGGCAAACTAGTATGGGTGCTGAAACAAGCAATTGCTTCAGCTCATTAAAGCTCTTGTTAGCAATCTCATCCCAAAAAAAGGCCTCTTTTTTCAGCCGATTGGTAAGAGGAGCTGCAACATGAGCATAATTCTTCATAAACCGTTGGTAAAAAGATGACAAACCAAGGAAACCTCTTAATGAAGTGGCATTGGTTGGTGTAGGCCATTCTTTGATGCACTGAACCTTCTTAGGATCCACTTTGATTCCATCTTCTCCCACTATATGACCCAAGTACTCAACTTCCTTTGTCATAAAAGAGCATTTAGTGGACTTGGCAAATAGTTTGTGTATCCTCAATACGTCAAAGACCTCTTTTACATGCTGCAAATGGTCTTCTTTATTCTTGCTATAGATCAAAATGTCATCAAAGAATACCAAAACTGTTTTAAAGAGCAATGGCTGAAGTATCTTATTCATGAGAGACTGGAATGTGGCTGGAGCATTTGATAACCCAAAAGGCATAACCATAAACTGATAAAGACCCCTCTCCGTCCTGAAGGCTGTTTTGAATTCATCCCCTTCCTTCATGCGTATTTGATGATATCCCGATCTCAAGTCAATTTTTGAGAACACCTTGGCATCCTTCAATTCATCTAAGAGATCATCTATTCTAGGTATTGGATACCTATTCTTGATAGTGACCTTGTTGAGATCGCGGTAATCAATGCACATTCGAAAGGAGCCATCTTTCTTCTTCACAAGAAGGACTGGAGAAGCAAAAGGTGATTGGCTTGCCTTAATGAGACCCATTTCCAAAAGCTCTTTGACTTGGCATTCTACCTCTTCTCTTTCCACTTTGGAGAGGCGATATGGTGGTTTGTTGATGGGCTTTGTATTGGGCAGCAAGTCAATGGGATGATCCACTTCTCTTTTGGGAGGAAGAGAGGTAGGTGGCTGAAAAATATCATCGTATTCTTTCAGCAATTTACAAAGACATGGGTCCATATTGTTGGTAGGAGAAGAGGGCTGATCCTCTTCAATCTTGGAAAGAAGAATGGTGAACATACATGCCTTTGCATTTATCTCTTTCTTAACCTTCTTGGGGCTGATCATCTCTATTCTTTTCTTTTCAGCTCCGTGTAGTGTTACTTGTTGTCCACACCATTTAAACTCCATTTCCATGTTGTTGAGATCCATGGTAAATCTGCCCAAAGATTTCAGCCAGTTGCAGCCAAGTATTATATCAATGGGACCCATTTCTAATGCAATTAAGCTCACTAATGTAGTGCACAATGGGGAAAGGGTGATAGGTACATTTGGACAGCATTGATTGCTCTTCTCAAAATTTCCATTTGCCACTTGGATTTTGAGTGATGTAGGCATTTCATGCGTATTCAATTTCAGTCCATTGAGTGACTTAGCATTAATGAAACTATGTGTACTTCCTGTATCTATGAGTATATGAGCGGTCCTTCCCTTGATTTGACCTTTAAGGCGTAGGGTATTATCCCCTCTTGAACCACTCCATGTATCACTTGATATGGCACATAGCGATGGATGTAAATCAGTCCATGAATCATCCAAATAATGACCACCCGGGTCGAAAGGAAACCCATCCATCGGATCATAGAACTCATCATGGCCATTCTCTTCATTTTCATGCGCCTCTTCTTGAGTTGTTGTGACATCAAGCTGAGCCAAGCTTCCTTCAATAGATTCAACATCGGAATCATCCTCGATGATCATGCTAATCTTCATATTTTTGGCCTTGCATTTGGTCTTATGATCGGGTGACCATTTCTCTCCACATTTGTAGCATAGTCCTTTAGCATACATATCTTTGAGCTTGTCATTCGATACATGTTTGCCTTGAGTTGGGGCTAAAGTTTTAGCACTTATATCAGTTCTCTTTCCATCAAATCTATTTTCAGCATTAGGTCTGAAATTACTGCTTTGTCTTGACCCAAAAACAGTCGGAAAAGTGGGTATCTTGCTGTAGGTATTGCTGAAAGTATTTGATGGCTTCCCAATATGCTGAAAATCAGTTTTAGCATGCCCATAATGGCTTGATGTCCTTGGGAACTGCGTAGGCTGAAAAGAATGCCCTGTTTTTGGCTGAAAACCCTTGTATTTTTGCCCATAACATTCAGCCAATTGAATGGCAGCTTGTAGGGATGTAGGATTCATGGCTCCAACTTCAGAAGAAAGAATAGGTTCCAAACCAAATATGTATTTATTCAACTTGGCACTATCGGAGACCCCATGAACATACATCGAGAGGTTCAAAAACTGATTTGAGTACTCTCTAACCGAGAGACCACGTTGCTCAAGTGCATACCACTTTTTCTCTAACCGCTCTTTTTCAATAGGGGAAACAAAGACTTCAATCATAGCATTTTTCAATGCATCCCAAGACAAGAAGTCATGTCTCATCCTCGCCATATATCTCCACCAAGTGTGAGCATAGCCTTCTAGATGAAGGGCTGCAAATTTTACTTTGGCATTCTCGGGCATTGGGTAAAGGGAAAAATACATCTCTAACTTGTCAAACCACTCCTCCAACTCCGTGGGTGAAGGGTTCTCTCCCTTGAAGTTTGAGATAATTATTTTCTCCTTGTACTCTCTCTCGTATTGAGGAGGTTGTCCATTAGGGTGCTGCTGCCCACTATGGTGTTGTGGCCCAAAAGAATTGCCAAAAGGTCCTTGCCTAGGATATTCATTATTTCCATGCCCTTGTGCATAAGGAGTTTGCTGTCCATAATGCATACCATGACTTTATGGCTGGAAACAATGTCCTTGAGGCTGAAAGTATGTGTTGCTCACATTGGGAGGTTGTCCATGCATCAATGAGTTGAAAGGTGGTTGCTGCCCATTATTTTGCTGATTCCAACCATGATTTAACATGGGACTTGGCCTATTGGGCTGCACTTGAGTAGAGAAATTATGTTGTGGCTGTCCAAAAGAATTTGGGGCTGAATTCACATGTCCATGTGGCTGCCCATAAGAGTTTGGGGCTGAATTAACATGCCCTTGCTCATAGCCACCAACATTTGCTTGAGGGTAAAATTGCTTGTAGAAAGAGTTGCACCCATGGATGTCTTCATCATGCTTTGAGTTTGTTTGCACTCTTTCTTGAAGATCCTGCCCATGTGGCTGAAAGTGACCCTTTTGTTGATAGAATTGTGGCTGAAGTGAAGTGGGATGAACAAAATCCTTAGCTTTAGATGACTCTCCAACTTCAAATTGACCTACCACCTTAGGAGTAGGTAGTTTAGGTGGTTCTTCAGCCCTATGAGGATGTGGGATATTAAGACCAGCTGTAGGCGACATTTTCTCACCAAGAAGTGCTATAAGCTTGTCAATACCCAACCTCATACCCTCGAAACCTGATTTCATATCCTTTATGTCATTTGACAATTGTTGAAAACTGTTTGAATTCATTGAGATATGAGATGTCTCTATGGGTTGATTGGTAGGGGAGTGGGTGGAACTTGCATCGACCTCATCGTTCTCATAATGCATTCGGTAAATGGCATCTTGAGGAGTGTCATATTCACCCCTTTCCTGTTGATGTTCATCCCTTTCCTGTTGATATTCCTTCAATTCTTCATTGATAGTATCCAAAACACGGTCTCTCTTCTTATTCCTAGCCATGGGTTGATTTCTGTCCTGAATTTCCTGCAGTAGAAAAACTTGATTATCTTCACTTCTAGAGCTCCAAATTATGAGGTCTCTGGCTCTGTTCGAAGCTTGAAGAGTCCTCTATCCAACGATCTATCAAGTGCAGAAAATGGATGAGTATAGAAATTTCTGTAAGGGATTTTCTGTTTGCTGTCTGAAAATTCCTGCAGGCAGTGAATACCCTGTTCTAGTCAATTAATGGCTTGTACCATCAATACCAAGCATGTACCAACTTCATAACCCTGTAGGAGAGTCTCATACATCTGCTCATACTGAAAAATGACCTCTGTAACCAGTAAAATGGCTGTCTAACTCAATGTAGACTGCAATCTTTAATGAGGGTATGCATACATACTCTGTCCCAAACTTTAATGCTGAACCATAGTGTCTTTACCATAGGATGCATATATTTTACTGTAGCCATATGTCTTCGTACATTTGCCATACATTCATGAGTACCATACATTTGCCAATATCTCAAGAACTCACTGCCCATAAACTCATGCTGTAGGCTGATTTCAGGTGCCTTTGAGATTTGTACCTGCACCTAAACTTGAAAATACGTGGGATCCGAGACCCGAGGGGTTTGCAAAGTTCCCTCTCGGGCCGGGTTGCGCTCCCCTTCAGGGTCCTCGTCGGTACGGGAGGGTCACCTCTCTTTTGTCCTACCGACTCACCCGACATCCACTTTTCCTCGTGGGCAAGTACATGGCAAGTGAATTCTAGCTCTAAAAATCAGTATGATATGCATGGAATAGGAAGGAAATACAATTGCCTTTCATTTGCCCTTTTCATGATATGCAAGATTGGAATTGAAAAGGCTGAAATGTAAATGAGAAGTGGAGAGGTATTTACCTCAGCAGTGACTCACTGCTTACAAAGCTTTTCTCACTTACCAATTGGGTAATGATTTTCTTATGATCAAGAGGCAAAATAGGCAATCAATTTCATGTCAGGGTTAGGCCATAAAGATTGAGTAATGAAGCTCAAGAAAAGACTGATTTCAGTGAATGAAAGTAGATGGGTAATGCTCATTCATTATGGAAGAGTTTGAGACATTTAGAGATGGCCATTTCAGTAAATTGAAAAGGTTTAGCAAAGACAATGACTGACATAACCTATAGGCTTCATGTAATGCATTAAGCTATGAATGAAAGCTTCATTAATCCTCTTATTTCTCTTCAACAATTGGAAATGAGATCAGCAATTGGATGTAAAGAGAAATTAAGAGTGATTAGAGTACCTCATTTAATTGATTGGAGAAGAGCATTGTTGATGGAATGACCTTCAATCCATAATGCTTGACATAGGTGAGTTGAGCTTGATAATCCTTCTAAAATCAGTCCAAGAGATCTTCAATATTCAAGAATAATCCCTTCCTTGATAAGCTTCAACTTCATTAATTCCATGAAAGCTCGATGACTCCATGAATGCTCCAAATGAGGGTTGATGAAGACCGATTACCTTCTCTACATGAAGTAGGTTGCAATAGGTAATAGAGAGGGCTTCAATGTGTCCAAGAGATCCCGAAATTTGAGAGGGAATGCCAAAATTTAATGGCATAAAAGCTTCATACTGTCCATTGAATACCTAGACCTCCATTGGCTTCAATCACCTTCAATGTCGGTCCAATGTTGATGGATTCTTGAGGAAAAATGGTTGAGGAAGCTTCAGAGATGCTTTGCCCACAAAAGCCCCATGATTTGCTTTAAAAATTTCAGGAATCTTTAATGCTGTCCCAAACTGTTATACATAGAGTTTGCAATCTCCATATCCAAGCTCCATCAAAGCTTCAAGCTTCAAGATCAATCAATGTTGGTACTAGGATGTATGTAGAAGCCTCAGGGAGTATAATAGAGCAAAAACCCTTTGATCTTGATGAAGAAATTTGAGAAATTTGAGTGCTGTCGAAAACTGTCATAAAACTCCATACCTAGGGTTTGAGAAAGCTCCCATCTTCCAAAAGGAGTGAAAGATCAAGTAGAAGATGATGTATACTCATAGTTGCACTCCATTTGATCATCCCATGAAGAGTATAACCTCTGATTGCCTCACGTTTGCTGATCAAGAAGGGGGGGCTGTAAAAACAGCGCAAACTGCTGCAGGACATCCTCTTACAACACGTGATGAAAACGTGGTAGATATGAAGCATGTAGATACTCAATAGGTAGCTTAAGACCCATACTACATTCTTACATAAGCCATTTGAGCACTAGAGGTCATGGGAAGAAGATCTGAGAAGAAATGTCGATGGCAGTTTGTATGGCAGCTTGAAGTAATGAGGAAAGAGAAGAAGAAACCCTTCCTTCTCAAAAGTAACCGCTGTTAAAGTGTCCTGTAACCATTAGTTTGTCCACTTACCCCAATTTTTGGCTCAAATCTTGATCACGTCCTGCTATTTTGGCTGGAGCCCTCCATTTCTTCCATTATTAATGCCAAGAATCACCATCTTCATCCCTATTTGTAGCAGACTTTCACATGTAACTCCGGTTTGAAGCCTTCATGTCCTGTCAAGTTCTGTCACTCAAATTTCTAACTATGGTTTGCTCTCTCTAGCCTAGGAAACTGAATCTAGTACTTGAAAATGACTTCTGCAAGGATCTAAGCTATGGCTCTAATACCAATGTAAGAAAGCAATCAACCATGGAATGAAATCTAACTGAAATTGAAAAATTAACTAAGCTACAACAAAGAATTAACAAATCTATTGCATCAAGACATCCTCATCATGTATTAATGGTTGGGGGTTCAAGAATACATGACGGCCATGGTTGAGTGCTTCAAAGCTAAGAAGAAGCTAACTCCAAGAAAATGGTAAAGCCAAGATTATTGAATGATCAAAAGATGTCTTGCTTTGGCCTCTAGTCCCTTTTTATTCTAACCCTCTTCCAAACTTAAGGGCTGTTCACACATGTACACATAGGCTAGGGCTAAATTTACAAAGGCTGGAATTAATCCAAGGTGCAAATATTAATGTTGTATTTTCCTTCATGACAGATTGTAATGTCCCGTGCGCGCACCCCCCCTCCCCCCCCATAGGACCCCCTAGGAAATTTTCAATTTTTTTTTCAAAATTTTTTATCCCCTCTCTCTCCCCTTGCCGACTGCATGGTGGGGAGAGAGAGAGAGGGTGGAAGTAGCAAGTAGTGGGGGGGCATGCAGCCCCCTAGGTGGCAGGTGGACGTCGCCTTCCCCCCCCACACCACCTCCATAAAAACCCCATGGGGGGCTCGCCAGAGGGGGATGGAAAAAAGCTTTCCCCCCTCTTCCCTCCTCGCTGTCAGGCTGCGCCTTCTCCCGCGGGTAGACAAATCCCCCCCCTCCATTGGTGGTTCGGGCCTCTCTGTCGACCAAGTAGTGTGCACCCCCTGCTGGTGATAACAAGCCCCTTTGAAACCCCTCCCCCCCCCCCCCCCCCCCCCCCCCCCCCCCCCCCCCCCCCCATTTTGCCAAGCAACTCGCCGTGGGAAGTGAAGGTAGGAAGAGAGAGGAAGGGAAGAGGGAGAAGAGAAGGAGAAGAAGGGTGAGGAGAAGAGAGAGAAAAGGAGGAGAAGAGAAGGAAGAAGAGAAGGAGAAGAAGAAGGGTGAGAGAAAAGAGAGAGAAGAGGAGGAAGAGAGAAGGAGGAGAAGGGAAGAGGAAGGGAGAGAGAAAAGAGTGAGAAGAGAAGCGAAGAGGAAGGGAGAGAGAGGAGAAAGAGAAAGAGGAGAAGAAGAAGAGAAGAGGGAGAAGAAGAAAGGGGGAGGGAGAGAGGAGAAGAAGAAGAAGAAGAAGAAGAAGAAGAAGAAGAAGAAGAAGAGAAGGAGATAGGGAGAGGAAGAGAGAGGGAGAATAAGAGAGAGAAGAGAGAGAAGAGGAGGAGAAGAGATAGAGAAGAGAAGGGGAGAAGAGTGAGAGAAGGAAAAGGAGAGAAGAAAAGAAGAAGAAGGGAGGAAGAGAGAGAAGAGGGAGAGAAGAGAGAAGGGAAGAAGAAGAAGGAGAAGGAAGAGAAGGAGAAGAAGAAGGGTGAGAGAGAAGAGGAGGAAGAGAGAAGGAGAAGGGAAGAGGAAGGGAGAGAGAGAAGAGTGAGAAGAGAAGGAAGAGAAGGGAAGAGGAAGGGAGAGAGAGGAGAAGTGAGAAGAGGAGGAGAAGAGAAGGAAGACAAGGGAAGAAGAGTGAGAGTTTTTGGCTAGCTACTTACCATGGCCCCCAAGCGTAAAGAAGGAGTGAAGACCGTGGAAGCTACCCTAGTTACTCAAGGGACAAGTATAGATGGAATTCATGGTGCAGTTGGAGCCATTGGAATTGCGGCCATTAATGGAGCACCGGGTATAGCCAACGCAGGAATTAGCACAACTCTAGACCCCATCTTGCGGAACCAGGTTCTCCTTGGCCTAGAGAAGAACTATCGATTTCATTCCGCCACATGAAATAATAAGGTTTCATAATATGTCACATAAAATGATAGACTTTCACTTAGTTTAGTGCATGATTTGTTAACTATAATTCATGGTTTACTTTCGTGATTAAAATAAATACATGAAATGTTAGTTTCCATTCATAGGATGCAACTGCTCAAAAGCATAGAGAACTTGTCATCTATCTTGCATTCCACGCAGAAGATAGGTCTTGATCTTGCTCAAATAGGTTGTCTTATCATATGATAGTCAATGTTTATACTTGGAGACCGCATGAAATATTAGGGAAAATTGCATTTAGGATACTAACAGGTTCTTAGACTTTCATTGATCACTTACAAGGAAAGATTTTTATGCATTATATGATTATCTTTTACCTATGTTAGAGCATAGAGGTGATAAGTGAATTGAGTTAAAACTTTTATGTACTCAAGTCACATGAGACCCTGCACTTTAGGAACAGGTACTCATTGCCAGATATGAAGAGATTTAAAGTTTATTTAGGTTATACTAATATATTAAACTCACCATGTGCATGTGAGATAAGTTTGATTAGAAAATTTTGCATAGCATCTCACTAAGAGAGGATGGAAAGAATGTATGACAAGTCTTGCAATATATTGTGTTTTAAAGATTACCAAGTATGTTAAAAGACGTGCAAAGAATCGAGGGTTTACAACTTGGAACCCTAGGATAAAACCCAAGGGAAAAAGAGATTCAAAAGAAGATTGAGTGATTAAACACACGTGCTGTGAGTTGTTCTTAATGATCTTGTATTGGATTATTGGAAGTGGATACCCTCCTAATTTAAGCTAAGCTAGTAAGCTGACTCTAAATGGAATGTTGATCAAGGCTTATACTTGGTTGTCTTGAAAATGATAATTCTAAGTGAATTTGGTTGGTTGCCTTGGCAAGAGGAGATCCTACTAAGGACAAGTGGTTTATAAGCAAAGTGATTGCTTGATGTAGAAAATGATATTTTCTTGATTGGAAATGAAAGGGATGTTTTGCTTAGTAATTGTTTGTAAGCTGGGTGCTTCAGTTGTGATTGATTCCCTAAAGGAATAACTAAGGAAGGATGGCGCTGGCTACCCCCCACGAGCTGCCAAAGCCTAACCAAGGGGGTTATGAATCCATGCCGGGAATGTGGACCGAACCTGCCGCGAGAGGTCCCTTTGTGGAAATTACTTGGAGTAGGAGGACGCTTGGGTGCCAGTGGGGGCTCTGGCCATAAATCCCAATGCCTTCGGGCCCTACACAAGTGTTCTATGTGGCTTGAGATTGGGATCTTGAGGCCTTGATACTAGTTACAAGGCGAAATCTTGGGAGGATAAACCTTCGGGATTTATTGCCGGGAGACGGAAGGATTTTTCTGCGGAGGCAGAAAGGAACACTTAATTCTCCTGTATGGGTAGGAGGCAAACATTAATCTTAAGATAAGTTAAGGAAGTGTTTGATCTTGTTTTATCTTGTCTTTGTGTCAGTGCCCTAAGTTACGTAAAGGAACCTATGACTAACAGGTTGATTAAGGAAGCTGCTTTTATGTGTCAAACATAACGTGGTAGGTAATTAGATAACTAAAACAACCCTCGAGGGAAGCGTGGTGGATGTGACCAATGGGTCTATCCTACGGAAGGGTGGTCTCGGTTAGCCGAGAGCTTTCCTCAAAAGGAAATATTAACAAGGAATGTTAGGGAAGGATGGACGATGACCTTAGATAATGTTGGTTAGAACCCTGATTCATACCGTTTTAGGGGACCGGAATGGGACTATGCCCTACAGGCAGAGAGGTCGAGCAATGCATCCCTCTCGTTTCCCATTCTCTTTGAACCAAGTGCGGTATGAGTCTGCTTGGGTCCAGTCGTATCTACACAAAGTGGAGCGGCTGTAGACCGACGCTAGAAGGCTGTTAGGAAGACTCGATTGCTAGGAACCTGAAATTCAGGTCGATCCGAGTGAGAACGGCCGGATATGTTCCGTTGCGGGGCAGATTCGAGAGACCCTAGTTGGCAAACCCCGTATCGTTCCTTGGGAGTGTCGGGTGGCGTCTTCTAGATTGATCTCTCGATGGGCTGCTAAGACGTGTCCCATGATTTGAGGGGCACGCACGTTACAGAGATAGATATGGAACTTTCTTATGTCTATCCCCCATAATCCTCATGCTAAGAATATGGCATGCATTCCCCAAACCCTTTATGCCAAAGGTTTTGTGCAACATTTTTAAAAATAGATCATATCATCCATATAAAGGATAAAGATCATAAGACTACCATCCATATCCTTCTGTGTGTGCACAGTAATGTGTCTTCTCTACATATTTTGTCTCACTCAATGTATATCCCTAAGATTCATAAAATATCAAAATCATGGTATTACTCTCTTGGAGCTTGTTTCAATCTATAAAGACTCTTGTGAAGCCTACATACTAGCTATTCCTTGCCTTACACAAAAGCCACTATGGCTATTGCTTATAGATGTCATCATGAAAGTCCCCATCCAAGAAACCCATGTTCACATCAAATTGGACAAGTTTCATGTCCTCTTTGGTAACCAATGCAATAATTTTTCAAAAAGTGGTCATCTTGACGAGTGAGAAGACCTAATCAAAGTCTATACCTTTATTCTTCTTAACACTCTTGGCTACCAATCTTACCTTATGCTTAGGCAATGAATTTGATGAAGACACTTTTAGCTTATAGACCCATTTGCATAGTATTGCATACTTACCTTTTAGGTAATGGAACCAACGTCCAAGTGGCATTCTTTAATGAAAGAGTCAATCTCCAATTGCATAGCCTTCTTCCACTTATGGCTATCATACCTAGCCTAGAATCCTCATTATAGGAGAAGTCTTGCAATTTGTGACATTGACATAAGCTAGAGGTGGAGTATATCTCTCTGGAGGTGCAAAGTTATGGCACAACTATGCCAACATTTCTTGGCTATCCTAGCATTGCATTATGTGGGATAGATTGTGCATGCGGCTTATATGGTGGCTATCCATCCTCTTAAAACAAAACCTATCTCAACTATCTTTATATGAGTTATGCATCTTCTGTCCACCATTGAAAATGACATCATGGTGGCATTTTATCTTTTTGGCCTTCGGATCCCATGATCTCAATATTTCACCAACCTCCATATCCAAGGACAACATATCATCATGACTTAGGATCAAGCTCGTTCCTCTTGTCCTTGGAAATATGTATATAGCTTTAACATCTAAACACATGTAATTTCTCCAAAGAGGATTTCTTTTTAGACTACACCTCTTGAAGAATCTTGCTATCCAATAGCTTGCAAGGTGATCAATTGATCTTTGTCTTGATAGCCTTAGTAGAAAAATCCATAGGTAAGACATGCATTTGATAGCATGGTCCAAATCCTTTTTGTATGGTCCTATTGATCTTTCCTACAATTTGATTTTGAGTTTAATTTTTTAGGAGTAGTCAACTCCCTCTTGATACCCTATGTGTCATAGAAGTTTTGAAAAATATGAGAAGCATACTCCCCACCATTATCACTATGTAAGCATTTGAAAATCTTATATGATTGATTCTCTGTATAAGCTAAATAAATTCTAGAATGCCTCAAATGTATCACTCTTCTTGTGAGTAGGATAAGCCCAAATTTTGTGTGTAGAATTATCAATAAGTGTAACAAAATATGATGCTCCTCCCAATGACATTGTAAGCATAGGACCACACAAGTCACTATAAACTAATTCCAATGGTTTGGACTTATTATGACCAAGATTTGTCTTTTGTGACAACTTAGTTTTCTTTTTCTACATATAATGCTCACACATCATTAAGTAACAAAATTTTAAAGAAGAAAGATACTAAAAAGGAGAAATAGGTTTCATTCATGTCATATATATGTTACCCAAATGATGATGCCAAAGAGATACAGATGGCCACTTAGTTACAACTACAACATGATCATTCACACTAGAATTATACAAATAGTAAAATTTACTAGGCGTTGGTCCTTGTGCAATAATGAGAGACCCTTTAAAAATTTTCCAAGAGTGACTACCAAAGAGAACACTATGTTCACAATCATCTCATTGTCTAGTGCTAATCAAACTTTTCTTTAGATTTAGTCTTAGGAAGAACCATTAGCAAGTGATAAATGCACATCTCCCATCCCAAGGATATCACAATACATGCAAAGTCATTGCCCAAATAGACAAATTCTTTTCTACATCATAAGAATCAAAACACTCCTGTGGAATAACATGAAAGGATACTCTTGAGTCAAGGATCCAATCTTGTGACATACTATCATCGTGTAATATCCCTGCTCCCTCTGTGCATAGGAATCCCCCCTTAATAATTAAAAGTATTCGAATTTTTTTAAACTCTCTCCCCCCTGTCGACGCCACTAGCTAGTAGAGGGAGGGGGAGTTGAAGTACAAGATGTCGATGGCGGGATTGAAGAAGAGGACGACAATCACACAATGAAGATGATGATGAAATCGATGGGGGGAGGGGCACACGTGTGCCACCTCTGTTCCCTCCCCAAGAGTAGACTGCATGGTGGTGACCAATCTAGCTGCCTAGATGGAGGTAAGGGACTCCGTGTCATGCCGTTTCTCCCCATAATAACCCCCCTCCTTAAGTGGGAGGATATACTACCCCTTCCCCTACTGCCGGCTGAGAGAGAGAGAGAGAGAGAGAGAGAGAGAGAGAGAGAGAGAGAGAGAGAGAGAGAGAGAGAGAGAGAGAGAGAGAGAGAGAGAGAGAGAGAGAGAGAGAGAGAGAGAGAGAGAGAGAGAGAGAGAGAGAGAGAGAGAGAGAGAGAGAGAGAGAGAGAGAGAGAGAGAGAGAGAGAGAGAGAGAGAGAGAGAGAGAGAGAGAGAGAGAGAGAGAGAGAGAGAGAGAGAGAGAGCTCCCTTGTCCCCCATGAGGGCTTGCCCTATCTAAGTGAAAGCCTATCAGGGCCATTCGAGGTGGTTTGTTGAAGAACCACGTACTATCATGGCACAAAGAAGACGTAACTCTAGCATTGTGGGAGCTGCAACAAACTCAAGTGCAGGTGTGACAAGAGCTGATGGAACTACGAGCAACACCCCACCTTTGGCCACTCAGGTCCAAGTTCTTTGCTCTCTCTAATAAATTATTAAGCATTGATAAGTCTTTACGTAGGACAATATTGTTTAAGGTTCGCAAGGTTACCTTGAGGGTTATGCACATAGATGATACTTCCATGGGAAAGATTATATGAAACATACATCAATGGTACATGAAATGATCTTGCATTAAAAGTATTGCATCCATCCTATGAAGGGTTCACATTACATAAAAATTAAAGAGTTTACATTGTGCTACCAAAGCATGAATTGATTACAACTTGCACAATAATTCGAGAATTATTTTATATTGAAAGATAGTCTTGCATCGTATATAAGAGCATATAATTGTTACAAATTTGTATCGCATTCTTTGCCTTAGGAGAAAGGAAGATAAAGTCAAGTTAAAATTATGCATAGTATTGCATTAGGAAAAGGCTAAAAGATAAATGTCGCTTAGAGAAGAGGCATAAATGCTCTTGCCAGATTGATTATCTCGCATTGAAATGATAGGACTTACATCTTGTACAGTTGTAGGAGACCTCATCATACACCTTAGCCAAAGGAAGGGAGTGTTAAGTAAAAATTTGCTTAGTATCGCTCTTAGATCCCAAGGGGGAGAGCGAATATGCGGATGGAAATGTTATTGCGACTATTCTTGCATTGTTTGGAAAAAATACCATTGGTTTTGTTAAACAACGTCCTAAATGCTTTTACATTCAATTGATTGCTGGATTGTCATTTGGATGATTATTCTAAGTGCTTGTGATTGATGATAAATTCATGGCAGGGGTCTGTGATGACAAATTGCCATGGGGATAAAGGAATGTTTTCTTGGAAAATGATATTAGGGTTGATTGCCTTGACTGTGCTTGATTCCTAAATGATTTAATTAAGGAAAGGTTCTTTGCACGGGTGGATCACCTCCAAGATTGCACCGTAGATCGACCTAAGAAGGGCATTTCTCAATTCATGGGCCGAAGGTTGAGTGGTGAAAAGGCCAACCACGGGAATAATGTTTCACTCCTAGCAGCTTGCGGGTCAGAGGTGGAGCTATGGACACCCCTTGCCAAGTTCGGAACGAAGTTGGAGACCTCTGTGGCCCCAACGTCTGTGGCATTGGAAGATCCTATTCTAGATAAAGGATGGAAATTGTGGTGCCATGCAATTTGGATAGGTTACTTCTACAGGGTAAAAGGGACATATAATTTCTCCTGTATGGATAGGAGACAAAGGTTAACTTGAAGATAAGTTAAGGAACTTGTTTGTCAAAAGGACTACTTGCTCTGTTTTTGTGTCAGTGCTATAAATTATGCGAACAAACCCTGTTTCCTAAAAGGCTTAATTAAGAAAGTTAATTTTAAATGTCACACATAAATGTAATAGGATCTAATTAAATAACTAAAGAATGCCTATTGAGGGAAGCAGATGGGTGGAACCCTCGGCGAGCCCATTCTATGGAAGGGTGGTCCTACAGATTTGGGAGACTTCTCACAAGGTTTTATCGACACTCGTGACCCTTAGAAATTGTTAGGTTAGAATCTCGATTCATGCCATTTTAGGGGATTGGAATGGGACTATGCCCTACGGGTAGAGAGCTTGAGTGGCATATCTCTTTCGTTTCCCATTCTCTTTGAACCAAGTGCGGCATGGATCTGCTTCGGATTGGGTATCTCTGCGTAAAGTAGGATGTCCTGGACCTGACGCCTAGAGTGCTGTCAAGAGACCTTGACCACTAGGGACTCAAATTTCAGGTCGATCCGAGTGGGCTCGGTCGTGATGAATGTTCCATTGCGAGTTGGACTCGAGAAACACTAGGCAAAAAACACGTAACATTCCATGGAGTGCCGGGGTCAGTGTCACTTAGATTCGATGGATCACTAAAAACGTGCATGGACAACTAATAGGTGAGCACATTACAATTGGTATGAGAGCAAAACTTCGTATTGATATGTGATTGATTAGTGGATGGTTCATAGACATATCCTAAATAAAATAACCTAAATGGTATGGCTTGATTGTCATGCACCTTTTGCACCCACGAATACTGATATACAATAGAAGAAATTCCTTCTCAAGCAAATTAAGGCACCCGAGTTTGGTGGAAAAGGAATAGACATCACAACAGAGGTGGAGATATGGATTGAATTGATGGATGATTATTTGTTTGCTTTAGGAACTGCTTCTGCCAATCAAGCAATGATAACCAACTTAAGTTAGTTGACCACGGTTGGATATGGTGAAGCAAAGGTGCAAAGATTAATGTATTTCTGAAGCCGTGTCACTTGGATTCAGTTGAAAGATGCTATATGTGGATGATACCTTTCGCCAACCTATCAGACTTTGAGGATGAATGAATTCTTCAAGCTAAAGCAGTTAGAATTAACTTTGGAAGCCTACTACTCAAAGTTTGTAACCCTACTAAAATATGCACCACCTATAGATATTGCGCAACAAGTATCTAAGTTTTGCCATGGTTTGAACACTCCTCTGAACCATCATCTTGAAGCATTGAGTCAAACAGACTTGCAAGATACCTTACTTCAAGCAAAGCCAATCATCGAAGAACTTAAATTGGGCAACTAAGACAAGAGATGCCACACGTGCAGAGAGATTGGGCACATCCGTAGGAGATGTCCCAACCGTCGATGCTTCCATTGCAATGAGCTAGGGCATGTCCAAGCAAACTGGCATGACTTAAGTCCAGAAGATATTGAGCCTCCCGAAAAATGAAGCTACACAAGTGCAGTCTTTGAATATATAGAGGAATTAGATGAAGACAAAGACCTAGAACCTACTACACCTCTTCAGAATGATTAGAAACCCTAGAAATTTTATTGACATGTAATACAACTTGTATTGGAATAAACATTACTCTTATAACTATAGTTAACTTGAGTAATATGAGTTGCATCAATTTTGAGCCTAGAACTTGCAAGTGATCACAGATACTTTAGTAAGGAATGACAATTATAACTTACAATGAATTTCTCTTAAGTTGTTTCTCCTCAACTAATATAGATTAGGTCTTACCAGAATGTTGAAGCTTAGGTGTAGAGAAGAGGCATAAATGCTATTGCCAGATTGATTATCTCGCATTGAAATGACAGGACTTACATCTTGTATAGTTGTAGGAGACCTCATCATACGCCTTAGCCAAAGGAAGGGAGTGTTAAGTAAAATTTTGCTTAGTATCGCTCTTAGATCCCAACAAGGGGGAGAGCGAATATGCAGATGGAAATGTTATTACGACTATTCTTGCATTGTTTGGAAAAAATACCATTGGTTTTGTTAAACAACGTCCTAAATGCTTTTACATTCAATTGATTGCTGGATTGTCATTTGGATGATTATTCTAAGTGCTTGTGATTGATGGTAAATTCATGGCAGGGGTTTGTGATGACAAATTGCCATGGGGATAAATGAATGTTTTCTTGGAAAATGATATTAGGGTTGACTGCCTTGACTGTGCTTGATTCCTAAATGATTTAACTAAGGAAAGGTTATTTACACGGGTGGATCACCTCCAAGATCGCACCATGGATCAACCCCGAGAAGGGCACTACTCGATTCATTGACCGAAGGTCGAGTGGTGAAAAGGCTAACCACGGGTGGATCACCTCCAAGATTGCACCGCGGAGCAACTCAAGAAGGGCACTCCTCGATTCATTGACCGAAGGTTGAGTGGTGAAAAGGCCAACTATAGGAATAATGTTTCAATCATAGGCAGTAGGTGGAGCTATGGACACCCCTTGCCAAGTTCGAAATGGAGTTGGAGACCTCTGTGGCCCCAACGTTTGTAGCGTGGAAAGATCCTATTCTAGATAAAGGATGGAAATTGTGGTGCCATGTGATTTGGATCGATTACTTTTGTAGAGAAAAAGGGACATATAATTTCTCCTGTATGGGCAGGAGACAAAGGTTAACTTGAATATAAGTTAAGGAACTTGTTTGTCAGAAGGATTACTTGCTCTATTTTTGTGTCAGTGCTATAAATTATACGAACAACAGTTTCCTAAAATACTTAATTAAGGAAATTGATTTTAAATGTCACACATAAATGTGATGGGACCTAATTAAATAACTAAAGAACACTTGTTGAGGGAAGCAGGTGGGTGGAACCCTTGACGGGTTCGTCGGGTGGTCATAGAGAACTAGGAGGCTTCTCACAAGGTTTTACTGACGCCCGTCGACCCTTAGAAATTATTAGGCTAGAACCCCAATTCATGCCATTTTAGGGGACCGGAATGGGACTATGCCCTACGGGTAGAGAGGTTGAGCAGCATATCCCTTTCATTTCCCATTCTCTTTGAATCAAGTGCGCCATGGATCTGCTTTGGATTGGGTATCTCTGCGTAAAGTAGGATGTCTAGGATCCGATGCTAGAGTGCCATCAAGAGACCTTGACTACTAGGGACTCAAATTTTAGGTCGATCCCAGTGGGCTCTCGATCGCGAACATTCCTTTGCGAGGTGAACTCGAGAAACACTAGGTGACAAACCCCGTAATATTCCATGGGAGTGCCAAGGGCAGCCTCACTTAGATTCATCTCCTGATGGACCGTTAAAAACGTGCCTGGACAACCAATAGGTGGGCCTTACACATCGGTAGCAACAAGAAATACATCAGGATGCATAGAGACATAAAAAAGCATTACCACCCCCATCACTATTTTTGTAAATAGTGTACTTGAAGTTTTCCTTCCTTTTTGCCATCCTCATTACTCTTTTTCTTCCTTTGTCCTCACTTTTCCATCGTGAGACTTGCTTCTAAAGTTTTCTTTTTCATGGCATTTCCCCCTTGCATTTGACCTCTCTCTCACTATGAGTGCATTTGAGCCCTTAGTACTTCCATTGCTCTTTTTATTGACCTCTTTTGTAAGAAAACTACTCTCAACATTTGAACTAGTCAAGAACCTAGTAGGGGTTGAATTACTTATAGTAGTGATGTCACAAGCAAAAACCTAGCTTTAATGGAGTCCTCAAAAGCAATGTTTTGGGTAGACAATTGATTTGAAGCTAGTGTTGAATTCACTCAAGTAGTTGGACATGAAGTTCAATGAGCTTCTTTAACCAATAAACCTAAGATGCATCACTTTGCTTTTTGTAAAAGTTTCATAACTTGTTCCAAACCCCATATGCACCGCCATCAATGTCTTTCACATTAACGTAAATTGATTTAGCCTATAGCATTAACATGAAAATAGAACATGCAAACTTATCTATTTCATGCAAACACCTTTGTCCATGCCTTCAAACTTTAGACCTTCTAATTTAATGGGTCAAATCTATTTCTTGTGCACCAAAGCATTATAGTTCTATTTCTTTCAATAGGAGAAGTTAGTATTAAGTTCTCAATATTAAACAATGCATTTTTTGAAGCATTAGATGAAGCCATAACCAATTCAATAGATGCAAACAAGAAGCAACCAAGATAATATCATAGCATAACTAAGAATACCAATACAAATGCAGCTCCACTACCACTACAATGATCAATAAATGACAAATATAGTGCAATAGAGAGTAGCCCAATTTTGATACCAAAATATAGTCTAAGCACTCCATGACACATGCAAAAATTTTGCAAATTTCAATAAAAATTTCAAGCAAAAATAGCCCGCATAAAGTTGCTTTAAATGACCTTTTATATCTTCCAAACTACTGGTTTTCTTGCTATAGTGTGAACACAATACAACAAAATCAAATCTCTAAAATAATCATTTCAAGTCCTTTATGTTGTGAAAACAATTTCCACAAGTGGCTAAAAAATGACTATTTGCAATCCTTTATAGTGTGGACACAACTTCTGTCCAAGTGGTTCAAATTGAATTACTTCAAGTACATCTAATATGAAAGCAATTCCAACAATAACCGTTTCCTTAATATGCAATGTGAAAATAATCCTTTTTGAACTAGTTTTTCTATGAGCCAGTTCATTGCTTCTCTAGTGGTGGGAAAAGGGTCTTGTCTAAATGTGTTCACTCAAGAGGCTTCCAATGTGAAAGGGGTAGATGTTAATAATATTAGGCCATTAGAGTTAAGGCTTTAATGCTTATTAAGGCTTATGAAGATGAACATGTGGCCATGCTTGCTATAGCCAACACAAGATGCATAGAGTGGGATTGTGAATATGATTTGTTCTAATCAATTGAATGTCTCCTTTGGAATTAGGTGATTGAGGTTAGAGCCTTGAGCTCTCATAGACAAGTCATAAACTTCTTGAAAACAAAATCCCTTCTCCTCCTTTGTCTCTAACAAAAACAAGCAAGCCCCCTATTTTTAACTTAAAACAACCCCCTACTTCCACAAACAAGTACCCTTATGCTTAAGCAGGCCCCTCGCTTGCGTACATCAACATAAGAACCAAATGTCTTTTTAAGAAATGTGAAAACTCAACTAATTTACCTTATTTTTGGCCCCCATCAACTATGAACACTTCAAAATTGGTTTATGGTAGCCTATAAACTGAGGCTTAGTGGATCCCTTTATTGAAGTGCTTGTTTGACTTAAATCAGAAAGCTCATGGTGATGAGATTGGTACCTCTTTCAAATTGGACAACAAGCATCGATGTCATAGTAAATGTGAATCCTCTATCTTGTGAAGGGCATTGACTCATTGTACTCCTTGCTCCAACCAGGA
The DNA here is from genome assembly GCF_053477565.2 of Lygodium microphyllum. Lineage (NCBI taxonomy): Eukaryota > Viridiplantae > Streptophyta > Polypodiopsida > Schizaeales > Lygodiaceae > Lygodium > Lygodium microphyllum. Next base: position 104,750,185 of record NC_141155.1, read on the forward strand.
CCTCCCATGGATGATGCTTTGATACCCCTTGAGAGGAAGTGATGGGCCCTAGAGTCAATGGATTGAGAGAGAGAGAGAGAGAGAGAGAGAGAGAGAGAGAGAGAGAGAGAGAGAGAGAGAGAGAGAGAGAGAGAGAGAGAGAGAGAGAGAGAGAGAGAGAGAGAGAGAGAGAGAGAGAGAGAGAGAGAGAGAGAGAGAGAGAGAGAGAGAGAGAGAGAGAGAGAGAGAGAGAGAGAGAGAGAGAGAGAGAGAGAGAGAGAGAGAGAGAGAGAGAGAGAGAGAGAGAGCATTGATACCCTTATTAGTCATTATCTTTACTTATTTATGAATATACATTATGTACACATAGCAGAGGTATCCCACCTTAGGAAACTAGAATTTACTCCAAAATCTTTGAGTAAACAAAAACCCATGCAAATTTGTTTTAAAAAAAGGTACATAAATGATTGATTTTTGAAGGAGTTGAAATATTGGATGATCTCTATGTTACCCTCTTGGTAATTTGATTGAGCTTTAATTTTTTTAATAAACTAATGCATGGATGTGCAAAGGCTAACATAGTTCCTAATCAAAATAAATTGGATGTGTTATGGAGTTGTCACTGTCATGTACTATTCAATTTGATCTTGTGGCCTTATAAAGGGTACTTGTTGGTATAGTAATTGGTTTTGAAAACAATTTGAAGGTTCACCATGGATTTGAATTCAATGAAAATGGAATTTTATTGGGGTTGATAGTAAGTAACTTTACATGGAGTGGATAATAAATAAATAGAGCTCATTTCTATTGAGAAGTTAAAGAGAGAGATTAATGCTATGTCTTGTATATTTACTCTTCTTCTTTCCAAAAAGGACAAAGATAAATCCATATCCACTTGAAAGAAGACGAATTTGGTATTGAGAAAGTTATTAGAAGAATACAAAGAATTATTTTAGCCACCATCTTCATAACCACCTGAGAGATATTGATCATCCTATTGACTTGGGCCCTAATACCAAGCTCATCAACAAGCCACCTTACAGATTATCTAAATTTGAGTGTGAGGAGGTGGAGTGACAAGTCAAGGAGTTATTGTAGATGGAGTTGATCCAACCAACTGAGTTACCTTTTGCCTCTCTATGCTATTAGTGAAGAAAAAGGATGGTATATTTTGTATGTGCATTGATTACAAGGAGTTAAACAAGTCCATCATTAAAAACAAGTATCCCATTCATTGTATCAATGATCTCTTGGATGAACTTAAGGATGCAAGAGTTTTCGCTAAGATAGATCTTTGTTTGGGATATTTTCAAATTAGTATGAATGAGGGGGATGAATATAAGACTGCATTTATGATTGAAAAGGGATCATATACATTCTTGGTGATGCCTTTTGGACTCTCAAACACTTGTGTTACTTTTCAACCACTTATAAATAAAATTTTGCAACCACTCTTGTTTACAACAATCCTTGTTTTCATTGATGATATTCTCATATATAGCAAGTTCAAAGAAGAGCATTTAAGGCATGTATGGGAGTTTTTTGATACATTGAGGAGACATAAACTCTTTGTAAAGGAATCAAAGTGTTCTTTCATGGAGGATGAGGTGGAATATTCGGGTAACATAGTTGGTGAGAGTGAAATTAGAATGGACCTTAGGAAGGTGCAATGTGTCAAGAATTGGCACAATTCTATGTCTTTGAGAGCATTTCTTGGATTATTATCTTTCCACTTGCACTTCATTAAAAACTATGCACACTTTGTGGCTCCATTGATTGACTGGCTAAAAAAAGAGCCATTCTATTGGAATTCTATAGTGGACAAAAGCTTCAATGAGCTGAAGTCACTCCTAATTTTACCACCAATTTTGTTATGTCCTAATTTTTTGAAGGAGTTCACTATATATGCATATGCTAGTGAAGAGGTACAAGGGCTATTCTATATCAAGATCTTGTAATAAAGCATAAAATACATTAGTCTAGGATATGCTAGGGTTTGGTATAAAAGGTGGGGATGTAACATGTGAAGTATCATTTTGCCATTTGAAGAATACAAGATTGAGGGATCCTTCCTCCCACCTATCATAGGGGTGTGTACCTATGTCCACCATAGCAAGAGGTGAGTATCTTGTTGCAGCATTCATCTTTGATTCTCAACCATTCATGGCAATAGATTTTCATGCCTAGCCACCTTGGCTATGGTTTCTTTGGCACATTTGCTGTATTATTATATTTTCTAGTTATTTTGTTTGATGTGAGAATGGTTTCTTTTACATTGGTATCGGAGCATGGACTTTGATCCATGGGAAGTGTCATTTTCTTGGAGAATTTAGTCATTGTGACAGAAACCAGTTATCTGGAGCACCAAGATTTGGTCACAGGTTTTGGTACAGTTCAAACTGTGACTAGTCAGAGTTCTCTGCAACAAGTCGAGACTAATTTTGAAGGCTTCTTGAAGAAGATCTTGAGGGAGATGGAGGTTCTTGGCCGAAATAGTAGGACATGGTCAAATGGAGGTCCATTTTGAAGGCTTTTGACCCTAACTAAAGTCTAAGTGGGGTTATAGTGGTTAAACTGAGATTGCTTTTTGGGGCCATCTTCTCTCTCTTCCTTCTCTCAAGCTTTCTTCAAGCTTTCATGGTGGATCTTGGCTTTGCTCTTCTCTTAGGCCCTTCAAGAGTGCAAGTAACCTATAGGATTGTAATCTTCATACTATAAACTCTTCATAGAGTGGTTGTATGCCTTTTGATCATGGCAATCATACAAGAAGGACATCAGACTGAATTAGCACAATTTGTGCTGAATTTCCTGCTCCCTTCCTCCACGATTCCATCAGCAAATGGCATCAACTATGGTTTGTACAATCTATAATCATCAATCTATGAGCCTCCAATCTAGTATTCTCAACTAAAGCCATCCTCTTGAGAATTCTTGAGCTCCCAAACCCTAGCTATGGCAGATTTTAGGACAATAGTGAATATCTTGAATTTTCTTCAAGGAACCAAAGGGCTTTTACTCTAACAAGTATTCGGGAGCTTCCTCAATACTCAAGGGACCGACACTGAAGTCTTCTTGGACGTGAAGCTTCAAAATATGGTGGCTATGGAGTCAAAATAGGGCAGCAAGCTTCAATAATCTAATTCTTGGATTATCTTCTTCAATTTCATGGGGCTTTTGTACTCTACAACTCCAAGGAGGTTTGATTGAAGCCACTCCATCAAGAATCGGTCTACATTGGGGCATTTCATTAAGATTGAGAGCATTTTCACTCTCTTGAATGCTTGAGTGTATGATATTTTCATCAATTCTAGATTCTATCAAGAATTTGGATTCTTCAAGGCTCAAAGTATCTTCTCCTACAAGCATTATGGATATTTCTTCAAGCATTGAATTATCTTGAATCATTGGAGCTCTCTATTGGAAGTAATGCCTATGTTACATGGAAGCAACCATTATGGGACAAAATTTTGCTTTAAGCTAGGACTATACCTTTCAATTTGGATCAATTTGATGATGGATTTTATGGAGTATTGACCGATTGTGGTTCATCTACCATTCTTCAACAACAATCAAGAGGTAATTCTTGTTCTCTACTCTTAATTTCCCTATTAATCCACTTGTTCAAGCCTTCCAATTGCTGAAAGGGAAGAAATTAAGAGTAAATAATTGATGTCATGATCATATACTACCTTACTTAGGACTAGTTGATGTAGTTTACTGATTTCCAGCTTTGTCCATTCATGAATTGATGCCCAAATGATTGCATAAAGTGATTTATTACTCATATTTTGTGCCTAGCTTGTACTTGACTTGGTTGAGCTAACATTGATGGTTAGGATTGAAAAATGACAATGAAAATTGTAAGTGGGATATTGTAAAAGCAGTGAGTCACTGCAAAGGGTATTTCCCTATCCATAGCTCTTTCAATTTTAGCAAATTTTTCAATTTTCCACTTGCATTTCATCAAAGAATCAAAGGCTTTTTCCATCTATGCATAGCATCACTGTTTTCTTAGCCTAGAATGTACTTGCCATGTCGATACCCATGAGGAAAAAGCGGATGCCAGGCGAGTTGGGAAGACAAAAGAGAGGTGACCCTCCCTTCCCGATTATGACCTTGATGGGGTGCACAACCCGGCACGGAAGGAACTTTGCACACCTCCCGTAGTCTCGGAGCCCACATACTTTTCAAGTTTAGGTGCAGGTGAAGGTACATGAATTTGAAAGTGATTGGCAGAGACATTTCAGTTACATCAGGGAATTATAGGTGTTGGAAGTTCCATTTGCACAAACAAGAACAAGGCATTTCATACTCTTTTGATACCTACAGGGTCACAGTTTTTTCCACAGGTTTATACAGTAGGTACCCACTATTTACAGGTCATTGTTGAGCCCTATAGGTGCCCCACTACTTCTCCAAGTACCTATAGGGGTTTGCAGGATTTATTCTTACACAGGGAACTCCTACTGATCCAAACAGGGCATTTACAAGTTGTTGACAGGTTGCAAGAAATTCCAGGATAGCAGTAAAAATCTTATTACAATTTTTTTTGTATAGATCCATAATTGGAGCTTGATAGCTTGTTGGATAGATGGCATAATAAGATTTGATTTGAATCAAGAAGTTTAGCAATCTGACATCTGTAGCTCAAGATATTTCAGTTTTAGTGACAATGGGTACAGTTAGACAACACGTGGATAGCATAACAGGGACTCATTGTTTGTCAGTATTTCACCTAAGACCTTCATCCCAGGTTGAAATGTCTTCAAATATGTATACCCCTATATCATAAGCTTCCTTTGGAGCTATTAAGCATTGGGATTGAAGCAATACTTTGAGAGATACAAGGGATTTTGTGATTGACAATCCATTATTACTGCAACCATTTCCAATGGCCAAAGGCAAAAGGAAAGACCAAGTGATGGAGACAATTCAAGAAGACATTAGAGAGTATGCCAATGAACAAAATAACACTAATGAAGCCCGAAATCAAGACCAACATGATGATGGTGTAAGTGTTGGTAATGCCCATAGTGTACAACTTGGAAATGATGAGAATTAAGCATTCCATGAACCTTTTAGTGATCCGACACTTTCAAATGAGTTACATATGATAAGCATTGGAATGCATGACGGATTTGAACAACTTTCTAAGTCAATGGGAATATGGAAAAGACAACCAATGCAATGAATGGGAGTATTCAACAATTGGTCAAGTTCATGTAATATGGGTTTGAAAATATAGTAGCAAAGACTATGAAAAATGGGTTTGATGAGATATTATCAGCCATCAAGGTTCAAAATACAACCTCTTCTCCAAATAGACCCACTACTCTTGGTGAAAATGCTTCAGCTCAGCCATCTAATGTGAAAGAGAAAGGGATTGATCAACCAATCACGTCCACTTTTGAGACGGGAGAACCTTCTACATTGAAGAATACCTTTGGTCAGCCATCAAAGTATTATGGCCGTCCACATTTTAATCCAAGACATGAGGCAATTTATGTAGGGGATGAAGAGTTAAGAGAAATGGAGAATGAAAAGTTTCATGGAAGATTTGAAGAAAGAAAGTCATTTCAAGACATCACTAACAAAGAGAAAACAATCTATGGTCAGCCCACTAGTGGACAACATCATTCATTTGGATCTAATTAACAAAATCAAGGCGATAATGCTCCTAGAATAAATTTCTTTGGAAGGGATTCAATGCATAGAGAATCTTGGAGACAACTATCTTTTGGATAACATTTTAACAAATTTCAATCCACATACAATGAGAGGAAATACAAAGAGAAAATCACAATTTCCAACTTCAAGGGGAATAATGCATCTCCAATGGAGTTAGAAGAATGGGTAAACAAACTAGAGATGCACTTCACTATTTTCCCTCGCCATGATGAAGCTAAGATCTACTTTGCGGCGCTCCATCTTGAAGGGTACACTCATACATGGTGGAGACACATGCAAAGAGTTGGTCATGCTTTTGCTTGATGGGAAGATTTTAAAAAGCAAATGTTTGAGGTATTTGTTTCTCCAATGGAAAAGGAAAAATTGCAACGAAGATGGTATGATCTTCAACAAAGAGGCATGTCCGTGCGTGAGTACTCCAATATGTTCCTCAACCTCTCTATGTACATTGATGAAATTAATGATATGGCAAAATTAAACAAATATATCTTTGGTTTAGGTTCGGCCCTTTCTTCGAAAGTAGGTGCAATGCAGCCCAAGAGCATTCATGATGCTATTCAAAATGCTGAAAGGTATGGACAGAAATATAGGAAATATTCAATTGGTTTTCAGCCTAAAGGTGTAGGGTTTTCTTCATCAAATCAGTCCTCTAAGTTTGGAGCTTATTTCAGCCAGCTAAAGGACATTTTTAGGCAAGAAAACAAGGGATATAAAAACTATAACAACAAAGTACCAATATTTCCTACTATTTATACCTCAAAACAGGGTGGAAATTATGCACAGAAATAGGGACAAAATTTCAGAAATATGGCAGAAGCGCAACAAAATTTACAAGGGCTGAAAACACACAAAAGGGATCTCAAAACAACACTTACAGCAAGGTTCTTTCTAATGATCAAATTCGGGATATGCGGGCCAAAGGTTTATGCTTTAAGTGTGGAGAGAAGTGGACACAAGATCATAGGTTGAAATGTAAATCTAAAAATAGCAAGCTCAATTTTGTCATCATTGATGAATTGGATGAAGTTGAAGGACAAGAGAATCAAGAGGCAAATGTGTTTCAAGTGGATGCAAACCCTATGGTCGAAGACATGCATGATGAGGATGATGGAATCAATGATGAGTTTTATGACATTGTGGATAGCTTTCCTTTTGATCCGGGTGGTTGTTTATGTGCCATTTCTCATGATGCATGGACCGGTTGTAAAGGAGAAAATACCCTTTGACTTGAAGGGCTGATCAATGGCAAAGTGGTTCATCTCTTGATAGACATAGGTAGCACCCATAGCTTTATAAATACCAAATCTTTACATGGACTGAAATTGTTACCCCAACAAATGCAAGTGCCATTGAAGATCCAGGTTGCGAATGGAGCTTATGAGTCAAGCAATGAAGTGTGCCTACAAACTCCTATTACTCTATCTCCTTCATATACCATACAAGTGGACTTGATTACTTTGAAAATGGGACCTATTGATATTGTCATTGGCTGTGATTGGTTAAAGTCCATTGGAAAATTTTCATTGGACTTGGAGAACATGCAAATGGAGTTCAAATGGAATGGACAGCATATAGAATTGAAAGGCATTGGTCAAAAATAGTTGGAACTCATATCCATGAAGAAGTTAAGAAAAGAAATTAATGCACGATCATGTATCTTCACTCTTTTGCTTGCGAAAGTAGATGAAGAGCAGCCACCAAATCGGCCATCTTCTTCTTCAAAGAAAAAGGATCCAAGGTTGGAAGAGCTATTGGAAGAGTACAAAGATTTATTTCAACCACCATCATCTTTACCTCCAAGGCGAGAGATTGACCATCCTATTGACTTGTTGCCTAATACCAATCCCATCAACAAACCTCCCTATCACTTGTCAAAGTTTGAAAGGGAAGAGGTGGAGCGACAAGTCAAAGAGTTGTTGCAAATGGGTCTAATTCAACCAAGTCAATCTCCGTTTGCTTCTCCTGTGCTCTTGGTAAAGAAGAAGGATGGATCTTTCTATATGTGCATTGATTATAGAGAGTTGAACAAGTCCACGGTGAAGAATAGATACCCGATTCCATGTATTGATGATCTCTTGGATGAACTTAAGGATGCAAAGGTCTTTACCAAGATTGATCTTCATTTGGGCTATCACCAAATTTGAATGAAGGAAGGAGATGAGTATAAAACAGCCTTTAGGACCGAAAGAGGGTTATACCACTTCTTGGTCATGCCATTTGGGCTCTCAAATGACCCACCACTTTTCAAGCTCTCATGAACAAAATATTGCAGCCTCTCTTATACAAAATAGTCTTAGTATTTTTTGATGATATTCTCATTTATAGCAAGTCCAAGGAGGAGCATTTAATGCATGTACGAGAGGTCTTTGACATATTAAGAAGACACACACTCTTTGCCAAAATGTCAAAGTGTTCTTTCATGGAAGAAGAAGTGGAATATCTAGGTCACATTGTGGGAGAAAAAGGGATAAGAGTGGATCCTAACAAAGTTAAGTGTATCAAAGAATGGCCTACATCGACTTCTTCTATATCTTTGTGGGGATTCCTTGGATTATCATCATTTTATAGAAGATTCATAAAAAATTATGCTCATATGGCAACTCCTTTAACTAATAAGCTGAAGAAAGAGTCTTTCTTTTGGGACTCTATAGCCAACAAGAGTTTCAACGAGCTGAAATCTCTCTTAATTTCAGCACCTATTCTTGTTTGCCTGGATTTCTCTAAGGAATTCACTATATGCATGGATGCTAGTGGAAGAGGAGTTGGGGCTATTCTCCATCAAGACCATGGAGTTATAGCATATGAGAGTCACAAGCTTGATGATAAGGAGTATCAACTACATGTCTATGAACAAGAGATGTTGGCAATTTTGCATGCTATTAAAAAGTGGCATCATTATATATATGGCAGCCACTTCAAGGTTAAAAGTGACCAACGTGTGCTAAAATATTTCCTTTCCCAACAAAATTTGTCTCCTAAACAACTGAGGTGGCTAGCTACTCTTCAAAGCTATGATTTTGAAATATCCTATATGGCTGGAAAAAACAACATTGTAGCGGATGGTTTATCAAGAATGTGGGCATGCTCCATCTCTACAATTTCAATTGTGCATAAGGATTGGATCAATGATATTTAAGAAGAGTATTTGCTTGATGAGTAAGCATAAAAAACGATGAAGGAATTTCAGCAAGGCAAAGGAGAAGAGTATTCCAATTACAAATGGCATAACGGTCTTCTATGGTATCATGATAGAGTCTACTTGACACCACAATCTTCTTTCAAAGACCGTATTTTGCATGAGATGCACTCTTTGCCTTTAGGGGACACCATGCGATGTTCAAAACCTTTGATAATATCCATAAGAGCTTCTATTGGAAGGGTATTTGGAGGGATGTTAAGGATTTTGTTATGCAATGTCTTCCATGCCAACAAAACAATGACTCTTCTCTCCTACTCGGCGGCTTACTTCAGCTACTTTCTATTCCTCATGGTAAGTTGATTGATATTACCATGGATTTTATTGTGGGATTACCTACAACAAAGAATGGGTGGAATAGAATTTATGTGGTGGTAGAATGATTGACTAAATCAGCCCATTTCATCCCTACCAAAGCTCAATTTACAGCAAAGCAAGTGGCTGAATAATTTATGGAATCTAGCTTCAAGCTTCATGGAATGCCAATGAAGATTGTGTCTGATCAAGACACTAAGTTTATGGGTAGCTTTTGGAGGAGTTTATTCTCTTCAATGGGGACTCTATTGACTCCTAGTATAGCATACCATCATCCGCAAACCGATGGGCAAATAGAAAGAGTTAACAAATGACTAGAAGTATACTTGCGGCACTTTTGCCATGACACACAAAATGCTTGGGACCATTGGCTTCACCTTGTGGAGTTTTGCTATAACAATACTTATCATATGAGTATTGGAATGTCTCCTTTTGAAGCTCTATATGGTTACAAAGTGCAAGTACCCTCTGCCTTATTCCATGAAGATGTGAATCCACAAGCTTGTGAGGAGTTAGAAAAGATGGAGGCTCTTATGAAGCAATGCAAGGACAACATTTGGAAAGCTCAATAGACCATGAAAGCCTATGCGGATGAGAAAAGAAGACATGTGGAGTTTGAAGAAGATGATTGGGTATTCTTGAAGATTCCCAAGTCATGATTTGCTTCTCTCAAAGGAGAGCATAATAAACTTGCACATAGATTTTATGGTCCTTACTGCATTGTCAAACGAGTTGGGGATCTTGCTTATTAGCTTGATTTACCTTCAAGCACAAGAATTCATAATGTTTTTCATGTGTCTCAGCTTAAAAAGTATGTTGGTCCTCAAATCCAAGTTCTTGAAGAACTCCCTTCCTTGGATGATGATGGTTTGATCATCTATGAGCCTGAAAAGATTATTGGTAAGAGGGAGAAGTTTTTAAGGAATCGAATTCTTATGGAATACCTTATCAAATGGAAAAGTTTGCATATCGAAGAATCTTCTTGGCAATAAGCATCATACTTGGAGCAATTTCCATGGCTTTTACAAGAGGATAGTTCATGAATAGAATAGTAAATAGCTTGCTGTAATAATTTCCCGTTGGAAAGTTAATTGGCTTATCTTCATCAAAATTTGATCTTGAAGACATGGTTGGATACTACATGTTGTCCTCTACATTTCTATATATAGCACATGGAAATCAGACACTTCTAGCACAAGATATGGCCAATTTTGTATACAACCTATTTTGGACAGCTTACAACAGTGTGTTCCATTTACATGGTCATTTCTTCATCAACTTCTTGATTCTTCATCAACATAAGAGCTCTACTTCAGCACGATTCCATAGGCTTCAAACTATCCTTGTAATCATCCTTATAATTTGTTCCCAATTCAGCTTTGAGGACAAAGCTCTTCTAGGCTGGGATGGCTTGCAATAAAGCATAAAATACCTTAGTCTAGGATATGCTAGGGTTTGGTATAAAAGGTGGGGATGTAACATGTGAAGTATCTTTTTGCCATTTGAAGAATACAAGATTGAGGGGTCCTTCCTCCCACCTATCATAGGGGTGTGTACTTATGTCCACCATAGCAAGAGGTGAGTATCTTGTTGCAGCATTCATCTTTGATTCTCAGCCATTCATGGCAATACATTTTCATGCTTAGCCACCTTGGCTATGGTTTCTTTGGCACATTTGGTGTATTCTTGTATTTTCCAGTTATTTTGTTTGCTGTGAGAATGGTCTCTTTTACAGATCATAAAGTCATTACCTATGAAAGTATGAAATTGAAAGATAGGGAGCATGAACTCCACGTATAAGAGCAAGAGATGCTTACAATTTTTCATGCAATTAAAAAGTGGCATCACTACATTTATGGTAGCCATTTCAAGGTTAAGAGAGATCATTGTGTGTTGAAATATTTCATTTCTTGACCTACTTTATCTCCTAAGTAAGGAAGGTGGTTGTCTATACTTCAAGGCTATGATTTTGACATCTTTTACATGGTAGGTAAATATAATATTATGGCGGATGCTTTGTCAAGAATGCAGATATGTTAACTTTCTTCAATTTCTATCCTATATAAAGATTGGATCCATGACATACAAGAAGAGTGTTTATTTGATGAGAATGCGGCCACTATGATGAGAGAAGTTTAGTAAGGAAGATGTGAATATTATTCTAATTTTTCATAGCATAATGGCTTTTATGGTACAAAGGATGAATTTATTTGACACCCCAAACATTCTTCAAGCATTGCATCTTGCAAGAAATGTACTCCTCACCATTGGTGGGACACCATGGGCTATTCACAACATTTGACACTATCCATAAGAGCTTTTATAGGAAGGACATTTGGTTAGATGTTAAAGATTTTGTAATGTAATGTCTACCATATAAAAAAAATAAAGATTTCATGCTTCTATCTGGTGAGTTGCTTCAACCATTACCTATTCTTGAAGGAAAATGGACTAATATAAGTATAGAATTTATCATGGGATTATCTACAATGAAGCATGAATGGAATACTATTTATTTGGTTGTTGATCGATTAAAAAAATCAACCATTTCATCCCATCTAAGGTCCAAACAAGTGGCCGATTAGTTTATGGAGAATGTTTTTAAGCTCCATGGGATGAAATTAAAGATAGTAGTCAATTTGATACTAAGTTCACAGATTTTTTTTGGCATAGTCTATTTTTTTCTATGGCCACTAAATTAACTTTTAGCATGGCATATCGCCCCTAAAAGGATGGGCAAATAGAGCACACTAATAAGTGCTTAGAAGTTTATCTTCATAATTTGTGCCACGATACTCAAGTTTCTTGAGACCAATGGCATTGGCATGTTGCCATTCGAAACACTGTATAGTTATAAAGTGCAAATACCTTTTGCTCTTTTGCATGAAGAAGTGAATCTACACAAGCTAAGCTTGAAGTTGAGAAGATAGAAGCTTTGATGGGTCAATGTAAGGACAAATTTGTAAAGCCCAAGATATCATGAAGTGAAGCTTTGATGGGTCAATGTAATGACAAATTCATAAAGCACAAGGCATCATGAAGGCTTATGTAGATGAGAAAAGAAGGCTATTGGAATTTGAAGAAGGCGATTGGGTTTTTCTTAAGGTGCCTAAGTTTAGGTATGCATCCTTAAAAGGAGGTCATAAAACAAGCAGGCTCAGCGATTTTATGGTCCTGATCAAATCCTTAAGAAAGTTGATCCAATCATTCTACTTTTGCAAGAATTGCCTCCCATGGATGAAGATGGTCTCATTATCTATAAGCTCGAAAAAGTCTTCGAAAAGTGAGAGAAAGTTTTGAGGAACTAAACATTATTGAAATATCTTATTAAACTGAGAGGTTTACCTTTTGAAGAGTCTACTTAGCACAACCATCCTCATAACTTGACTCATCATAAATAATAATAATTTTTTTGAATAGTGCAACTTGTTGTATTAAATTTTTATCACAAACTAGATTAATGTAACACCCTATCTAGAGACAATCTTGAAGGAATGGAGTAGTGCCATAGCCCAAATTGAGTGAAATCCCACCATGACATATAGTAAGCTCCATGTAGCATGCCACAAAGGTGTTGATCCTTTGTAAGCTCCCCCCCAAAGAAATATCTAATAATATCTTGTGCTTTGCTATTGGGAGTCTATGGGGTTGAGCCTAAGTGCGTCAAATAGAGGATGACAAGAATCTGCATGCTAGGGGTTTTCCTTGGGGGAGGGTACTGTTAGGGTAGGATCATGAAAATTAAGTGGCATGCGACAATCTTGACCATATAGTGCTTGAAATGGAGTCATCTAAATACTTGGAATGATAGGAGGCATTATAAGCAAATTTCACTAAGGGTAGATACTGAATCCACATTTTAGGTTCCTTGCTACAATATGTGTGTAGAATATCGTCAATCACCTGGTTAACTCATTTTGTTTGCTCTACCATCAGTTTGTGGATGATAAGTAGTGTTGAAACAAAGTTGGGTCCTAATGGCTTCAAATAAACTTTTCCAAAAATGTGATGTGAAAAGATAATCATGATAATTGATGTAACCCATGTAATCTAAATATCTCCTTTACAAAAATTCTTGCAATATTCTAAAGCTTTGTAATTGGTTTTTGTTGGAATAAGATGAGCGACCTTTGTTAGCATGTCTACTATCACCATCATTGAGTTATATCCTCCTTGCACAAAAGGTAACCCAACTACAAAGTCCATGCTGAGATAAACTCCCATTTCATCTGAGGAATGTCAAGTGGTTGGAGTTTTCTTGGTAACTTGACACGTTCAGATTTTACCCTTTGGCAGTTTAGACATTTAGTAACATACTTAAGTACATCACCCTTGAGTCTTTGCTAATAATAGCTTTTTTTGATAGTATTAAGATTTTTTGCATAACCGGGGTGTCCTAAAAAAGGAGAGTCATGTGCTTCACAAAGTATTCTTCTCTTGAGAGTCTAACTTGAAGGAATGCATAGTCTCATTTTTTGAAATAAACAAGTCATTCGTCCTCATCTATTGAGAATTCTTGATTATTGGTCTTGAATTTGGGATCTTGTTCCTTATTTTGAACTTCGCAAAACAATTGTTGATAGTCTGGGTCCTTATATACTTCATTCTTACTCAAATAAATGGTAGGATTAGTCGACATTGATACCATTGTAGCTAGAGTTTCTACCCTAGATGGTTCTTCAGTGATAAGAGAATTAAGGAAGGCTTTATGACTAAGGGCTTTTGCTATTACATTTTTTGTATCGAGTTTGAACTTAATTTCAAAGTCATACTCAAGAAAAATTTCAATCCATCATCGTTGTCTCATATTAAGATCAGGATGAGTAAAAATCCACTTAAGACTTTTATGATTTGTGACTAAGGAAAATTTATTTCCAGGTAAGGACTGTCTCCATAAGTTGAGAGCGTGAATCACAGGTAACAACTCCAAGTCATGAGTAGCATAACTCTTATGATGGACTTTCAACTTTCTTGAAGAGTAAGCTACGGGATGACTTTCATGCATTAGTACGCATCCCAATGCAAGAGAGCTGGCATCTGTGACAACCTCAAATTCCTTGCTTAAGTTAGGTAGCCTTAAGATAGGAGCAGTTATCAAACTATGCTTTAGTTGCTCAAAGCTAGATTGTTCAATTGGCGTCTAGATAATATCAACTTGCTTTTTGAGTAGATCTGTAAGAGGTGCTACAATTTGGGCATAGTTTTTGATGAATACCCTATACCATCCAGTTAGACCTAGAAAACTTATCGCTTCCTTGATAGTGATTGGGAGTGGCCAATCTTGAACATCCTTGACCTTGGCAAGATCTACTAATATACCTTCGACAAACACTATGAATCCCAAGTATTCAGTCTTCCTTTTGAAGAATGCACACAGCTTCTTCTTGGCATACAACTTATGTGGTCTCATTGTCTTTAGGACAATGTGAAGATGTGGTTCATGATCTTCTTCCTCCTCAGAATAAGTTAGAACGTCATCAAAGAATACAAGGACAAAATCATTGAGATGAGGTTTTAAACTGTCTTGCATTAACCTGTTGAAGGTGGCTGGGGCATTTGTTAACCATACAAATGATATCACAATGAATTTGAAATGACCCTATCTTGTGTTGAAGGCGATTTTCAGAATATCTTCATCCTTGATTCTGATATGATAATATCATGACCGAAGATCGATCTTAGAAAAGATCCTTACTCCTTGTAGATGATCAAGAAGCTCGTCTATCCTCGAGATCATGTACTTATTCTTCACTGTTATCTAGTTTAGCACTTGGTAGTCGAAGAGTTCCATCTTTTTTCTTCTAGAATAATATTGGGGCTCCCCATGGTGAACTACTTTGGCTGAATATATCCTTGATTTAGCTACTATTTGAGTTGCTCTTTCAGTTTGATGGCTTCAGGAATAGACATTTTGTAGGGTCTTTTTGCAAACTGGAGCGGCTCTTGGAACAAGTTTGATCTCATGATCAACTTCTCTTTTTAGAAGTAACTCAATTGCCTCTTTAGGGCTTCAACAGAGATGGATGGGTCGTCCCTATAAGGTACTTGCCGTCAATCCTAAAGGCTCTGCCAAATGCAGACAGTCGATGCTTCTGATGATCCCTTATTGATTAATGGCTATCGCCTCAAGATGTATTACCCTTTCTAGGGATCCTAAAAATCACCACTGATAGCTCCCTCATTCCTTGCATGACAGTCGATACGGCTTTACCTAATGCTCATGATAACCCTCTTATTGATCCTGATGATGTGGCTTCATTCTGTTAGCCCCTCACAGCCACCTTCCCCTCCTCCTTGGTTTCCTTTCCATCTGATGCATCAGAGGTGGTGAGGATGGTTCTAATACATGGTGTTCTTACTATTATCCTATTTTAATAAAAAATAAAATAATAATAAATATATATATCGATCATGGGAGAAAAGGACTTTAGTCCTTGTCATACTGACCTATTCTTTGAGAAAAGGTGGAAACACCCTTGGAAGTAGGGCAAAAGAAGATAAAAGAAAAGAAAAAATTTAATAATAATAATAATAACAAAATTATTATGGGAGAAAAGGAAGAAATTCCCTGTCATAACAGGCCTTGTTCCAAGAAAATGTGGTACACACCCTTGGACATGAAGCTAGCTGTGGAAAAGGTGGTAACACCTCGTAGTCCAAGACAGTCAAATTGCTAGAATTCTTTTAACCAGGATGGTTCTTCTTTTGTTTGACCATCTTGATTTACCTGGTTAAGATTGATCAAGTAAACATGTAATCCTTTCTTCAGGCCTTTCACAATTCGAGAAGCTTTTGCTAATTGAATGTTAGGGTTCCCTGTTTCACCTTGTGTAGTTACTATTTCACGATTCAAATCTCAAAATGTGACTTGACCTTTTCCACAATGGATATGAGCATCATTGGGAATCAACCAATCCATTCCTAGTAAGCACTCATGAGCTCCTAAGTTCATTACATTGAATTTCATACTTGAAAGGTTTTCTCCTAGGTTAAACTCTACCTTGGCAGTTTGCTATGTAGAAAGTACTTCCTTTGCGTTTGCTAATTCCACAAGTAGTTTTGATGCATTTACTGTATCTATTCCTAACTTCTTAGCACATTTGGGTGAAATAAATGAGTGTGTACTTCCATAGCCAATCAAAACTTTAAATGATTTACTTTGGTGACTAGCTACTGTTTGTATTATTGAATATTGATGATTTGGATCCTTCTTGTGGAATGCAGCATGAACAGTTGCTTTTTCAATATCTCCTTCCATAGTAGTGTCTTTCTCCTTACTCTTGCCATAGCTACTTGACCACGGCATTGGGCAGTTCTGCCTTGACCCAAAATTGGCCTAGTTGATGGTTTCCACCAAGCTTTGGACAATCTCTCCTGAAATGTCCCAGCTCATTGCAGTAGAAGCACCTAAGACCATCATTGCTTCCTTGGGTAGGAAAAAATTTCCAATTGCATTGGATTTTGCCTTTTTCTTCTGACCTTGTGTAATGTGCCCGCCCCTCAAATTGTGGGACACGTCTTAGTTGCCCATCAAGAGATCAATCTAGAAGACACCACCCGGCACTCCCAAGGAATGACACGGGGATTTGCCAACTAGGGTCTCTCGAGTTTGCCTCGCAACGGAACTTATCTGGCCGTTCCCACTACGATCGACCTGAAGTCTGGGTTCCTAGCAGTCAAGTCTTCCTAACAGCCTTCTAGTTTCGGTTGATAGCCGCTCCACTTTGCATAGATACAACTGGACCCAAGCAAACTCATACCGCACTTGGTTCAAAGAGAATGGGAAACGAGAGGGAGGCATCGCTCGACCTCTCTGCCTGTAGGGCATAGTCCCATTCCAGTCCCCTAAAATGGTATGAATCAGGGTTTCAACTTACAAGTTCTAGGGTCCTTGTCTAACTAACGTTCGCATCAAATAAATTCCATTGAGGAAAGCTCTCGGCTAACCGAGACCACCCTACTGTAGAATGGACCCGACGGTCACATCCACCACGCTTCCCTCGGGGGTTGTTTTAGTTATCTAATTACCTACCACATTATGTTTGACATGCAAAAGTAGCTTCCTTAATTAATCCGTTAATCATAGGTTCCTTTACATAATTTAGGGCACTGACACGAAGACAAGATAAAACAAGATCAAACACTTCCTTAACTTATCTTTAGATTAATGTTTGTCTCCTGCCCATACAGGAGAATTAAGTGTCCCTTTCTGCCCCCGCAGAAAAATCTTTTCGTCTCCCAGCAATAAAACCCGAAGGTTTATCCTACAAGGTTTTTGCCGTGTAACTAGTATCAAGGCCTCGAGATCCTATCTGAGTCACGTAGAACACTTGTGTAGGGTCCGAAGGCATTGGAATTTACGGCCAGAGCCCCCATTGGCACACAAGCGTCCTCCTACGCCAAGTAATTTCCACAGAGAGACCTCTCGCGGCGGGTTCGATCCAGATTCCCGGCGCGGATTTATAACCCCCTTGGTTAGGGTTTGGCGGTTCGCGGGGGGTAGCTAGCGCCATCCTTCCTTAATTATCCCTTTGGGAAATCAACCATTGCTGAAGCAACCAGCTTAATAACATTTACTAGGGAAAACATCCCTTTTGTTTCCATGGCAATTAGTCATCTCAGACCCGGCCATGCAATCATCAATCACAAACAACTTGGATTAGCATCCAAAACCACATCAAGCAATCACCTTGCTTATGAACCACCTATCCTTAGTAAGATTCTCTCCTCTTACCATCACAACCAATCGACATTCACTTAGAGATACCCTTTTCAAACAACCAAGCATAACTTGGGTCAACAATCCATCTTACTCGCACTTGGGATTCTTAATGCACTAATACAATCCACAATCTTTAACTCTTTTCACATTTAGTCAATGAGTAATTAACCCTAATGTGCAGGTACTTGTATGGCCTAAGTTTCCCTGCATCAGTGCAAATGCATCTTGTGAATAGAAACTATCATTTCATGTGTTTAGTTTAATCATGGATGCAAATCGTGATTTTTATTGGTTAATTTAAGCATTGCGCTACGCGAAGGTCTATCACTTTATGTAAAAATTTACGAAAACCGTATCATTTCATGTGCGTCAATCCATGCAGAATCCATTTTATTTGTCCACTTGACTCCCATGCAATCATCCCGTATTTGCAATATTTCGTGCAACAATATTTCATATACTAGGCTAGTCAATAATTCATGTAACTTTTACATTTGACTTTTCATAATCATGCACTTTAAGTATGGAAGAAAACCATGAACAATAAGCAAATAGAATAGTGAGAGGGTTAGAGGACACCATTTTCAAGGGGATTTCTTGATGGCCGCGAACGTGTCTTCGTGTTTGGCCTTCTGATTTCTCTTCGAGTTCCCTTCTTTCTCACCTTCTTCTCCTCTCTCTACCTATTCTTCTCCTTCTTCTTCTCCTCTCTTTCCCTCTTCTCCTTCTCTCTCTCCCTCTTCTTCTTCTACCTCTTTTTCTCTTCTTCTCCTCTTATTCTCTCTCTCTCTTCTTCTCCTTCTCTCTTCTCTCTCTCCTTCTCCTCTTCTTCTTTTTCTCTTCTTCTCCTTCCCTCTCTCTCTCTCTCTCTCCTTCTATTCTTCTCTCCCTCTCCTCTTCCTCTTCTACTTCTTTTTTTCTTCTTCTCCTTCTTCTCTTCTTTTTCTCCCTCTCTCTTCTCTCTCTCCTTCTCTTCTTCTCTCCCTCTCCTCTTTCTCTTCCAGAGGTTGTTGCATGTGCCCTGAATAAGTCACACATACAGTTAGATGTCCTATATTTTCATGCCCTTTGTCTACCTAGTAGATACCTTGTTTTGCTAGAAAGGATGTTGTGCCTTCAATTCTTTCAGAATCCTCCAAAATCTTTGTCTTTATCCATGGATTGCTTTTGTAATCATCAAGCTTTCAAGAGGGATCATCTTCATTGATACCCTTGAATGTATCTTCTATGTTTCTTAATGATATGTTTTTTGGAGGTGCCATTCAGATGGTTATTTTGTGTTTGTGATGTATTAATTTTTATGTGATGAGTTCGTGCTGGTTGAATAATTTGTTCGAGAGCTCTCTTTTTGACTATTGACACTAATGGTGGATGGCAAGCCTACGATGGAAAGATGAGGAACCTCTTATATCCTTTACAAATTTGTTATGACTTTCTATTATTTATAAGATATGTTACTGAATAACGGTGTTTTCCTTTAGTTGTATTCTTTCTTAGATACATGTGATAAGTTGGGGTCGTGGTTGGGTGATTATTGAAGATAGTAAAGAAGATCCAATTGAGCTCTTTACTGAACTTACTTCTTTTCCTTAGGCCGCGAGGACGCCTCCTTTCTAAGTGTGAGGATATGTTGAGAGTGGAAAAAGACTGAATTTTTTATTGATTTTTGTTATTTTTGAGGTCTGAATGGTTGATTTTTGATGAAATTTGAGTGATGTATGGTTGTTTTTGGAAGTGTTTGAGAGTATTTTGGATGATATTGATTATGTTATGGAAGCTCATGATGATTCTTAGTGGAAATCTGAAGCTCTGTGATGTTCTGATAGGTTCTATTGAGGTTATGATACCTTCTATTTAGCTTCTGTTTTGTTCTGATTTTCTTCTCTATGAAGCTTGATGAAGGTTGAGATCTTTGAAAGCTTATTGAATAGTTTTTGATAGTTTGGAATGGTTTTAGTATGATTTATGAGGATCTGATGTTCTTTGATGACCTTATGTAACCCTCTGTAGACCTTTTGAAGAGCCTCTGTCTCTGCTCTGTTCTTGTTCTGTGCTGTTCTATAGATATTTTGTAAGTGTTCTATAGAATGTATGTGTGACTTTGGGAAAGTTTTCTAACTTTTGGAAAGGATGAATCTAAGTTCAAAAGAGCTAAAACAAATGGAAGAAGCAACTGCTGAAGACTGAAGAGAAGACTGAAGTGACAGTGACAGTAGTGAGCTATGAAGAGACACTGTAGTGGCTCTAATGCCCTTTCATACCTCCCATACCTCTTGGGAGGTGCATCCACAACCTAAGAAGGATTATTAAGTGTCATTCTTGAGTATTGTAGTGAGGAGATGATGTACTATTGAGAGAGAGAGAGAGAGAGAGAGAGAGAGAGAGAGAGAGAGAGAGAGAGAGAGAGAGAGAGAGAGAGAGAGAGAGAGAGAGAGAGAGAGAGAGAGAGAGAGAGAGAGAGAGAGAGAGAGAGAGCCAATTCTATAAAAAACAATGTATTTTTCTATGAGAGATTGAGAGAGAAAACTATGAAGACATTGAAGATGAATACTATGTGATTGATTTCCATTCAAAAATGGTGTATTCTTTTATGTTCATTTTTCTATTGATGGATTTTATGAAGATGTTGAAGATTATGGTTGATTCTATCAAATCCGTGGGAGATATCTACTATGATGCTGCATGAAGATTTGCTATTTTCCTTGTTTTGGTCATCAAAAGAATGAAACAAAAGCTTGTTGATATTACAAGATAGATTTTATTGCAGTAGAAATCCCTTTTCCTTGGTGTCTCTCTTGGGGCTCCATGCACAATCCATTTGTGATAGGGTTAATATTAGTACATTGACTTACTAAAAAAGATTCAAGGGTGTGAAGGTTGGGTTTGTTAAGAATCGCATGGTAGGGGGACTTGCTTGAGCTACTGTGCCAAACACACACTATACACAAGACGAAACTCACACAAATATAAGAAGAGAGATGGAGGCCAAAAAATTTTCTTGCTAGTTTTTTCTTCTTCTTTTACGCACAATAAAATGTACAGAAAGAATAGATAAGATACAACATTAAAAAAAGTGGCTTATAAGTCAAACAGTACATAACTAACTGCCTATGCTAATAATCGATTGGTGCTATAATTATGCTAGCTGGAGGTAGGTGCTATAAACTAAATATAATAAGTAATAAGTCAGTGGCCATGTGATGATCATAATGGCCACTCACATGCTAAGTGTAGATATATTCTCTTCTTTTTTTTTTGCATATAGAACATGTAATCTCCAATCTGTTTGCATATAGAACTTGTATTTGCTTCTTAGAAAATACTTCAAGACTTACAAAGTCAAAATCTGTAATCAATGCACCTACTTTTGGTTAATACAATCAAAATCATAGTATACTGTGAAACTATTGTTCACAATCTTACAAGTCTAAAACGGTGCTCGAAATGGTCTCAAATGGCCAAAAAAGCAGTGAGAAAGCCCTACTAAAGGCTTTATCTATAGAATATACAGTGCTCTGATTGCACACTAAATCTCATAACAATATGATATTTTCACTTTGCCCTGCTTCTAGTACCTCGACAAACATTATCCACCAAGAGAAAGAGTGGAAGAATGGGAGAGCTTCTTACCCATTGCTTCCTTGCTTGAATCCTTGCTTCTTCTTCTTCACTTCAATCTTCAAGACTAACCTCTCTCAATGGCGCCACTCTGATAGTATGTCAAGAATTGTGTGGTGGGAAAACTTACTTGAGTTGCTATGCCAAAAACACACTATACACATAAGAGGAAGCTCACTCAAGAACACAAGAAGAGAGATGGAGGCCAAATTTTTTTCTTGCTAGTTTCTTCTTCTTCCACACACAATATAATATACACAAATAATAGATAAGTTACAACATAAAGGAAAGTGGTTTACTAAGTCAAACACTGTGCATAATTGGCTATACTAATCGACTAATATTATAACTATGCCAACTATAGTTAGGTGCAAGAAACTAAATATAATAAGTGATAAGTCGGTAGCAATATGAGAATCATAATGGCCACTGACATGCTAAGTGTAGGCATGTGGACCCATATGACCAGGTGATCCATCATCAATATTCTCACATGTTGAGCTTGCCATCTTGTTGAGTGTGAAATATGTTGGTTCTTGGGCTGATTTTTTGTTGTTTTTGATGATAAATGGTTGTTTATTTTGAAGTGTTTGGAAAGGTTTTGATAAGTTTGAAGGGTTTTTGATGAGGATGTTTGGTTCTGTAAGGTCTAATTTTCTTCTGTTTTCTTCTGTTTTGTTTTTGTTTTGGTAGTAGAGATGGTTGAATGAATGTTTTGAGAGATGATTGAAGTTGTGTGAAGAGGTTTATGAAAGATTGAATTGTTTTTGTTTTGGTTTTTATGATTTTTATGGGTTCTGTTGATCTTCTGTGAAGTTCTGTAAGCTTCTGTAGCTCTATTGTTCTGTACTTCTGTTGCTTTGTGGTTCTATTCTGTTGTTTTTGTTGAGTGTTATGATGGATGTGTGGATATTTTGGGAAGTGTTTTTGTCTTAGGAAAGGATGAATGGAAGCTCTATCCAAGCTAATTGAAGTGAAGAAGTAACTGCTGAAGATTTACAGAAGGTTACAAAAGACAATGACAGAAGACAGATCTCACAGGACACTATGAAGTCTTTGGTGACTCTTCATATCAGACATACCTTTTGGAAGGTGTATTTGTTGAGATATCGAGCTCCACTCCTGATATGCCAGGGTGACCATTGTGCATTTATGTCACCGACTTGTCAGTTGTTTGCAGATGCAGTTGGTACATCGCCCATGAATAATAGCTAGATGACAGCTATCCTTATCTACTCTAGTTTGTGGCTCAGTTAATATGCCACCTTAGTTAGTTGAGTTTGGTTTGAGACCCATATATAGGGTTCTTCTATTTCTATGTACTTGAGTTCTTTTGGCTTACACAACTAAGAAGAGGAAAACTGTTTTCAGCCTCCACCTTTGTGTGTATTCCCCCATTGTGCAAGCAGGAAAGCTACAAGTGAGACTCCTTCCTTCTCTCCCACAATCTTGACAGTATCCACAACCTAAGAAGGAGTATTATGAGTGATTATTGATTATTTTAGTGAGGATATGATGTACTATTGATGGAGAGAGAAAGAGAGAGTTAGAGATAGTCAATTTTATGAAAACAGTGTAATTGTATATGAAAGATTGAGAGAGAGAACTATGAAGACATTGAAGATGGATAATATGTGATTGATTTCCATTCAAAGATGGTGTATTCCTTTTTTTCTTTGTTATTTTGATGGAGATTATGAAGATTATGAAGAATATGGTTGATTTTATCAAATCCGTGGGAGATCTACATGATGCTGCATGAAGATTTGTTGTGCCTGGTGTTCTTTTCTTCATTGTGATCATATAAAACCTAATAAAAAAGCTTGTTGATGATGACAAGATAGATTTTCTTGCAGTAGAAACCCTATTTCCTTGGTGTCTCTCTTGGGGCTCCATGTTTTTGGTGCGCAACCGGGGAATACTGCCATCAACAAGCACAAACAGAGGCTGAAAATGGAAGAAGTGGCACTGTGGAAAAAGAAGTAAATCAATGGATAGTAGAGTTCCTGCCACTGTTGAAGAATTGCAAGCCTTCATTGCCAAGGAAAAATTCTAAAAAAGATTCATTCCCCAATGGAGAAAGCACAATGCCATTTTGATGAAGTCCCTCTGTGACGGTTTGTTTTCACTACCCTCTGAAGTCGTAGAAAGTTGCATCACAGTTGCAAAGTCCCTCCCACAAAACTGAAGAGTAGAACAGAGAGAATGAGTATCAATGGAGGATTTGGCCTTCATTGAGGAATTTCCAGACATCATCAAGTGGGAAATAGTCAAGAAGCTTTAGGAGTGGTGGTCTGTGGAGGTTCACAAAAATAAGAAGGAACAGAGATGGGACTTGTTCGTAGACGCTCAACAGCAAGATACGTGGGATGCTTGGTGTTCTGACAATCTTTTGTTTGTCCAATTGGCAACCCACTGGAAGTTGGTAGATAGAGTGTTCTTTACAACATACACTGTTGAAACCATCAGAAGCTGGCATTACTATGATGATGGCACCACCACAATGCTTAGACGTTTGCATTTTGACACCTTCAGAACCAAATACCTTCCTCTGTGTAGTGGCATGAAAGCAAAATTCAGAGACATTGAAAAGGAAGAAGTAGAAGAAATGTTGGCAAGAGAGTCCTCCAGAGACTGAAGCCTTTTGTTATCCCTCTGTGGAGCATTAACAACATAGTGGAGCCAACCCCCCACATGAATGACGCTATTAGGAGACAAGCACTAGAACGATTTCAGAGGTACGTGAGAAGAGAAAAGGCAAAAATCAAAGCTGAGAACGAGCTCGCAGCAGAAGCCGCCTTTGACGCCCTTGCAGAACTCTTTACAAAAGTCCCAATGGCACATCAAGCCCTTCCTCCTCTTGCTGGAGATCTAATTCCAAGCCAGATCCATCCTGGAAATATTGATGACAGGCAAGCGAATGTAGTCCCGTTGCCAATTTTTAAGGGAGAGTACAATGAAGACCCCGATCTTCATGTAGCAGAGTTTATGGTAGCATGTGTGGCTAACAATGCCAGAACCCCTGAGCATTGGTTAGCAATATTCCCCGCCACTTTCAAGGGCGCGACGTTTCAGTAGTATGAGAGACAAGTAGCATGAACTTTTGGCACATGGGACGACCTGAAGTTGGCCTTCCTCACTAAATTCAGGCGTGAAGGTTTTGAAGAGCGGATGCGAGAGGAGTTCATGAATTTAAGTCAGTCCTCTGGAGAAAGAGTAGAAGCTTATGTCTCGCGAATGGAATCCATCCTGAAGAGATGGACCAACCATAATCTAGATAATGGCATTCAGAAGGGAGAGTTTCTCAGAGGATTACAACCAGAAGTCCATAAGTTTGTGGAGCTGCAAAGACCAGCCACATTGCAAGCTGCAACAGAAGGTACAAGAGAAGGTGCAAGACTGTACGATGAAGTGGAAGCTAGATTGGCGATGAATCCAGGAAGAGGAGTCCCACCTCCTCTGATGCCAGGGATGATGTACCCACCAAATACAATCCCAGGGACTGTCCCCTACCCCTACCAACAGATGTCCCCAGTATCACAGTATAGTGCACCAAATCCATAGTGGCCACAATCAATGCCTCAAATGATGGTTCAACCACAACAACAATGGTCCCAAACAATTTCCCCAATGCCAAATCAGCAGCAACAGTGGAACCCTACCAACTGGAGCCAACATCCAACAGTTCAAACAGGAGCTCTAAATCAGAATCAGAACAGAGACCCCTCTGCACCAGCCCAACCTGTTTATGTAGTGATTACAGAGACTCCTCAAAACCCTACTACCAGTGACTTAGGAGGAGAAAGCTTGAAGGATTATTTATCCAACTCAGTTGCAAATATAAAAAAGGAGTTGACGGATGTGATTATAGAGCAGTTGCAGACACTGAAGGTGAATGCCGTCAATATATCCACTTCTGCGGGAGTTGGAAGAGATGTGATACGCTCAAATACTTGGTGTGGTAAGTGTCATTGAGCATGCCACTTAGCCACTGAATGTACACGAAAGCCAATAGTTCCTGGAGCCTTATGTTCCTACTATTTGCAGAAGAACCATACAGAGGATATTTGCTATCTGAAGGAGATGCATGATAGGAGAAGGAAGGAAGAAGACGCAAGATTCAACTTGCTGGAATCCAAAATGACAACATAGGATATTGGACCCAAGCCTAGGGAATTTGGTCCTAATTTCAATCCAAGGAGGTTTCCCTCTCAAAGTTACAGAGGACGACAATCTGGTGGTGGTTAGAGATCAGAGGTGGAATGTTATAGGTGTGGAGAAAAGGGACATATCTCCCCAAATTGTCCAAACCCTAGACGATCTGTGGATTACAAGCCCTTATGCAGTCGATGCAAAGGAGAAGGCCACACTGCAAAAGACTGTCCAAGCCCAGCCCCAGTGAAAAACAGTGCTATTGATAATCCGTCCAAGGCCTAAGAGCCTACATCCAATTTAGTGGAATTGGAAGTTGCTGCCATCACGCGTGCAAAGAAGAAGGAACCACTTGTCCAGAAAGAAAATAATCCTCCTGCCAGAACAGTGAAGTTCAATCTTCCAATAGAAGAATAAAACACGGACAGTGCCATACAGAGCATTACAGTGCCATAGAGAGTCATAGAGACAATTCCAGAGAAAGGACTAGAGGTCCAGGAGATAGAAGAAGAGAAAGTGCCACAAGTGGCAGAAGAAGTCCCCATGATGCCCCTGTTGGAAGAAAAAAGGAAAAGGAAAATGAGTGTCGCCCCATTCCCTAACCGGTTAGAGAAGCCAATGGATCCTATTAAGGAATACGATCTGGTCATAGATCTAAATACCTTTAAACCAAACCTCACATTCCGACAATTGTTGATGTTGTCTCCCAGTTGCCGAAAAAGGTTCAAAAGTATACTGACAAGAAGACATGGCTTAAGGATTGCTCCCTCAACAACAACAAAGTCCAACAAAGCTCCAGAGCTTGTAAAAGAAGTGGATGTGGTTAACGCCTTCCTAGATCCTGGTACCCCAGAGATTGGCATGTGGATAGAAGGCTGCATTATTGCAAATGCACTGATTGATGGTGGCTCATTAGTGAACATTATGATGGATGTGACAATGAAGGATCTAGGCCTACAAGGTATGCAACAAACTCAATGGCTCATTAGACTGGCGGATCAGAGCAGAATCAAGCCTTTGGGCATTCTCCCATATGTGAAGACTACAGTGGCTGTAAAAGTTTATTGGCTAACCTATTTGGTGGTGAAGCCAAACTCTTATGGTACATTCTACCCCTTGTTACTGGGCACACTTTTTGAAGCTAGAGCAAGGACAGATTGGTTCAAAGGAACCTTGACCTTGGGTAGAGGACCCAATAAAGTGATGCTGGAGCTATATGGTGCTCAAAAAGGACATGGATCCACCTCCTTGGAATTATCTTTTGACTCCCCCAATGAGGCTATAGATGGAACATCAGAGCAGAAGAAGATGCTGTCAAACAGATCCTTCCCAAGAAAACAGAGGCACATTCCCTAACAGTGAGTACTGTAAGCCCACTCCCAAAAGATGCAAAGCCATTATCAATGGGTGAATACCTCTTGCCGGAACCAGGAACGATTTCCGAAATCACTTCTGACAGTGAGATAGAAGCATGGATGTATTGCTCTCCCTGTTACATGGCCATAGCAGAGCCAGAGACAGAGGCAGAAGGCGAAGCAGAGGACCTGTTCTTCTCTTACAGAGTGCCTACAGAGGCAGAGCCGGAGTCGGAAGAGGATGATGATGAATCCAAAGAAGGAGATTTTGAAAGCGAGACAGAAGAAATCACTCCACCCACAGAAGGCATAGATGAGGAGGGAGTTCCAGAAGCTTCAGAAGCAGAAGACTCCATGCTGCGGGATAGAATGGCAATGGTACCCTTTGGATTGGTAAATGGATCTTTCCATAGGCAAAGCCTATATAAGAAGTGGATCAAGCAAAATAAACCGTCTTTTATCAGTGGTTCTTGTCTCACCCATCCACACTTGTCAAGAAAGGATGATGATGATGATCCTTGTCAACAAGTACCAGTCCCAAGGCCACAACAGCGAGAGTCCCTATTATGTAACATTCCTGGATGCATCCTCTGAAGAGGAGTCCTCAAGCTCTAAGGTAATTAACATTCAAACCAAAACCGAGACAGCGCTGATCCCATTTCAGCATTTCAAGGAGCAACCTAAGTCCTTATTGAAAGAAGATGTTGGGTCTAGTGGGACATCAGAAGAGGACACCACCCCCTTGAAGGAGTCGGATCTGTACCCAGAAGCAGTCCGTGGGGCCTTCATCTGTGAAGTAGAAGGTGAAAGGCAGTTAACCTTTGTGGATGCAGATGGCACTGAACGCCACTTGAAGGTCGGTAGTAGCCTACCAGAAGAGGAGTTGTCAACCTTGTACAACTTGTTGAAAGAGAATTTGGATGTGTTTGCATGGTCCTACAAAGACCTAAAGGGGATTGATCCCACAATATGTCAGCATCATATTGACTTGGAGCCTGATGCCAAGCCAGTACAGCAACGACAGAGGCGAATGAACCCGAATTATTCCACACTGGTGAAAGTAGAGCTGCTAAAGCTTTTGGAAGCGGAGTTCATCTATCTAGTGGCCACCAGTAGTGAATGGGTCTCGCCCATCGTGGTTGTACCCAAGAAGAATGGCAAGCTACGTATATGTGTGGATTTTCGCAAGTTGAATTCCAAGATGAAGAAGGATCATTTTCCTATCCCTTTTACAGACCAGCTGCTAGACACAGTGGCAGGACATGAGCTTTACTTCTTGTTAGATGGCTTCAATGGCTACAACCAAGTGCAGATAACAGAAGAAGATCAATCTAAAACAACCTTCACCACAGAATGGGGGACCTACGCTTACCAAGTGATGCCGTTTGGGCTCTGCAATGCTCGTGCTACCTTCCAGCGAGTCATGATGGCCGCATTCCAAAATCATCTGCATGACTTTATTGAGGTATATTTGGATGATTTCTGTGTTTACAGTCTGATTCTTAAACACTGGGGACATTTGCAACAATGCTTTGACCGATGCCGGGAGTATGGGATCTCCCTTAACCCCGACAAATGCATCTTTGGAGTCTCTTCTGGAGTTATGTTGGGCCACATTGTCTCTGCACAAGGGATATCAACATACCCTGCAAAGATCGAGAAGATCACACCTCTGACAGCACCCACCAACCTCAAACAGTTGAGGGGATTCCTAGGCCATGTGGGCTACTACAGAAGGTTCATAGCCCATTTTGCAACAAAGGCAACCCCCTTGCATAATCTTCTGAGGAAAGATGTAGAGTTTATTTGGACGGAAGAATGTGACAAAGCCTTCAACACTCTGAAGCAGTGTCTGATTGAGGCACCCATCCTGCAACCTCCTCATTGGACGAAGGAGTTCCATGTACACACTGATGCATCAATTGAAGGCTTAGGTGCAGTCCTATGCCAGAAGGGATCCTCGAAGCTGGAGCAACCCATCTATTATGCAAGCTGAAAAGTCACTGATAGAGAGCGGAACTATACAGTGACCGAGCTGGAGTGCTTGGCAATGGTGTTTGCCCTAGAGAAGTTTCACCACTACCTACTGTCTACCCACTTTAAATTTTATGTGGATCATGAGGCCCTGTCCTTCCTGATGAACAAAGCAGATGTGAAAGGACGAATGATGAGATGGCTTCTTCTATTCCAAGAGTTCGACTTTGAGGTAATTACCAAACCTGGTCGTTCCCATGTTCTGGCTGATCATCTGTCGCGTATCCCGTAGACTGTAGACGAGGAGCAGGATGATCCAGACCTCCCTGATGCTTCCCTATTCCTAGTAGAAACTGTAACCCCCTAGTATGTAGACATTGCTAATCTGCTGGCAACCCAACAGTACCCTCCTGGCATTTCTAGTCGGGAAAGGAAGAAGCTTATGTTAGAATCAGCCCCCTACACCGTGTTAGGTGGTGCACTGTACAAGAAAGGCAAAGATGAAGTGCTCAAAAGATGTGTTGCAGGAGATGAGATTGGGATTGTTTTGAAGGCTTGCCATGACGAGCCATGCGGAGGGCACTTTGCAGGAGAAGCTACAGTCAGGAAGGCTCTGCTAGCAGGTTATTGGTGGCCGACCATTCATAAGGATGCCTATGACTACTGCAAGCGATGTGATGCGCGTCAGAGGATGGGGAAACCCACCAAGACGAGCGCTATGCCACTACAACCTATCCTTCCTTTGAAGCTGTTCGAGAAGTGGAGCATCGACTTCGTCGGCCCAATCGATCCTCCCACCAGAAGAAAACAGAACAGATACATCCTGGTATATACAGATTATGTTACTAAGTGGTGTGAAGCCAAAGCTCTGAAGCGGGATGATGGCAACATCATGGCCCTGTTCCTGTACGAGAATATCATCACCCGTTTTGGCAGTCCCCTAGAGTTGGTAAGTGACTGAGGCACTCATTTCATTAATAAAGTCATGGAGGAGCTGACAGAGCTGTATAAGATCTGCCATCGCAAGTCCACTCCTTAGTACCCCAGAGCCAACGGCCAAGTCGAAGCCACCAATCGCATCCTTTGCTCAATTCTGACAAGGATGATTGCCGCACATCGTCATGATTGGGATGATCGACTTACAAAGGCCCTCTGGGCATATAGAACCTCCCATAAAGCAGCAACAGGATAGACCCCTTTCCAGCTAGTGTATGGTACAGAAGCTATTTTTCCTTGTTGAATTGGAATTGCCCTCTTTGCGAGTGGCTATCAAAGAGTGTTTGGGGGACGATGATTCACTGCAACGTTGTTTCCTACACTTGGAATGTTTGGACGAAACTCGTAGGATGGCTCTACAGTACATGGAAGCCACGCAAGCTCGACGTAAGGCCTACCATGATAGCTTCATCAAGCACAAGGATTTCCAAGAAGGTGATTTGGTCCTAGCCTATGATTCACGATTTGGCAAGTTTCCTGGCAAGCTTCAACAGTGGTGGATGAGCCCATATAAGGTACTTGCTGTCAACCCTAATGGCTTTGTCCAAATGCAGACTGTTGATGCCTCTGATGTTCCCTTCCTGATTAATGGCTATCGCCTAAAGAAGTACTTCCCTCCTTGGGGATCTTGACAATCACAATCACCTGATCCTTTCCCCCATTGGCGTGGCACTGTAACTCTTATGATGCTACTTCTGATAGCCATTCTTCAGCCACTCCTGATACGGTGGACGCAACCCTCTGTCCCCTCAGCCCCACCTCCCACTCCTGATCTCTTATCCTCTATTTTCCACCAGCGGCAGTGGCGAGGATGGTTCTGACAAATGGTATTTCTACCATTCCCTTACTTAATTTGAAAAAGAAAAAATATACATATCGGTCATGGGAGAAAAGGACTTCAGTCCCTTTCATGCCGACCTATTCTTCGAGAAAAGGTGGAGACACCCTCGGGAATAGGAGGAAAAAAAGCCCAAAAAAAAGCAAGAAAAGAAGAAAAGAAAAAAACTGTTATGGGAGAAAAGGAAGAAATTCCCTGTCATAGCAGGCCTGTTCCAAGAAAAGGTGGTCAACACCCTTGGGCGGGAAGCTGGCTGTGGAAAAGGTGGCAACACCCATCAGTCCAGAAAGTGGATTCATTAGTTGACATCCCCAGGATCCAGTTCCGAAGCTGCCTCCCTTGGTATGCTATGTCCTGTGCCTTTCTGCAGAGCGTTCGACAGTCCTCTAGCAGATGCCATGTTCCTATCTAACACAACGTTCGATCTAATGGCTACCTCCCTGGGTGCACCTCTTCAACAACTGATGACACGATCTTCATCAACCAACAATCGAGTGACGCGAGCTTTCATCCTAACCGGATGGGGAAGTGAGTATGGGTTGCCCTCTGTATCTATCAGAGTGTGAGACAGAGGGTGGGGCGAGTGACCAGTCTTTTCCCTTCAAATCAAATGAGAGGTACGAAGTGTGAATGGAGTGTTGCACGCATGGGATGGGCCTCTTATCCCTGTGCACTGCATTATAAGGCTCCCTGGCCTTCCTTCTCACACTGTATGCTGGCACAAGGCGGGATGCACAGTTGCACCATGAAATGCGCACAAGGCATACAATCTTTGCACAAGTGATCGTGAGGATTACATCAATGGACTGTGTCCTCAAAAAAAAAAAACAAAAATCATCAAGAGGTGAGATTGAGGGACGTTACGACCCTTGGCGCAAGGCATATTCTCTTTTCCCTATGCACCCACGGGGTGGGTCTCTGCCATCATCGTAGGACACGTCACCCTGTTCTGTACACTGCATTATAAGGCTCCCTGGCCTTTCTTTTTGCACCTATGCCAGATGGGTTGAACGCACCGATGCACCATCAACTGTGCACCTTGGCATACTCCCTTTGCACCATCTCCCTTGCCAATTCCTAAACCGGGTGTGAGATATGGGTTTCAATAATTATTCATCGAGTGATGTCCGTAATGGGGCGAGGGACTATTCTCTCATCCCCTCTAAGTGCTGTAAGCTGAGTGACTATCCTTCGTCAGCGACACAGATCCCACGAGATTTATCCATTAGCTACCTCCCTAGGTGTTGTTACATGGTCCCTGCCATGTTGGACGCGTCTGCAGAGCGAGCTCTAGTACCTCCTGCCGCCGCCTGAGACACAATGCGCGACATCGACAATCGATTTCAACTATCTGCCACACGGGCCAAGTTTTCCTAACCCTATCTCCTGATTGCACGTGTATGTTAAGGTGTTAAGTGTGGGGACGTCAGCGTCGAATCTGTCAGTGTCCAGTCGGTTGTCGAATTGTAGGTTGTCGTGATGCATTTCCCTTGCCGTTAATGTTTTAAGTGTGGGGACGCGTCCCTGTGCGTCTACATTGCATACCCCCTGCATATGCCTCACTTTGATCATGCATGTACATCATGACTTTCTTTTACACTCATGGGATCCCTTTCCCACCCACCCGTCCACTGTCACCCCTCCCTTGGGGCTGTTCCTCCTCCATTTCTCTTTCTCTATTATTTTGATGTGTTTTCATGTGAACGTACCCTACGTTCAGTGGAATACCCATCTTCCCTTATAGCCCTGTTCATCCCTTCGAATTGTCCAATTTTTCTTTTTACCCACCCCTGTTCCGATGCATGGTTTTAGAGTTATTAATTTTTTACGGATTTTGCGTACATTAGACGGTTTTCCATGTGAACGTGCTTTTCTTGCTTCGAAACCCTGCTCTGACGTGGTAGCCCTGACAACCACTTTTCCCTTGATATTTTTTGTTTTTACTCCATGTCATTCCGATGCACGGTTTGTCCAATATTCATTTTTGCGGTTTTTCGGGACCTTTTCATGCATCTTTTTGACATTTTTCCATGTGAACCTACCTTATTTGCATCGGAATTCTAGTTTGACTTGACAGCCGTGTCCGCCACGCCTTTCTCTACATTTTTCTTTTTTCTCCCCCCCTATTCTGACTTCCGAATTTTTAATTTTTAATTTTTAAAATTATTTTTGAGTGTCTTTTTGGTATTTTTTTTGCATGTGAACGCCTCCTAACCCTATCGGAAGTGCATTTTAACGTGAGAGCCCTGTGCAACCCCTTCCCTTGCACATTTGTCATTTTTCCTGCCCTCTATTTTGGTGAACCGTTATTTTGTTTATTAATTTCCGACCGTATTTGCATGTGTCCTTTTTACGTTTTTCCCATGTGAACGTGTCTTATCTCAGTCAGAATGGTGTTTTGAGATGATAGGGGTGCGTTCTTCTGCACATTTTTCCTTCTTTCCACCTTGCATTCCGGCGAGCAGATTTCCCGAAATTAATCCCCGTATGTGTTTTCGGGGCAGTTTTTCATGTTTTTTTGCATGTGCATGCCTTTATTCCCCCCGGAACCACCGTTGACCTTTTTCCCTATCTTCCCCCTGCCGTCTTGTACATTTTTTGTTTTTACACCATTTCGTTTCGACGATTGGATTGTGAGATATTAATTTTTCTTTATTTTGACGTGTCTCGCGCATGAACGCACGCATTTTCGGTTTTATGCGTCTTGCCACGCCCGATCGCGTATGCGCACCCTGTGCCGACGTCCTGACGCCGTTCCGATCCCACCACTGCAAATTTTTTTACCCCCGCTCCGCACATGCGCGTGGGACAGGGGCGTGCCCTCTTTCCCTCCCAATTTCTTTTGCCCTTTCTTTCTTTTTTTAATTTATTACTTCATTCTTTTTTTTAAAATTCATTACTTAATTCTTTATCTCTCCCCCCACGGGCACCCCCCCTATCCCAACCACCCTCTTTCTCTCTCTCTCTTCTTCTTTTCCCTCTTTCTCTCTCCCTGACACCCTCCTCCCCCTCTCCCTTCACCCTCCTCCCCAACCGTCTTCCCCTCCATCCCTCTTCTTCCCTCCTCCTCCCCTACTCCCCCGCTTCCTGCTCCCTCCTGCCTCCATCCCCTCCCTATTCACCCTCCTCCCTCTTCCTCCCTCCACCTTCCTTCTCCCCCCTACTCCCCCTCCTCTCCCTCCTCCTCCTGCTCCCTCCTAGCGCCCGCCCTTGGCACCTCTCTCCCAGGCGCCGCCCTACAGCGCCCGCCCCCTTGCCATCTCCCTCCCTTCGCCGCCTGCCTGGCTCTGACCCGCCCGCCTGGCGCTCTGACCTCGTCGCCGCCCGTTGGCTCCGACCCGCCTGCGCTGTCGCCGCCCTTTGTGGAATCGCCCCCGCCTCTCCATTCGTTCGCCCGCCTCTCCCTTTGTTGCCCGCCTGGTCTCCCGCCTTGGCCTCTGCCCACTTGCGCCCGACACCCCTTCCTACACCACCCCCCCTTAACCCCCATTCCCACCACCCCCCTTTCCCACACCACCCATTCCCCCCTTAACCCTCCACCCCTTCCTACACCAGCCCCCCCTTACCCCCCATTCCCACCACCCCTTCCTTAACACCCATTCCCTAACCCCGATTCCCCTAACCACACCCAACCCCCTTCCTAAGCCCCCTTTCCCCTAACCCCTTCCTAAGCCCCCCTTCCCCATCCTAGCCCCTGTTCGCCCCCTCCCGCAGCGAGCCATATGCATCAACAAACACATCAAAATTACCTCATCCCGTGGTTTTCGCACGGCAACCCATGCTGCGGTTTCTTATTGCGTCTTTGCATCAGCGGTCGTTCGTGTGCGTGTACGCGGGAGCGTGTTTTTTTGCGACTATTCACGTGCGTGACACGCGTTTGGACTTGTCCGTGAGGTGGTGCATGCTGGTTCGTTCACACGCAACTGTTCACGCGTGTCCGGGTATTCATTTTTGAAATCCCGAAAATCATTTTTTAATCACAAAATCCATTAAACACATTTAAAATTTGAAAAAAATAATAAAAAATTCAAAACAAATTCTGAAAAATTACCAAAAATTTTTGAAACTTTTTTCCACAGTTTAATTTTTTTTCTTCCTATTAAAAAATTCTTGAAAATTCCAAATTGGCTGAAATTCTTTCTAAACTAATGGAAATTGATAAAAAAATCTAGAAAAAATACATAAAAATTAGAAAATATTTTTTTTTAAAAAAATAAAAAAATTCAGACACTCACATTTACCCTCTTTCCTATTTTGGACATTTCTTGGAATAAAAAAATATTCACATAATGTTGGGAACTTATTTCTTTTGGAAACATCTCATGACAATGTATTTATTATCAACAAAATTTTTCGAAACTCCCCAACATTAAATGAACATTTCCATCACATTGAAACAATATGGGTTTCCGCCCTCGTAGTGGGAAAATTTGGGTTCTTGGTTAAAATATTAAAAAAAAACACACACTTCAACTTAACCAAACACCGCAAAGTAAAAACATAAAAACCCTACAAATCAACACATCCAAATAAATCCAAGACATACATTTTTTTTCTTCTTTTCTTTTGGTCATCCGTTTCATTGTTCTTTGTCGTGGTCACGGTGTTAGCTCGTTTTTCTTTTTCTATCCAACAGGACGACTCTTGGCAGTCGACTGTTTGACCATTTTGTGGATTTTTGTGGACTGGGCATTCCACTTTTGGGGGTTGTGATTTCAGACTTCGCAGGCAGACCCACACATTACCAGGTTCCTTCCTTTTTTCCCTCGCTCACTTGCACAATAACACACATTAATTGTAAATTTAATCAACCGAACGTTGCACACACATAATTAACAGACTGCACCTCATAAATTGTAAATAAAATGAACCGGACGTTAATTGTAAAAGAACCCCCGCCATTGCACGTGCACCTTTGCACCCTAACCCACATAAGTTGTAAATTAAAATCAATTCACGAATGCATATGCACACGCGTTTCAGACACATTAACTTGTAATTAAAATCAACCCCCGAAGTCACACATGCATGCATGCAAGTGCCATACATCATCTAATTATAACAAAGAACTGCATTAGTAGAGACCCAATTAGTCAGTCCAGTCGTGTCAAAATCTGAGTGGGGCTGGGTTACGATGTCGACTCACCATGCATTAACGGGTTAATTTAATAATGAACGATGCTTAATTGTTTATATAATAAAAAATGAGTCGTTAGTTTCACTCACACACTCTGCCGCACTGTAGGACGTGAACGCTACGTGGGAGTGGGAGTAGTAATCTGACATTGGTCAACATGGTATTTATTCTCGTTTTTAGTCAGAATATTTGATTGCGTCATGATTTTTTTTGAGTCTCTGTCTGGGCTACGGAATGTAGTTTTATTTTATTTTCTGCCTGATACGAGATTACAGGGTGCATGTATGTGTGCATAGCATGAAGTTTTCGGTCACACGTGTGTAGAGGTCATGCCGATTTTTTTTCCTAGGATGTGGTTTGCCTGGGGGTTGTTATGGTCCAGTCAGTCATGCCAATTAGTCGGTTTCCTGTCGATGGTCTCAGTCTTGGTTTTGTTTTTGGATTTTGCAGGTTTTCTTTTTGTTTTCTTGGTTGTGTGTGTGGGTTTTTTTTTTACCATAGTCTGAATGGCACCTCTTTCTACGCCTCCAATTGTGGTC
This sequence comes from Lygodium microphyllum, assembly GCF_053477565.2. Lineage (NCBI taxonomy): Eukaryota > Viridiplantae > Streptophyta > Polypodiopsida > Schizaeales > Lygodiaceae > Lygodium > Lygodium microphyllum. The sequence goes on from NC_141155.1 coordinate 104,786,694, forward strand.
CAGCATGTTCCTCTTGCGGTCCATGACTATTCTCTTCTGTTAGAGACAGATTGTATTCGACGAGCTGGCCTTTGCCCATTTGTGGCTCTCACTTTACCACCTGTGGATGAGAAGCTTTGTTATTCTTTCCTCGCTTCTTACAAAAACCAGTCTGGTCTGGCTTACAATCGGACATTCTATTTATCAGTAGCCAATATCAGTGAAGCATTATGCTTGCCCTTATCTGCTTCCTTTGTGCCCAGTGGTAACTAGCTACTGACGGCTGAGGAGATAGTCACACTAATGAAGAAGGAAACTTCCACCCCCTTGCTCCTTAATCAGCTCATTAATAGCTCAGGGGTGTCTGTTGCCCACATTTCTTCTCTAGTCTGGAAGCAGTTATTCCAGTTCCTACAGGACCGGTTCATGTCAGGAAAGGATGCATCCAAATACCTGTCAAAAGAATTATTCACAGCTTCTGTGAAGATTCTGGAGGGAGCTAAATTCAACTGGGCAAGTTTCCTGTTATCTAAGATGGATCAGCATTTCCAATGTGTCAGGAAGGGTCAAAATAGTACTGTTTCTTATGGTGCCTTCCTACAGAAGATCCTTACTTTTGCACCTCCTCCTGGTGGTGTTCCAGTGCTAGATCCAGCTCCTTTACCAGTGCAGCCTATAGTATCAGTTTCTTCTCCTAGGCCCATGCAGCTTAATTCAGAAGATGAGGAGTCGCCTGTTATTTTTTCTAGAAAGAAACGCCTTCGCACAAAGGGACCTTCCCATCCTTCTGTCCAAGATCCACTGGTGCAACCATCCACTCCTGCTGTGTCTAGCAGTGCCCTTCCTTCATTCCTTTCCTGTACCAATCTATTTGCCGTTCAAAAGGAAGGAAAATTAGATTCACAGATCCCTTCATCATTACAAACCATTTTAGCTGGACCCATGCTTCCACAGATGGTTTCCAATGTCCAGTCTACTCTGGAAACTTCCCTTACTTCCTGTCTTCAGGCAATGTACACCAGTGTTTACACTTCCACGCAAGACAAGGTGGATTTCCTCACTAGTCAATTGAGTAAGGCACTGGAGGATCTGTCTTCAGAAAGGGCTACCCTCAGTGATATCCACAATCAGATGACTACTGCCACAGCCTTAATGGATTCACAGAAGGTCACTATTCAGGAGCTAGAAGCTAAGGTTGTTAAACTAGAGGAGGAGAATGTATCTTTGATGCTTGAGAAGAATTCTGCCCTTGCAGAGATGGTCACTTTGGCTAGTAAGCTTGCTACTAGTGAGGGTCAGTTTCAGCAATCTCAGGACACTATAGAGTCCCAACAAAAACTCATTGAAGAACTTAATCAGAAGGTGGATGTTCTTTCTGTTTCCCCTCCTGCTCCTGTATCTTCTGTTGTGTCATCCCAAGAGGAGCTTAATCAGTTGCAACATAAGGCTAAGCTCTATGATGGGTTCTCAACTAAGGTTGATTGCCTTCAGCAGCAGGCGGATGGATTGTGTGCTGAATGATTTTGTTCGTTATACTAAATTGGTGTCACCTCCTCCATCCTTTTGGGTGAAATATCATCAATAGAGGTTTGCCTTATATATCTCTTTGAGCAATGTGGATTTAGAGCCTCCAGAGGATGGATGGTCCAATCTCTGGCCTGCGGATCTCTTACGAGCTGTTTTTGACAGATTTGTGGATGACTTGATTTCCCATGAGGTCCAGTTACTCTCTTTCATGTATCTTACAGGCTATCTATAGATCCCTGATGAGGAATATTTAAACGTTTATGTGGGAGATGTCATCTTACAGGCAGTGATGTATGTACATTCAGTTGAGCTTCTGTTAGCAGAGAGTTTACGAACTTATCATGATCAAACGTCTTGGTGCAAGGGATATGCTTGGCATCCACCTTTGGAGGATGTTGCTTTGGAACCTCGCCGCCTCAGAAGTGTCTTTCATAAATCAGATATCCAACCTCTTCAATCTTAGTTGTTGAGCTTCATTGCTGATAACCCATTATTTACTGAGTCTTTCTTTCAGGATTTAAATTTCCGATGTTCTATTTATCCTTTAGATCCTACTGATCTTTTATCATATTCCCTAATGTCTTATCGTTTCCCATTATGTGTTTCTCTTCTTTCATCTAGTCTTGATAATATTCCTCTCTTATCATTTACCCCTTCAGGATTTCCTCACATTCCAGTGTTCACTACATGTCCTTTCATTGCTGATCCTACACTATCTCCTACTCCTTCTGACATTCCACCTATTGTTCCTCCTGTTCCTTCAGTTTTTCCAACAGAATCCCTTCATACATTTTTGATCTATTCTCCATCTTTTCCACCTTCTTTATCCCTTCAATTACCCTCTTTTTATTATCTGTCCTATCCTCCATTACAATGCTCTCCTTTCATTCCATTACCCTCTCCGACAGATTACATTAACCTTCCTCCCCAAACGGTGCTGGATACCCCAGGGTATGATGGTGACATCCTTCATAGAAGACAGTGGACATTACATGATTCAGTGTTTACAGGTCCAGTGTTTAATTGGCCTCTCATTCCAGGGTCTTGGGATACTTCTGCAACGTGTTCCAATTCTTACCTCCACTTTGCTAGGGTACATGGTACTTCTGGAGATACCACAGTTCGTCTTGCTGCTCACTTTTATTGGTATCTTGCATTCATGCATCATCAATCACACTTGAATACTCGTAAGGGTATCCCCCATATGCTGATTAATCCAAATGAGGATGTAGTAGTTGCTCAAATGGATCTCTTATATTATTTTGCACAGGCCTTCCCTACCAGATTCATCATTTTATTGGAAAGGATGTGTTGCCTACAATTCCTCCAAAATGTACCTCAGTACTTTGTGGATGAAAACAAAGCCTTGGACCATCTTAAAATTAGTCTGCAGTTTAAGAAGAAATACCTTCATCCTACTTAGTAGGAGGGTTTTCTTGATTATATCCACTCTCTTCTTTTTAATGGAAATTTCTTCTTTCTCTTCAACATTTTTGAGGAATTGTGCCATTCAGATTATATTTGTGTATGGGTATTTTTTGTATTGGGTATTGTTGTTTTCTTTGTGGATGAGAAGCTGATGAAGATGGAGTTGTGAAGATTCATGATGTTGCTTATTAGCTGGATGAAGTTGCAGTTGAAGATTTGGAAGCTGAAACATATTATATAGGTTTTATAAAGCTGATGTTGGGGTCGTGATTGTAGCTGGTACATTGTGCTGATTGAAGATTTTTTTAGCAAAGAGATTAGAGCTTTTATTCATTTTTTCATGAGGTCGCGAGGACGCTTCCTTAGTAAGTGTGGGGATATGTTGAGTGTGAAATATGTTGGTTTTTGGGCTGATTTTTTGTTGTTTTTGATGATAAATGGTTGTTTATTTTGAAGTGTTTGGAAAGTTTTGGATAAGTTTGAAGGGTTTTTGATGAGGATGTTTGGTTCTGTAAGGTCTGATTTTCTTTTGTTTTCTTCTGTTTTGTTTCTGTTTTGGTAGTAGAGATGGTTGAATGAATGTTTTGAGAGATGATTGAAGTTGTGTGAAGAGGTTTATGAAATATTGAATTGGTTTTGTTTTGGTTTTTATGATTTTTATGGGTTTTGTTGATCTTCTATGAAGTTCTGTAAGCTTCTGTAGCTCTGTTGTTCTGTACTTCTGTTGCTTTGTGGTTCTGTTTTGTTGTTTTTGTTGAGTGTTATGATGGATGTGTGGATATTTTGGGAAGTGTTTTTGTCTTAGGAAAGGATGAATGGAAGCTCTATCCAAGCTAATTGAAGTGAAGAAGTAACCGCTGAAGATTTACAGAAGGTTACAGAAGACAGTGACATAAGACAGATCTCACAGGACACTATGAAGTCTCTGGTGACTCTTCATATCAGACATACTTTTTGGAAGGTGTATCCACAACCTAAGGAGTATTATGAGTGATTATTGATTATTGTAGTGAGGATATGATGTACTATTGATGGAGAGAGAAAGAGAGAGTCAGAGATAGTCAATTTTATGAAAACAGTGTAATTGTATATGAAAGATTGAGAGAGAGAACTATGAAGACATTGAAGATGGATAATATGTGATTGATTTCCATTCAAAGATGGTGTATTACTTTTTGTTCTTTGTTATTTTGATGGAGATTATGAAGATTATGAAGAATATGGTTGATTTTATCAAATCCGTGGGAGATCTACATGATGCTGCATGAAGATTTGTTGTGCATGGTGTTCTTTTCTTCATTGTGATCATATAAAACCTAATGAAAAAGCTTGTTGATGATGACAAGATAGATTTTCTTGCAGTAGAAACCCTATTTCCTTGGCGTCTCTCTTGGGGCTCCACATCTCAACAAGTTTTGGTTGTGTGCTGAAGAGAAATAAAATCATGCCACTTCTTAGACCTTTAAAGTTAATAGAGACCTGACAATAACTTAATGTAAAGGTTTTGGAGCTAATAGGAGATCCCATGCATGTTTAGGGCACGAAACCACTAAAGGTTGGGACCAAAAATGCATATGAGGTGAAGTTCATCGAACTTAAATTTTTTTATCTAGATCTATACAAGGTACAGATGGCAATAGTAATGTAGTATAATATATTTATTGAGAAATATAATGGTAAATTGTAGTTTGCTATAAAATTAGATGAAAGTGAGGTCGTCAAAGGAGTAAACCTTGAAAGATTTAGTCTACCTTTGATGAACAGAGCTTTAGAATTCGACAAGAACAACCTAGGAAACTTTAGTGTTCAATCAAAGCACCAAGTGTGGTGGCTCACTACATTTGAGATTCCTAAGGAAACATTTGAGGTGCTGCAACTATTCTTTATGCACACAAGCATTCCAAACATCATCATCATCATCATCAGAAACATGACAAGATGCTTTCAGTTGAAGAGGATGGTCAATACTTGGTGAAATGGCATCTTGCAAGAAACTTGAAAACTTTAAAATGTATGTGGAATCTCCAATGGTGCAAACACAAAGCATCTGTGTCTATATTGCTTGATATAGAGTGTGGAAGGAAAGGAAAAGAAGAAGAATTGGCAAAGGGTGACAAGTGTTGCACTAACGCACAATACAAAATATCCCACTCAAAAGCCCATCTTCAGTATTCCATTAGATCATGCTCATATTTTTTCATTGCATGCTTTGATTAGAATCATAGAGAAAATTTTATAGAGTATATTTGCTTTGCTTATAGGGTGCAACCGAAAAAAGAGTCCATTTCAACGTGTAACAATGTGGAGCGAGTACTATTAGAAATTGGGCTACACAAGTATCAAGTGTAACGATTGAAAAAGATAAGAAGAGATCACAAAAAATAGTAACTTGCCAAAAAAGCCTTGCTTTAGAGAAGCGAAGGCTAGGAAGTTTCTTGTAGCACCTATCAATGAGGAAGAAAATGTCATAGTTCATAGGTGCAAGATTACAATGGGTGGAGAAGTTACATTATATGGTTCTTGATCCAAGTAATGGAGGTAAAACAAGATTGGTCAAATCCAAGTTTTGGATTAGTCTCAATAAGTTGGTTCCCTTGCTACGAAAGATGGTATTTGACAATGGAGATAACCAAGAGTTTATTGATGTTGTGCATAGCTTCTTTGTAAACATAGTGGAAGTGTGGGAAAAAATTTCTATCACACATTACATGATGTGTACTAAGTCAATAATTAAAAATATATAAACTGTATAAATTATTGAGCATATTTTGCCTCATGTGTGATATGTGTCTTTGTAGCATATCGTTGAGATGCATGGGCCATACTTTGTAGAAAAGGAAAGCATTGGACTTTTGTCCACACAATGGATGGAAAATTCACATTGAATAGCACATGGTGCATACCAAAGAAAAATTGATCATGGTGGAGGGGTGAATGGCAGTAATCCAATGATCCGATTGCTATCTTGGTGGTACATGGCTATAGTAGTGCATGAAGCTCAACTCTTGTAGTAGAGAGTAAATGAAAGTTCTAATGAATTGTCTATAGACATGATTGAATCACTTCATGTCATTGAAAGAGTGTGTTATGATGTCTCAAATGCTAAGAAAAACATTTCCAAGTGGCTAGAAACAAGGCTTTGAGAAGGCAACAAAATGGGTTCAAAAAGAGATAAGATAGTAAGATAAAGAATGTGTTTAGTGTGAATACGATTCATTATTTATGAGAGAAAGTGAGAGCGTGTCCATGTGAATGAGTCTTAAATTTCAAGCAGTATATAAGAGGGTTTCACTTTTTATCTTATTTAATGAGATTTCAAGTTCTTGTTGTGTAGAAAAGATAGCTAGGTCTAAGGTAGCTGCAAAGAAGCTTGCTCTCAGAGCTCCATATCATATTCAGCTTCATGACATAGTATCTAGGAGCTCTTATGCAGTCTAGGACAACAATACTTCACAACCTACAAATGGACTACCCAGTTCTCAACCTAACCCAACTTCCTCAAGGTGCCCTGAGAGGGGTCCTCCTTAGATTTCCCACAAGAAACACAAGTGGAAGCCAGGTACAATGGCCCTAAGAGAAATTAGAAAGTCTTAGTACTCCTTTGATCTTGTCATTCTAAAGGCAAGTTTTTCAAGGCTTGTTCATGAGATTGTGCAAGACCTCTAACGCATAGAAAGCAAGAGGTTTTTTTTGGCATAGGGTTAGGATAGACCTGATTGCTTCACAAAAGAATGTCTTTATGCTCTATAGTTTACTGTAAAGACCTTTTTGGTAGACTTGATGCTTGATGTTCAGCATTGTGCAATACATGTAAAGTGCATCACTGTAACTCCTAAGGACTTCCAACTTATAAGAAATCTTCAAGTAGTGAAGGATCCAATGCAATGAATATAGTTTGTAATGTTATGCTTTTTGGAATAATATTTTGCTTGTGCTCTAGACTCATGACTATGTCCTAGTGCAAAACTGTTGTACTTGCTTAAAAATATGAATTAAGCTTTTGCTCTCATCCTTCACTCTCATCTTCAATGTGCATCTTCATTGTAGTTTTTGCTAGCACTATCAATTTCAATATAAAAAATATGTGAAATTTTACTATTTTTCATTGTAAAATTTACTTCTGATACCTCTATATAGTCTATGTGATGTGAGTTTTCTAAGGGCTAGTAATTGCAAGGTTTATTTCTTGATTATCAATCCATCCATAATTTTCATGCAAGATAATTTTAAAAATACAAAACTATATCAAAATGTGACTAAAATTCACACGTGCACTCGTTAGACATTCAAGAATCTAATTACATTTTTTGGCTAGAAAAAATGCCAAGAGATCACTTATTCAAAGTCTGCTGGCAAGGGACTCTAAATGCCAATTGGCAGAAAAGTAGCTCCAAATGCTAGACTTTGGAGTCTCTTGGCATTTTTTAAAACTAAAAATTATATTGGGCTCTTGGACACCTAACGGATGTGCTCGTGAAGTTTTTTTACATTCTAATAAAAGGTTATAGATTTATGACCATAGATGGACAATGAGTAAAAAGCTACATTAACCCAATTTTTAGGTTTAAAAGGGTTAAAAGTTCATTCTTCTTCTCATTTTCATGACTTTCTTTCATTATTTCCTCCATTCTCACATCCCCAACCTTTGTCTCTCCTCCATCCTAACCTTCTTGAGCTTGTATTGCATGTACCAAGCAAGTCACTTGTTGTTTTGGCCTTGCAGATGCCATGGCCCACTTGGAGCACAAGGTGGATCCTCCTTTAGTGCAATAGCAAGTGCTTCCTCTCGATCACAAAGACCACCACAAAAGAAGAGGAGTTAAAAACTAGGAACTATTACCCTTCAAGAGATAAGGAGAATCTAGTATGGGTATGAGCTTCTCATTCCAAAAAGATCCTTCTAGAAGGCCATTCGAGAAATATTGTAGGACATGTGACTGAAAGGGTTGGGAAGGTTTTGGGCATGAGTGGTTGATGGCCCATTGCCATGCAAGTGGACTGCTATAGCCATGGAGGCCCTACAGATAGCTACAAAAGGATTTCTCATCAACCTATTTGATGATACATAGCTAGTGGCCATCCGTACAAAGCACATCCCAATCATAGATAAAGATAAGAACTTTATCATTTTGCTTCAACATGGCAAGGGGACAACTCCATAGGTTTCTCCATGAGTGTTATAGCACCATCATACTTGGAAAGCCAAAACATTTTGTATAATATATAACATCAGAATATACATATCTATTTATCTCTTGCAATGTGTACTCCATCCAACTAGTTTAAGTAAAGCTATTTTGTTTTGTTTCTTGAAATGCATGATGCTTAAAAAAAAAAAACATATGTACGTATCAAAAGTAGCAATAAGTATGGACACAAGTTACGTTATCATCTATACATGATGTGAGTATACGTACTATGTATTGATGTAATTAAATTGAATTATGTTAATATATGTGAATGCATCATTAATGTACCACACATTATTGTCACACTTATACAAACCACACATTTATTTAATGAATGTTTATTTATAAGGACAAAGCAAGTTATCTTATATTCATCAAGAAAAATCATGTGATGATTGCCAATGATGACAAATTCAAAGAGTCGATAGCCAACAAGAACTTTCATTCATTCCTTGACTTTTTTTATTGGCAAACAGGAAGGGCTAGCTTCTAATGAAAATAGAAGTAAGAGAAGCAAATTTTACACTTTTGTGAACTCACCTAATGTAGCAAGCACATATATTGCTCTAGCACTTGCTTGGTCAAACAGGTAGAGAAGCCTTAATTGCTTCACTTGCACCACCTTCTCTAAGCTAGATGTTGGAGGTACCACTAAAAAAGATCTAAACTTGGTTAGAGCCCAAATTTTCATGATTATTTTCTCTCCTCATGGTGAGCACTTCTTGTGGAAGACCACCAAGTTGACAACAAGGTTGCCAATGTACTCCTTTAGAGTTGAATCCTTTCATCAATCCATATACCAAGATCCTCCTTGCCTTGATGCAAGCTCATCTATATATAGTATATCTTGAATTATACGATCAAATCAAACAACATGATTAGTAACAAATTTAAAGTTATCAGAATGCAACAAAACTTGATCATAGGGTGCGTCGAGTCTCCTAAAGTCCATTGACAAAATCTTGGCAAAAAATGATGCAGCTAGCTTCCATGTTTGAAGTCTAGAAATCTCACCTTTTTTTAGATCATCTTATATCTTTGTTTCCTTGTGTATATTAATGCAATGTTAACCCCAATGCAAAGAAAGCAAACAAAATTAAAAAGACACAGAGGATAAAGCGGAAAAAGGTGGCCCAGTGGAAAAAAGAGGAGCAAAAGAGCCAAAAGTGTAAGAAGTAAACTTAGAAGTCTAAGGCAAGTGCAAAAGAAGAAGGGCACATTTTAAATATAAATGCGTACCCTAAATCCTTGTAAAAGAGCGCTAGAAAACAGGATGTAGGCTAAAATGGTCGGTCATGGTAAAAAAGGAATGGGTGCCCAAATAGGAGTAGGGCATGTATAAAAAGGCAAAAAGTGAATGAAGAAGCTTATTCTTGTGTATGGCCAAAACTAGCTCTCTCCTTCTTCCTCTTCTTGTTCTTGCCCATCCTTGTGGTTGTGCTTGAGAGAGGGAGTGAGGGAATGAGTGCATGTGGGTGAGGGACCGTGGTGGAGAAGCTCTCCATCTTCTCCTCTTTTCTTATTCTCTTCTTTTCTCTTCTCTTGTCTCGCATGTGATAATGGAACTTGGAGGTTGGAGCTTGAGGATTGAGCTTGCTTGAGCTTGCACTGTAAATTGTGGAGCTACTGGAGAGCTCGAGGGAGGAGGCAACTCGATTGGGCATGAAGGTAAGCTCACCACACTCGTAGGTGTGAGAGCATGCACAACTATGTGTGAGAGGCAACTTGATTGGGCATGTAGGTAAGCTCACCACACTTGTAGGTGTGAGAGCATGCACAACTATGTGAGAAGTAGCCAACCATTGCACTGGCTTAAAATGCTTGAAGTAATAAGTGGTCCATGGGTCTTGGCAGTTGAGCAAGAGGCTTTCAAATTTTGGTTCAATTTTCGAGACCAAAAGATTCAAGCTTGGAGTGCTTGCATGATCTGAATCGAGCATTGGAGTAGGGTGGTGCTTAAGATAGGTAGGAAACAAGTTGCAAAAGGCATTTGATCTCTTTTGCAAGTAAGTTTTTTGGTTTTTAAGGTTTAGGTGTTTATGTTGGATTTACTTAGGTGTTTATTTGTGGTTTGACTGCATTTAGGTAAGGAAAAATAGAGAAACAAAAAGTAGGGTTACTACTATAAACAGGGAGAAAAAGGGGCTTCAATGCATTAAGAGAGGAGAGAGAGAAGAAGGGGATTGGAAGACTGAATAACAAGGGGCTTAAGGGGCAAAGAGAGCAAGGGGGAGCTTATTCTTGCATTCAAAGTTGAGAGAGAGAGAGAGAGAGAGCTGGACATGTTTGTTGTAGGGCAGTAGTCAAGCGAGGAGAGCTTTGATTCGTGTGACTGGATGCATTGCGGGCTATTGGTGAGTTGGTCTGATTGCTAACTTCTTATTCTTGGATCCTAGAGCTTGCTAGAGATTGGAGGGGAGAACAACAAGCATCGCACTGCCATTTTCATCGTGGCATTCAGATTGTCTAATTTTTAGAATTGGACCATTCGACTACCCCAAAGTCATCAGCTTTTCAAAATTGGATGCAATCAGATCGTTCGATCGAACAATCCAGGATTGAACAATCCAAAAATTGGATAGTTTGACTACCCAATTCGGAAAATTAGACTTGAATAGGTCTAGAATTGGACATCCAATTCTAGGAATTGGACAAAACCCCTACAAATCGGACAGGAAAATCAAACATCAAATTCTAACAAACTCTGATCTTTCTAGACCCTGTAGGAGCCAAGCCTTAGCTATAGGACACCCCAGTAGATCCCTAAGTGAGTGAGTGAGACAATAGAGCTGATTGACCTAAGACTTGAGACCTGACAGTTCAAGAGTGACTGCAATCATTGACCATACCCCAATAGAGGTCCAAATGGACAACCTCAACCCATTAATCCCTTCAGACTTGGGGGGGCCTGTGCCAACGGAGGGAGGGGGGAGGCTTTATAAGGTGGGAGGGGGGAGAAAGTGGCTGTGCGCCGCCATCAAGGGGGCTGCATGCCCTCCCATCACACATTACTCACACACACACACACTCTCTCCCCGCCATGCACATGGCAGGGGGAGAGTAAAGAAAAAAAAATTCAAAAAAATTTAAAAACTTTTGAAAGGGGGGGTTCTCATGGGGGAGGCGCGGGGGAAACATGGGGGGGGACATTACATCCTATCCCCCTTAGAGGAATTTGAGATGTCCTCATCTTGAGAAGAAACTGGGGAAGACAAGCACTAGTAGGGCTTATGACCTGTGGGTTAGGACCCACCATGCATCCGCTGCGCAACTCTAATCATGCAGCACTCAATCCTTTAACGTTTTCGCTCTGATACCAACTGCAACGTGCCCGCCCCTCAAATTGTGGGACACGTCTTAGCAGCCCATCGAGAGATCAATCTAGAAGACGCCGCCTGGCACTCCCAAGGAATGACACGGGGATTTGCCAACTAGGGTCTCTCGAGTCTGCCTTGTAACGGAACTTATCCGGCCATTTCCACTAGGATCGACCTGAAGTCCGGGTTCCTAGCAGTCAAATCTTCCTAACAGCCTTCTAGCGTCGGCCGACAGCCGCTCCACTTTGCGTAGATACAACTGGACCCAAGCAGACTCATACCACACTTGGTTCAAAGAGAATGGGAAACGAGAGGGAGGCATCGCTCGACCTCTCTGCCCGTAGGGCATAGTTCCATTCCGGTTCCCTAAAACGGTATGAATCAAGGTTTCAACTTACAAGTTCTAAGGTCCTTGTCTAACTATTGTTTGCATCAAATAAATTCCATTGAGGAAAGCTCTCGGCTAACTGAGACCACCCTGCCATAGGATGGACCCGACGGTCACATCAACCACGCTTCCCTCGGGGGTTGTTTTAGTTATCTAATTACCTACCACATTACGTTTGACATGCAAAAGGAGTTTCCTTAATTAACCCGTTAATCACAGGTTCCTTTATGTAAATTAGGGCACTGACACGAAGACAAGATAAAACAAGATCAAACACTTCCTTAACTTATCTTCAGATTAATGTTTGTCTCCTGCCCATACATGAGAATTAAGTACTTATCTCCTATTTATAGAAGTATACCCTTCGGATTGCTGTGAGTGGCAAAATATCGAGAGTTTCACAAATTCTTTTAAGTGTTATCACCTCAAAATTGGTAGATTGCTCTTTGAGGGGCGTACATCTAAGTAGCTCACAGAGGACCTTGTTTTTTTCTATGACTCCAAGTACATATTGCCCAAGGGGGGTCGAGAATATGGAACCCTTGAGTCTATGCACATATCAAATCTCAATAGAATAGAATGGCCATTGTGTAGTAGTGACATTTTGCATTAGTGTAGCGCAAAAATTTCAGTGGACATATTGAACTCTATGAAGCCAAGCACTGGCTCAAAGAATGTACATCTAAGCTGGTTCATACAATTTGTAATTTTTGCACATATGTTCAAGGATTGTAAGGATTTGAGACATACCAAAAGCACATACGTCATAAAAAGTGCATTAGAGGATTATGTAGCAAGGATTCTAGGCAAAACTTGGACATAAAACATGACTCATAGTCCTGACACAGTGGAGTGTCGAGTCACAACAAGGTACATGGCTCTCAGGTAAAATTTTTCTCTCTTAGTCGACTATTATCTTATTTTGGGATGGATTGGCTAACTTTCTTTCCAATTACAGGTACTTTCTCACACGACAGACTTTATGCCTAGTGTTCAAGTATTGTAGATGGAGGATGCTCAAGGGTAAATGGTTGTGCCTTGATCAAGACATGCGTGAAAGTGCAGCTGTGGATGTTATGGTCATTTGTGAGGGCCGCAAGCCCCAAGTGTTGCAAATGGAGGTGATTGGCCCTTGAGTATAATGTGCTAGGAAATTACAATGTTAATGCAAAATCCACCTATTAGCTTCTATTTTGAATGAAGCAAAATTCAAAGCCAAGCTGAGGATACTGTCACCAGTGGAAAGTGCGTGGCTCCACGTATTTTAGAAATTGTAGAGTCTTCCTAAAAATCCCAACACCACAAGTTGTAATATCCAACACTTGTAAATTTTTAGATTTTTTTAGCCAATAGAATATTGTTGTTTGCAAACTTGCAATATTTAAAAATTATAGTATTTATGCAAAATCATACACTTGCTATACACTTTCTACATCAACACATTTACATATGCATGTAAACTTTACAAAAATGTAAGTAAAGCCATAGCTAAATATCGTATGCGAACAACCCTTAATGGTTTAAAACTTAAGGTTTTTAAAGTAGAACTAGTTTAGTTCTTGTTTCATTGTTTCATTTCACACTTTCTCTCTTCAACTCTTTATATCCACCACATCCCTCATGCCTGCTACGATGGATGCTTGCACATACTTTGATGAGTGGATCCACGAGACTATCTTTGCCAGTCGGGGTGACGAGATATTTCAGGTTTTCTCTAAGAACTTCAAGCTTGAAAGCATGCTCTCATCACTAGATTCCCCCTTCTAGTTTTGGAAGACTTTATGAGCACATTGCAACTTGCACATACTCCATCGAGGAATTTGACATGACTTGGGTGCCTTTGGAATAGCTCATGGTATTTCAGGTAGGGAAGAATCACCAAAAAGTGGTGAATAGGTGTCTGGTCCACATGGATCCTTTGCACAGAGTATGCACTGTTTCCATGGGTAGTGCACCAGGTACAACACCTTTGGATCTTGTGGAGTGTGATTGCACATTGGCAATTTACCTCCTTACATTGGATACACCCCTAGAGGAGGAGAGCGATGAAGATACAACTCCATAGGTTGTTGCTATCACATACACGGGAGAATAACCGATGGGAAGAGGTCATAAATGTTGAAGAGGAACATCGGGTGGTGGCAGAGCAAGGGTTGTTGGCTCTCATGGTGCAATCTTCTTTAGAACAACCACAAGTCGACAAACCCAACCTTGCCTCCTTGATGCCCATTGAAGTAGATGGTGTACAATACTTTCTTCTATCATTAGATGTGTTGCAATACTTGAAAATGAAGGAAAAAGAGTTGTTTTTCATCCTAGTCAGGGATTTGATGGAAGACCTGATCAATTATGATTACATGGATGTGCATCCAATGATGGCAGAGATTGGAAGATATGATGGCATAAGCTTAGATACAGTGAGTGCCATCATAGTAGCACATGAGCATATTACCTCAGTTGAAGAAGATTACCTTGTGTTGGATGTTGAATTTGAAGTACTACAACATGATCTGTTTGGACCAAGGCCCCAACTTCCTACCAAGGAGTTTGTAGATCCCTCTGCCCAAAGATGTGCTTCACTGACACACGAGGAAATGAAGATACAAGATGATCTGGAGAAGGTGAGATTTCTAACTACCATATATTTTTATGCGACGAAACTTGACAGTAGGGTGCATCGGGTCCCCCGCAGTCCACTGGTGACCCTAGATGCCAGACTTCGGACAGGGAAGATGTAGGCATCATTTTTGACCAAGATTTCACTAGTGGACTCTGGGGGACCTGATGCACCCTACCATCAAGTTTCGTCACTTTTTGATAACTCTAGGTTAGTTGCTAAATATATTGATTGATTTGACTTTGTCATTCAAGACATACTGTATATAGACTGTATAGAGATGAGTTTGCATCAAGGCAAGGAGGAGCTCAGCATCATGCGGATCGATGGAAGGGTTTGGCTTTGAAGGAGTACATTGACAACCTTGTTGTAGACTTGGTGGTCTTCCATAATAAGTGCTCACCGTGAGAGCAAGAAACAATCATGAAAATTTGAGCTTTGTTGATCAAGTTTGGACCTTTTTGAGTGATACCTATGACATCTAGCTTGGAGAAGGTTGTGCTAATCAAGCGATCAAAGCTTCTTTACTTGTTTGACCAAATGCGTGGTGGAGCAATATGTGTGCTTGTTATATTAGGTGACTTTGCTAAAGTGTCAGATCTGCTTCTCCTAGAGAAAGAGCTGAAGGGGGAGTGTGCCATTTTTGAAGCAAAGAAAGAACATCTATTTTCATAAGAAGCTGGCCCCTCCTCTCCACTGATGAAAAAGGCAAGGAATGAATGAGAGTTCTTATTGGCTATTGGCTTTTTGTATCTACCATCACTATCAGCCATTGTATTTTCTTGATGAATATAAGATATTCTACTTTATCTCTATAAATAAATATTTATTGAATAAATGTGTAAGTGGGACAATAATGTGTTGTACGTGAATGATGCATTCACATACATTAACATAATCCAATTTAATTATGTCAATGCGTAGTACTACACTTGCGATTGTGCATAAGCAATAAGGTAACTCATATCCGTACATATTACTACTTTCGATGCGTGCGTACGTTAAACAAAAATTAAGAGTCGTGCGTTTCAAGAAACAAAACAAAACAACTTTACTCAATTATTTGAATTCAATACACATTGCATGAGATATTATGTGTGTGTGTGTGTGTGTGTGTGTGTGTGTGTGTGTGTATACACCGATGTGACAGAGTATACAAAATTTTTTGGCCTTCCAAGATGCTATGGTGCTATAACACTCATTACAAAACCTTGCATCATTACTCTCATAACCTATGGAGGAGTCCCCTTGCCATGTCGAAGCCGAATGATAAAGTTCATGTCTTTATTTGTGATTGTGATGCACTTTGTATGGATGGCCGCTAGCTGTGTATCATCAAACAAGTCGATGCGAAACCCCTCTGCACCCATTTGCAGGGGCCTCCACCATAGTTGCATTAGTCCACCTTTTTGCTGGTGGGCCATCTTGCACTCATGCCCAAAATCGTCCCATCCCTTTCAGCTCCAAGTCTTGCATGACTTTTCGAACAACCTTATGAAAAGATCTTTTCGGGATGAGAAGCTCGTATCTGCACTGGATTCTCCTTATCTCCCAAAGGGCGACAGTGCCCGGTTTCCATCTCCTCTTCTTCTGTGGTGGTCGTTGTGCTCTATGGGGAGCACCTACTACTACACTAGAGGAGGCTCCATCTTGTGCTCCAGGTGGCAGGCCTTGGCGTGAGGCCTTCTCGTGGCCGGACGAAATGGCGACATGCTTTCTTGGTGCATGCCATGCAAGCTTGAGGAGGGCAAGATGGAGAAGAGACAGAGGTTGGGGGTGTAAGAATGGAGGAAGCGAAGAAAGTAAGATGTGAAAATGAGAAGAAGAATGAACTTTTAACCCATTTAAACCCTAAAACCGGGTTAATGCAGCTTCATACACACTATCTATCATGTGATCATAAATCTATAACCTTTTATCAGAATGAGTTGAAACTTTACACGTACACTCGTTAGGTGGCCAAGAGCCCAAATTATTATTTTTTGGAAAAAAATGTATGCTTTGAAGTCTGGAGACTAGAGCCACTTTCCTGGTATGAAAGACATTTTTTTTCCTTAAAAAAAAAATTGGGCTCTTAGCCACCTAATGAGTGCGCGTGTGAAGTTTCATCCCATTTCTATACAATTTAGTATTTTGAAAATTATTCTACACCAAAATTATGGATGGATTGACAATTGAAAAATCAACATAGCGACTATTGGCCCTTAGAAACTTCACACCACATAGACTATACAGAGGCATTAGGAGTAAATTTTGCAACAAGAAATGGTAAATTTTTGCATGTTTTTCCTATTGAAATTGATCATGCTAGCAAAAACTATAAGTAAGAGTTGAAAATACAATGAAGATGCATAGTCAAAGTTGAGAGTGAAGGACAAGAGTAAAAATTAGTTCATATTTTAAGGGCGCGTACAACAATTTTGCACTGGGACATACTCATATGTCCAATGCACGAGGAGAACACTATGGCAAAAAATATAACATTACAAACTGTGTTCATTCCATTGGAACGAATGCATCCTTCATTGCTTGAAGATTTCTTATAAGTTGGAAGTCCTTGGGAGTTACAATGATGCGCTTCACATGTATTAAAAAACGCTGAGAATTAGTCATCAAGTCAACTAAAAAGGCCTCTATAGCACACTATAGAGCATGAAGACATTCTTTTGTGAAGTGATCATGTCTATCTTGAACTCATGCCAAAAACCATCTCTTGCTTTCTGTGCGGTAGAGGTTTACACAATCTCGTGAACAAGGCTCGAGAAGCTTGTCTTCGGAATGATGCCAAAAACCATCTCCTGCTTTCTATGCGGTAGAGGTTTACACAATCTCGTGAACAAGGCTCGAGAAGCTTGTTCTTCGAAATGATGAGATCAAAAGAGTGTTGATACCTCCTAATTTCTCTCAGGGGGCCATTGTACTTGACTTTCACTTGCATTTCTTGTGGGGATGCTGAGAAGGACCCTTGTGAGGGCAGCTTGAGGAAGCTGGGTTAGGTTGAGAAGGGGGTGCATCTGAGCTAGTAGATGCTCCAAGGGGTTGAACATGATATGGGGCTCTGAGCGAAAGCTTATTTGCAACTACCTTAAGCCTAGCCATCTTTCTTGCATAAGAGATGTGAGAACTCAATGAATAAGATAGAAAGTGAAACCCTCTTTTATATAACCCTAAACTGTAAGACTCATTCACATAGATGCACACTCTCTCTTTCTCTCTTAAACTATGAATTGCATTCACACTGAACACATTGTTCATCTTACTATCTTAGCTCTCTTCAAACCCATTTGTTGCCTTGTCGAAGCCTTGTTTTTAGCCACTTGGCATGGTTTTCTTTGGCATTTGAGTCTTTATAACACACTCTTTTAGTGACATGACGTGATTCCATCATGTCTACTGCCAATTCATCAGCACTTTCATTTGCTCTCTTTTGCGATATTTTAGCTTCATTCGCTACTATAATCCTATACCACCAAGGTACCAATTGGATCATGGGATTGCTACCATTCACCCCTCCACCATGATTGGTTTTTCTTTGGTATACACCACGTGCTATCTAATGTGAATTTTCCATCCCTTGTGTGGATCAAACTCCGATGCTTCCCTTTTCTGCAAAGTATGGCCCATGTGCCTCAAGGATATGGTACAGAGACACATATCACACATGAGTAAAACTATGCTCAATAGTTTATACAATTCATATAATTTTAAAATATTAAATTAGTATGCACCATGTAATGTGTGATAGAGCTTTTGCCCCATACTTCCACCATGTTTTCGTAGAAGCTATACACAATATCAATAAATTCTTGCTTATCTTCATTGTTAAACACCATCTTGCGAAGTAAGGGAGCCAATTTTTTAAGACTTATCCAAACATTAGCTTTGGCCAACCTTGTTTTTCCTCCATTACTTTGATCAGGATTGCAAAATGCAACTTTTTCCACATATCATAGTCTTACGGCCTATGAACCATGACATTCCCTTCCTCATTGATGGGTACTGAGAGAAACTTCCTAGCCTTTGCTCCTCCAAAGCAAGGTTTTTTTGACAAGTTACTAGATTTTCTTGATCTCTTCTCATCTTTTTCAATTGTCACTTAATGCTCATGTAGCCCAATTTCTGATAGCACTCGCTCAACTTTTCTACACGTTGCAATGGCTTCTTTTTTTAGTTGCATCCTATAAGCAAAGCAAATGTATTCATTTACAAGTTTCTCCATGATTTTGACAAAAGCATGCAATGAAAAAATGTGAATACGATCCAATGGAATGTTGAAGATGGGCTTCCAAGTGGGATCTGCTCTATTGCGTGTCGGTGCAACACTTGCCACCCTTTGCCAGTTCTTCTTTTCGTCATTTTCTTCCACCCTCTCTGTCAAGCAATATAGGCATGGATTCTTTGTATTTGCACCATTGGAGATTCCACACATGTATTTTAAAGTTTTCAAGTCTCCTGCAAGATGCCATTCAACCAAGTATTGACCATACCCTTCAATCGAGAGCATCTCATCGTATTCCTGATGATCGATGATTCTTGGAATGCTTGTGTGCATAAAGAATAGATGTAGCACCTCAAATGTTTCCTTACAAACTTCAAATGCAACGAGCCACCACACATGGTGCTTGGATTAACTAAAGTTCCCTAGGTTGTTCTTGTCGAATTGTAAAGCTCTATTCATCAGAGTTACACTAACTCTTTCAAGCTTTACTCATTTGATGACCTCACTTTCATTTAATTTTATAACAAATTGCCATTTAACATTAAATTTCTCAATACACATATTATTAGTACATTCCCGAATTTTGACTGCATCTTGCATAAATCTAAATAGTAATTGTTGAGTTCGATGAACTTCATCTCATATGCATTTTTGGTCCCAACCTTTAGTGTTTCCACACATTGAACATACATGGGATCTCCTGTCAGCTCTAAAACCTTTGTATTAAGTTGCCGTTGGGCCTCTATTAACTTTGAAGGTTGAGGAAGAGGCACGATTCTATTTCTCTTCAACACATGACCAAACCCTAATGTGCACTCAATCACCTTTTCCTTCACAGCCTTAA
Source organism: Lygodium microphyllum (assembly GCF_053477565.2). Lineage (NCBI taxonomy): Eukaryota > Viridiplantae > Streptophyta > Polypodiopsida > Schizaeales > Lygodiaceae > Lygodium > Lygodium microphyllum. The sequence goes on from NC_141155.1 coordinate 104,806,202, forward strand.
ACTTAGGATTTCTCAAAGTGTTTTCCAATGTACTTGACTTCAACAATCTACTAATACATGGTCCAACCTCACCCTCACTAAGGTTCTCATTTTGACCTACCTTACATGCTTTGACACATCACTTCCACACACCATTATTCACAATTAACTCATTGATTGGCTACTTCTTTCGTTTGCGCTTCTATGTTAGCTTGCTGTTGATATTTCTCAAGTCATCCAATTGTGCCTTTACCTCATATGAGATACCAATGTCATGGTAGTGTCCTGCATTGAAATAATTTGATTGTTTTGTTGAATTATAGTGTCATTTCGCTGTACCACTTGTCCTACGAGCTATTGTATATGAAGTTGATGTGCAACGATCACATTATGATAAATTTTTATGGTTGCTTGGTAAGTTGTAAATATTTTGAACACTTGATCATTGAGCCGCATAGTGTAACCGAGCAACCCATTTTCACCTTTGCACACATACTTCAGCAAATTTGTGATTCTTGAGAAAGTTGGAGGTCTATTGTTTAAGGGGTCAATTGGGTAGATTCCCCCATCAATCCACAAGTCCACATGTTTCAATCCCATTTGCTTGTAACTCTGCAAAACTTGAGGGTTGAAATTGGTACACTAGGTTCTTTTGAATAATGGGGAGTATTCAATCTCTACCTCAATATGCAGCTCCTTTTTTCATGTATTCATTTTACTATTAATAGAAACGGGGAGCCTACTTGGTTGTCACAAAAGGTAGAGTGGAGATGCACAGAGAGGCACACAAATGTGCCAAGAGAAAGGAGGGTGTAAGTAATTCACTCTGTTAATGAAGGTTGCATAAACAGAGAGAAGAGGTCACAATAGAGCCATGACAGAGTATAGATATGGGGGAAAATAGCTCAGAGGGTAGGGATCTCCAAGATTTTTCATATTTTAGACATTTCTATTTTAACTCCAAAAACATTTCCAAAAAACACGAAAATTGACTAGTTGGTTTTTTTTTTTGACCAAATGCTAGAATATAAAAAATCCCCAAAATATCTTAAAAGGAACTTTTGAAATTTTATTTTCCTTGTTCTCGATTAAAAAATAAATTACCTCATATCTACTCATCATTTTCCATTGAAAATGAAGCACCACACTCCCATAACTAACTTCTTTTTGAATATAAAATTTGGTTGAAAAAGACTTCTTGAATGAGGAGAGAGAAGGAATCTGAGTATATATTTGTAGATAATATAAAAAAGGCAAAATGAGATTGCAAAAGTGGAGAGAGAAGAGGATTATTTTACTATTCTTCTCTCCTCTTTTCCTTGTTTTAAGGAGAAGAGAGAGGGGGACTAAAAGGCCCATTTGTGAGTTCATTTTTTTCCTAATGCATCTCGCTGCTTTGGAGCCATCATTTGTGCGAGTGGGATTGAGAGATAAAGAAGGAAGAATAAACTCAGAATGGGAGAGCATGAGAGAAGATTACCTAGTTGATGATCGAGAGAGGGGGGGTTGAGTTAACTCTCTCCCTCTCTAACTCTCTCTCTAACTCTCACTCTCTAACTGTCTCTCGTAGCCTCTCGGAGTAACTTCTTTCTCTTAATTTGAGTAGAGGGCATGCCTTTATATAGGAAGAAGGGAGTGCATGCTACCTTTCCCTTCCCTTCTCTTTCTTCTCTCTTTATGCCACAAGAGCTCCTTCACTCTCAGTTTTTTTTAGAGTGGAAGCTTCTCTTTATTTTTATAAAAAAAATGTGGTCGTGATGCTGATGATGATGATGACGAGGAGGAGGCCTGCATCCTGTTTGTTTGGGAGGTGGCACTCTTTACGGCGAGGTCAGATAGTTTGATGCCTTTTAATCTTTAAAAAAAAGAAACGTTAGTTCTAATGTTAGTTATAATGTTAGTAACTTATATAGGCTATATAACTTTAACACTAACCTTACTAACTATTGAACTTACTAACTAGTATATAAACTAACCTTATAACCAACTAATTTACTGACTAGTATCAACTAACAACAAGGTAGACCTTGGGCCACCTAGTTATACCAAAGTCTGATTATGAACAATGGCAATTCAGATAGACCTTGGATAACTACCAAAGTTTACCTTCCACAATTAAGTGCTGGGTACGTTACATATGGCCTCATGGTAGAACACATTAAGCTACAAGCCACACTCTTTGATGCGAGTGCCTAGTGGGCTACATGTACATCTACCTAAAGGAAAATAAGCTTTTGGCACTAATGTTGTATGTGCTACCCAATGGAGATTTCATGATGGCAAAGAAGGCCTTCAATTTGATTGTGGCCTATGTAAGGCAAAGCAAGGGCAAGGTGGCCTTGGTAAGATAGACCATCAAGGAATACTCAATGGCCAAGGTAAGATAGACCATCATGGCATACTTGGCATTCCTCAAGCAGAGCACTTGGCCTAAATCTATGAGGATCAAACTGAAGGTTTCTATAAGACTTAATAGTCTCTAACAATATTCTAGTACTTAGTCTAGGTGATCACATTATGACCCTACAAGATTGAGAGTAGGTCAATCACACTGCACTTGGTTTATAATGATTGAAATATGAGGGGGGGATGAAGTCTACCCCCCCTTTTCCCATAATGAAAAATATAATCTTTGTTTCCCTAAAATGATGCATGATTGGGTTTTAAGAACGGACCGTAAGTCATTAATAAGCTATTTTCTAATTTCAACACTTTTGAAGGAATATACTTGGCTTATCGAGACCACTCATAGGTTCATTGAGAATCATCCCTCCTACTTTCCTTAAGATGTATTTTTAAATATTTATTCTGTAATATTCTCTTTGCCATTCAAAGGCAACTTTCTTAATTATCTTATTCACAGTGCTCATTTGATGTCTTCATTAATCACAATACAAAAGTAGTGAAAATAGTCATTTAAAAACACTTAAGATATTAATATTTTCAAGAATTTTCTCTCTTCTTTAGAGCAATAATCAACCCATAATTTTTTGGCTCTTGATGTTCACTTCATCATACTCGTTTTCCCACATTGTATCCTCTCTTTGTCTAGGGGTCTCTCCAATGCACCTGCCCATGTACTATGTCTGCTAAGTATTCTTTCCCTATCCTAGGACCGGTTTGAGTAGTACAAACAAAGGCCAACTGATTCTCAACTACCATAAGGGATAAATCTTCCTTGCATGTTTAATGTCTAGGTGGTATTCTATACTCTAGGTGGTTCTAAATTGGAATAGAATAAGTTGTGATGATAAGACCTTAGGGTGAGTACATGCTAGCCATGGGGTTGCCTCTTGTAGTGAATCCATATTGATCATAGTGTTGCCTCTTGTAGTGAATCTACATTGTCATAGTGCTACCTCTTGTGGTGAATCTACACTATATCTTCACATCTTATCTACTTGACTTGCCGGCATACATTGTTTCAAACACATTCAAAAGCAACCATATTTCATCAACAAGCAAAAATGGCTTTAACTAGGCTAAAGCATCTTTAGTAGTTTCACCACTTATCTTCATTTTGACTAAGATAATTCTATTGGACAATAAATCCATATTAATCAACCAATAACTAGCTGGTCCTTCTTAAGTAGAATTGTATTATTTAAATGAGAATGGATACTTTTTAATATTTTAATATGATCACACTTCTTTATTTAAGGAGTCTTATTAGTTAAACAAAAATTCTTGTATTTAGTATTTTAATAAAATTTTCAACATCATTAAGCTAGAATTATGTGACATTTCAATGTGCGCATAAGTGCAACCATTCTCTTTTTAAAAAAATCTCTAGAGTGCTATACTAATTCATATGGATTAACTTAATATATCCTTTTGGCTTTTGAAATTTATTCCTTTTCCCTTGACTAACTACGGGAGGAGTAATCTATGATTTCTTTATGTCAGCATAGGTGTTTCTACAAGATTTGAATGAATAACAATTGAGTTAAGATATGCATTAAGAATTTAATGAATTATTTTTACTACTAAGCTCATGCTTCATATAAGAACCCTAACATCTTGATTTTTCCTAAATTATTAGTGTGCATGCATGAATGACATTTAATTATAATTTTTAAAAAATGTATCCTATGTTTCAAATAAACTTTATGTTTTTTAAGAGATATATCTATAAATAAAATATTTATTGATTTGTAAGTTGGCTTAAGTGTATATTTATGGTTATCTTTAAAACTTGAAACTTATCCATTATTTAAGATGCTAATTTAGTATTTTATAATAGATTTTTTAATCATAAAGTTTATGTCAAAATTTTCATACAAATATTTATATAAAAGAATACTTGATTTTGTGCATTGGAATGGGTAACATAATTGACTACCATTTCCCTTTGCCTCAATGCAATTGATGATGAACTTGCTACATTGGTGGAGGGTCCTACCTCATTATGTCAACCTTCTTGCCGGGGGCATGATGGGTGGAGAGAAAAGAAGTGAGTAGGATGAGAAAAAGAAGATAGATAGATAGAAATAAAGATGATGGATGAGGATAAAAGATGGTGGGTAGGAATTATAGTGTATTAGAAAATACTTATATGGTGTAATTACCCCATCTTATCAATAAGTAAGTTTTTCTCTTCTTACTTTTTGTTTATTCTCCTCCCCCTCGAACAATTATATTCCCCCTCCTAGCCCGATTATGCCATCGATATCTCTTTCCAAAACATGCATCAATTATTTCCCATACATAATTATGAATGCCTGAATTAAGTTCTACAAGTACCATGTGTGAATTTTTGCAAGTACTGCACGTGAATTTCCCCAAGGACCATGCATGAATGAATTTCCATAGGGACCACAACATACCACATGAACAAGGAGTTAATAACATAAGGTTTTGAATGAAGTACCATAGGGACTTTATGTGAACAAGGAGTTAATAATATAAGGTTTTAAAATAAAACCTTAGAGAAAATATAATAAGGAAATAAAAATAAAAACTACATATGATTTTTCGCATAAAACTCCCCTCAAAACTTGCATAAAAATCACCCCCATGAAGAAAAATATATAAAGGATAAAGAGGGAATGAGAAGCTACATGCACGAGATGATGCATGCAAAGTACACAAATGAGGGTAAGAGCAAATAATGGAAAGCACATAGGAACACGTGCTAAGTAATAATGTTTTTTTAAAAAACTTAATCAAATAAAAATAAAATAAAATAAAAGGAACGGGAGGTGGCCTGATTTTGGCTCCAACCAGTGGTGTATCTTCTCCCCCCCACCTCATCCACCACCTCACCCCATCACCATCACCTCTCACCTCTCTCTCCTCCTCCAACAATTCCTAAGTTAAAGGCATCTATTAAAAGGTACTCCCTAGTGCCTTTTTAAATTCATTGAATGACCTTTCATTGAATAAAGGTACTCTCTCCCAATTGACACATGGATAATAACAATAAAGACATGTTGACACATGGATTTTTAACTTTATGACAATTAGATCTTTTGCTCTCCTCTTGCCACAAGATGAAACATTAGAGATTCCATGACATAAGCACAATCCTACCCCCTGTTTATGAGGACATTTTTTCCTAATCTTCTCTTAATTGAAATGTGGATTTTTGCATTAAAGAGACCAATAGATCTTTTACTCTCCTTATTTCATACACTAACATATCAAGATCCCATAATATTAGTAGAATCCCCCCCTCCCCAACCTATAAAAGAGTGACCATTTGTGGGTAATGGAAGGAAGAGATAGTTGAGAGTATAGCAATGCTAGGGAGAGAGATGCGATAAAAGAAGAGCGCATGTGAGAGAAAGTGATAATGTGAAGCCGTTTGTCTTTGTGGAGTTGATAGTATGGTTTTATGGATTCCTTGGATTGTGTTGATTATTGACTCCATAGCTTAAATTGCATAGATGATCATAGTTAGGTAGGCAAAACATAGGGCCAAAGTAGTCCACATTACTAGGGGCTTATTTGGGCATATATTGTGACTACAAAATTTCATTGCAAAAGTTTACAACGTTACTGGTGATAGTCAATTAACTCTATTGAGAGATCATGAAAAAGAAGCTCTATTGATGGTGATTCGACATCTTGTTTATGTAGAGGAGAATGTCCCTTGCTCTTTCACATCATACTAGTCTTTTGACTTGCATAGCAATCCTCCAAAATAAATTCCTTTTTGGTAATTGCAACCAAAATTTTTTAAAACCACATCCTTTATTGGATGAGGGATGTCTTGTCCTTATAGCTCAATATTAATGTGCTCAGTTAGTTGTAGTGCTAAATGCAAAACAAGATGGAACTTGTCCTTCCAACATGACATAAGTGGATCTAGCAAAATTTTAGTGGTAACATCCCAAAGCTTTTTATGCATCAACAACAAAGTGATTTGTATAGACCATGTGTAAGGCATTTTTCTAGTGAAATTTTCTATCCACAACATTTTGACTTAAGTTCATGAGGTCATTGCCAATAACTATAGAGACCAATCCCTCTAGTAACCAAGACCACACTACATTTATGACCCTAATAATGACATTTTGGAGCCTTGTTTGGATGAGTTTGAATTGGTTTTTAGTGACTACCAATAACTATAGAGATTGATCCCTCTTAAAGTACTTTTATGAACCTAATGTTAAAATGTAAGGATGTGTGACACATTGTAAATTTAAGAATGTCTAAAAACTTGTAAATCCAAGGGCCTGAAGAACCTTACACTTGCAACTTACTATGTGACCTTTTATCTCTTCTGCTATAAGGCTTTATTAGTATATTTATTTCTTTTCTCACTTCTTAAAAAACGTATAATAGCATTGATTCCTAGATTGAAGCTCCTCTTAGAATGATGGGAGTGTACACATGCTTGTATGTGCATAAGTAAAATGGTCATAATGGAATGGAATTATCATTTGAAAGGCCAATATAAAAGAGACAACATCTCCTAGAGACTACAATTGCCATTTTATCCCAAAACTGAAACATTGCTAGCAAGATATAATCACATGAGAGTGGTAGGGATGAGCAAAGATAAGAATGAATACATAATCAATCATGAGCAAGCTATGCATGGCCAAAACTAGAATTTTTGCTTAAAAGCCTCAAGAATGATATCTATCTCGTTGAAGATGGAATCTCGATAAAAACTAAGATGGATCCCATGGACTTGACATATTGCAAAAAAAGACCAAGTTATTATGTCGCTTATGGACTTAAATTCCAAACACAAATACCAAATTAGGACTCCAAGTCATCTAGACATATGAAAGAGTATCCCATGCTAGCATGTGCTACTTTGGACTATGTGAGTTCAAACACATAAATAGAACACAACCATATCACAACTGGAGATGCCAACCATTAAAATTAGCACATAGCCATCAAATACCACATTAAGACCAATAAGGGTGGATGATAATCAACCATTAGACACCATACAAAGAAAATAAGGGTGTGCTTAGATGTAGGTAATAAGGAGTACTTGATTAGTAACAATCATATATGAGAATTATGAAGGAAAGCATGCAAGTCTTGAGCTCAAGTCCCCCCTAAGATAGCTACATTGGCACAAAATGCTTCACTAACCAGTTGCTCCTAGTTTTTGATAAATTGGTGCCCTTTATGATCGCTCATTAACGAGTTTGGTCTTGAATGTTTTCAACTTAAAAATCAACAAAGAAGTGCAGCATATGAGTTCATCATGACAAGGCTTTGGATGTTGGCATGTATTGTTAACTTGCCACCTCATGAAGATGTTGTCAGATTCACTTGATCACATGAAGAGAAAACATGTAGACTATAGTTGATTGAGCCACCACTTGAGAATACACATGCCAAATTCTCATGACACGTGTCCCTTTTTTATCACATACTCTTCCTGGAACGCACCACAAAAAAATTGAAGAAAATACAATTGAGGTGACTTCTCACACTGATAAACTAATGCATGGCTTTACTTTAGTCTTCTTTTATATTATTTCTTGCAAAATTCTAGACTTGACTTGATAGTTGGAACAATTGACTACAAATTTGTCAAACAACCAATGTCATCTTGGAAGAATCTACTACATTTGATATTTTTGAGTTTAAAGACAATATACAGACAATATGTGAACTCACTAATGAGAGACAATATATTGGCTATTTGCATTGTAAACTCATTAAGGAGTTCAAAGACAAAATAGAGAGAGATTACTCTATTGTTTCCTCATTTTGTGAGGGAGGAAATTTTCATTTGCAATGAGTCTCACATATTTCACATGAGCACAAAGGGATGCCAACCACCTAGTAGGAGTGCATTATGTGCTATGATACTTTCCAAGTTTGTCACTCCTATCCACATATTCAAAAGAGATAAGTAAGAGATGCAATCTAACTTGCAAACATGTATACTATTTTTCTCATAAGTTTAATACCTTGATGATTTTGTCCACGAGTTTTTGCACTAGCAAGCTTTGAAAAGGTGGACCTATTGCAATCATTATAGGGCAAGCACTATTATGCAAAGTTGGCAATGCAATGAGGACTTGTGATGCTTTAAGACATGGTAACATCAAGGTTACTAGCCTTATTATTTTCAATTTGACTTTTTATGTATGTTCCTTGGAGACCAATCACAAGCTACAAAGGGGGGAGAGAGAGAGAGAGAGAGAGAGAGAGAGAGAGAGAGAGAGAGAGAGAGAGAGAGAGAGAGAGAGAGAGAGAGAGAGAGAGAGAGAGAGAGAGAGAGAGAGAGAGAGAGAGAGAGAGTGTGTGTGTGTGTGTCACATACATGATATGAATAAGAGGCAGGATTTGGTTATGGTGGAATGGTGTTGCAAAGATCCTTGAGATGCTACTTCTCTCTCCTCTCATCTCTTTTACTTGAGACAATGATGGACAATACTCCAACATGAGCTCCATCCAATGCAACCCCCAAGCTATTAGTTACCTACCCGACTCTCACAAAGTAGCTCACTTGGTGTTAGATTTTCATTAATCAGTGAGTGATAAATCAAAACTTGAGTACTGAGATTTATAATAAAAACTTGCTTCCACTAAATTAGATGCTAAAAAGGAAACTTAGCCCTTATATGACAACAACTAGCCAAGGCATTCCTAAGTTACAAAAGGATAAATAGAAACCTAGATACCTAAGGTTATTTTTTAAATATGCATTACATCTTTGGGGGGGGAGGGGGGGGGGGGGGTCACCTTATAGATCCCCCTTTATACATTTAAAGATACTTGAAAAAACCATTTTTAAACAATTTTGCACCATTTTATGTACCCCCTCTATGAAATTTGAAGGCAATAGCTATATCCATTTTATAAATCTAAAATTGAAAGAGAAGTTATATTTTCATGGCCCTTCTATACAATTCAAATTAAAACATAATGTTGCAATACTTTAGTAATATAATTTTCACTATGATGATCCAAGATGAATATCTAGACATGATATCAATATTATGAACATTTTACAGTAGCACTATGACATAGAGCTATATGCAAAAAGCTCCAAGATTTACATGTCCAAAGCATGTCTCGTACACAATGTGTGAGGTTCTTTGGCTATCATACGTGCATAACCTCTTGTACTCATTCTATCTTATTTATTTAACATTTAATGTTCAACATTCTCAACGTTTTGTTAAGCATCTATGATTAGCACATACATACACTTTTGCATCAATATTTGTGATGTGGTATTACAGTAGGTTCAGGCTTGATCAAACATAAATAGATTTGAAGAGGAGGATTTGATGTGACAAAAAGGTTGTGTTTTCAGTGTATGGTTAGAAGTGAGAGGATTGCACATCAACACATGGCTAGAGCAAGCAGAGATAACTATCAAAGTTATTAAGTGAATGAGCTAAGAAAGGAACAAACGTTTCTACGAAGAAGACCTCTCATGAAGGGTTCGGTTCACATTCCCGACGTGGCTATCAAAAACCCCCTTGGATAGGGTTGGTAGCTAATTGGGGCTCAACATGCCTTTCCTAGGTGTTTCAAATTGAATCCAATTTGAAAGATTTTCTTCTTATCAATTCCTTTGTTGGAGGACTTCTTTTCCAAATAGGTGTTCCTAAGTACAAACACAAGTAGAAGTGCACAATATGTACTAGACAATTCTTTGTTCTCTCTGCCGAAGGAAATTCCGATTTGATGCAATAGGATCTAGTCTCGGCTTTATCCCCATTATCATCCGAGATTTCGAGAGATAACCTAATTTAATTTCCTCATTCTTTTGAATGAAGGAGTATCCTTGGAATGCTGATTGTAATTTGGGACATTGGCTTCCCTACAACAAAACCCTACGTATTCATTTGAACTAGGGTTTGTCATGTAATTCATATAGTTAGTTAAGGACTTTGAATTCCATTCAGATTCAAGCAAGATGGGCCTTGAGAAGAATCCTTTAACTCTTTAGGGTTTGAAATTCTTTCAACTTCCTAGGAACCCTACATATTCTATCACAAGTTCAATCTATGCTTTGTGAGATGCAATAGGATTTCCTATTATTTCAACCAAGAAAACGGATGCAAATGCATAAAATCTATCTGGCTTAATTGTAGTTTAATGCGTATTCTTGAAACTTTTCATATATATATTAGCATGAAATTTCCATGCAATTTATGTGCAATTTAACGTCTTCTAAGTGCAATTTTAATTGATCACCTAAGATGAATGCGATGAACAAAATTTTTCTAGTACGCTCATTATCTTAAAACATGCTCAATTAAGTTATAATAATTAATATAAACGTTCTTTTCTCCCAATTTCTTTTTCCTAATACAATGGGGTGCACCTGATTCATAAGAGAAGTGTTTCCCGTAGTTGCGGTCCCTTAGTTCGCAGTCCCATTGGTTGTGGTGGGAGTTTTAGCATTTGGAGGGATCTTTGGCTTGGCGGCCATCATTCACAAGTGGATTCGAGAGATAAAGAAGGAGGAATGAATTTGAGATGGGAGAGCGTAAGAGAAGATGGATTAGTTGAAGACCGAGATAGGGGGAATTGAGCAATCTCTCTCCCTCGCAGCCTCTCGGGGCAACTCCTCTCTCTCTCTCTCTCTCTCTCTCTCTCTCTCTCTCTTTCTCTCTCTCTCAAGATCCTTCTCGCAATCTCTTGGAGGGGTATCCTTCTACCCCCTCTCTCTACCTCTCTCTCTCGTAGCCTTTCGGGGTCTCCTTGTGCTTTCCTAACTGCTCCCCATGCCTCATATTTATAGCTAAACAAGAGAAGAAGGGTTATGCCTGAGAAGAAGAGCTCTTTATGGAGGGGATCTTGGAAAAATCAACAAGCACAATTCTGATAGTTTTGTCGGCTCCGAAAGGGGGGTAAAACTCCTAAGACACTTCCAAGACACTTGGTTAGAAAACTTCCAGATCACTCCTTCTCCCTGTTCGAAGTGCTATTTACTGCATGTAAACTGCAATCACGACACGTGCGCTTTTGCCAATCCTTCTTTTTTTTTGTATTAAATCTCCAAAACAAGTTGAAAAAACCACTTACTTTTTTTTACATGACATCCTGTTGTAGAATTCTCCATAGCTTTTTAGGATATTTACAATAAGTAATATCTAAAATATCTAAAATATGATAGTTTTGCCCAAAAATCTGATATTTTTAGACCATCCATACTATACACATTAGCAATAGTGATTAATATGGCTCATAACTCTCATTCATGTTGTAATTTTTGTGAAAGGTGGCTACAATCCTTGTCAATCCAGGAAAAATGTCGGATTATGAATCTCATTTTTTAATATTTTTAATTAAATAAAAATTGTTAGTTATTAATGCTAGTTAGTTTTTACTTTAGTTAGTAACCTTACTAACTTATTAATTGACTAACTAACTTTCGAACTAACCGATTAATTTTTAATTGCATGGAAGTATTAGATCCTCCTCCCCTTAGAGAAATCGAGATGTCCTCATCTCGAGAGAAACCGTGGGTATTGTTGATGAAGAGCATTATCATCTATGTGTGTAGCATCTTCTTTAGGATAATCCTTCCACTGGACAAGGTATTCTCTAAGGGTCCTACTCCTCAATTGTCTCTCCCTAATATCCAAGATTTTATTTGGTTGCAGTTGCAGCTCAAGGACTCCTTGGCTAGGCATTACAATTTGTTGATCACTCAGTACATTGACTTTCAAGTCATCCTTATCTATGATTTTGAAATTTTGAAAATCATGATCTAAATTGGTGCAAGGGGTCCTACGTTGAGCCACATAGCAGTCAATCAAGTGCACCCAATGCTTAGAGGCTAGGTCGAAATACTAAAGCAGAGAGTGAAACTTGGACAGTAAATCTTGCATAAGCTCATTAATAGCAGAGGTGTTAGGAGCCTTCCATGAGCAAACAACCTCATATGGAACAAGTACAAGATCATGTTGGGGTTTCAACCCTTGTACTAAATCCTATAGGTTCTGAGAGTCTAAGACATGTCTCATCAAATTTAACCAAGTGGTATAGTTTGATCCATTGAAACGAGTCTTGTCATTAAATGCATACTTAGCGGATAAGAAGCTAGAACCATGGGGTGTCTGTGAAGTTGGATAGATGGAATAGGATGGAGGATAAGATAGTGGTGGTGGTGTGGTGGATAAGGAGGAGGGGTAAAGATGGATAGGCAGAATTAGGCCGTTGATATCCAATGAGTGCCTATTGCTACGGAGGTACTGAAATGGACATAGGTCCATTAGGTACATATTTCTTTAGTAGACTAACATGAAGTACGATGTGAACTTTTACATTTTCAGGGAGTTGAAGTTTGTAAGCATTAGGTCCTAGGCTTTTGAGGATCCTGTAAGGCCCGCACTACCTTGGATTAAGCTTTTTAAACTCTCCCAAGGATAAGGAACTCTTCTTGGGTCGTACACTGATGATCCTTTTGGGTAGACCATGGAGTCTAAATATCTCCTTAATGAACAACGTCTGGCAATATTTGAAGCTTTATAATTTGTCTTTACTAGGATGAGATGTGGAACCTTGGTGAGCATATCTACTACAACCATAATTGAGTTGTACCCATCTAGAACTGGAGGTAACCCAACAACAAAGTCCATGTTGATAAATTCCCACTTTAGCTAAGGGATGTCAAGGAGTTGTAGCTTTCTAGGCATCTTGACATGCTCTACCTTGATGCATTGGCAATACAAACATTCTGTGACATATTTGAGTACATCGCCCTCAAGTCTTTCCCAATAATAGCTCTTCTTGACCATGTTGAGGGTCTTGGCATATCCTGGATGACCAAAGAAAGGGGAATCATGTGCTTCCCTTCCTCCAGAGTATCTGTTGTTTAAGTCTTTGGCTTGAAGGAATACATAGTCTTGTCCTGACATAGACTAGGCCTTCATAGATAGAGCACTTCTTGTGTTTAACTTTGAGTTTGGAACTTTGGTCATTTTCTAGGATCTCCTTTATCATTTTATAGTATTGTGGGTCATGTTTAGAGTCCTCCCTAGCCAATTCAAGGATAGGGTTGCCTCCGGCTGTCGAAGGTTCCTCCATAATGAGAGAGTTGAGGAATGCTGTACGATTTAAGGCATCAACGGCCACATTTTCCTTGCCAGGTTTATATTTGATTACAAAGTCATACTCTTGTAGCACCTCGATCCAGCGATGTTTCCTCATGTTGAGGTCAACAGCCTGGGAGAAGATCCATTTGAGGCTCTTGTGGTCTGTGACCAAGGAGAATTTGTTGCCGAGCAAGTAGTGCCTCTAGAGTTTGAGGGCATGAATGATAGCCAATAGTTCCAAATCATGAGTAGCATAATTTTTCTCATGGGTTTTTAACTTCCTTGAGGAATATGCCATGGGATGACCTTCTTGCATTAGTATACAACCTAGTGCAAGTGAGCTGGCATCTGTAACAACTTCAAACTCCTTGCTCATGTTTGGGAGCTTCAGAATTGGTACTGTCACTAAGCTATGTTTGAGTTGGTCGAAGCTTTCTTGTTCAGTGACTGTCCACACTATGGCAACCTGCTTCTTTAGTAGATCTATGAGGGGTGCCACAACTAAGGTGTACTCTTTGATGAGATTCTTTGATGAAGATTCTATACCATCCTATTAGATCAAGAAAGCTACGCACTTCCTTAATAGTGGTTGGTGGGGCCATTCTTGTACATCTTTAAGCTTTGTAGGATCCACAAAGATTCTCTTTTCTGATACAATGAAGTCTAGATACTCAATTTGTTGTTTGAGGAAGGCACACCTTTTCTTTTTGGCATAAAGCTCGTGCGTCCTCATGATTTCAAGGACAATGCGAAGTTGAGGCTCATGGTCTTCTTCTTCCTTGGAGTAGACCAGTGTGTCATTAAAGAAAACAAGTACAAAATCGTTAAGGTATGGTCTAAAGATATCTTGCATTAGCCTATTGAATGTAGCAGGAGCATTGGTTAATCCAAAGGACATTACTGTGAACTCAAAATGACCATATATGGTGTTGAAAGCTATCTTTGGAATATCTACATCCTTGATGCAGATTTGGTAATACCCCGACCTTAAGTCAAATTTTGAGAATATTTTTGCCCCTTGTAGGCGATCGAGTAACTCATCTATCCTTAGGATAGGATATTTATTCTTGACGATAACTTGATTTAGCCCTCTATAGTCGGAGAGTTCCATCCTTCTTCTTCTAAAACAACACAGGAGCTCCCCATGGCAAACTACTAGGCCAAATAAACCCTTGATCTAAAAGTTGTTTGAGCTACTCCTTTAATTTGATAGGTTCGGGAATATACATTTTGTAAGGTCTTTTTGCAATTGGAGTGGTGCTTGATCAATCTCCCTTGGGGGTGATAGCTCCATCAAGTCTTTGGGGAACACATCTGCATACTCCTTCAGCCATGAAGGTTCTTCTTCAAATTCCTTGCTTTGCTCTAGCTTATTCAGCTTGATCAAGTAGATAGGTAAACCCTTATGCATTCCTTAACTATCCGTGATGCCTTTGCTGATTGGATTTTTGGGTTTACTAGCCTTCCCTTGAGTTGTGACTAGTTCCCCTTCAGAAATTCGGAAGGAAATTTGATCCCTTCCACAGTGAATGTGGGCATCGTTGGGTATTAAGCAATCCATGCCAAATAAGCATTCATGAGCCCCTAAGTTCATTACTCTAAAATTTACAATTGTTGGCTTTCCACCGAGTAGAAATCTCACTTTAGAAGTTTGTCTAGTACAAGTGATTTCACGTCCATTTGCTAATTCCACAAGTAAAGTGGGTGCAACTATTGTGGTTATTCCTAGCTTTCTTGCACAAGTAGGAGAAATAAACGATTGCATACTTCCACACTCAATCAAGGTTTTGAAATTCTTATCTTGGTAGTGTGAAGGGGTTTGGATCACCGAGAATCGGCGATTCGGTCCCTTTTTATGGAGAGCGGCATGGATTTTCGCCTTTTCAATCTCTGCTTCCATAGTGGTTCTTCCTCTTCATTTACTTCCTTGATGGTGATATTGGAAGTCCTTACCCTCCCCATTTCTGCTGGACCCCGACCATGCACATGCCCACAGAATCGTCCTTGGTGGTGGTCCTCACCAAGTGGGACACTCTTTTGAAGTGTCTGGGTTCCTTGTAGTAGAAGCATCACATGTTTTGCTC
Source organism: Lygodium microphyllum (assembly GCF_053477565.2). Taxonomy (NCBI): domain Eukaryota; kingdom Viridiplantae; phylum Streptophyta; class Polypodiopsida; order Schizaeales; family Lygodiaceae; genus Lygodium; species Lygodium microphyllum. Next base: position 104,821,749 of record NC_141155.1, read on the forward strand.
TGATACCAACTGTAACATGCCTAGGTTGTGACATATTTTAGTAGTCCATCGGGAGTTGGATCTAAAAGATGCTGCTTGACACTCCCACGGAATGTCACAGGGTTTGTCGGTTAGCGACTCCCAAGTCTACTCCGCAACGAAATGTATTAGCCAACCCTGTTAGGATTGACCTCAATCTTTCTGGGTTTCTAATGGTCAAGTCATTCTACAACCTCCTAGCATCGCAATCTACTTTTCGCAGAGCATCTAAACTGAGGTGGACTCATATCACACTTTGTTCAAAGAGAATGGGAAACGAGAGGGATGCATCGCTCAACCTCTCTACCTATAGGATAAAGTCCCATTCCGGTCCCATAGAATGATATGAGTCAGGGTTCTACCCTACATTATCTAAGGTCAATATGTCATCGTGATTTGAATGTTGAGAAGCCTCCCAGTTCTCTAGGACCACCTGTTGTACCCGTTGGGGCTTCCGCCCATCTACTTGATAGCTTTATTTTCCTACTTACCTAAGGGCACATTAGTGGTAACACATACAAGCAGCTTCCTTAATTAACCCGTTAGTCACATGTTCCTTTACGTAATTTTATGCACTGACATGAAAACAGATCATAAAAATTCCTTGAAAGTAAACTTTATATTAAATTTTCAATTGAGATACAAATCCCGTCCATAGGACGATTCTCGCAGTACATAAGGATGTGTCTTATTTTCCTCCAAGTTTTTGCCCTTGCACTAGTAACAGGGCCTCGAGATTCCTTTCCGAGTCATATAGACTATCTGAATAGGACTTGGAGGTAGGGAATTTACAGCCAGAACCCCTTGGCACCTGAGCATCCTCCTATGAATAGACGTTTCTATGGAGAGACCTACGTATTCTATCACAAGTTCAATCTATGCTTTGTGAGATGTAATAGGATTTCCTATTATTTTAACCAAGCAAACGGATGTGGATGCATAAAATCTATATGGCTTAATTGTAGTTTAATGCATATTCTTAAAACTTTTCATATATATATATATATATATTAGCATGAAATTTCCAAGCAATTTATGTGCAATTTAACGGCTTCTAAGTGCAATTTTAATTGATCACCTAAGATGAATGCGATGAACAAAATTTTTCTAGTACGCTCATTATCTCGAAATATGCTCAATTAAGTTATAATAATTAATGTAAACATTCTTTTCTCCCAATTTCTTTTCCCTAATACAATGGGGTGCACCCGATTCATAAGAGATGTTTTTCCCGTAGTTGCGATCCCTTGGTTTGCGGTCCCGTTGGTTGTGGTGGGAGTTTTAGTGTTTGGAGAGATCTTTGGCTTGGGGGACCATTGTCCGCAAGTGGATTTGAGAGATAAAGAAGGAGAAATAAATTTGAGATGGGAGAGAATAAGAGAAGATGGCTTAGTTGAAGACCGAGATAGGGGGAATTGAGCAATCTCTCTCACTCGCAGCCTCTTGGGGTAACTCCTCTCTCTCTCTCTCTCTCTCTCTCTCTCTCTCTCTCTCTCTCTCGCTCCTTCTTGCAATCTCTTGGAGGGATATCCTTCTACCTCCCTCTCTCTACCTCTCTCTTGCAGTCTCTCGGGGTCTCCTTGTGCTTTTCTAACTACTCCCTATACCTCATATTTATAGTTAAACAAGAGAAGAAGGGTTGTGGCTGAGAAGAAGAGCTCTTATGGAGGGGATCTTGGAAAAATCAGGAAAGAAGCACAATCTTGATAGTTCTATTGGCTTCGAAAGGGGGGTAAAACTCCAAGACACTTGATTAGAAAACTTCCAGATCACTCCTTCTTCTCCTTGTTCAAAGTGCTATTTATTACTTGTAAATTGCAATTGCGATGCGTGCGATTTTGCCAATCCTTCTTTTTTTGTATTAAATCTCCAAAACAAGCTGAAAAAACCACTTGCTTTTTTTTAAAAAAATTACATGACATCGTGTTCTAGAAATCTCCATAGCTTTTTAGGATATTTACAGTAAGTAATATCTAAAATATATAAAATATGCTAGTTTTGCCCAAAAATCTAATATTTTTGGACCATCCCATACTATACACATTAACAATAGTGATTAATATGGCTCATAACCCTCATTCATGTTGTAACTTCCGTGAAGGGTGGCTACAATCCTTGTCAATTCGGGAAAAATATTAGATTACGACTCTCATTTTTTTAAATATTTTTAATTAAATAAATTTTAAATTTATTAATACTAGTTATTTTTACTTTATTTAGTAACCTTACTAACTTATAAATTGACTAACTAACATTCAAACTAACCAACTAATTTTTGATTGCATAAAAGTATTACAATATTTTATTGCTAGAGTGTGTAGATTGGCCATCCATTTTACAATGCCAATATTTTACTAGATAGTAGGTATTGTTGGGCTAGCTAACTTGTTCATGTCTAGAGCCTATTTATAGACATGCAAACTTGATCCTCATTTATTTCAATCATCACTATACTTGTAGATGTTGAAGAGAGGGGGCTACTGCCCACTACTAGTGACTCATATTCAGAGTCTTGTATTGTCTTGTGCCTTGGTATATGGATTCCATTTCCTGAGCATTCCCTTCTTGAGTTCTTTGTTCTTTACAAGGTTTCTCTTGTTGTTTGTGTAGCCTCTTACAATAGATTCTCAGACTTCCATCACTACTCCCACTTCTAGACATGGTAACACGACATCCATTTTAGGTCTTGTGGTGTTGTTTTTTACTGTTTTTGTTTATCCCTCTAGTATTGATTTCACATACTTCAAACTATTGTACAATATTCTACCAATCTGGCATGCCTTACCAACTTGCATTTTGCATAGCTGAATCCATGTTTACTCTTTTTGAATCTACTGCGCCAAGCTGGATGACCATTCTAACTGTTACAAAATCTAATTTTCAATATGTTATCTCTACATTTATGCTAGAACATAATATGTTTTCAAGATTTAGCATTATACAAGGTTGGGCAATAGCGTTTTCAAGTTTTATATCTACCTTATGGACTACAAAGTTTGCATTTGATGATCTATTGGTTGCATTTCGTTTGATGTTTCTTCTATTTTTTCATCTATTTTTTGTGCAGCTATCATCTAAAGTGCATGAAGTCTTGAATAGTACTTCTTGGGTTGATCTTATCAATACTCTCTCTTAATACTTATTTTTTACTTCATCTTCTCTCCTTCTACTCTCAAATGGCATGTCCCTATTTTTCTATTGATGTTAAGTTTAAAGGTTCTTATTATCTCACTTGGAGTGTGGTGACTTGGCTTGTGCAAATTCCAAAAGCTCCTATGGAATATTGTTTTAGAAGCTATCATGCATCTCAAGATACTAGATCCTATTCCAACCAATTGAAACCGAGACAACTACGAGGAGGCAATTCTGCTTGTTGGGAGATAGACAACACATGCCTTTGCTCTTCTCAAATGCATCTCTAAAGAGGTCATTCGAATGGGTTACCTCTTTCAAGATAGCTTCAAAAGTGTGGTAAAAGCTACATATGTTGTATGTGAAGATAAGAATTTACCACCTAACGTGTATTGCAAGTGTGATCATGGGACATGGTTGCTATCTCAATCTCACCTAAGATGCTAGAAAAAACAAAACCCTTAGGACTATGTCAATATTATTGCCAAACTATTGCAAAAAGAAACTACTTATATACAATTTGAAGAAAACTAAAATAAATAAGAACTTCATCATAGTAAAGAATATTGCTCCATAAAAATGCATGATAAGCATGAAACTTACTATTACCATCCCAACATATGGTTTATGAATTAATTCTGCACATACCAATATACAATTAAGGCACCTCTAGCCATCCTTACCAATATGACCAAACTATTCAAAGAATCACGTCAAGATCGTGAAGGTTTATTGTTATCAACTTCAAGGATAACTCCTAGAAGTAACATTATATTCAACTATCTATTATGCTAGTAATCATGATACTCCATTTCATGTTTGATGTTCAACTATATATTATGCTAGTAATCATTATACTTCATTTCATATTTGATATCCAAAAATTACACAAACAACATTGTCAAATTGCAAAGCTGAAAAAGGTACTATTATCATGCATTAAACTCATATTAATTATTTGCATGAAAGAAAAGGCATACTATTGATGATTCTCTAATCATAAAGAATTAACATCCAACTCATAATAATACTTACATAGTTGTAATTACTAAAATGAATTTAAGTAACAATACTAATTACCTTTAGCCTTAATATACCATCTAAGACTCTTGATGGTATCCAAAGAGCCATAGCTTAATCAAAGCCAACTAAATACCTAGGCTAAGCTAACATACCACTAATGGGGGGAAGGTGATGGCAAGAAGCTATAGTTAATTGGATAGTGATATCTCTAGTGCCAAGAAGGTTATATAGCTTGACCCACCAAAGCATGTTCAAGTACAAGCCTTTTTCAAATGGATATTACTATCCAATATAGCTTGCTTGTAAGGTGTAGTCCTTGTTAATATTAGAAAAGATGACTTGCCATTTTCTCATGGTAGTAAATTAAAACCTTCCCATCATAATCACAAAAATTGATAAATAAATAAAAAATAAATCATTCAAGTATTGTTTTGCCATTTTTTACTCTCATACCCTCAATAGGAGTTCTTTTGATTACATTGAAAGGAGAATAATGAGAGACTTATCTCTTCATCTTCTTTCTTGCATCCCATCAATCTTAGCACACACAAAAGCAATCTATGTAGATACTAGCACTTTCAATGATGTTATTATCTATGATATGTGCATCACCCATCTCTTGAATTGAGTTGGATATTTGTAATGTCTCAAGTTTTTACAAACTTCTTTGCTTTCACATTTAGCTAGGAGACAACTCTTCTAAAAGACTTGGAGTGTTTCCTAGTCCCTTTTTTTGCTCTATTATTTATTGCTAATTGTAATCAATTCATAGGTCATAGCTTTAATTCCTTAATACATAAGCTAATTTGCTATTGTATAGAAATGATGGAATAATCACTCATTAAAGTAAAGGTTATTCATGGGGTTAAAATAAAGGGCATGGATTGCACATGATAAAGTGTTGAATCATTTAGGGAAAAATAATTTGATGTAAAGAAAAGTCTAGAGATGTATTATTTTAATATATGACCTAAGTCTTAGGGAGAGTGGCATGTATCACTTTATGTGATTGCACTCTAAGAAAAAATAAGTTGTTGTAGATTACATCTTCTTTTGTGAAGTATCCAAATGGCATTGTTCTGGGTTGTTGACTTTGTCTTTGTAAGATAAGACTCATTGTTTTGGGGAAGAGATGGCCTTCCTAGTCAAGATAGATTGGTTGATTCTTATGGAATGCTCAGCATGATTATTTGGACTGATGTTATGGAAAAGGAATGTTTTCCAAGCTAATGATGATAGGTTGATTGCCTTGGTTGTGTATAGTAAAAAGATGAAGATGAAGGATTACACTAGACCTTCCCTAAGGCTAATTACAAAACCCTACACCAAGGGGTTTGATTTTACTATGTTGGAGAGCTTGGATCTGTCACGAATATGAGAGCTCTCTTTATAGAGAGGATGTTAGGTAGGAGGTGGTAAGGGTGCTAGGGGGCTTTGGCTAGTAAATTCCTTATACGCTTAGGAGCTGCCTAACCCCTATGTGACCCAAGATGGTATTCTCGAGAAGCTCTGATACTAATTAAGGGTGGAATCTCGGTACCATTGGACCTTCATACAGGTAGAAGGAGAAATTGTAATACTCATGTATGGATAGGAGAAGAAACCATAATAAGAAGATGAATATAGGAAATATTTGGAACTTCTTAGCAAAGGATTATTTTATCCTGTTTGAGTGTTGTGATATAAATTATATGAACAAACCTAGTGACATAAACTATTAACTAAGAAAGCTACTTATATGTGTTAAAAAATTAAATGTGATAGGTGATTAGACAACTAAATATGATCAATCTTATAAAGGAAAGCAATAGAGCATGATCCCCAATGGATCCATTCCTAAGGTATGGTGGTCTCAATTAGCCGAGAGTTTTCTTTCAAGTAATGATATATAGGACTGTATATGATGAATCACTAGATAATCAAGTAAAACCTTGCACTTTGTCATTTTAGGGGATTGGAATGAGGCTTCCTATGGATATAGAAGGGTTAATGTGCTACACTTCTGTTTGTTTCTCATGCTCTTTAAATCAAGAGCGATATAATTTGCTTCGGTTTGAGTTGACTTGCAAATGTAGTGGCTCAAAGACCAATACTAAATAAGCTATTAGGTGACCTTAGCATTGAGTTAGGAATCTTAGATTAGGTTAATTCTTGTGGGTATGAATGGAGTTTCCCATGCAATGTAGACCTAAGCGATACCTAGGTAACAAACTTTGTGGTACTCCAAAGGAGTTTTGGATGGTATTGCCTGGGATTGTCTCTTGATGGACTACCAAATTGTGTCAAGAAGGGTCAGTTAGTCAAGCACGTGATATGTTGTATCATATTCAAAACATCAAATGGAAAACCATAAGTTTATATTTCATGTTGGGGCTGCTTTAGGACTTGCAAACTTAAGAGGCTATATCGGGACTTGAAATGGGTTTGCGACACTAACTCTATCGACTCTAGCAAACACTAAACGACCTTACATGGCCTCGTGCCTAGGACCATTTGGGTATTATAAACGATTCTTCTAACTACTACGTTTGTAGATAAAACTTAAGATTGTAGTCCAACTAATTACCTCTCTCGACTCCAAGCAAAGGAGTTTCCCACACATAGGTGACTATCTCACCTTGATCATGTACATAAAGGGCACCCCCTAGAGCTAGCTACTATGGCCCCTTTGGCTCTTCTACAACCCAAGGATCGGCCCCAGGATACATTGTCTAAAATATATAAAATATTGTAACATACTCATCTCTTGATATTTATCATTTTAGGAAACTTTTCATAATCTCACATAATCCTTTTCCCAAGAATAAAGATGCTAACCTACGACTAGGGATCCTCTTCCATTCCACGTGGATCAATGGGTTTTTTCAAACAATTGTTATGCATCCAAGAGACTTATTCCAATACCATGCTTTTATGCTCTTTCTATGCAAGGTGGAATGCTTTAAAATGCACAAAAAAAGGAAAAACAACATTATATTCCATGTGCAAAATCATATCTTTTCATACTTTTTACCATGCGTATTGTGGCAATGTAAAAGATAGCATTGAGAAAATCCATGTTACTATCTTTCTTATACTAAAAACTGACCTATATGCATATGAAAAAGATAAAAAAATTAACACACTTAATCTCATTTTCCCCTTCTCACCACCCTTATTGATAGATTTTGGAAGTGTTGTCATATTCTTAGGTATGTAGTAAAATGGAAAAAATCGCATACAAATGCACCTTAACACATAATATGAGGACATGTTGAAGCAATCTCCATGCCAGGGAACCCATACAAACATTTCCAAAATATATATTTATTATTCCACAATATCGAAATCCATCTAATTATTCAATTCTCCTCAAAACTCTATTTTTTGCAAATTTTTGTATACAAATCCCTTTAAAAATCAATTATTATTATAAAAACCATGTTGATCAAACATTTAGAAAATATTTTTCTAATTTTTACATAGCAAAAACTCTTTATATGAATATACACCATTCATTTCTTATCATTTTCAAATAAAATGAAACTTATTGTAAAATATCTCATAAAGCTAGATGCCAACGACCACCTTTATGCTCCTTTGCTCCATTGCTTGCATCATATCACATTCCAACACCCCTTTCCCCTCTCCCTCTCAGCTCGTATGAATAGTCATTATGGCAAGAGAGAAATACTAAAAACTAATATTTTGATAAAGTGTATCATTCTTAGTGATTTCTGTGGCAATTTGAAGCAAAGAATTTCTAAGATCTCATAGATGGGAGTACTCAATGAATAATGAAGAGCAAAAAAACTAAAACCTCTAGGATTGAAGAGGTGCACCAAAAAAATGTACCCCTCCACTGCCAATTTTTGAGTTTTTTGAAGCTTCTAAGCTTCTTAAGCTTAATTAATCAAATAATTGGCTCAACCCCTTTGTGTTTGCACTACTGACAAGTGGTTTGAACAAAATCAGAGGCCCATACAAACTCAGATTTGAGATCTAATTGCACAATTGCATTCTTGGTATTATTTTCTAGCGAGTTGGCCTCCTAGATGCTATTTTTGGCTTTGAATGCTTCCAATGTGTTTCGGCTACCCGCTTTTACTTAGAAACCTTCGATGCCTCTTCATTTTATGGAAAATGCTTGATTTTTGGTAGGCCTTCAAACCCATGGATTGATCTGCACATAAATAAAACATAGCAAGCATCAAGCTATCTTCAAATACAATACACAACTTAACATAAAACATAGCTCTCACCCTACCCCGTAACAAAGATCGAGGCATGAATTCCACAAGGGATAGGCGAAGCATAATCTAATGAAGAGATCAAGAGCTAGTTGCTAACCAACTATTTCAACACACATACTAGCTAAAAGATTTATCAAAGAGGTCATTCTAAGTGATGGTCCGGTCTACCTACCTAACTTGGGACAATTGTATTAAAAACTTCTACTAGGTGAGTACTCCTATAGCCTAGTCCACTTGAATTCATGTATTTTTTCATTTTTATTACTCTATTTATTAAGAGGGAGGTAAGCATATTGTGACTCAAGGAGAATAAGGCATCAACTCAGATCCAATCTCGATATCTTAGGAGAATAAGACATTTTCCTCAGGTGCCCAATCTTGGTATCCAAGAATCTACCAAGCTTTGGTGAGGCGACACTAAATCCTTTTATCCCACTCACTTTTATTTTCACTCCAACCATCCATAGTTTCTTTTGGCTAGATACTATCCATAGGAAGATAAGGCATGGCTCATCCCTAGGAACCTACCAAGCCTTTGTAAGGCAATGAACATCCACTCTTCTAATTTTTTCTCTTTATGTTCTTATTTTGGGGGTTTAGAATACCTTTTTACACATCTCCATATTATATGTATTTTAGATTCATTTATCATGCTTTTCCTTTATTCATCAGGCTTCCCTAGCTACCTCATAACTAGTAGGAATTCTTGGAACTAGCTTTCTAAGAGGCTAGGAGGATGGGGTCACTAGGGCTACCTTAAAGATAGATCTTTGCATGCCCAAAAATGTCTTTGCAGGAGGCAGAAAACCAATCAAACCTCCCTAGATATATCTAACCTAATCATGGGACTTCATGTCTTCATTGCTGGTCTCTAATAAAGAAAGAAACATCTCCAAATATACATACACATTCTAGTTAAGGGGAAAGAACTCAGCAAAAGGGAAGACACCACCTAACCTCTTGGCCTAAAGAAATAAATCAATATAGTGTATACCACATCTCCCCTTGGAGTGGTATTAGACATGCAACAAGATTCTCCATTCCAAGGAGAAAATAGGATTCCTAGCCCTAAACTAGGTGCATTAAATTATGGTCCATACCTCTTATATATACAATAAGAGGCATATGTATAGCATGTCGTCTAATAAGCCCATGGATCCAGGGTAATAATGCTAGATGGATCTCAGGTACTTTTTGCATCATCCAAACTAGCCACCACTTGCCATATAAAATATGTTCGGATAAGAGTCTCCATAATCAACCAAGTCTTATCTCATTATCAAGAGACACATGCGAGCTAGGACCATAGTTGAAAAAGAGGTATTCTTCATAATAATAATTCACTAATGAATAAGAAAATTGGTTTCAATGTTGTGGAACTAGCTGAAGAGACACTCTTTCAAACTCGGTGATCAGGTTTATAGTAGCACGATATACATATGAAGGATGGAATTGTGGTACTGCGTACATCCCATTTAGTTGTGGAGACCCAGGAGAGACACCAAGATAATGGGGAATCTACTGCAAGGAAATCTATCATGTATCATCAACAAACATATTTTTCATATTTTAATCAACCATAAGAAGAAAAATAGCACCAATCTTCTCAAATCTTCACGCAGCATCATATAATAACTCTATCACAACAAAACTTCAACACATTCTTCATATTATTCATGAAAAGAATAAGAGAACACAAAGGAATACTCCACTTTGAATGGAAATCATCACATAGTATTAATCTTCAATAGTTTCATAGTTTTCATAGTCTCTTTCATATTGATACAATGTTTCTAATAGAAAATTGACTATCTGTCACTCTCTATCTCTCTCACATATGCTCTCTCTCAATGGTACATTGTAATAATCAAGAATAATCATCCACAATTTCTCTTTGATTGTGGATACCCCTTCCAAGAGGTATGTCTGGCATGAAGGGTTACCAGAGTCACTACAATGTCCTTTTGCAGCTCAACAATGTCATTGTCACTTTAGTCTTCACTTGAGTCTTCACTTGAGTCTTTAGCAACTACTTCTTCCACTTCTTTGAGGATTTTGAACTTGTGTTCATCTCTTTCCAAGATTAGAAAACTTCTCCAAGCTACACATTCATCCGACATAACATTGACAAAGGCATACAGAGAAAAAATAGAATAGAAATAGACTCTCTACAGAAGCTTAATATAGAAGCTTAACAAAAAGTCATCGAAAAGCATTTAGCTCAACTAAAACCATTCAAAACCATCAAACAAAATAGAAGCTAAACAAAACTAATCAAATCCTTTCAAACACTCAACAGAACCTTTTAGCTCATCATATCTCTAGTGAAAAACATCATGAGCTTCTCAAACCTGCAAACCCTTCAATTTATAAGATACTCCACAAGAACTCGTTCCTTAGAACCATATCACACTTGTACCAATAATATTTTCAAGTTCATACATGATTAAACCATCTTCATCAAGGGTAGGTAGTTCTTCAAGAACTTGGATTTCAGGACCAATATACTTCTTGAGCTGAGATACATGAAAGACATTGTGGATAAGTGCACTTAAAAGGTAAATCAAGTTGATAGGCAAGATCCCAAACTTGCTTAATTATTTGGTATGTGGACCATAATATCTATGGGCAAGTTTATTATGTCCTCCCCTAAGAGAAGTATAACAGGATTTTGGAACCTTTAAGAAAACCTATTCACCTTTTTAAAACTCCACATGTCTTCTTTTCTCATCCACATAGGCCTTCATTGTCTCTTGATATTTTCCAATGTTATCCTTTCATTGCTTCATAAGAGTCTCCATCTTCTCTAACTCTTCACGAGCATTAGGATTCACATCATCATGAAACAATGTGAAAGGCACTTGAACCTTATAGCCATATAATGCTTCAAAAGGAGACATTCCAATACTCATGTAATGAGTATTATTATAACAAAATTCCGCAAGATGAAGCCAATGGTCCCGTGCATATTGTATATCATAGCAAAAATGATGCAAGTAAACCTCTAACCATTTGTTGATCCTTTTGGTTTCCCCCTCCCTTTGTGGATGCTAAGCCATACTAGGAGTCAAAATAGTCCCCATAGAAGAGAACAAACTCCTCCAAAATCTCCCCATAAATTTATGTCACGATCAGACACAATCTTCATTGGCATTCCATGAAGCTTAAAGACACATTCCATAAACTGATTAGCCACTTGCTTTGTTGTAAATTGAACCTTGGTTGGAACAAAATGGGCTGATTTAGTCAATTTGTCTACCACCACATAAATGCTATTCCACCCATGTTTTGTTGTAGGCAATCCCATTATGAAATCCATGCTAATATTAGTCCACTTCCCATGAGGAATAGGTAGTGGTTGAAGCAAACCACTGGGTAGAAGAAGTGTGGAATCCTTATTTTGTTGATACGGAAGATAACTCATGACATAGTCTTTAATATTTCTCTAAATATTCGTCCAATAAAAGCTCTTATGGATATTATCAAATGTTTTGAACAAACCATGATGTCTTGCTAAAGGTGAAGAGTGCATCTCTCACAAAATGGGGTCTTTGAAAGATGATTGAGGAGTCAAGAAAACCCATCCTTGATAACATAAAAAACCATTGAGCAATTTATAATTTGGATACTCTTCTACTTTTCCTTGCTGTAATTCCTTCATCATTTTGGATACTTGCTCATCAAGCAAATACTCTTCTTGAATGTCATGGATCCTATCCTTATGCACACTTGAAATGGTAGAAATGAAACATGCCCACATTCTTGATAAGGCACTCGCTACTACATTATCTTTTTCAACCATATAAGATATCTCAAAGTCATATCCTTGAAGAGTAGCTAACCATCTTTTTTGCTTGGGAGACAAATTTGGTTGTGAAAGGAAGTATCTCAGTACAGGATGATCACTTTGACCTTGAAATGGTTGCCATAGATGTAATGATGCCACTTTTTAATAGCGTCCAATATTGCCAGTATCTCTTGCTCATAAACATGTAATTGATGCTCCTTGTCATCAAGCTTTCTACTTTCATAATCTATGACTCCATGATCTTGACATAAAACAACCCCAATTCCTCTCCCACTAGCATTTGCACATATGAAAAACTCCTTAGAGAAATCAGGGCACATTGAAAAACAGGGACCTAGATTGGCTATGGTGGACGCAAATCAAACACACGATACATTATCAGAAAAAGGAATTGTAACTCAAGTGAATTAGGTTCCAAGATAGATTATCTTGGACTCATAAACACAACCTTGAGTGACTCAAACTAAAAAGGTAGAAATGAGTGTCAAGTACATGCTTATATAGCTTTTGGATGGTACCACTGTTCCTCACCGTGCTTATGGGATTTTGGACATCTATTCCTAGAGCTTCTAGAGCATACATCTTTGCCATATCTCTCATACAAAGCCACTAATGGGCCAGCCTCTTTTGGGCATACATCATTTTATTTCTCAACACCCCCTCAAATGATGAGTTCCTACACCTGCTGGCATTTGCCCCCAGGGGGCTACATGGGGACATGGACCAGGAGACTAGCTCTTTGGTAGCCTTAATCAGGTCAAGCTTGAAACTTAACATTTTTGGTAGGCTTTGTTACATCCACCATGGGAAGTCATTTTGTTGGTTTGTAGCAGCGAAAAATATTTTCTTCATATTTTTGTTGTTTCTTTGGCAACCTTTGATCTTTTGCTCCAATCTTTGATCTTCTTTGTCTTCTTGGACTTATTTTTGCTTAAGAACTTGAGATGGATACACATGAATACATTGTTTTGGCTTGGTAGATTCTCTCTAACATACATGGCTTGGTGATTCATTACATTGGTCTCGGGATACATGCATTTTGGGATTTTATGAATAGTGCAATGGCTCGGGCATACAAGATGGATACATATTTCTTTGAATTTACATGCCCTTTCTTGTTAAGGGAATTAGACCATGAGAGAAATAGATGGCATAACCCTTCTTGTCAACAACACATTTTACTCTATTAGGATTCATAGCATCTTCTGGCTGCAACCCTTTTTTTTGTAAAAATATTTTTGCATTCATAGAAACAATCGGAATGAAAAAGCAGACAAAATTGTTGCACAAATATTTATTGTCCCACAAAAAAATTTCCTATTGGAGTACACACATAGCACTCTCTTAGAGAGCCCCTTCTTTGCTAGATTTTGGAAGAATAGGGCTAAAGAATAGATGGGAGAGAGGAGTTATCACCGGAGGTAGTGGAGGAGCTTCCATCGACTCTTCTGCCTTCCTTTTGCTCACAAACTCTATAAGAAAGCTTACACATAGCTCTAATCATTTTGTAGTGCTCTGCATCATCAAAGTATGCTTATGTATTGCTTGCAAACCACAGGTCTTTCTGTTCAAAGAGAGCTTCAAAATCTCCAATGACCTTAGTGAAATCTCCCATTGCCTTGGTCATAAACACAGACCTCCATTATTGTTTGCATATGCAACACCGTTTGTCACCAAGAACAAAGTGCAACAGCCTAGCAATACAAATAGAACACACATCCCGGTGCCCACATGATCCATATCCAACCCATTGAAGTGGTTCAGCACAAACAATGCAGCAATCCTCCATCTTTGAGAGATCAAAAGGTCTGAGAGAGGACTAAGGCATGCTAGAATTGCGAAGGGCCTGTGGAGGAGGAGGAGAAGACGGTCGCACTACTGCAAGGAAGAATGGTGGAGGGATGGAATGGGAAAACGATGACAATGTGAGGAATTTCCAGTGTATTTTTGTGTTGCTTTCAATGGCTGTGTCGGCATTAAACTTAACTTTCCATGCCTTGTCTCTGTAATCCTTAGCCAGGTCTTCATCCTCAGTCAACAAGATGTTATTGAACAAAATATCACTCTGCATAGTCCAGATCTCAATGGCTGCGATAGAAATAGGTTTCAGATTAGGTTTGTTCAAGTGGAAGTATTCAGGGTTGGGGATCTCATGGGGCTTCTAGATGCCTTTGTAGTTAGGGTTGTCGATCATAGGAGCAACCACTAGCTACCTAGCTCAACCATGGCTCTGATACCATGTTGAAAAATATGAACCTAGAACTAGATCGGCTATGGTGGACGCAAATTAAACACATGATACATTATCAGAATAAGGAATTGTAACTCAAGTGAATTAGGTTCCAAGATAGATTAGCTTGGACCCATAAACACAATCTTGAGTGACTCAAACTAAAAAGCTACCATTCATAGAAATGAGTGTCAAGTACATGCTTATATAGATTTTGGATAGTACCACTGTTCCTCACCGTGCTTATGGGATTTTGGACATCTGTTCCTAGAGCTTCTAGAGCATACATCTTTGTCATATCTCTCATACAAAGCCACTAATGGGCCAGCCTCTTTTGGGCATACATCATTTGATTTCTCAACAGGGCATACAAGGATAGGTGATGAAATTAAAAGAGATTTCAGCTTATTGAAACTTTTATTGGCTATCAATGGAGTTGCCACATGAGCATAATTATTGATGAACCTTCTATAGAATGATGATAATCTAAGGAATCCTCTCAAGAGGTTGCATTCGTAGGAGTAGGCCATTCTTTAACATATTTCACCTTGTTGGAATCCACACTAATGCCTTGCTCTTTCACAATATGACCTAAGTACTGCACTTCATCTTCCATGAATGAACACGTCATCCTGACAAAGAGTGTATGTCTTTTTGTAATGTGTCAAAGACCTCTCATACATGCTTCAAATTCTCATCCTTGGATTTGCTATAGATAAGGATATCATCGGAGAAAACAATGACTATTTTGAACAAGAAGGGTTGCAATATTTTATTCATGAGGGCTTGAAAAGTAGCGGGTGAATTGGAAATACCAAATGGCATAACCAAGAAGTGGTATAATCCCCTTTTAAGTCCTAAAAGCTATTTTGAACTCCTTCCTTCATTCAAATTTGACGATAACTCGAATGAAGATCTATTTTGAAAGACCTTTGTATCTTTAAGTTTACCCAAAAGATCATCAATTCGGGAATAGGATACCTATTCTTGACTGTTGACTTGTTCAAATCCCTATAATCCATACACATACGAAATGATCCATCCTTCTTCTTGATAAGAGCACCTGAGAGGAAAATGGTGATTGACTGGCTGAATTAAACCCATTTGTAGCAATTCTATGACTTGTTGCTTCACCTCTTCCCTCTGAAACTTAGGCAAGCAATAAAGAGGTTTATTAATGGGCTTTGTGTTGGGAAACAAGTGGATAGGATGGTCAATTTCTCACTTTGGAGGCAAAGATGATGGTGGCTGAAATAAATTCTTGTATTCCTCAAATAACCCTTCTAATCTTGGATCCCTTTTCTTTGTGTAGAAGAATATGACCAATTTGGTGAGTGCCCTTCATCCATTTTTGTAAGCAAAAGAGTGAAGATGTATGACTTGCAATTGATTTCCTTCTGCAATTTCTTCAAGGAGACAAGTTCTATATATTTGTGGTCTATGCCTTTCAATTCTATGTGCTACCTTTTCCAATTAAATTCATTTACATTTGTTCCAAATCTAAAGTAAAATTGCCAAGGAAATATTTTCAGCCAATTACAACCGGTAACAATGTCAACCAAGCCCCATATCCAAAGTGATTAAATCCACTTGTATTGTACAATAGGGCGATAGCTCAATTGAAGTACATGGACACACTTCTTTACTGGACTCATATGTACCATTGGCAACTTGTATCCACAAGGATGATTCCATGTCAATGGGTAGCAACTTCAACTTGTTCAAAGATTTGGTGTTGACAAAGCTATGAGTGTTGCCCATATCTACTAAAATATGTGCAACCTTACCATTAATGATACCTTTGAGTCTAAGAATATCTTCCCCTTTGCATCATGTTTATGCATCATGTGAAATAACACACAAGGAAGAATGAGAATCATGAGTGCTACCCGGATCAAATGGAAACTTGTCCAAGGGATCATAGAATCCTTCATTAGTGGCATCCTCTTTTTCATAAATTTCTTTGACCATTGGATAAGCATCAGCATGTAGTAAATTGCACTCTTGTTCCTCTTCTTCTTCAACTTCCACATCTTGAGTGATTAGCATATTGATTTTAGAATCCTTGGCTTTGCACTTTAGCCTATGGACTTGTGACCACTTCTCTCTACATTTGAAACATAATCCTTTGGCATGCATTTTCCTAAGCTTGTCATGAGGAAGGAATTTGCTGTTAGAATTGTTTTGGGATAGTTTAAGAGCACTTTCAACTCTTGAAAGATTGCCTCTTGTCTCACCCACATTTCTGAAATTTTGCCCTATTTTTGTGCATAAGCTCCACCTTGTTTAACAACATAAATAGTAAGGAAAGTTAGCACTTTGATGTTATAACTATTATGATCACTATAACCCTTGTTTTCTTGCTTAAAAATGTATCTTTATTGGCTAAAAACTTGCCCATATTTTGTAGATTGATTGGAAAATTATTGCCCAAACTCCTTTGCTAGAAATTTCCTGCATCTCTCTTGTACTTCAAAGAATATCTTTCAGTCAATTGTATGGCCTCATGTAAAGTTTTTGGTTGTTGAGCTCCCACCTCTGATGATAGGGTAGGGTCACAACCAAAAATTATTTATTTAGCTTAGCAAAATTTGAAATGCCTTCAACATACATGGAGAGATTTAAGTAGGTGTTGGAGTAGTCTCTAAGGAACATCCCTCTTTGAGCACATGCATATCATCTTCTTTGAAGCCTTTCTTTTTCCCAAGGGGAAAACAAAAATATCAATCATTGCTTGCTTGAACTCCTCCCAAGTGAGAAAATATTGCCCAATCTTGTGTATGTACACCACCAAGTATGGGCATAACCTTTAAGATGAAGAGCCACAAAATAAATCTTGGCTTTTTCACTTCAAGGGTAAAAGTGAAGTACAATTTAATCTTGCTAATCCATTCCTCCAATTCCAAAGGTGAAGCATTATCCCCTTTGAAATTAGTGATATTGATCTTTTCCTTATACTCCTTTTCATTGTAAGATGGCTGTCCATAAGAATGTTGCTTCCATGAATCTTTGTTCCAAGAGTGTTGCCTAAGAGTAGGTGGCCCAAAACCATGAGATGAGGGTTGACCATTTGAAACATGCTCTTTATTTGAGAGATCACGGGTTGGTCTTTTCCCATCATTTCTTCACCTTTATGAACTTGATTGTCAACTCCATTTCATTTCTGCACATTAGAGAGCTGATGGTAAAAAGACTTGTAGAAGGGGCCACATCCATGATAATCATCATCCCATCAATTTTTATATTGTTACCCTTCATGTCTAAGACTACCTTTTGGGCTTCAGAATTGAGGCTTTATGGTATGAATGCCATGGATTTGTAAGGGTGATGGTTACCCCTCACTCTTGATGGTTCTTCTCTTTTAAAATTATGTATAGATGATTGAGAAATTACTTTGTTTGGATGGGATAAATTACCAACAAGAGAGGTTGCATGTGGATCTTCAATAGTTTGAGGTTCCCTTTGTGGCTTGCTACCAATTTCTTTTATGGTGGCTGAAACGAGTTTTTGAAATAAAGATTTCTTACTTTGCTGTGCTACAGATCAGTGACACTCTTATTTACTTGTGCCATCCCTTGTAACAAACCTTGATTCATATGTATTAATACTTCATTCAATTCTATTCTATAAAAATTACATTAGTAAATAGGCAAAATGAGTGGCCACTAGATATTAGGAGGAACCTAACTTGCATCATTTTAGGGGACTAGAATGGGATTTTGCCTTATGGGAAGAGGGGTCGACATGCTACACTCCCCTTCGTCTCCCATTCTCTTTGAACCAAGTGCAACCAATCCTAAAACAATAAAGCTACCCTCCCCAAACCCCCCCCCCCTCTCTTTGTCTCTCCATGCATACATAATTTGCTCAATGGATCCCTTTCTTGTATGTGTCCCTCTTTCCTTTTCTGTCTACAAATAAATGTGGGCAATATCTAGTTTGGGATTAGCTACATAGCTCGAGACTAAGGAAGGGGGGTTTTAGCACATGGAGATACACCCCTACCAGATGTGTCCCAATAGATTGGTCATAGTGAAGCCCTTCCAAGGCTAGTATATGATGGATTCATGGACACCCTTGACTTCCTAAGCTTGTGGATTGAGCTCCGGTTCAAGGGAAGCTGGAGGGGAATTTGAACCAGTTGGTAATGGCCAATTTGAGTGATCTTGTGAAAAGTAAGAACTCAAAATAATAATGTTAGATGATCGATAGGTGACTTAAGTAATATTAGAAACCCAAAACTTAGGTCATCCTTATGGGATTGGCCAAAAAATTACATTGGGAGGTAGACTCAAGTGAGCCTAGATAGCAAACTCCAAATTATTCCAATTCATATGTCCAAACTCTTTTGATAGTAGTAAGTAATAATTCACTACATGTACTTCATGTGTGTCTTTCCTTTCTTCTTGGTGTGTGCTATAAGCAATTCCAATGCTTAAGTCTTCATCTATTTACTCAAAGTTATTGGCTTTATTTGTGTAATTTTGATCATTTTGTAAGTTCTTGATACCCTCATTCAATGCTTCTATAATAGGGTCTTTCTTCTTATTCCTGGCCATTAGAAAACAATGTTGTAGTTGTAGATAATTTGTCAATAATTTCCCTGTTTCTCTCAAAACATAGCACCAATCCCAATGCTTAATAGCTCAATGGGAACTTATTATATGGGAATATATCAAATTTGAAAAGATTTCAACTTGGTTGGAGACTTTAGGTGAAATAATGATAAATAGTGTCACCCTACATTTTGTTTGGGTGTTGTCTCACTGTACCTATTGTCAGTAAATTAGCAATAACTATTGATAAAACTTTTGATTCAAATCAAAGATTAGGATCCCTCTTCAAATGAGTTATGAAGTTCTCAATATGGATCAATACATTATTTTCTGTAATAGGATTTTTACTGCTAAACAAAAGTTTGCTACACCCTATCCACAACTTGTAAGTGCCCTATTTGACCTTGTGAGAGTTCCCTGAGTGAGAGCAACCCTTGTAAATCCTTGTAGTGACTTGAAGGGGGTTATGGAATACTTATAGGGGTCAAGAATGACATGCAGAATGGTAGATACCTATCGTATAAACCTATGAAACTGTGACCACTTGTAGATGTCCAGAGAATAAGAGATGCCTTGCACCTCTTCCAATATTGTACAAATGGAACTTCAACCACCTATATCTCTCTGAATAGGGCCAATCATTGCTATGCTATTGTCAAAATCTGATAATGGGCATGTACCTGCAACTAAACTTGAAAATTGCATGGGCTCCGACACTTGAGGAGTGTGCAAAGTTCCTCCTGAAGCCGGGTTGTGCTCCCCTTTAGGGTCATAATGAGGAAGGGAGGATCACCTCACTATTGTCTTCCCGACTTGTTTGGCATCCACTTTTCCCCGCCCGGGCTTTCCTTAGTGGTAAGTTATTAGTAGTCCATCAAGAGATGTCCTAGGAAGTGCCGTGGGATTTTTATGAAAACCCTCAAAGTTTGCTAACTAGGCTCACTTGAGTCTACCCCGTAGTGGAAGTCCCATCCATTCCCACACGAGGATCGACCCGAGTCTTTCTGGTCAAATCTATTACTAATGGTTGAATAGTATTAGTGGTTTGAGATTTCATCTCCTAAGGAATTTCTAACTGAAGCGGACTTACGTTGTGATGGGTTCAAGAGAATGGGAGAAGTATGACAATTTAATCCCTTCTGCCCAGGGTTCTAAAGTGATGCAAGTCAGGCTCTTTGATCTATAACGGGCCATCAAAAATGTGATTGTTATTCCTTCTTTGGAAAGCTCTTGGCTTATTGAGACCACCCAATGATAGGTCTAGATCCATCCTCTCACTTACCTCAAGATAGTGTTTTTGATCACCTAATTATCTAGCACATCAGGTTCAATATATTTAAAAAAATTCTTTGAATTATCTCCTAATACACATTCATTACACACCTTTAATTAATGACACAAAAATAGAGTAAAGTAATTTTTTTAAATAGTTCATTTCAAAAAAATGACTTTTTACAATGTTTTCTATTTGAAGGTATTATTCTCTCCAAGTTCCGTTCCTTAACTAGTATTGAAAATTCCACTACACATACTAGAAATCGAAGGGTAGTTGGCAGTTCATAAGAGCTTAAGGAGTTTGTGACCATAGCCCCTGGTATCCTCACCTCCTCTTGTCGACTAGAGTTCCCTATGACAAGACCTTTCGTGTCATGACTGGTCTATACTCACTAATGAGAAATAGAAGAAAAACCCCTTGGAGTAGGTTTTATTCATGTTGGCCTTGGGGAGGTCTACTGACATTAAGAATACTACCTCAGGCATTCTGTGCTCACTCGAATACTACATCAGTTGGTGATTTGTACTCAATCATTCATCTTTTAGCCTGCTGAGTTTAGGAAAGGTCAGTACCTAAGTTACAATCACAAATATCTTATTTTGAATGCTTTGCTTTTAACAAATTTATTTCCAAGACAAATCTTTTCCTTCCAAAAATAATATCATCAAGGTAAAACTTAGCGTAAGTGGAAAAATTAGTGTAAGTGGAAATACCTTCCAATAGTCTTCTCGTATTTTCCTTCCTTGGAATCTAGTTGGATTGAATCTAAACAAGAATTTTATTTTTGAGATTAAATCCTTTGGAGTTTCATGGGTCCTTGCCCGCCATAAAAGAAAATCCTGGTTAGTTTAATTACAAATAGTATTCTTTGGCAATTTCATCTCAATGTCTCTTATATATCGAGGATTAGTGTCCATGTGATTACTCATCAGAAGTCTTGTTTGATCAACACAAATAAAAAACATTAAATCTCTTAGAGACACAATACTTTCCTTGTACTCGCCTAGGTCCATCTTGTACAAACCCAAGTTACCCCTTGGAATTTGCAGTTAAGAATTATTTTAAAAAGATTATATGCAAGAATTGAATAAAACCCTATTTTTTGAATGCAGCTTTTGTTGCTTGTTTTTGGGATGCTAACGTGCTAGCTGCATCAATTATAAAATATCGTATGTGGGGATCCATGACAGGTGCTTGGTTGATGGTATTTGTAGCTTTGTTTTGTAACCCTAGTACTTGTCATTCCATTTGTAGTGATTGTGTCTATAGTATTATTGGCAGCTCCTTCTCTCGCAACCTTCGTAGATTTCTTCTTTGGGGCCATGGTCTTTAATTGCAAGATTGAAAATTGGATTTTTGGCGAAGGAGCTTGGGGGTGATTAGATTGACGGAATTTTTGATTGATGGGGGAAGGCAATCACCAAGAATTTAGAAGAGTCTTGATTCCATAGAGAAATAGGATAGAAGGGATGGAGAATTTGATTCCAAGAGTTCACGAAATATCCTTCTTGTCTTCATGATGGGGGTTCTTGTCATCACGTTTCTCTTGCCCACTTTCTCTTGCTCTATACTCCTGAGAAGGGCCTCTCCTCTCATGCTTTGACTGCCCCCAACGGCTCCCCATGCCTCGTATTTATAGCTAAATTGAAGGAGAAGGGTTGTGGCTAAGAAGAAGAGCTCTTTATGGAGGGTATCTTGGTAAATCAACAATTTAGAAGCTTTCAAGATGCAATCTGATGGTGGCGATTTGATCTTTGAGGCCCGGAGAGGCTACCGAAGATGCCATGACTGATTCACCTGGCTCTCAGATGATCTTGCTTCAATTCAAGCCTCTCATTGAACTAAGAAGAGGGGGAGATTGCTGGAGTTAATTATTAAATTACTAAAGGTGAATTCAGGTCTTTTGATTCAGAATCAGAGATGCCAAAATTGGGGGGTTCATGTATGGCGCCATTTTTTTTCCATAAAAAGGGGGGCGACAGCCTGTTCACAACGTCTTCTTCTCCTTCTTTATTCATATGCTTTTTAAGATTTTAAAGCTTAAAGCTTTATGGTTTATTTGACTTGCCAAGTTTAAAATATGTTTAGTCAAATTTGACTTATGGCTCACAACTCTTGTTCACGTAGTAACTTCCGTTGGACAGATGGCTACAGTCCTTGTCAATTTGTCAGGTTACAATCCTTGGGTCATTTTGCTCAAGATTTCTTTTTTTAATGATTCGGAGTTCTTTCAAGTCCATTTTGCAAGAAATTAGGAAGATTTGAAATTAAAGTTGGGATATCACACAATAATGCTATGTATTGACTTAAAAAGCCTTTGGATTCTTCAATGAAATGCAAGTGGGTATTAGGAAATGACTGAATTGAAAGGGTTAGGGATAGGGCACTACCCTTTTGCAGTAGCTCAATGCTTTTAAAATATTCAACTTATCATTTTCATAATTATTTCAGTCCTATAGCATCAATATTAAATCATCTAACCAAATTCTAAGTTAGGTAGGCAGTGAATAGCATTTATGCAATCAATTTGGTATCAATATATGAATGGGCGGGAAAGAGAATTCATAAAGCAATCACAATCAGTCCTAGGTTAATTCTACATGCCCTTCAATGGTGATTTAAGAGGATGTATTGCACTCAAAACAGTAGGACTAGTTCAACAATTGTATGAAAAGAGAGATGCTAGTGGTGGAGCCTTTCACCAACAAGGGGCTAGATTTTTGGATACACCCTAGGTCTCCCGCAAGGCTAGTGGTAAGATCTTTATTAAGGGGTTGGATTTGTTTGCACTAAGTGCTACAATTATCCTCAGATGTGAGAGGTCTCTTTGTAGGGAGGACCTTAGATTAGGAGGCGACAAGGGTGCCATGGGGGCTTCAATAGTAAATTCATTGGGTATCAAGAACTTTCCTAACCCCTTCAAGCCCAAGATGGTTTTTTGAAAGGCCCTAATACTAGGTAAGGATGGATTTTTGGACTGTGCACATGTATGGATATCTAGGTACTTTGGACAAAGGTCCCAATGTAAGGGATGGAATGCTAGCATGACATTACACCTTGGAGAAGGTTTTGATAAATACTTTGTTTACAACTATTTTCAAAAGACTATTTGAAATTGTATTTGTGCCCATGCCTAACTTACGTGAGTGAAAATTGCTTAAGAGGTTAATTAATGAAGCCCATTTCTATATATCTATCTAAATTATGCTAGATTAATTCAAAAACTAAAGAAAATCCTTGAGAGAAGAAGGTGGTTAGATCCCCAATGATTCATCCCAATGGAAGATGGTCTCAATTAGCTGAGAGGCTTCCATAACAAATCATACTTCCATCACAAATCATACATTAGGTTTGGCAAGGCTACTAAGAGGACTAAACATTGACTATACTATTGTGTCATAATTAGAACCCAAGTAGTGTCATTTTAGGGGGACCAGAGTTGAGACTTTACCCTATGGGTAGAGGGGTCAACATGCATCACTCTACCTTTTTTTTCACTCTCTTTGAACCAAGTGCAACAATGGTTTACTTTGCCTTGAGAGATGATAGCAATGCGATCACCTCAAAAGTTGATGCTAGATGGCTGATAGGAGACTATAGAATTGAAATTATATTCTCATTTTCAGGTTGATCCTTGTGAGGTCAAGGTGGAGCTTTCCCTATGAGGTAAACTCAAGTAGTTCAACTTTACGAATGTTTGATTATTATAATGAGTTTTGGGAGGCAGTAATCTTGATTACTTCTTGATGGGCTACTCAAATATGTGCAATCAATGTTTGTTTAGGTAGGCACATTACATTGCAAGAGTAGTGGGTGGTGATTCTAGTTAATAGGCTAGACAAATGTAACATGCCCATCAGCTGTCCAAGCATGTTTTAGCGGTCCATTGAGAAATGAATCTAAGCGTCGCCGCTAGGAACTCCCATGGAATGTTCTGAGGTTTTTTGCCTAGGGTTTCCCAAGTCCGCCACCTCGCAACGAAACGTTCGCGATCGAACCCACTAAGATCGACCTGAAATCTGGGTTCCTAGGGGATCAAGGTCTCTTGACAACATTCTAGCGTCGGGTTTTGGACATCCTACTTTACGCAGAGATACCCAAGCCGAAGTAGACCCATACCACACTTGGTTCAAAGAGAATGGGTGTAATAAATCATAAGTCGCCTTAGTCTAGAGTAGGCTAGGGTTAAGTATAAAAGGGGGAGATATAACTTGTGAGGGATCTTTTTTGCCATTTTCAAACAATATATGTTTTGAGGCTCCTTCCTCCCTCCGATTAAGAGGGTGCATGCTCTTAGCCACCAAGATATGGGGTACATACCATGTCCCACCTTGACATGAGGTGAATATTCATGTTGCAGCTTACATCTTTGATTCTCAGCCTTCCATGGCAATATTACTTCAAGATTAGCTACCTTGGCTATGTCTAATTTAGAAACATGGTATATTTCTTGTATTTCTTTGTAAGAATGGTATATTTTATGAATTTCCAATTATTCGATTTGCTGTGAGAAATGGCTTATTACATTGATATCAAAGCATGGACTTTGATCCATGGGAAGAGTCATTTTCTTGGAGAATTTAGTCATAGGGACAAGAACCTTTTAATTGGAGTACCAAGATTTGGTCATGGGTGTGGTACAGTTCAAACCGTGACTAATTAGAGATCTCTGCAACAAGTCTGGACTAATTTTGGAGGTTTCTTGAAGAAGATCTTGAGGAAGATGGAGGTTCTTGACTGAAATAGTAGGAGACGTGGTCAAATGGAGATCCATTTTGAGGGTTTTTTACCCTAACTGGAGTCTAAGTGGGGTTACAGGGGTTAAACTGAGATTACTTTTTGGGGACCAGTTTCTCTCTCTTCTTCCTCTCAAGATTTTCTCCCATAATCCATGGATTCGACTACTGCAATCTTCTT
Organism: Lygodium microphyllum; assembly: GCF_053477565.2. Classification (NCBI taxonomy): domain Eukaryota; kingdom Viridiplantae; phylum Streptophyta; class Polypodiopsida; order Schizaeales; family Lygodiaceae; genus Lygodium; species Lygodium microphyllum. The sequence goes on from NC_141155.1 coordinate 104,846,941, forward strand.
CCAATGGCCATTTCCCAATGAGGAGACATCAGAGCTTGATTCCTTGTGCCATGAGCTTCAGGTAGAGTAGTACATCATTCAAACTTGATGAGCCTGATCAGCCAGGACATCAGGAGCAGTTTGCGCAAATTGCGTTGATTTCCAGCCTCTTCTTCTCCACAAAAATTCTAGCCATGAAGCTTGTCTGTGGTTATTGCAAGCTTTAACAAGGATTATTCAAGCATTCCAACAAGTATTCAGTTATATTTTCATTCTCTTGACCTTTCTTGAGCTTTCAAACCCTGTCTATGGTAGAATCAGGACAACAGTGAGTTTTTTTTTTAATTTCTTCAAAATATCAGAGGGATTTTGTTCTATCAAGCATCCTTGAGCTTCTTTAGCACTCATTGATCCGACATTGAAGATTTCTTGCAAGATTAGAGCATTTCTTCTCTTGAAATGAGTCAAAACAGGGCAGCCACTTGAATTTTTAGAATTCTTGGACTTTGAAGGATGCTATCATAGGGCTTTTATTCCTTGATGCATTCTAAAGCTTCTATGCATGGGATTATATCAAGAAATTCATGGTCTTGCATCAATATTGCAAGAATAGGGCTTCTTCTTATCATTGCAAGTGTATGTATAGCATATGCAAGCTTCAAAGCTTCAATGGAAGAGTTCTTTATCAGGGATTGAAGTCTTCTACCTTTGTGGATACTCATCATTGATTTCTTTCCAAGATTCCAACCACATTTGGGCTCCAAGGATCACTTATATCAAAATTTTGGATATTGGAGCTCTCTTGAAGATAAATTGGAATCTAAGAGCTATAATTTCATCATGGGAATTGCAATTTGAATGTATTCTTGGCTACATCAAGTGGGAGTTCAAGAATTTCAAGTCTCATACGGGTATTGGAGCTTCCATAATCACCCACTTCAACAATACAAGAGGTAATTCTTAATTTTGCTCTTAATCCCTTAAAAATCCAATTGCTTAAGCCATCCATTTGTTGAAAAATGATAATTAAGAGTAATCTCATCTAAGAATTACCATTTTAATTGTATGTAGACCCAACTTAGGGCTAAATGATGTCATGCTAAATTCTTTTCATTTCATTCTACCCAATAAAAATTAGTAGCCAATTGTTGTTAATCCCTTCCATTTGTTGGAAAAATTGTTCTAATCCTAACCTTGAATGGCTTGTGTAATGAAATGCAATATGGTTGAAAATAAGAATCAATCGGTAAGTGGAATAAAATTGTAAAGCAGTGAGTCATTGCTGTAGGTATTCCTTACCCATATCCATTTCAATTCAGTCCTATTCCATTTTGTTCTTGCATATCATGAAATGACAAGATCTTGATTTTAGCCATGAGTATCATACTTTGATTGATAGAATACTAGATCTACCATGTATATTCCGACCGAGGAAAAAGGTCGAAGCCGGACGAGATAGCAAGGCAAAAGAGAGGTGACCCTCCCTTGCTATTTAAGACTTTGTAGGGGTGTACAACCTGGCCCAGAAGGAACTTTGCACACCTTCCAGAGTTTTAGAGCCTATTTAGGTGCCCGTCCTACCATTTTATCCCTCACCGCAAGTGGTGGACCACAGAAGACCACTTGGGAAAGAGTGGATGAAGATTTGAAGACTAGGGGTACCGAACAGGGCAGTTTGTGACATCCTTGGGCAGATTTACACATCTTTCCACACATGTACCTATCAGCTTGCAGGTGTTTACTGGATACTCATAGGTGCCTTACAGCCTATCACAGGCCTATTAATTTCTTTGAAGGTTTACAAGTACTACATTATTCATTTCACGATCAAACAGGGTTCCTACAAGGTGTTAACAGGTTGCATGAATTCTCTAGACAGGTACACAATTCCTATTACAAAAAATTGTATCACGATCTGATTTGGGATATTGATAACTTGATTCAAAGAGGGGATGTTAAGATTTCATTTGAATCAAAATTTTTAGTAACTGGACATCGGGAGCAAAAGTTATGGCCAATTTACCGATAGGGGGTCTAGTGGACTACACCTACACAGGCTAGCTTGGATGCACTGTTTGAGTTTATTCTACCCATATACTCTATTGCAAGCTGAGATATTTCTAAATATGGAATATCCTTGATATATAAGCTTCATTTGGATCAATAAACCATTGACATTGGTGCAATAATAAGCAGGTTATTGATAGTTTTCTCCTCCAACGTCATTTTGACAACACCTATCCTTAATGGCCAAACACAAGAGAAAAGATCAAGTCATGGAGACCATTCAAGAAGATATCAGAGAATACATCAATGATCAAAAAAATACTAATGAAGCTCTCAATCATGACCAACAAGATGATGATGTAAGTGTTGGTAATGCCCATAGTGCACGGTTGGGTAATGATGGAAATCCTTTATCTCATGAACTTTTTGAAGAGCACATGTTTTCAAGAGAGATGCATATGTTGAACATTGGGATTCATGATCAATATGAGCAACTTTCCAAATTCTTAGGGAAGATTGAGAATACATCCATTAAAGTGGATGAAGGACTTCAGCAGTTGGTCAAGTTCATGAAGAGTGGATTTGAGTATGTAGTAGCAACTATCAAGGATTTGAAGACTCAATCCACATCTTCTACACCAAATGAACCCACTATTCATATTCAAAATACTTCAGTTCATCCCTTCAATATGAAAGGAAAGGGGATTGATCAGTCTATTATGTCAACTTTGAGAAACGAGAGCCATCTACAATGAGGAGTACTCATTACCAGCCGCCAATATCATCAAAGCACCATGCTCATCCTCAATTCAATCCAAGTCGTGAGGCTACTTATGAAGAAGAGGAGGATATAAGAAGAGAGGAGAATGAGGAGTTTCATGGATGTGACCCCTTCTACAAATCTTTTCCCTCTCAATCTGTTATCAAGCAAAAAGAATTAGACTTTCATGATAAGAGTGGAAGATTTGATGAAAGAAGGACATTTCATGATATCACCAACAAAGATAAGTCATTTTATGGTCAACCCACTAATGGACAGCATCATTCTTTTGGATTGGTCGAATCATGATGGTAATAATCCTAGACTAAATTCCTTTAGAATAGATTCAATGAATATAGATTTTTTGAGACAATCATATTTTGGGCAGCATTCCAACAATTTTCAGCCAACTTATAATGAAAGGGAGTACAAAGAAAGGGGGATAATGCATCTCCGACGGAGTGGGAAGAATGGGTAAACAAATTGGAGATGTACTTCACACTTTTTCATTGCCATGATGAAGCCAAGTTCTATTTTGCAACACTCCATCTTGAAGGCTATGCGCATACATGGTGGAGATATATGCAAAGAGTTGATCACAATTTTGCTTCTTGGGAGGATTTTATGAAGGCAATGTTGGAAGTGTTTGTTTCTCCAATGGAAAAATAAAGATTGCAAAGAAGATGGTATGATCTTCAACAAAGGGACATGTACGTTCGTGATTACTCTAACATGTTCCTTAATCTTTCTATGTACATCGAAGGGATTGATGATTTGGTCAAATTAAACAAATATATCTTTGGTTTAGATTCAACTCTCTCTTTGGAAGTAGGTGCAATGCAGCCCAAGACAATTCATGAAGCCAATTTTTATGTTGAAAGGTATGGGAAGAAAAATAAAAGAGATTCAATGGGAGTTCAACCAAAAAGTGTAGGGTATTCATTACCTAATCATCCTTCAAAGGTTGGTGCACATTTCAACCAGCAAAGGAATGTTTATAGGCAAGAAAGCAAGGGAACTAGTAATTACAACAATAATTATAGCAAGTTGCCTACATATCCAACGGTCTATGGATTAAAACCTAGTGGAGGCAATGGTTATAGACCAATGGCTGAAGCAAAATAGAGCTTTGCAAGGGTTAAAAATGCACAAAAGGGATTTCAGAACAACACTTACAACAAAGTTCTTTCAAATGAATAAATTAAAGACATGAGGGTAAAAGGGTTGTGCTTCAAGTGTGGAGAAAAGTGGACACAAGACCATAGACTAAAATGCAAATCCAAAAACAACAAGCTTAACTTTGTCATCATTGGTGAGACAGATGAGGATGAAAGTGAAGAGGGGAATGTATTTCAAGTAGAAGCAAACCCTATGGCTGAAGAAATGCATGACGAAGAGGAAGGAAATAATGATGAATTTTATGATATTTTGGACTGTTTTCCTTTTGATCCGAGTGGTTCTTTATGTGCAATTTCTCATGATGCTTGGACCGGTTGTAAAGGAGCAAATACCCTTAGACTTGAAGAGTTGATCAATAGCAGAAAAGGCTATCTTTTGATTGATACAAGCAGCACCTATAGCTTCATTAATACCAAATCTTTGGGTGGGTTGAGATTGCTTCCTCAACAAATGCAAGTACCATTGAAGATTCAAGTTACTAATGCAGCTTATGAATCAAGTAATGAAGTATGCCTACACACTCCTATTACCCTATCTCCTTCATGTGTTATGGAAGTGTACTTGATCACCTTGGAAATGGGTCCCATAGATATTGTCATTGGTTGCAATTGGTTGAAAACCATTGGGAAGTTTTCTTTGGATTTGCAAAACATGCTGATGGAATTTCAATGGAATGGACAACCTATGATATAGAAGGGCATTGGTCAAAAGCAAATGGAACTCATATCTAGAAAAAAGATGCATAAAGAAATCAATGCACGGTCATGCATATTCACTCTTTTACTTGTGAAAGTGGATGAAGAGCAGTCATCAAATAAGCCATCATCTTCTTCAAAGCAACAGGGTCCAAGAATGGAAAAGCTATTGAAAGAATACAAAGATTTATTTCAGCAACCATCATCTTTGCCTCCAAAGAGAGAGGTAGACCACCCTATTGACTTGCTACCCAACACAAAACCCATCACCAAACTCTCTATCACCTGTCAAAGTTTGAAAGGGAAGAAGTGGAAAGACAAGTTAAAGAGTTGTTGCAAATGGGTTTAATTCAGCCAAGTCAATCTCTGTTTGCCTCTCCTATGCTCTTGGTAAAGAAGAAAGATGGATCTTTTTGCATGTGCATTGATTATAAGGAGCTTAACAAGTCCATGATGAAGAATAGATACCCAATTACTCGCATTGATGACATTTTGGATGAGCTCAAAGATGCAAAGGTCTTCACTAAGATTGATCTTCATTCGGGTTATCATCAAATTCGAATGAAGGAAGGGGATGAATATAAAACAGCCTTTAGGACTGAAAGAGAGTTATATCACTTCTTGGTTATGCCATTTGGGCTTTCAAATGTGCCCGCTACTTTTCAAGCACTCATGAATAAGATATTGCAGGCTTTTTTGTTCAAAACAGTCCTTGTATTCTTTGATGATATCCTCATTTATAGTAAATCCAAGGTTGAGCATTTGATGCATGTTCGAGAGGTCTTTGACACATTAAGAAGACATACACTCTTTGCCAAAATGTCAAAGTGTTCTTTCATGGAAGATGAAGTGGAATACTTGGGTCACATTGTAGTACAAGTACCCTCCGCATTGTTTCATGAAGATGTAAATCCACAAGCCTGTGAGGAGTTGGAAAAGATGGAGGCCCTTATGAAGAAATGCAAGGACAACATTCATAAAGCTCAAGAGACAATGAAGGTCTATGAGGATGAGAAAAGAAGACATGTGGAGTTTGATGAAGATGAATGGGTATTTTTGAAGGTTCCCAAGTCACGTTATGCTTCTCTTAAAGGAGGACACAACAAACTTACTCATAGGTTTTATGGTCTTTATCGTATTATCAAGTGAGTTGGGGATCTTGCTTATCAACTAGACTTACCTTCCAACACAAGAATCCATAATTTCTTTCATTTGTCTCAACTTAAAAAGTATGTGGGACCTCAAATTCAAATTCTTGAAGAATTGCCTCCCTTGGATGATGATGGTTTAGTCATCTATGAGCCCGAGAAGATTATTGGCAAGCAGAAGAAGGTTCTAAGAACCTGTATTCTTGTTGAATACCTTATCAAATGGAAGGGTTTGCCTATTCAAGAGTCTTCATGGCAACAAACATCATATTTGGAACAATTTCCATGGCTTCAGCAAGAGGACAGTTCATAAATAGAGCAGTAAACAGCTCGTTGTATTAAATTTTTGTGACAAAGTAAATTGTCTTATTGGCTTCAAACTTTGATTTTGAAGCCATAAATGGATACTACATATAGTCCTCTACATTTCTATATCTCAAACATGGAAATCGGCCACTTCTAGCTCAAGATATGGCCCATTTTTACTACAGCCTGTTTTGGACAGTTTATAGCATCCTGTTCCATTTATGTGGTCCATCTTCATCAACTTCTATGATCTTCATCAACGTGGAGTTTTATTTCAGTATGAACTCCAAATGCTTCAAGCTATCTTTGTAATCATCCTTGTAATTCCTTCCCAATTTAGCTTTGAGTACAAATCTCTTTTAGGCTGGGATGGCTTGTAATAAAGTATAAGTCACCTTAGTTTAGAGTAGGCTAGGGTTAAGTATAAAAGGGGGAGATGTAACTTGTGAGTGATCTTTTTTGCCATTTTCAAACAATACATGTTTTGAGGCTCCTTCCTCCCACCAATTAAGAGGGTGCATGCTCTTAACCACCAAGATATGGGGTGCATACCATGTCCCACCTTGACACGAGGTGAATATTCATGTTGCAACTTACATCTTTGATTCTCAGCCTTCCATGGCAATATTACTTCAAGCTTAGCTACCTTGACTATGGCTACTTTACAAATATGGTGTATTTCTTGTATTTCTTTGTAAGAATGGTATATTTCATAAATTTTCAATTATTTGATTTGCTGTGAGAACTGGTTTATTACAATGAGAAATGAGAGGGATGTGCCGCTCAACCTCTCTGCCCGTAGGGCATAGTCCCACACTAGTCCCCTAAAACGGCATGAATCTGGTTCTAACCTAGCAATGCCTAAAGGTTGAATGGTGGTAAAACCTTATGAGAAGCCTCCCAGCTCTCTGGGACCACCCTACTATAGGGCATACCCGTCAGGGTTCTGCCCACCCACTTCCTTTGATAGCTTTAGTTTTCTAATTAGGTCCTATCACATTTATGTATGACATTCAAATCAGCTTCCTTAATTGGACATTTTACAAAACAGGGTTCGTTTGTGTAATTTACAGCACTAACATGAAAACAAAATAAGCAGTCCTTTGACAAACAAGTTCCTTAACTTATCCTCAAGTTAATCTTTGTATCCTACCCATATAGGAGAATTATGTATCCCTTTGGTCCAACAGAAGTACCCGGTCCAAATCACATGGCACCATAATTTCTATCAAAGATCTAAAATAGGATCTTCCATTACCCTAGACGTTGGGCTCATGGCAGTCTACAGCTCTAGCAAGGGGTGTCTAGAGCTCCACTGACCCCAAGCGACCTAGAAGTGAGACACACTTTTTGTGGTTAGCCTTTTCACCACTCAACCTTCGGCTCATGAATCAAGCAGTGCCCTCTCGGATTGAAATGCGGCATGACCTTGGAGATTATCCACCCACACAAAATATCCTTCCTTAATTAATCCAATTAAGAACCAAGCACAATCAAGGCAATCAGCCTAATATCATCTTCCAAGAAGAACATTCCTTTATTCCCATGGCAACTTGTCATTACAGACGCCTACCATGCATTTACCATCAAACACAAGCACTTGGAATAATCATCCAATTCACATTCCACAATTAGTTTAATGCAAAAGCATGTAGGACATTATTTAATCAATCAACAAAACAGTGGTATCCTTTTCCAAACATTGCGGGAATAGTCGCGATAACCTTCCATCATGTGTTTACTCTCCCCCTTGTGATCTAAGTGATTCCATGTAAAAATTACTTAACACTTCCTCCATTCGGCTAGGACATATGTCAAAGTTTCAACATTGCTCAAGACATGAGTTCTAGCAATCCCTTACTTTAATCAATAACTGAACCTTTTTTAGTACAGAAGCATCGGTCTTTCCTTTCTTTGACTTAGGGTTTCCTAACTCTTGAGCTCTTCATTTGCCTTTGAGGCCTAGATTTGTTTCTATCCATTCCAGTCCTCCCTGAATAGGATTGATAATATCGTAGCTATCGAAAAAATCTCAAGGCATCTCAGTTTTAGCCCTTATGATCACTATTTGTGTTAATTACGCACAACATCAAGACTCCCAATCTATCAAACATAAGCTATTAACGAGAGCTTGAACAAAGGACTAGAGCTCGATAATGATTCTTTTCTAGGCCATCCTTCGAACACTTGCGATGCAGTTTATCCTTTTTAATGTCCTATTCCCATATGGCATAACATGGATCTAATGCATATCATGCGGGAATCAAAGTAAGCATTTACCAATCTAGAAATATGTTACTTACGACCGGAACCGTAGTTGGATGGGCAATGATGTCCTTGCCCTTGGCTTAGTTGCTCGTTGTGGGGTTTCCATCCACGCGTGTCATTTTTCGCTTGGGGGGCATCCTCAATCTTTGCAGGTCACACAAGACTCCTGCATCTTGTGCTCGATTAGTGGGGCCAATTGGAGAGAGAGTTAACTTTGCAAGTGGGGGGTAATCCCACAAGACGGGTATAGGTTCATGGCTACGGGGGGAAAGAGATGCTTGTGGCCACCCTCTTCGGAGGGGAAGGGAAAGAATCTCTCTCTCCCTCCCTCTCTCTCTCTCTCTCTCTCTCTCTCTCTCTCTCTCGCTCTCTCTCTCTCTCTCTCTCTCTCTCTCTCTCTCTCTCTCTCTCTCTCTCTCTCTCTCTCTCTCTCTCTCTCTCTCTCTCTCTTTCCCTCCTCTTCTTCTTTCTCCCCCCCTCTCTCTCTCTTTCCCTCCTCTTCTTCTTTCTCCCCCTCTCTCTCTCTCCCTCTTCTTCTTATTCCCTTCTTCTCCTCCTTTTCTTCTTCTCTCCTCTCTCTCTCCCTCTCTCTTACTCTTCTTCTCCCTCTCTCTCCCTCTCTTCTTCTTCTTCTTCTTCTTCTCTTCTTCTTCTTCTCCTTCTCTTCTTCTCTCCCTCTCTCTTACTCTTCTTCTCCCTCTCTCTCCCTCTCTTCTTCTTCTTCTTCTCCTTCTCTCCTTCTCTCCTCTCTCTCTCCCTCTCTCTCCCTCTCTTCTTCTTCTTCTTCTCCTTCTCTTCTTCTCCTCCTCCTCTTCTTCTCCTCTCCCTCTCCTACGGGCCAATAGCAAGGGGGGGAAATAAGGTGGCCTCCCCTAAGGCTTCATATGCCCCCTTCGATGATAGGGGGGTTTATATAGGGGAGAGGGGGTTATAATTGGGGGGGGAGGAATGAGGTAATGGAGGGGGAGTGAGGTAGCACACGTGTGCTCCTCCCCCTATCTATATGATTGATGTCATCCTCTCCTCCATCATTGCAATTTTCGTCGACTCCGCCTCCATAACCTTCTTCCTTGCTGTCATTATCTACTTCTTCCTCTTCACTCGACGTCATCATCTTTTTTCTCCTCTTCGTTGTTTTCCCGCCCCGCCACCTGTCATGTCCCCCCCCTTGCCACCTATCGTCATCGATGACAAGGGGAAAAAATTCAATTAATTTTAATTAAAATAGGGGAGTTTCATGTGGAAGAGGGATGTTACATCCTCTCCCCCTTAGAGAACTCAAGATGTCCTCATCTTGGAAGAAACTAGAGAAGACAAGCATTAACGGGGCTTAAGGCCTGTGGGATAGGAGCCATCATGTGTCCTTTATGCTACTCTCAATGATTCAGGTAGTATAAATCATATTATTACAATTAACCGTAGGTACAAGAGTAGGATTTATTTCCAATACAAGTTATGTTACATGTCGATAAAACTCCCAAGATTTTCTAATCATCCTAAAAAGGTGTTGTAGGTTCTAAGTTCTTGTCTTCTTTTGATTCCTCTATATATCTGAAGACTATGCTAGTGTAGCTTCATTTCCTTGGAGGTTCAATGTCTTCAGGACTTAGGTCAGGGAAGTCTGCTTGGATGTGTTCCATCTCATTGCAGTGGAAGCATTGACGGTAGGGACATCTCCTATGGATGTGCCCTATCTCTCCCCACGTGTGGCATCTCTTGTCCTAATCGCAGAAATCATCTTTGCCATAGTTGCCTAAATTAAGTTCTTGGACGATTGGCTTTGCTTAAAGCAATTCATCTTGCAAGTCAGTTGGACGAACTGCTTCAAGACGGTGGTTTAGAGGAGTGTTCAGGCCATGGCAAAACTTGGATACTTGCTACGCAATATCCATAGGTGGCACGTATTTTAGTAGGGTTACAAACTTTGAGTAGTAGGATTCCAAGGTTAATTCTAGCTACTTGAGCTTGAAGAATTCATTCATCTTCAAAATCTGGTAGGTTGGTGGAAGGTATCGTCCATGTACAACATCTTTCAGCTTAGCCCAAGTGACAGTGGCTTTGGAAATACCTTTATCTTTGCACCATTGCTTCCACCATATCTGAGCCTAGGGCCAACTGACTTAAGTTTGCCTATCATTGCTTGATTGGAGAAAGCGGTTCTTGAAGTAGAGAAATAATCATCCATCGACTCAATCCATATCTCCGCTTCTGCTGCTGCGACATCTATCCCTTCTCCATCAAACTCGGGTGTCTTAATTTGCTTCAGAAGGAATTTCTTCTCTTGCATGTTAGCATTCATAGTTGCAGAAGGTGCCTGGCAATCAAGCCATACCATTTAGGTTATTGTGTTTAAAATATATCTATGAACCATACATTGATCAGTCATGCACCATTACGAAGTTTCGCTCTAATACCAACTGTAACGTGCCCGCCTATCGGCTATCCAAGCACATTTTAGCAGTCCGTAGAGAAGCGAATCTAAGTGTCGCCGCCTGACACTCCCATGGAATGTTTCAAGGTTTATCACCTAGGGTTTTCTGAGGCGGACTCAAGAAACCCTAGGCGATAAACCTCATAACATTCCATGGGAGTGCTAGGCGATGACGCTTAGATTTGTTTCTCGATGGACTGCTAAAACGTGCTTGGATAGCCAATAGGCGAGTACGTTACAACAAATGTCTTGTATTTGAGATTAGAATTGTAGGTTGGATGGTTTAATCTCACAATTGTGAGCAAGGTTCATGCATTCAATTCCTAACTCCCAAAATATTAGGTTGTCCTCATCCAACTAAACGCAATAAAAAATGAATTACTAAGAAAAACAAAAGTCTCATTTTCACCCACCTTTAACTTGAAATAACACCTTACTATAAATGATTCTATGCCTTGCATATTCCACCCAAGGCAAACAAAGAAGGAAAAAAAGAGGGGCCCCTTTCTCTCTATTGGTGTTATTCTAAGAGAAATGGGGTAACTAAAGTGTCAATGTTGAGGACATGAATAAGCTCTCCAATGTTACAAGGTGCTCTTACTACTACATCCATGCAACCATGCACTAGAGGTTGAAGAGGATGGAGCACTCCACCATGATTCTCATTGAGTGCAAATCCAAGTGTACAAGAGTGCAAATAGAGGATGAATACTAGCATTCATTAGGGAAGGGTAAAAGGTCAGATATTAAAGGATTCCGATAAAAAGGGTTGGTCAATCTACATTGGAACCTTTGTCCTCCCTTGTGTTCATTGATCCTAAATTTGGAAGAGACAGGTATTTAGCATATGCATCATTATGTGGCTTATAGTAAACAAACTGACGAAGGCTATGATCATGGATTGAGCCTCAAATGAAGTTCTACCCATAGTAACCTTTATATATAATAGCGGGTAGTGTAAACAATGGAGAAATTCGTAGCATAATTTTTTGACACCCAACATGTAAGTTTGAGCTAATTAAAGTATTTGAATTTCTTGGAAGAGGCCTGAAAAATAACCCTATAGTAACTTTGAAACCCTAAAAAAACTTTGAGAAGCTTGCAAATGGAAGTGGACAATGGTTCATGACATAAACTTCCATATACAAAGTATGCCCTCCTAAATAAGGACGAAGCTCTAGTTGACAACCAACAAGTCAATAACGAGTCATCCTGAGAAGGAGACTCTATCCACGGAAAACCCAAGGATGAAGCCTTAAATACCAATAAAAAATTATTACATATTGATATCAATGCTAGACCAAATGGACCTAGCATAAAGCTCAATGAAGGATCAATCACTATGGAATTTGGCCTCAAAGATGAGGAAATAGTGCTACCAAATGGACCTAGCATAAAGCTCAATGAAGGATCAAGCATTATGGAATTTGACCTCAAAGATGAGGAACTAGTGCTACATACCTTTCTTAGGTTCAAAGTAACAACAAATCAAGAGCACACCCTTGATGCTCTCATTTGGTGAAGGATTGCAACATTTTAATTTATGTCTTCTTGGAGCTATTCATTTAAGGGAGTGGAAATAGGTAGCATGGCCTTGACGAAAGAGGCTTAAGAGGTTGGCGTATGATAGAGTTTGCACAAATTGGTTGTGCATACTTGACTCACAAAAAAAAAAACAAAACAAATGCTTGGATGAGAATATCACGATCTTAGTTGATTCTAACAAATGAAAAATTCAACTTTATGGGGAGACATGTACTTTAGTAGGAAAGTGTAAGCATCAAGATTGAAACCCTCTGCCACTATAGCAATATGAAAGCAAAGAAATGGAGGGGTGACGTGCAAAAGTGGGCATGCTAACTTATCAGAGAAAAACTCATTTATAATCACATAGACTTGGACCTAGAAATTTGTCTCTAACAACATCAAAAAATGCATACATGAAAGATAGCTTTAACACTATATTAAACACACTTTTTAATTTGTGAAGAAGAAGAGAGAAGCAGCCCAAGCTCTCCTCAAATTCACCTCTTACATAAAAAGAGGAAGAAGAGAGAAACATACACACAAAAGAAGCTCACATCTGAGGAAGAAGAGAGAAACATACACACAAAAGAAGCTCGCATCTCAAGTCCGTTACTCTCTCCCTCACTTTCAAGTTGGAGTGCAAAAAGGTAGACTAGAAACAATAATGAGAAGCATGCTCTCAAGTTTGCACATCACAAGAATGAGCTTACACATTCACTTTCTACCTTTTATACTTAGGGTTTTGAGTTGGTGTTTCCACTCAAGTTTTGACACATCCTTCCTATCTAGCTCTAGGTAGATGTTTCTTGATTCACACATATATATTTAGATTACATGATCCTATGGGTCTTGCTTCTTGGTAGAAAATGTTATAACTTGCACAAGTACTACACCCACACTCAAAATAATATTAGAATTAAATGTGGTCATTGATAAAAAATTATCACATGCCATGCATCTTTTGCTTGATTTTTCATTCTATTTTCTTTTGCTACATTTTCCTACCTTTCTCAATTGTTTCTACCATAGTACCATTCTTCATCTTTCTCATTTTATGATTAACAATCACCACGTTGTTAATTCTAGCTCAAAGATTGGAATTTTTTAATGACAACTTAAGTTTTCTACTATCATGATATGCACAACAGTTTTGTTTTTGTATGTCGAGTTTCTCTATCCACAGTAGCATGTAACAAGTGCTATAGGATGGCTAAGAAGATGGTCTAATTATACATTCGAGTGGTGCTTTTTTTAATTGAAATAACAAACAAAAGATAATCTATTTATTTAGAAAAGAGTGAAAGTTTGTTTATTTGCAAACTAGTAATCCTTATAGCAAACTATTTTAAAGAGTGAGAATTGTACTCTAGCAAAGTTATGATCCTTGTCATACAGCCTCATGCCAATATGGGTATAGGTAAGGATTGCATTAGGAAGTTTCTTGATTTGATTCTACAAGCCATGAAAAGTACTTACTCAACATTCTGTCCAAGAAGGGATGCATCATAATGTGACTTTCTAGAGGTCTATTATGAGTCAATGCATGCACCCTAAAGATATATAAGTGACGTAGGTTTGATCATACTTATTTGTCTAGATCTCTCATTGTTGCTCACTATTTTTCATGACATATGACATGGATTGAGTACTTCTAGATCAAATCAAGAGCTATGGAGGAGGAAGATCAAGTATCACCACATGGATCATGGAGCCAACATTGAGCTTTCACTTCACGTCGGTGTTAAGGAGAAGGTAAGGTGGTGTGATGAGCCTCATTGATTCATTTTTTCTAACTTTCATCATGTGCTCTTGGTGACTTGGCTCATTGTAAAGGAGACACATCACTTGTGAGCAAAGAATCATGGAAAATCCTCTATCTATGGGTCTTGTAAGAGTCATATGATCCCACTTTTAAGACTTATATGATGTATTAAAAATATATTATATACCTCTTGCTTTAGATAAGATTCTATATTCTATTCACTTTCTCATATTGACTAAGCTTAAAAGACTGGAACATTTCTAACACAAGGATTATATGTCACACTTTAAAAGTGATACTTGTCCCATCATTCCAAAAGCAATGTTTCGTGATAGTGCATTATCTTGAACACCAAAAAGCTAGTATTTCAAACATATAAAAAATAAATTGTCTTAAATTACACAAATTTCACTTAGAGTTGTTATTAACCCTTCTCTAAGATAGAGAGAGAGAGAGAGAGAGAGAGAGAGAGAGAGAGAGAGAGAGAGAGAGAGAGAGAGAGAGAGAGAGAGAGAGAGTGTGTGTGTGTGTGTGTGTGTGTGTGTGTGTGTGAAATGAAACTTATGATAGGTACATTATATTGAGATTTTTCTATATTGCCATACTACAATTTAGCAAAAGAAAAACATAAGAATGTGTCAAAGTCTCAAAGTATTGCAATAACATAATCCTCTCTTTTGCATATTTTCAAAATATCAATCTAATTTTTTTCTTTATAGCAATCTTTATGTGCATGGTAAATATTGTTCAACATGGGGAAAGTTTAATCATGAAATGTTTATGGTACCCATATAGGTGGCATACATTCTAAAATATAGGGTTTCTTTTATTGGACTCCCATGTCTTTTATGCTAGTGTTATCGTCAAATTAGACATAGTAATTAGTGAGACATGACTTTGAGCCTTATTTGGCATGAATAATTGAGGCCAAGGGTAGGTTGATGGTGATACAATGTATAAGAAGTGGTAGCACCTATGAATTTGTCAACATATGAGATCCTAGACATTGAAATAAAGGGCTATATTAAGTATGGCAATCTTTATGCAATTGTCCCACACACACCTCCCCCCCTTTCCCCTACCTCCTAAACCCCCTCCCACCCCATTGCTTTTAAGGTTGGAGGGATAAATTAATGCAGACCTAGGCCTAATATATATGCTTATATACTTTTTGAAAAAATGCACCTCCGCTATACTTACAAGTTTCTATAAGTTGTCCATGGCAAACTCCGCGAGCACATAGTTTGGGAGAAGAATGGATAGATTGATGAATGCAAGAGATGCATTGGCTATGTGAGAGGTATCTTTTGCCGAATTAGATGAAGCACTTGAAACAATAAGCACTCTGTCAAGTTTGACAATTAACCTTGCAAAAGTGATGACATTTTGGTTTTGTTTCTCAAATATAGTGGAATTTCCCATGATGGGATATATTCTTTGCATCATACATCAAGATAAAATCATTACTCCAAAATGGAATAGCAGCATATACTCCAAAACAGATTAGGACTAGAGCCCAAAAAGAGTGAGGTAGTCTAGGATGGATGGAGCATGAGAGACAAGACGTTTTTGGGGAGGAATGTTATATTTGAAGGTGAGTAGTAATTTAGCATAACCTTAGAAATAAAACTTAAATAATATAAACAATAAAAAGTCTAACTTTTAAGTCTTTCTTTAATATCTTGTCGGAAAGGTAAGGGTCCTACTTGCGATTCTAAAGTAGAGGAGATATGGAAGCATGGTCTTATCTTGGGTATATAGCCTCACGTTGATTCTCACCATGTGTTCACATAGGTTTGGACTTTATAATTCCACCTAAATAGATTGGATGTTGAGGCTTTGACTTTGCCACTCAGCCTTAGCCCATATTGGCCATGATCATTACAATTGGCACATGTAGGGATTCTCCTCCATGATTCGGCCTTGGAGGGCATTAACCACACCATTTCCTAATATAGAGCCTAGTTGAGGGCCATAATCATTACCATAAGACGTTGAGGCCATGACCTATTGTAAGCTCAAGTGTATCTAGTGTGCTTAAATAATCCACTTTGTATTTGGTCACACACTTGAAAGTTATTGCAAGAAGTATTTCCTTTCCAACATCTTCTCAATTTGGAAGAACATAGAACATGATTGGTATGCTCCCAATTTCTATGGTCATAAGAATTTCGCATTTTTGTAGGAGAGAATGTGGAGATCCTATGATAAGGCTTGATACTTGCATTTGTTGGTATAAGCTTGGGTTGTCCACCTAGATGTTGAAATCTAGACCCTTGTCAATGAGAGCATCAATGAAAAGCTCTCTCTTAGCAATGGGTGCGACCCTATGATATACCCTCATCAATGAGATTATTAATGAGAGGTCTCTCTTCACAATGAGTGTGACCCTAGGATATGCCAATGGTATTTCTTTGTCTCTTGAGCCAATATATATGGATTTAACCTTTTAGATTTTAGTCCCTATAGATATAGGTTGGGTACTATTGGATGCCTTGTGTTTGGGACAATCATGATACTTATGAGTGATGCCACACTCAATGCATCATAGGTTACCCTTGGTGAAAATATTTCTCTCCATTTTATCTGCTAGCCATGGCCTTATCTATTGTGTTGCTAGCTCTATCATCTTCTCAATGGATCATTGGATGGGAATTCTCTCCATTCCTTTACTAACTCATAGGATTTGAGGATGTGCATACCTAAACTATATTCCACTATTTAAATGTGTCAATGAAAGATGTCAAGCTCTCAATAACACAATGGAACTATTAAAATTCCTCTTTCAAAATATAGTCATTATATGTATGTCTTAGTTGGGCTCTCAACATACATGAACTATAGTCCACTATTTAAATGTGTCAGTAAAAGATGTTAGGCTCTCAACATCCAAATAGGACTGTTTAACTCTCAAAATTTAGTCCTTGTGTGTATGCCTTAGTTGTGCTCTTGAAGAGATTTGTGTGGTTTGAACTTGAACCCTAAACCCTAAACCCTAAACTAAAACTTGCAAGCAATTCTAGTCCAAATTTATGCTCAAATAAGTTGGCTCAATCATTGGCTTTAAGGTTAGTCCCTTAGTCTTGAGAGACTCTTAGACATGGTCTTGTAAATTAAATGTATGGTAGCTCAATTGGTTGATCCCACCTCCCCCAGCCAAATGATTGGAATAATGCCTAAATGATTGGGGTATGTTGTGAGTTTTGACCCTAGGTAGCCTAGGCCTAGTATGTTGTGCTTAGACCGTAAGGACTAAATGACCCTAAGTGTAGTACACCTAATAGGGACTTATCCTAGGTGTACCTAAGTGTGTATAAAGAAATCACAACAAATGGGTATATGTTTTAGTGTGGTGGTAGTCTCCTATGGTTGATGGGAGAATGCTACGTATGCTAATTATGGATACATATAGTGGAATATAGATTTTCTATGAGTGGGGTGCTTTAAGTGTGTGTACCAAATCATGCATGTCTCATGATGGTCCTTTAAGGATTTTAAACAAAGATTATAACTCTAAATCATCATGAGACAGATCAAGTATTTGATTTAGAGTTATAATGTTTGTTTAAAATCCTTTGATTGTGTGTGCTTTAAGGATGATTTTAAACAAAGATAATAACTCTAAATCAAATACTTGATCTATCCACAACATTGTAAGGTTGGGCTCACTTTCTACGCTTTCACTTTGCCTAGTCCTTTCTCCAATAATACTATTAGTACTTGAGACCACTCTATCCCAATAGTATGAATCCACTTCCCTTTCTCTTGATGGCATCCTATCTAATTATTCTTCAAGCCTAAGAGGTTCCTCGTTTGAGCTACGCGTTTTGTCTGTGCCCAACTTTTATAGTCTCTCTAGCAACCACAAGCTACTCATTCCCTTGCTTGTTGATCTCAAGTTCCATTCTACTACAATTTTCTCTCTTCAAAATCCTTAAGTGTGTGTATGCGCCTAAGATGTGGTGCAAGTGAATTAGATCCTAACCTAAGAATGTAGATGCAAATGTGGGCCTTAGGAGAGGCATGGTTCTAAAGTGCCGAAGGAAGTATAGACCTAGGATTCATGTGATCCCTAGAGGGTTGTGAGTTTGTGTCAAGATTAAGGGTTTGTGATTGCCCATGGACATGACTTTTGTGGATACCCTAGAGTAACACTAGAAGATGTGTCCGAAAGATTTTATACCTATGTAGTGTAAGTGTGTAGCCTATGTGGGCTGCTAGTAGTGTGGTTATATACACCTACATTTGAGTGAGTTGAAGATGAGATATGTGCCTACTAAAACTAAGTGCAGTGTATGAGGACCTAGGCTAAGGCCTAACTAATAATGTCAATTGTGAACTAAGGTTAATGTGGCTGAGTGAAAGGGGCGTCAAAGTGCATGAAGTTTTGTGTATGTATGTTCATGAGGCTTTATGCTTCTAAGGATAATACTCAAAACTCTTAACTAAAGCTAAGTGTGACCTAAGTGTGATATGTGACCGTCATCAACTATTTTGTTTGCTATACAGATTCCCTCAAACCTTTGCTTATATGCATCGGAGTCTTCATCCCAAAGTCCCCCGGATTGGGTGAAATGAACTAGTTGAATAGGATTCATGCCATTACTTCTCTAAATAAGATTCCTAGCCCATAGTCTTAAGAAATATCAAACCATATAGTTTTTTTGGGCTCTTTGAATGGGGATGTTAATCCCAAATCACACATGTCTCATGATGGTTCTTTTTGAAGAAGGATTTTAAACAAAGATTGTAACTCTAAATCAAATAATTGATCTATCCACTGAATCTCAATTAGCTCTTAAAAATTTGGTTTAAATAAAAATATAGTCTAAATCTCAATTGAGTGAAGACTTGACACTCCCCATTCTAAGGTTGGTCTCACTTTCTACTCTTGCACTTTGCCTAGTCCTTTCTCCAATAATACTATTAGTACTCGAGACCACTCTGTCCCAATAGTATGCATCCACTTTACTTTCTCTTGATGGCATCCTATCTAATCATACTTCAAGCCTAAGAGGTTCTTCATTTGAGCTATATGTTTTGTCTATGCCCAAATGCAATAGTACATTCACTTTTCTAGTCTCTCTAGCAACCATGCTTCTTATCAAGCTACTCATTCCCTTGCATTTACTACTGTCTTCTCTCTTTAGAATTCATCCCACGGCCTAGCTATTTCCTATCTCACATTAAACTATGCTTGATGCTTGCTACTACCATTCCCCGTAATCTATTTCTATTTGCAAGCATTCTTTAAGCCTAAATGATTAGGGTTTTCTCTATTCCTTGAGCACTTAACAATTTTAGGATGGGTGACAATTTTGGGTCCACTTCCCAATAAGGAAATTTATCTTCTTGCAAAGGCATTAAACCTAGAAATCTTTTGTATTGAAAATTATCTTCAAGGCTATGGATACATAAATCCAAGGCAATACGTCTTCCCACTTAATCTTCCTAAAGGTTATATGTGCTGATCAATAATACCAATCAAAATGATATGATACATAACTATCCCAAAATGTGCCATCAACAAGACAATTGATTAGGCACAATCATTATTTTCCCAATTCCAAGTTGATAATTTTTCTACATCCATATTCAATTATGGTCCAAAGTATTTGTCAATGTTAATTAAATCCCTATCCCTTTCCTAGCATAGTATTTACCTTTGGCAAAACTCAGAAGGTAGTCTCTTAGAAAAGAGATTTCATATTCACTCATAAATTTGAAGTGTACGTACTTATGATTAATTTATCATAGGGGAGTTTTATGACCAATCAATTATGCTTGGCTCTTGATGAGCACACCAAAAATTAACTAGTCTAGGGATAAACCACTTTTCTCTAGGTAACAAGCCAATTACTAAGGGTTGTTGTACTAGATTATGTGGAATTATGTTAGTAGATACTCTCTTTTACTTGCTTTCCAAGCTAATCTAGAAAGCACTTACATAGCCCAACGAGCACTAATATTTAAAATTTCATAACCCTAATTTTTCCAATTCCTAGTTCCTGGCCTTGGCTCCTTCAAAGCAACATTTCTTTGGCAAGTTACAAGATTTTCCTAATTTCTCCTCATTCTTTTTCAATGGTTACTTGAGACTTGTGTAACCTGACCTCTGAGAACACTTTCTCCATATTCTTATGCACTGCAATGGCTTCTTTCTCTGATTGCATTCTATATGAAAATATCTTCATACACCATAAAAAGCATGCAACAAACAAATATGAATAGGATCCTATGGAATGTTGGAGATAGGCTTCTATGTGAGATATTCTTTATTATATGTTGGTGTAGTATTTTTCACTCTTCTTACCATCCTTTTGTTCCACCCTCTTTATCAAGTAGTATAGGCATAAAAATCTTGCATTTTCACAATTGGAGATTCCACACATTCAATCGTGTATTTACCATACTCTTCAACTAAGAGCATCTTACCATGTTCTCAGTTATCAATGATGTTTGAAATACATATGTACATGAGGAAGAGATATAACACTTTGGGAATCTCAAATGTAGTAAGCCATCATATATGACACTCTAATTGCACACTAAAGTTCCATCATTGTTTTTGTAAGTTTGCAAGACTCTATTTATCAAAGTAACACTAACTCTTTCGATTTTCCTAGTTTATTAAATGAATATTGTGCTAGGGTAGACTACATAGACATACAAAGATGTTAATGGAAATTGGGTATGATTGTGAGCTCAAGTTAGAGACGTGTCAATGGAGTTAAACAATCTTATTGAATGAATGTTGATTTGTGAATGAGTATATAGAAGAATTCAAGAGAGTTCAAAGAAAATGGGGTAGTTCAATGTGTGAAGATAGAATAGGTAGACACTTAAAGATGTCAATGGAAATGGGATAGTTAAGTATGTGAAGGCATATTACATAAAAACATGCAGATTGCATAAACTAATTATTGCTGATTGTTTATGAGCTCAAGTTAGAGACATGTCAATGGATTTAAACAATCTAGCTAAGTGAAAGTTTATGAAATGAATAGAGAGAATAATATAAGAGAGGTCAAAGGAGATGGGCTATTTTAATGTGTGAAGGTAGGCTCAATAAATATAGAGAAGAGGACACAGTAGAGCTACAAAAGAAGTGGAATAGAGTAGAAGAGCTTAGAGAGAAGGGATGTCTAAGAGTTTTAGGAGTTTAGAAAATTAAACTGTACCTCCAAATACATTTCCAAAAAATAGAAAATTTGACCAACAATTTTGTCTCTTAACTAAAAAATAGAATATAGAAATTTCCAAAAAATCCTAAAAGGAACTATCAAAGTTTTGCTTGTATTGTTTTCTATTAAGAAATAAATTGTGACGTACCTGACTGAGAAGCCCTCAATAGCATGCTTTAATGGTCCATCAATATGTTTTCCCATTGATTGGTACTCTTTAAGAATAACACGAGATTTGTTGCTTAGGATCTCTTGAGTCCACTTGGCAATAGAAGATTTTTGTTGTACCCATAAGGATAGACCTGAATTCTTAACTTCTAAAGTAGTAAGGTCACCTATCAATTTGTCTAGCACCAATTTTCGAGCATCTTCTTGTGTTAGATCACTCAAACCAAAGTCTACTCATATCACACTTGGTTCAAGGAGAGTGAGAAACAAGGGGGACTATAGGCACGTCGACCCCTCTACTAGTAGGTTATAATGTCACTCGGATCCTCTAAAATGACACAAAGTCAGGGTCCTAGCTAATCTTTGCTTGGTCAACGTTGTGCCTCTAACTTAACATGTTGAATTGTGAAGAAGCTCTCAGCTCACTGAGACCACTCTTTCTTAGGACAAATTCATTGTGAATCTCACCCTCTTACTTCCCTTGATTGGTCAAATTTAGTCAGCTGACTACCGAACATGTTTATCTTTGAACATATAAAACCAAATTCTTTAATTAATCTTTTAGATCATAGTGTTTCTTCATGTAATTTAGGTCGCAACATATAAACAAAAGAAAGAAATCCTTTGAAAAGTAATTGTTTTAATCTTGAAGAGTTTTATATAATTTCACATTTTTCCTATATGAACAATCTAAAGGTCTTATTTCCACCAAGATTTTTCCCTTAGCTAGTAATCGGGCTCTCATGAAGTCCATCCTAAGTCACATAGGCGTTGGGTGGTTCCTATGAGACTAAGGGGTTTACTATCCAGAGGTCTCCTAGCACCCTCATCTCCTCCAACCCAAGGGTTCACTATGGTGGAGTGACCTCTCACCATTGAGGCCAATCCAAGCTCTCTGAGGTGGTTTAAAAAGACCAACCCCCTTGGTATAGGATGTTGTAGCTAGCTTTCAAGAAGCGTGACTCTTTTATCCTATTGTAAATAAGGTTCAATTAGGATCGTAAACTTACAATCATATCTTCCCAAGTGCATCAAGTAATCTTTTGCAAGCACTATTGTAATCACAAACAAGATGGCAATCAAAAGTAGGATTTAACCTAGCAAGCAATCTTTTTAACCTTCACACTTGGTTTCTCTTCCCCTTGGAAGTTTCTAGGAGTTTTGAAGCCTCAAACTAATAACTCTTATTGAACTTTTCCTTGGCTAAAATCAACTTACCTAATTTGTTTAGGTCTTTTAGGTTTCTTATAGAAGATTGAACAATCAACCGAACTGTGAGCCATGGTTGAGAGGTTGATTTTCCATGTCTCCATGTAATGGCTAAGCCTTGGCCTAGCTTATGAAAGCTAATTCAAATTTGGAGTCTCCTAGAGCTAAACTTATTTGGAGTCTCTCTCATATCTAGCACCTGTATACATACACATACACACTCTCTCTAAACCCTAAACCCTAAACCCCAAACCTCTCTCTCTCTCTCTCTCTCTCTCTCTCTCTCTCTCTCTATATATATATATATATATATATATATATATATATATATATATATATATATATATAAACAAAATGGTGCAGGGTAAAAAATAGCCTTACTAAGCCTTAGCTAAAGGCTATTCTTCCTTGCTCTTGCAACCTATGGTTACCTTATGACAAACTTCCTCTTTACTCTTAGTGATCCTTCCGAGAGAACAATTTTGAATTCATAGGTTTACTGTATCAATAGGGACAAGGTAGCACGATGATGGTGACATCCAATTTTTGAGAGGCCTTGCAATGCTATCAAGGGTGGTGGCATTCAGATAGAAGGGTGGTGGCTCATTTTGTAGTAGTCTTTTTTTTTTTGCTTTTTCTCTTTTTCAATTAACCATAAGCCTTAAATTTTTAAGCCTTTGAAATCAACCCCCTCCTAAGCACTAATTCATGTGGAGGGGGGAAGGAATATTACATATATTTCCCCTTAGAGGAATCAAGATGTCATCACCTCGAAAGAAACTAGGGATGTTGCTTACATAGGGCTTCCTCATCAATCCAAGTGGCATCCTCTTTAGGATAATCCTTCCACTAGATAAGATATTCCCTACGTGTTCTACTTTCGAGGGTCCATTCTCTTACATCAAGTATCCTATCAGGTTTAAGATCAATGACTCCTTGGCTTGGCATTACAACTTGTTGTGATAATCAAGAACATGATCAGGGTTGTGGCTACATAACCTTTCAATAATAGGATAATATGAAATACATTGTGAACTTTCAAGTGTTCAGGAAGTTGTAATTTATATCATTTTCCTAAAGTTTAGATTTATAATATTTCAGGAGAGGATTGATAGGCCATTGTATTTGTCTCTTTGAATAAGGATTATTCTAAGATTCCTCAATGACCCAAATATGTATATCAAGAATTTTATCTTAACTAATAACATTGAATAACATATGTAACTTATTCTATTAAAGAAAATATTTTTCTATACGTTAGCTTACTTTTGTAACAAAATAATAGATTACTTCTAGCTATATTAACAATTTTTTTGCAGATTTCCTAATTGATGTTTCCAAAATTGTGTTTGACCTATTCCTCGATTCATCTTAATTGAATTCAACTATCTTTGTTATTTTCTCTAATTTTTGCATCATTTTCTACTATCCTAATTTATTTGTTTAGGAAAGGCACAAAAACCTAATGTTTAAATTCTTCTATATTTTCCTTTTTCTAAATTAAAAACTTAAATCAATAATTTTATGTCATGTCTTTATTTCTTTGTGCCAAAATTTATTTTTTTAATTACAAAACTTTATTTATAATATGGAGAAAGCTTTGCTATATTTCTATCTTTTGTATCAAATGAATCCTAAATCCCATGGACAGAACTTGGGATTGGTTCGGTAGTAATTGTGTGTTGTCCATGTTTGCAGCTCCAACACTTCATGGTCAAGAGTTTTGCATCTTCTTGGTGATCACGGATACAAAAACTCTTGTTTACTAGACTCTCAACTTCATGGACTTGGATAAGTTGATTGCTAGTCTCGAACATCTAGGCAAGGTCTTTTAGGAAAGTTGATGGTAACTCTCTTCTTGTCCTTTTTCTTTCTGACTCTTCTATCTTCCTTTTCTCCCCTCTTCTTATGTTCATTATTTCCTTCTTCTTCTACTTCTCTCTCTTCTTCTTATCTTCTATTATTCCTCCCTCCCTCCCTCCCTCCCTCCCTCTCTCTCTCTCTCTCTCTCTCTCTATATATATATATATATATATATATATATAAACAAAATGGTGTAGGGTAAAAAATAGCCTTACTAAGCCTTAGCTAAAGGCTATTCTTCCTTGCTCTTGCAACCTATGGTTGCCTTATGACAAACTTCATCTTTACTCTTAGTGATCCTTCCGAGAGAACAATTTTGAATTCATAGGTGTACTGTATCAATAGGAACAAGGTAGCACGATGATGGTGACATCCAATTTTTGAGAGGCCTTGCAATGCTATCAAGGGTGGTGGCATTCAGATAGAAGGGTGGTGGCTCATTTTGTAGTAGTTTTTTTTTTTTTTGCTTTTTCTCTTTTTCAATTAACCATAAGCCTTAAATTTTTAAGCCTTTGAAATCAACCCCCTCCTAAGCACTAATTCATGTGGAGGGGGGAAGGAATATTACATATATTTCCCCTTAGAGGAATCAAGATGTCATCACCTCGAAAGAAACTAGGGATGTTGCTTACATAGGGCTTCCTCATCAATCCGAGTGGCATCCTCTTTAGGATAATCCTTCCACTGGATAAGATATTCCCTACGGGTTCTACTTTCGAGGGTCCATTCTATTACATCAAGTATCCTCTCAGGTTTAAGATCAATGACTCCTTGGATTGGCATTACAACTTGTTGATAATTAAGAACATGATCAAGGTTGTGGCTACATAACCTTTTAATAATAGGATAATATGAAATACATTGTGAACTTTCAAGTGTTCAGGAAGTTGTAATTTATATCATTTTCCTAAAGTTTAGATTTATAATATTTCAGGAGAGGATTGATAGGCCATTGTATTTGTCTCTTTGAATAAGGATTATTCTAAGATTCCTCAATGACCCAAATATGTATATCAAGAATTTTATCTTAACTAATAACATTGAATAACATATGTAACTTATTCTATTAAAGAAAATATTTTTCTATACGTTAGCTTACTTTTGTAACAAAATAATAGATTACTTCTAGCTATATTTACCATTCTTTTCCCTATCTCCACATGATTTAGGATGCCTTAATATATATTCAATAACTTTATATTTGTTCTTTTACTCATTTTTAAAACAATTTTTTTATATATTTCCTAATTGATGTTTCCAAAATTGTGTTTGACCTATTCCTCGATTCATCTTAATTGAATTCAACTATCTTTGTTATTTTCTCTAATTTTTGCATCATTTTCTACTATCCTAATTTATTTGTTTAGGAAAGGCACAAAAAACTAATGTTTAAATTCTTCTATATTTTCCTTTTTCTAAATTAATAACTTAAATCAATAATTTTATGTCATGTCTTTATTTCTTTGTGCCAAAATTTATTTTTTAAACTACAAAACTTTATTTATAATATGAAGAAAGTTTTGCTATATTTCTATCTTTTGTATTAAATGAATCCTAAATCCTATGGACAGAACTTGGGATTGGTTCGCAAGTAATTGTGTGTTGTCCATGTTTGTAGCTCCAACACTTCATGCTCAAGAGTTTTGCATCTTCTTGGTGATCACAGATACAAAAACTCTTGTTTACTAGACACTCAACTTCATGGACTTGGATAAGTTGATTGCTAGTCTCGAACATCTAGGCAAGGTCTTTTAGGAAAGTTGATGGTAACTCTCTTCTTGTCCTTTTTCTTTCTAAATCTTCTATCTTCCTTTTCTCCCCTCTTCTTATGTTCATTATTTCCTTCTTCTTCTACTTCTCTCTCTTCTTCTTATCTTCTCTTCTTCCATTTTTCCTCCTCCTCCTCCTCCTCCTCCTCCTCCTCCTCCTCCTCCTCCTCCTCCTCCTCCTCCTCCTCCTCCTCCTCCTCCTCCTCCTCCTCCCTCCCTCCCTCCCTCCCTCCCTCCCTCCCTCCCTCTCTCTCTCTCTCTCTCTCTCTCTCTCTCTCTCTCTCTCTCTCTCTCTCTCTCTCTCTCTCTCTCTCTCTCTCTCTCTCTCTCTCTCTCTCTCTCTCTCTCTCTATATATATATATATATATATATATATAAACAAAATGGTTTAGGGTAAAAAATAGCATTACTAAGCCTTAGCTAAAGGCTACTCTTCCTTGCTCTTGCAACCTATGGTTGCCTTATGACAAACTTCCTCTTTACTCTTAGTGATCCTTCCAAGAGAACAATTTTGAATTCATAGGTGTATGGTATCAATAGGAACAAGGTAGCACGATGATGGTGACATCCAATTTTTGAGAGGCCTTGCAATGCTATCAAGGGTGGCAGCATTCAGATAGAAGGGTGGTGGCTCATTTTGTAGTAGTCTTTTTTTTTTTTTTGCTTTTTCTCTTTTTCAATTAACCATAAGCCTTAAAGTTTTAAGCCTTTGAAATCAACCCCCTCCTAAGCACTAATTCATGTGGAGGGGGGAAGGAATATTACATATATTTCCCCTTAGAGGAATCAAGATGTCATCGCCTCAAAAGAAACTAGGGATGGTGCTTACATACGGCTTCCTCATCAATCCAAGTGGCATCCTCTTTAGGATAATCCTTCCACCGGATAAGATATTCCCTATGGGTTCTACTTTCAAGGGTGCATTCTCTTACATCAAGTATCCTATCATGTTTAAGATCAATGACTCCTTGGCTTGGCATTACAACTTGTTGATAATCAAGAACATGATCAGGGTTGTGGCTACATAACCTTTCAATAATAGGATAATATGAAATGCATTGTGAACTTTCAAGTGTTCAGGAAGTTGTAATTTATAAGCATTAAGTCCTAGACGCTTGAGAATTTTGCATGGCCAATAATATCTCAGTCTTAGTTTCTTGAATTATCCCAAGGACAAGGAACTCTTCTTAGGACGAACATGAACAAAAACCATGTATCCTTACTTGAAGATTCATTCTTGCTTTTCTAGATCAATTATGCTTTTTGTTGATCCTTGCTGGGAACCTAGATATCTTTTCTGATAGCCTTAACTTATTCATCCATCTCTTGTAACATCTTTGTGGAAACTTCTACCCTTAGGGTAGGGTTAGATAAGTTTAATGGAGCTAGAAATTCTTATCCATCTAAAGCTTGAAATGGAGTCATCTAAATGCTTTGATGATATGATGCATTATAGGAAAATTCAACCAAGGGTAAGCATTACATCCACCGCTTAGGTTCCCTATATCAGTAAGCCCTAAGTATTTCTTCAATGACTTGATTCATCCACTCAGTTTTGACCATCAATTTCTAGATGATAGGCAGTGCTAAAATAAAGATGGATACCAATGGCTTCAAACAAGCTATTCTAGAAACGAGGAGTGAAAATGGAATCATGATCGCCATTGATGATCCTTTCAGGCAATCCATGTAGCCTAAAGATCTCCTTCATAAAGAGCCTTAAGATATCTATAGCCTTGTAAGAGGGTAATCCAACTACAATATTCATACTACTAAATTTCCATTTCATTTGTGGGATGTCAAGTGACTGGAGCTTTCTTGGCATCTTAACTCATTTAACTTTTACCCATTGGTAGCTTAAATATTTAGTAATATATTTAAGTACATCTCCTTTAAGCTTTTCCTAGTGATAGCTTCTTCTCATAGCATTGAGAGTCTTTACATAGCTTGAGTATCCTAAGAATGGGGAATCATAGGCTTCTCAAAGTATATTCTTCTTGAGTTCTTGACTCAATGGTGTGCATAGTCTTGTCTTGAAGTAAACAAGCCCTTTTCTTGTAGAGAAGTTAAGTATACTTGATCTTAAGTTTAGGATTTATCTCCTTGGATAGGATATATTTTATCATCAATTGATACTTTAGATTATTAATTGATTCTTCTTTGGCCATTTCTATGATTGAATTAGTGGGCGTTGACACCATAGCTTCTATAGATCTTGCTTTAGAGGGTTTCTCTAGGATGAGGGAATTGAGAAATGCATTTGAGATAGGGTTTATTAAGCTGAGTTCCTCACCTTATACATCTCTAGTCCTATTAGTCAAGAAGTGTGGGAGCTCATGCTTGACCACTAAGACCCACAGACTGCTTATTGCTTCAAGTGTTTTAGGCCAAGTGCAATGGCTACCTCTCACATAGCCGTATGTGCTCTCACACCTACGAGTGTAGTGAGCTTACCTCCATGTTGATCGAGTTCCTCCTCCCTCAAGCACTTTGGTAGCTCCATGATCTAAGCTACAAGCTCAAGCAAGCTCCATCCTCAAGCTCTAAGATCCATGCTCCATTGCCACACGTGAGACAAGAGAAGAGGAGATAAGAAGAAGAAGAAGAGATGAGAAGATGGAGAGCTTCTCCACCCTGATCCCTCACCCTCACACACTCACTCCCTCACACTCCCTCTCTCAAGCAAGAACAAGAAGAAGAAGAGAATATGAGAGCTAGTTTTGGCCATACACAAGAATGAACTTCTCTATTCAATTTTTGCCTTTTATATGTGCCCTAATCCCTTTTGGGCACCTACCCCTTTTTTACATGACCAACCATTTGGCCTAGGTCCTCTTTTCCTATTCCCTTTGATTTACAATGTGGCTTCACCCACGCTTGTCTACTTTTTACAAATTGCACAAGAGGAAGCTTGGCACTCTTTTACAAAGATTTAAGGGTGCCTTTGCATTAAAAAATGTGATTCTTCCATTTTTGTACTCACCTTGGATTTACATGACCAACCATTTGGCCTAGGTCCTCTTTTCCTATTCCCTTTGATTTACAATGTGGCTTCACCCACGCTTGTCTACTTTTTACAAATTGCACAAGAGGAAGCTTGGCACTCTTTTACAAAGATTTAAGGGTGCCTTTTTTACATGACCAACCATTTGGCCTAGGTCCTCTTTTCCTATTCCCTTTGATTTACAATGTGGCTTCACCCACGCTTGTCTACTTTTTACAAATTGCACAAGAGGAAGCTTGGCACTCTTTTACAAAGATTTAAGGGTGCCTTTGCATTAAAAAATGTGATTCTTCCATTTTTGTACTCACCTTGGATTTTTAAGGTATCTTTGTGCTTTTGACCCTTTTCCCTCTTATTTCTTATGTCAAGCCGCCTTTTTCCTCTTTGCCCTATATTTTAAATTTTCTTATGCTTCATTCTTTTTTATTTTTTTCCTTTCTTGCACTGGGGTTAACATTACCCTCTCCTAGTCGAGTGCCAATCCCATGGCACTCGTGGGCTTTGTTGATGAGGGCTCAGGTGGTGGTTGAAGGGTTGTCATGGAGGTCGATGATGGAGCCTTGTGGGGATTGGATGTGGAGAAGAAGTATATCAAAATGGTTGAGATTGTGGAGGCCAAGAGTGGATTGACTGGGTGACGAGGCCTCCAAAGTCAATGGGTTGTTGCGATTGGTTGAATTCACCTAAAAAGAAAAAGAAGGTGCATTGTGTCTGTGCTAGTGGAACTAGGAGTTGGGTCAAGCCTGGGGTGTTGTCTCACACTTGAGGCCCCAATTTGTGTAAATGGGAGGTGCAGTGGGTGTAGCTTAGGGAGACAAGTCTAAACATAGGCGTGTGTGACCTCCCTAGGTGTGCCTTTCCCTTGATGAGCCCTAAGTGGGAAGTGGAGGCACAAACGGGCTAGCAGGTTAGGTTGGCTGACCAATGCCATCGGATGCACCTAACTTGGAAACCCCTAGGTAGAGTGGTTGTGGCACTCTAATGTTATAGTGGACTTCATTCATTCTTTCCCTTTTTCTTTAGTTTAGCTTTTCCTTTTCTTTTCTTTTTTTTCATTATTTTCATTTTTTCCTCTCTCTCTTCTTTTCTTTTTCTTTTTAGTACAGGTAGGAGGAGACAAGCTAGATGTTGTCCTCATGCACTTTAGGAGCTTCACGAGGGGGCCTAAGGGATTTGCTAAGGAATGCAAGGCTTAGCATGTAGCCCTTATGATTAATCCTTACATTGAGTGGGGTAGTAGAGAGGAAAGGATGATTACATTTTGAGAACCTACATTTTGAGAACCTTACATTGATGTCAAAATAGAGAAGTGGCATACACTCTTCCTGTGGTACTGGCTTCTATCTTAATAGGATTCTTAAGAGATGGAGGTAATTACAACAAGTGGTAAGGAAGGCAGGGTCAGGGCATGCCATGAACTCATCTAGGAATTGAGTGATGGAAGGTCAGAGGTCTTGAGCTCCAAAAAATGATTCAGTCTTTAGGGCTAGAGGAATTAACATTATACATCAAGGGAAAATCATACTTGCCATGCTTCCCCTGGTCAAAATCCACACCGTGGTGCCTTGGGTAAGCCATGTAGGTGGGACCATTCCTTTTTTATGAGAGAGTATTACAAAAGACCCTCCATGACTCAAAATTGTTGTCACAGATCTTTCAATGCCATTTAGGTTGGGACTCATAGCCTTAGACTTTTCTTGGCTTCTCCATTACCTTATCCTCCCAGTATTGGGCAAGTTCTCTTCTCCACAATGTGGGAATTTTGACTCTCTCATCATACCACCGCTTTCCTAGCCTCTTGGAGATCTATATGGCCCCTTCAATCACTTGTGGAGATAACACCTTATTTAGAGCATCAGGGTAGAAAAATTTGAATTCAAATGGTGTGCACCTATTCTCCCACTGATCCCAATGATTCAACTCACTTGTCCAGTTGATTCGTCACTTTGCAGCATTTGGACATCGAGTGTTGCTTATGGCTTGGCACTAAATTTTCTCCTTGTGAGATCAGCCAATTCCCTACATTTTCTTTTTGCCTTGATTATTCTTTCGAAGGTAGATGAGTTTTCCTCTTGGCCTTTTTCTTTTGCTGATGGAGGCAAGGGTGGGGTTTGTTCAGTAAACTAACCTTCAAGGTCATTAACTGGCTCCAAATTTGGGCCTTCCTCCATTGATGGTTCTGTGCTTGGGTGGTGGTCAGTTGTTCTTCTTGTCCTTGGTCTGCAATTCCCAACAACTGCTCTAAGTCTTCTCAAGAGAGCCCTGCTTGTAGTGCAGAATTTGCCATTGTTGTTCTAGAATTAGGCTTGAGGTGGTTTTGGGGGGTGTGTCCTTGGATCCCATACTTAATGGCTCTTCTTGTAATTTCTAGTTTCTTATTTAGGCCTTCTACATCGTCCTCATCTCCTACCTAAGTTACATGAAGCACAATGTTTAGAAAGGCTTGTTGTTGGACCTCTAGCCCTACCTCCACTACTTTGGCCCTTGCCTCTGCCATGATTTGTCCACTTTCTACTAGATTGAGGCGTTCAATGAGGTCTGTGACCCTTCCACTATTTTTCTCTTCCCAGGTCTTGGCCCTCTCCCTCATCTTTCCTTGACTATTGCCTATCTCTCTTGATAAAGTCACCATCACTTCTTCTTGTTCTTTCTAGATATCAAGCATTTTTACATTGTCTTGCTTATGGAAATTGAGCTCTTCATGTAGTCTTTCTTGCTCTTGGAGGGTCTCAAGGAGTTGGTTCTCTGTCTCTAGCAACTTTTGAGTAGACATCAAGGTCCTTTTGTGCCTCGGCCTCTTGTAGTTCTTTCAGCAATATCTTTTTGCCTTTTCTCTTCACGGTATTGCAGATGAGCTTGAGTTTTCACTCTTTTCATCTCCTCTGTGAGCTTATCCATGGTCTTCTTCAATTGCTCAACGACATCTTCCATGTCCTTCTATCCCTGCAAGAGGCTTGAAAAATCCATTTCCAATCTTGTTTCCTCCTCTACTTCTCCAACTGGAGCTTCCCATGCTAACCTTTTGTCCTTTGTAACAGGAGTTCTTGTGTGCCTTCTTCTTTTCTCACCTCCTCCTCCTTTGCTTCTAACTCATTCTTTAGTTCATTCAACTGCCTCTTATAAATAGTCACCTGCTTCGTCTTCTCGACCTGATGGCCAGCAAATGCTTCTTTTTTAATCTCTAGCTCTGCCATAGTGGCCTTTCTTTTCTCTTTCATCTTTTCTAGTTGTTCTTGGAGCTCTTGTACATATTCAACATAATTAGCTGTTGGTGGCATGACTAATGGCATGGATGTTGTTGATGTTTCTATTTTGGGCTTCTTTGGATCTTTTCTAAATTCAGCATCCCCTGCGGCCGGCCTATTTGCCCCTAACACAGGAGCTCCACCACTGGACATTGGGCCTAGCTGCTTTGAGATCAACAAGTACTACACCCACACCACCATGTTGCTTTAGTCCACTTGGACTTTTGAGGTCTCTAGAGTGGCAAGACAGGTGTGATAGTCAAGGCTAGAGATGGTGGGTGCAGCAGCGGGGCCGTTCCCTTGCCCATCACAATGGGTTCTTGAGCCCTATATTCTACAGCGATGCTTGTTCCTGGTTCTTCTCTTGGGCTTCTCTTTATTGGCTCTCAAGGGCAGGAGGCCTCCTCAATTGATAGCCTCATGGCCAAGGCTAGCTGCTCATCATCTTCTCTTTTCAACCTCTCCTTCTCCTCTAGTTGGTTCCTCTTTCTTTCCTCCTTTTCTTTTCAAGATTCTTCTTCAATCTTCTTCAACTGCTCATTCTCTTCCTCTTGCTTCTTCCTTTTCTCATCCTCTAGCTTCTTCGACTCCTTTAGCTACTTCCTCTTTCTTGCAACTTGCTTAGTTTCTTCTCTTTGCACCTTGATGCTTCTTTGTCTCCTAGGTTCCCTGTGGAGAAGGAGACTGGAGTTTGTACCTGTAGTGGCGATTGAGCTAGTGACTCCTATGCAAGGGAGTGCTTTGGAGTCTCCTCCACTACTTTAGGGTTCTCTAGGTCGCCAATGGCCTCCTGGATTATTGCAGTGAGCACACCTCTGAATCGTATGCTTGAGGTCTTGCTCGATGGTTTCTTATGTGCCTTCCCCAATGTGGAAGCCAGGGACTCCTCTCTTGCTGGTCTTGCATCAGTGGTGGCTAGTGCCTTTACTAAAGCTTCAATGGTTTTCCGTACATAGCCATCCCAATTCACTTTGTCTAAGAACTTTGGCTGCAAGGCTCTCTAGTAATGGCACTCTAATCCTTCTTATTGAAGCATTGTACCTCCTAGAGAACAGGGCATGGATTGTCTTTGCCTGCAGCCTCTAACCCTAGGGTTTGGAATATCGATTGGGCTAACTTCGTCTTTGGTGCAAACTAGGGCTTTGTCCATTCCTAGAATGCTATAAACATCTCTTTTAGGCAGCCTCTCAATTTTGTTGACTAAGCCCAACGCTCTTTCCACCATATCTGCAACTTTGACCCTGCGTGTTCAAAATTTCATAGAAATTCTACACACATACTATAATCCACACCTGTCTCAACCTTCTCTACATACTTGTGAAAGGTGAGAAGGATCAAATCTTGCACTCGAGAGCTATGGCGGGAGAGCAAGAGCAAGAAAGAGAGAGACAAGAAATGGGAACTCCAATAGTCACAATGTGTGACGGGGCCTTCCTTTATTCAAACTGTCATTAAAAGAATAAAGAATAAAGTGATGGTGATGGGTGCCCACCACCTGCACTGTGCAGTGGCAGTGACTGTCAGTGTAGTAATACACAGGAGGCTAGGCGGAGGCTCCTTTACCCCCAACAATCTCCCACTTAAAGGTGAATTTTCCCTAGTGAGGAGTGAAAAGAAAAAGAAAAGAGACAGTACAACATGTACACATGTACAACAGGATGAGGAAAGACGTCATCTCATCCCATGCCCAGCAACCTCCTAAGGAAGGCAAAGTGCTCTGTAGAGAGGCTTTTCGTGAGCAGATCTTCAGGATTTTGGTCAGTCGAGATCTTGACAAGATCAATAGACTTGTCCTCAACGACCCCATGTATGAAGTGATACCTCACCTCAATGTGTTTTGCCTTCGCATGGAAGACCGGATTCTTGGCTAATTGAATAGTACTCATAGAATCCGAATGCAATGTAGGGGTAGCATCAATACCAAGGTCAGCAATCAAACGACCCAACCAAATGGCCTCCTGGCAAGCTTTAGTGGGTGGCTACTCTATAGTAGAAAGGGATGTGCATTTCTGCACCCTGGACATCCAAGAAACAGCATCTCCAGCATAGGTGAATACATAGCCAGAAGTGGACTTCCTACTATCTGCATGTCTTGCATAATCAGAGTCACTGTACCCCACGACTCCTATATCCTAGCTGCCATAGCATATGCACATATCTACAGTGCCCTTTAGGTACCTCATGATACCCTTCACGGTATCCCAATTCTTCTTGCCAGGTGTAGCCATATAGCATGCCACAATACCAACTACAAAGGCAATATTTGGACGAGTGGCAATCATGGCATACATAAGACTGCCCACTGCAGATGAATAGGGAATCTTGGCCATCTCAACCCTCTGCTCATCTGTCCGTGGACAATCAACTTGTGATACCTTCACATAAGAAGGCAATGGACAGCCAATAGGCTTTACATCCTGCATACGGAAGCTCTCAAGGACTTTATGAATGTACTCCCTCTTTGACAAGTAGAGGAGTCCCTAATGCCTATCGCGTCTAATACATATACCAAGTATGTGAGTGGCCTATCGTAGATCTTTCATCTCAAAGCTCTTCTTGAGCTGAGCCTTAAGAGCATCTAGCTCATTATGAGCTTTCCCTGCTATCAGCATATCATCCACATAGAGTACCAAAATCAATAAAGAACCATCACGGACTTTCTTTGTGTAAAGACACGGATCCATAGCACTCCTGTTGTAGCCCTGTGACTGCATAAAGGTATCAAACTTATGATACTACTCCCTAGGTGCCTACTTCAAGCCATAAAGACTTTTCTTCAATTTGCACACTAGGTGCTCCCTACCAGGTTCTGCAAAGCCCTTAGGCTGCTCCATATAAATCTCATCATGCAAGTCCCCATGTAAGAAAGCCATCTTGAGATCCATCTGGTATAAATCCAAGTCAAGCTGAGCAACCAAAGCCAAGACTAAGCGCAGGGTGGTCATCTTAACCACATGATAAAAGACCTCATCAAAGTCCACACTGTGCTCCTGCTTAAAACCCTTTGCTACCAATCTAACCTTGTATGCCAGCTTGGGGTGTCCAAGGATACTTTTCAACTTGTACATCCACTTGCATGGAAAAGCCTTCTTGCCCTCAGGCAAGGAAACCAAATCCCAAGTCTCATTCTTATGCAAGGAGTCTATCTCAAACTGCATAGCCCTCTCCCAGGAGTGACTATCACCCCTGCACATAGCCTCATCATAAGTGAAAGACTCACTTGCATCTGTAACCAAGACATAATGCATCGAGGGCTGAAATCTATCAGGTGGACGTCTGTCTCTAGTAGACCATCTCACGGCAAGCTCTGCTGCCTGCCTAGCTGCCTGTCCAACACCCTGACCATGAGCATCTGCTACAGTAGTAGGTTGTCCAATTGGCTGTGCGGGATCTCTCGGTTCCTCCTGAAATATGATTCTACTAATCTCAACAACTCTCTCAGGCTACCGATGCATCTTGTCTTCATGGAAGACTACATCATGACTGTGGATAACTTTCCGTGCCTGCGAATCCCAGAGACGGTAACCCATCTCGCCTACATCCCTATAACCAAGGAAAATGCATTTGATACTCTTAGGATCCAGCTTACTTCTCTTGTCCTCCCTGGGCACATAGCAAAATGCCTTACATCCAAAGACACGGAGATGCGCATAAGAGGGAGGTTTTCCAACCCATACCTCCTCTGCAACCTGGAAATCCAAACCACTAGAAGGTTATCTGTTTATGACATGCGCAGCTGTACTAACTGCCTCAGCCCAAAAGCTTTGTGGTAGGCTTGCATGGCTAAGCATACTATGTACACGCTCTTGGATGGTTCTATTCATCTGCTCAGCCAAACCATTTTGGGGGGGAGTGTAGGGGGCAGTCAACTAACGCTTAATGCCCCTCTCATCACATAGCTGCTCAAAAGCAGGTGAGACATACTCACCCCCATTATCTGTCCTTAGGCATTTTAGCCAATACCCAGACTGGTTCTCAACGAATGCAAGCCATTTCTGAAACACAACCAAGACATCAGATTTCAGCTTAATGGGATAAGCCCAAACTTTTTGTGAAAAATCATCTATGAAAGTAACAAAATACTTTGCACCACACATAGACTGACAAGGCATGGGCCCACACACATCGGAATGTACCAAAGCCAAGGGCTCACTGATGTGGGGCCTACCAGACTTCTTATGCGTAGACCTAGTCTGTCTGCCATAAAGACAAAGCTCACATGAATCAAAACATGCATAATCAAGGGGCGGTAAGTACTGCAAACTAGAAAGCATTTTCATTCCCTTCAAAGACATATGGCCCAAACGAGCATGCCAAAGAGATACATGTGGGATAGAACCCACAAACAAAACATGATCAAGGGAAGAAGCGGATACAATCAAGGGATAGAGGCTGCTAGCCTTGGCATCTCTTGCAATCACAAGTCTGCCACGAGTGATCTTCTATGCAGAGTCTCCAAAAGATACATGATAACCTGCGTCATCAGCTGATATGAGACTGCGTGTCAAAGTAGGTACATGACGTACATCCTGCATAACAAAACTGCTACTAGAAGGAAACTACATCCTAACATCACCAATGCCCACAATATCAAGAGAGTTGTCATCACCCAAGCGCACAAAATCCGAAACAGTACGGTATGAATGAAACCACTCTCGGCAAGGTGTCACATGAAAGGATGCACCTGAGTCCAAGAACCAACACTATGCATACATAGAGTGTACCTCTGTCATCTACGAAGCACTAGAAGAAGCTGCAAGGATATAATCATCATCAACATCCTCAGGCTGCATAACATTGATCTCTTCAATTTTAACACTAGACTTTGCAGGCACTATGCTGCGATCAGAAGACTTATCCTGCACTTTGTCTTTCCCCTTATCTTTGCGTCTTTCATTGCGCAATTCATGGCATTGTGGACTAATATGGCCCTTTTTTCCACAATGGTGACCAGTAACATCTGCATTCCTGCCACAGGATTTGCTACGTGACTTCCCACGAAACTTGGACCAAGATTTCTGAGAATCCCGTCCACGGCCACTACCACTGCCATTCTTTCCATATCCATCATTCCTACCTCTAACTATCATAGCATGCAACACACGAGAGGCATCCAAATTCTTACGGTTAACCTCTTCCTGCAGAAGAGCACTCTCAACATCAGATAATTTCAAGGTAGCAGTAGAGGCACATAATGCAGCGTGAAATACATCCCATGACTCATTAAGAGTACCAAGCAAGAAAAAAGGAGTGACATCCTCTGCAAAGTGATGTCCTACGAAGTCAAGTTCTTGAGTATAGCATGAAACTGGCTCAAGTGAGCAGACATAGTCACATTGTCCTTCATGCGTAGATCCATAAGCTGCTTCAACCAATACATCTGACTCGTTGGACTTTTCTTGTCATAGAGATTATTGATTTTATCCCACAACTGCCATGCACTCTGTTCTTCCTCAAATACATTGTAATGAACCTGTTTTGTGAGAGATAATACAATAGTGGACTTGCATAACTCATCAAGCTCAAGCCATTCCTCATCTAGCATAGTTGCAGGTGGATGCCCGCTCAATCTCAAAGGTTTGATTTGCGATTTCTGCACCAACACCTGCCAAATCTGGCTCTTCCAATAAGAGTAATTTGTACCTCAAGCTTAGTGATGTTGAAAATAGCATGATCAGTGGACGAATTCGCCATAATGTAGGCTGGAAGACTGTAGACAGTTCAAAACTGCTTGCTATTTACTATAGAATATGACAAAAAAATCACCAATATCGAGAGAAAATGTGAAGAAAAGTGTAACCAAAGCCACTGCCCACCAAGTACTAGTGAAAGTATATCATTTTAGGATATTTCAGCATGAAAAATCCATGTTAATCCAGAGTTATATGCTTGCTCTAATAAATGACAGCAGGGTACTGTGAGAGTCAATGTCTGACCAAATCACTGCACCAAGTCAATAAATGACAACCAAGACATGACCAGCCATAAACAGGCATAAATCGGCACCAAATAGTCATCAAGTCCCTAATCAAACACCCAAACATGTCACCAAAGCATCCATCAGTGTGAGTAGGCATACCCCTTGGACAATAGGGCAAAGTATACATAACACTGGCAAGACCTGACACCAATAGGTATCACAAGAGTGCAAAGCCCAAGCTCAGGTCAAAAGCAACTCCAAGATATCAGTGCATGAACCATGCAACATTTAAGTGTAAGAGATCCCAAAGTCTCAAGTATTTGCAAAATGCTCAAAATAGCACAAATCTCCTGCTCACAATGTCGGTCAAGCAAACAAGATGCTCCCACTGGCACAAAAGGCGAATAAATGAGCTCAACAGCTCAATCAAACCAAGTCAGAGTACCAAAGATAGGTAACCAAGACAATGCCTCAATAGCATCCCAAGAGCATGACATCTACAAAGCAACTGTAGGTAGCATCCATGAGCAAGACATACATCCCAATAAATATCTCTGACAACCAAAATAACAACCAATACAAAATTTCGGAATAGCAAATGAGAATCCAAGCCAAGTCTTCAGAGAGCACTAAAGCTCAACAAGTACATGGTACACTGTGCCAAGATAAATGCATCAATCGTAGGCGTCGGGTAAGCATGTACCCAAATAGCATATAACTGTCAAAGCACTGACCACTATCAAGCATAGAACAATGTCAATAAGTGCGGGCTGAAATAAGCTCAAGCTTCCAAAAGCATCCGGATCCAATGATAAGCTCGCAGTCGTCCCTCAAAGATCAATACATCATAGCATAACCCAAGACATACACCTGGAACCAATAGGCATATGTCAAAGCATGAAAGATAGCTTCAGCCCAAGAGTATTTAGCATGCATATAACCTCTGTAAAGTGAGCAAATCAATGCTCAATCCAAGCTCAAATCCATAGGCAAACCGTAGGCATACATTGCCATATGTATAGGCACCAATTGGGCATAATCGGGCATCAAATGCCAATACTTGTAAGCATAAAATTGAAGTAACAGGTGGCTACCCTGCTTTGGACAAATCTGGGATTGTTCAAAACAGTCAATGGTTGAGCTAAATCAGCTCCAAATGTGTCTCACATAAGAGGCATAGAATCCACAAGTGATCCGGTATCAATAGACATTAGTAGAAGCATCACATAAGCCATAGGCATACAAATACATGCTGTCTCAGACCTGAAATCTGTTATAGAATATTTTGTCATTAGAATTTGGCAAATTTGGCATCATCATCATGTTTGGAGCATGCCAAAACCCCAACTTAGACTCTTGCCTTTCCTGAATCGGGTTCCGAATGCCCGAGATATGACAAAAAGAGTGATTTTTGGGCTAGATTTTGAAACAGGTGCAAAAATAATGTGAGTTGGCTGGGGGGGTCTGCTGTCTCATGTGCCAATAATGGGGCCCAAAGGGGGCACAAATTGGGATCAAATAAGGCCTACACCAAGCCTCAGCAAGCTTTGATAGGCTGGAGGCAAGATCGAGGTGAAGGAAGCTCCAAGAGGTATGAGCTACGAGACTGCCCACAACCTGTGAAAACCCTGTTTACCTAGACCTGTGGACTAAGATAAATCTCTAAAATAATGAAGCAATACCTCAATGGAAATGCCCTGATGGTGCCTCAATAGGCCAGGAAGAAGCTCGAGAAGCCGGGGAGTGACGGGAGCTCAAGAGAATGAGCTATGGCTGCCGGGAAGGAGACCCAATGCGAGTGGGGAGTCGATGAGAAGCTGAGAATGCCACAAGCCAAGATCAAGAGTTGGAAAGCCGTGCTCTGATACCCGTTGAAAGGTGAGAAGGATCGAAGCTTGCACTCGAGAGCTATGGTGGGAGAGCAAGAGCAAGAAAGAGAAAGACAAGAAATGGGAACTCCAATAGTCACAATGTGTGACCATGCCTTCCTTTATTCAAACTGTCACTAAAAGAATAAAGAATAAAGTGACGGTGACAGGCGTCTGCCACCTATAGTGTGCAATGGCAGTGACTATTAGTGTAATAATACACGGGCGGCTAGGCGGTGGCGCCTTTACCCCCAACAACTTGCTCAAGTTGCATTGGTCAATGATCTTCTTCATAGCTTGTTCTTCCATGACCATGCCTTTCAAATTCATGATGTTCTTGAACTTAAACTAGTTGTAAGCCCTTATTTCTACTATTAGGCTATGCTTTACCTGCTCTTCTTTTGTAAACCGAAGCTTGTTGCCTTTGTCTTGACCTACCATGTCAAATTCCTATCATGACATCACAACTCACCATATTAGTTTTCTTGAGACACACTTTGCAAAAATATAAGTAGATAATGAATGCAAGCTCTGGAAAGGTGAAATGTTGAATGAAAACTTTTACTTCAAGCAATCCACATTTTCCAACAATGATTCTTGAATTTTTCCTTGATCATAAGCTGACATTTATCCATCTTTTTAGCTTTTAAAATTCGTTCGAGATTTTTAGACGTGTCTTATTTTCCACCTTATCCCCCCCCCCCCCCCCTTTGAGAATGACGTGAATCCTTCCTAGGATTGGAAGATAAAGGGTTAAGGGCATTAAGCACATGTTGCAGTGCTTCTGCATGAGCCAAGCATAGAAGTGTGGGTTATACTCCAAGTGAGCATGTTAGTCCATGTCATGAGGTCGAAGGCCTACATG
This sequence comes from Lygodium microphyllum, assembly GCF_053477565.2. NCBI lineage: Eukaryota > Viridiplantae > Streptophyta > Polypodiopsida > Schizaeales > Lygodiaceae > Lygodium > Lygodium microphyllum. The sequence goes on from NC_141155.1 coordinate 104,888,099, forward strand.
TGTAATGTAGGTTAGGGCATCAGTTAGGAAGTCACCGAAGTTCATTCTAGCAATATGTAGTTCTTCCTCAGATAGGATTTGATCGAAATAGGGGTGGGCCATGACCTATTACTCTAAAGGTCGTTTTGCACATGATGGTCAAGACTTTGAATGAGGTAGGAGCCACATAGGTAGGGTCGCACTCAGCAGTTTTGATTGCGCATCTCTGCTCGTCACGGCATTGGTCATAATTGGGCAGCCCTCTTCTTCCCATTGGAGATAGAGAGCATACTATTTATGTAAAAAGGAAGATTCAGTGTTAGCTAGCTTTGTAAGTTCTTCTAGCTCTTGACATGTGGTAGAGACTTTGCTCTTGCTATAGGAGGTGATTAGCCTCTATTTACGAGCTTGCTCTCGAGAAATCTCAATGACAATCAGTTCCTCGCTACCATAGGGACTTTAATGAACATGAATTTAGATTATTCATAGGTGCATGGTAGTGTGCATACATCAATTACCAAAGGCTCTTCTAGGATACCTAAGTCCACGAACCACTTGTAGCTTTTAGCAAGCATAGTAAAGGTGGCATCCAAAGGTCTAATGCAAGTGACCAATTCATCCCTCATGTTCTCGGCTAAATTGAAGGCCAAGGTGAGAATAGATCGATGCTCATAGGAGGGTCGAAGGCTTGTGGGAGGTTGGGGTTTTGCTAGTAGGCTAGATAACTCAGCAATTGATACGTGATGTGTGGATTGGTCAATAGAGATCTCATCAATGACTTGTGTGAGGGGCTTTTCTTGGGGCTTCAAGGTTGCATTGCTTCCTATTTGTGGAATATCAAGGACATGGGGGATTGTTGGGTTGCGTCAGTTTAGGGCCAGCATGCTACAATTTTGATCGATAGACCCATTGAGACTCTATGGATTTGGTGGCTTTTAGTTCAGGCAGCTTGGCAATTCTAGGTGGCATAAAAGATTCTAAGCCTTGAGCATGCAACATGGATTTAGGAACCCATCAAGGATTGGCTGTTTGTTTGGTTCTATACCGTCGACTCTGTCTCCTAGCCTTAGGGTGTGATGTTCGGGAATTATGGGTCCATGGAGGTTGACTTTTAGGTGGCCGTGAGGATTTCCCTTTAGGTACCCATTTGAACTATGGCTTAGTGATTTGGGTCATGTCTTCTTTGAGTTGCAGTCAGTTTGTCCTGGTGGGGTGTCACGACCCTCTTCCTTGGACTTTGCACTAGGTTCCCCTACTAGTGGCTCTACAAGCTTAGGTGGAGCCATGCTACCCTTGCCGAAATCCATCACTATGTGAATACTACCAACAACAAGGTGAATGCACTACAAGTCATAATCGACATTGCAATGGGCTTGCTTCTTGAATGCATGACCTAGTAGTGATTCCCTACTAGCGGTCTTAGTGTTAGGTAACACATAGAATATCATAGGGAGGCTCTCAGTCTTAATAGAGACTGCTACTTTACACTTTCCCAGTAGTGGGTAGGAATGCCCCCCAAAAGGGATGAGCTTAGCATTTGTGGGTTGCAATTGGGACTGACTAATGAGAGTCCAATGCTCATGGGTAAGGATGTTGAAGTCAGCTCCCTCATTGATTAACTCATCAAAAGCGTGTATTTTTTCTAGCAACAATGACTATTATTTGCAAGTAAGCAGGTGCTATTGCTTCCTTGTCCTCCGTGTCCTTAACCTCTATGATAGTGGCTACTATTACATTTACAAGGGGTTGCAGCATTGGCAGCTCATGAAATGGATGGGTTGGAGGGTAGTACTTCTTGAGCGACTACCATTGAAGAATGACAACACCTAGAACCAATGCCTAATATTGCAAAACTTTTTGACGAAATTGTACACAATTGGCACATTGTTACCAACTTTTTACACTAATTTAAAGCAGATGTGGTGTATCTACAATCTTGGCTAAGAGATGTTGATACAAGGAAGCTTTTGTACGGGAGAAAGGTGGTGCTATAGATAAAATCTGATAGATTTCCTTAGTGAATTCCAACCATGACCAATCTAAAATTTTCCCATAGGGAATTATTATTATCTAGAGAAGATAAGATCTTGTCTTCTCTCCCATGACTCTCTTCTTTCCAATATCAAATTTGATTTTGATTTAGTAAAAAGAGGCAGGTCTAGGAGCTTTATGGTGGTTTGGCACATCACCTAAGTAACATTTGCATGCCCTTTGTAACCCGCAATGCAAACCATAGTTCATTTGGAGGCAGCTTCAATGTCAGTAGATTGGTTGTGTGACATAGAGTTTTTCAACAATGTGTTAGCAATCTTTGAAGCTCTCCAAAGAAGTATGGAGCCACTTGAAGATGTGATGTTACTTGCACTTGTTATGTTATTTTTCTATTCAATGATTGGACTTCAATTCTTTGGGTTAGATCTTGCATATAGGTGTATAAGGCAAATAGATGGCCAAATGTCCTACCATGTAATATACTTCACATTTCTCAGATAGATGACTTAAGTGCCCAAGCAATTGAATATGCAAGAAAACTGGTGGAAACCTCGGCTATGGATCTCAATATTTTGACATGTTTCCATCATCCATCCTAACACTCTTTCAGGTTGTATCATTAGAAGGTTGGAGCTTTGTCATGTATGTTATGGAGACTGTTAAGTTCAAATATGCAATGGTTTATTTTATCACTCTTATGATTGTTGGATATTTCCTAGTAAATATTGTGGTTGTTGCAATTAGCAGAGTTTTCCTTCAAGTTCGTCATAAGCATCATGCTCTTTTGAAGAGAATAATAGAAACACAAAGAAGTTCAGTTTCTATAATACAACTATTCTAGCAAGCATTCTGACAGATGTGGTACTTGAGAAGGACAATAAATTGACATGGAAGGAGAGATTTAAAATCAAATCTGAACAAATGAGGATGAAGTATCAATCTAAGGTTACTACTATGTTCTATGCACAAAAAAAAAAAAGCATGTAATGCTGCATCAATCAACACAAGAAACTTGGTTGGACAATTTTGTGATGTGGCAATTTATGGCGTGGTCGTCTTGTTATACCCCCTTCACCAAAGAAAGTATGGCTTGGAATCAAATTGCTTAAGGGAGCTTTGAACATAATTTTCCCCATCATAAAGGGAGAAGGTGCTTTGACTATCTAAGCTTTGGAGGGGGGGAAAGGAAATGAATAAAAGAGAAAAATGAAAGTTAGAAAAAGAAAAGCCGTTGGTGGTCGGGGCCGTGAGCAAGAAGGAGGGCGCCATCAATGAAGGCGCGCATAGAGAGACACCACATGCAAAAATATCAGTATGTCACATAAACAATGGAGCATTTGATATCTCAACAATGTAGCAACTGATACAGCCAGAAGAAGTAAAGGCAAGAAGGAGGAGGAGGGGACAGTCACATGAATGATGATCTCAGGTTGAGAACCTGCAAAGCTGGGTGGAGAGCCTGTAGATGGAGGTCGATGAAGTGAAAGTACCAATCGTTTGGTTGTGTTGCATGTCTGCTCCAAGATTTGGACAGGACGATATTTATGCTACGTGGAGTAGAACTTCCTGGCGCAGTAGAGAGAGAGAGAGAGAGAGAGAGAGAGAGAGAGAGAGAGAGAGAGAGAGATGGATGGATCGTGGGTGGAACGTTGAATTTGGAACTCTGGAGTCTGTTTATGGGAGGTGTGTGGGTCAGGACTCCTCCCGTTGCAGCATCGAATGGATGGCGAGGACAAGAGCACCATGAATGGAAAAGAGAGGGAGAGGTACATTGCCGTAATTCATATACTGATATATTGTAGAATTCGTCTTGTCATGATTATGCTGTGAATATCCTGTTGCATGCAACATCATATTCATGCAAGTCTTCAAACGCTTGCCCAAATTATAGCCTCTAGGATCTTCCATGATACTAAGTGTGAGCGATAGCTAGCGCTTAGACAATGGTCCGCCAAGCTGGACTCAACAAAGGAAGTTACTTCAATCCAACTGTGAACCTGAAAGGACGAATCAAGATATAGCCATGCATGCCTTTTACGCAGATAGAGACTAGAGAAAGAGAGAAAGAAAAAGAACATCAGGAAGAGGGCGCCATATTTCCGAATGAATTGGAGAGAGGGAGAGATAAGAGGCTTTCCAAGCCAATCAAAACCAGAAGATCGCAAAAGAATGTAATTGGAGAGTAAGAGGGGAGAATTGAAGTCAATGCTTTGTCGTGGAAGTTCATCGCCATGTCCTTCTCTTGATGCCAAACTGGAGCTTCATTATATACCTATCTAATCTAAAGTGATATAGAATTTCTCTGTGTGCTCGATCCTTTTGCAGAAGTCACATACCAGTTGAACTTTCTGGCCCTTGTACCTTAGTACCTACATATAACATTTGTTCATCTTTAGAGGTGCTTGGTTCTTCTTTGGATTTTACTTTCTTTTTTTCTTCTAGTAGAGAGGCCTTAATGTCAACCAGTTTAGGACTAGGCATGTTGATCAATGTAGTTGACACATTATTATAGTCACGAGGTAGGCTTTTTAACAACACACCAATACAGATATCTTCATCCATCTTGAGATCAATTTCTGCAAGCTGAGTTAAGAAACTTTCCATGTAGTTTAAGTGAGTTGCAACAAGAGATGTGTTTGATTTCATATCTAGCCTGAAAAATTCAATCAGTAATCCATACTTAAATGACTTTGATTGTGCACCAAACAAAGTATCTAATCACTTCCATGTATCACATTAGAGGTTTCACAAGTATCCACATTGTGGATGTAGCTAACATCCAATTCCAACTTAATGATGGCTTGTGCTTTGTTATCATTTTTTTGCCAAGTAACTGTAAGATCCGCATCCGGAGGCTTCTTCTCCTTGCCATTGGTAATGGTCCAATGACCCTTCTTCATCAAATGAGCTTGATGTGGGTTTGCCAGGTGTGAAACCCAGCCCCTTTGAATCGAACATTTGGAGAGTCTTTGCCCATGCTATAACAGCAAATCAGTACCAAAACACTCAGATTTGAGTAGCACCAAAACACTCAGATTTGAGTAGCATAAGATTTAATTGTATCAATAGACACAAGGAATATAGTGTCAAATAACACTTGATAAGTATCAATAGATATTATGCTTTCAAGCACTTGAGTTTGATGCTTTGATGCTTGGATTTCTCCCCTCCTTGCTGGTTTGATGGGAAATGCTTACTAGAAATAGCTTCAAAATGGCTTCACTTGATTGAGGTTGATCAATAACCAAGTTGACTTGCAGTGTGTTGAAAAACACAAGCAATGATAGCATAAAATTTCACTATGCTTGATGCTTGTACTTCAGTGAAAGCTTCAAATCTTCAAAAGCTTTCCAAGGCTTGCTTGTTGGCTATTGAAATATTGCTAGAAACTTCAATTCTCAATGGATCGGAGTGGAAAAGGTTTGGTTCAAGTGGCAAGAGAGAGAAAATGAAGCAAAAAATGAGCTTGAAGGTAAGTGGCTATGGCTGCCAATTACGGTTTTAGGATAGTAGCTTGATATTTTGGATGTAGCAGCTCACCCAGTGGACCATTTGAGTTGAAATTTTGTCACGAGGTAGCCCGTATAATAAACTTCAAAATCCCTATGGTAGCCCTTGATATTGTGAGGCGTGATGATGGCGCCATCAGTTGAACAGCAGGGCTATGGCTTCCTGCAATACCACCTCTGAGTAATCTTCTAATATCTCTCTACTAGAGTGAAATTTTCTCAAGCCCTCTTAGCTGACGTAAGTCACCTATATGGTCGACAAATGCCCTATGATAACTTGTGGAATTTACAACATTGAAATTTTCACTAGATTAGTATTTTTCAACCATGTCGGGCTGTATGTTGCACAATGTCAAGCAATTTTGAGCTAGAAAGATGTGCCTTGACCTAAGGAACAAATCTCGGTAGGAAAGCTTGAAGAGATATGGCCTGGTTGAAGAGATATGACTGCTCCAACAGAGGTAGCTAGGTGCTGTCTATGGCAGCCAAGAGAGATAGAGTGAAGATGGAGGTGGAAGATGAAGGGTTTATGTCAAGCTGAGCTTACCAAAGATTGAGAGAGCTGAAGAGTGATTTGTAGAGCTGAGCCATCCCCGACTAGGCTTTGATACCATGTAGATAATGTCAGATCTAAAGCATGGCTATGGAGGTTGAAAGAGGAAGAGTGATCTCATGAGGTAACAGGCATCAAGACCAAATGTCACACAAGTGAATTAGGTTCCAAGATGGAAGCTTGGACTCATAAACACAATCTTTTGTAGTGGACTAACAATGACATAGACACTTTGCTGGAAGTAAAAAAGTACTATGGCATTGCATTCAAAAAGAGAGCAAGTACAATGCTTTATAGGAATAGACTAGGCTGCACTTTCCACCAATGTGCATATGGGATTTTGCATCTTGAGCCCATACTACTCCATACAAAGAGGCTAAGCTGAGTGTGATTGCCAATATCTCAACAGGATGGTCCCTAAGGGAAAGAATGTTGAAGTTGGATGAGAAATGGTATGCACATATAATATTCATGTTGCTCCAACTCAACACAAGTACTCTCTTTGTGTTTAAAGATACTTTTTAATACAATAAATAATTGATTATGCATGATAAGGTGTTGCATCAAAACCCTATGATATAGAAAATGTATCAAGATATGTTATATTGATTTTCAAGGGACCATATATATGCCTCTTATATACATAAATTGGTTATTTTCCCTTTGTGGAACATTACAAGAGATTTCTTATTGTTACATTTTAAAGAGAATTCATACTTGTTATGGAAAAGGGAATGTTCATCCATGAAAAGACTTATTTGAAGTATTAAGAAGCTACGTTACTAGATTTGGAAAGTGATGCTTTCCTAGATGAGATAGGATGTTTGCCTTGTGTTTGATAGAATCTTGGAAAAGCTCCTAAGGCATTGAGCTAATGAACCCTGTCTCTCACTAAGATTCCCTCACCAAGAATCAGTTCTATCCTAGACACCAGGGCTAGCACCAATGATGAGAGGTCTCTTCATAGGATCAACTCTACTCTTGAGGCACATGGGAACTAGTGGGGCTTTGGTTGCAATTCTTATCATGTTCTTGATAACGAACTCATAACAAATTGAATAGTGTAGAAACCCTACAATCCTATGATAGATTCTCCCAAAAGGCTAGATGTTAGCTAAGGATAGATTGGTGGATTGTACTCATGGCAATTGGACACATGTATCCAAGAACTTTTGATATAGATCCTGATGTAAGGAATAGAATGCTAGTGTAGCATTGCACCTTGGAGAAGGTGCCAATAAATACTTTGCTTGAAAATATTCTCAAAAGACTATTGGAAATTATATTCATGTCTTTGTCTAATTTATGTGAATGAATATTGCTTAAAATTGTTTCTTAATGAATATGATTTCTATATGTCTAACTAAATGATGCTAGATTAATTAAACAACTAAAGAAACTCTTTGAGAAAAAGTGAATGGTTCCCCGACAAGACTTTCCAATGGTAGGGTGGTCTTGGTTAGTTGAGAGGCTTCCACCATAACTCGAACGTTAGACTAGGCAAAGCTAGGAATGTTAGACTATCCTAGCATGTCATCTTTAGAATCCAACTAGTGCTATTTTAGGGGGCCCAAGTTGAACCTATGCCTCATATACTTTGAACTAACTGTAGCAATGTGTCACTTCAACTTGAGGAATAATAGCGATGTGATCAATTCAAAAGTTGATGCTAGAAGGATAATAGGATACTATAATATTTTATAGGTTCCGTATTTTAAGGTCGATTCTTGTGGGGTTGAGATGAAGCTTCTCCTACAAAGTAGACTCAAGAAGTTCAAGGTTATGAATGTTTGGTTAGTCTAAGGAGTTCTAGACAATGCTAATCTTGATTAATTCTTCATAGGTGTGCTATCAATATTCATTTAGGTAGGCACATTATAGGAAAAGAAAAAATATATGAAGGATACAAAGGGTAGACTCATATTCGTATAAAAACTAGAGAAGACACAAATTAAAATACCAAAGATGAAATGTATAAGTATTGCACTCATGAATAGGGATTTGCAACATGGAAGGTTTTGTTATCGTAGGGAAAGATTAAAAGCATTCAATTCAAGAATCATTGATATAGATATGTGTAGATTATGTGCCCAACGAGAGCTATGAGACCCTTAAATGGCTTTTTAATCACGTAGATATCCCAAGCATCATAGAATCACAAGACAAAGGAGAGCTACTTGAGCTAGAAGGCATTGGGTCATTTGAAGTGGAATGGCATTTAAGTGACTTGAAAGCCTTAAAATGCATACTTGGGATTTTCAATGGAGTGACAATACCATATCCATATTAATATTATAGGGATAAAATGACCTCCTCGAATTGGTTTGACATAAGAAGCATAGGAGTTTCCCCATCAAGGGGCAAGATGAATAGTTGAGCTAGGAGTTTGAATAGTGCAAGAAGGCATTTACAAAGTAGTGCCCTCCAAGAATTCCAAGTTAGAAATTGGGAGGCCATACTTTAAGTTCCATTAGATAGAGTAAATGTGTGTACATTGTATGTAGATATTCGTATTCTTGATCAGCATCTAAGGTCGCATTTATATTATGCTTATTCTATCAAGCCTACATCACTTTCAAATGCCTATATCAAGAAATGTGAAGAGCTCCTTTCAAGAATGGGCTTTCATGGGGGCCATGTGCAACTTCAAAAGGATACACAACAATTTAGAAAAGCAAGTAATGTATTAACCCTGTATCAATGGGAGGGATGAAGGCTAGAAATTTTCTCTCCAACTTTGATCATGTCCAAAAATTTACAATATGGGAATGTTGAATAGAATTGTACAAATGCACAATCAATGTGGCAAGTGAATTCTTAGTAAGCAAATGCTGAATAGAATTGTACAAAATGGGAATGTTTAATAGAATTGTACAAAATTTCTCTCCAATTTTGATAATGTCCAAAAATTTACAATATGGGAATGCTAAATAGAATTGTATAAACATACAATCAATGTGGCAAGTGAATTCTTAGTAGCAAATGATCATATGAAGGTCTAAATAGAGCTTGATAAGTTCTTATGACTTTTGTGGTAAAGCAAGAGCAGTGCAAGCTATTGTTTAGATTACAAGAAAGCTATCAAAAGTTTGGTGGAAACAATAGCTAAATATTGGGCAAACAAAGACATCACATTTTACCTGGTAAGTATACTAGTTGGAAACTTTACTTCATTTTTTCTTGGACCTAATATGTTTCTTTTTTGTGTAGCACAGTTGAGTAAAGCATGGAATGTACTTTGTTGACAACTATGGACTATTTTCTAGATGGAATACACAAGGCATAGATAAGTCTCACTATTATCAAGCAAGAACATTCTACTTCGAAACCACTAGATGTGGTCATGGGCTAAGAAAAGCAAAGTCCTTATGCAAAATGTTCCATACTTTTTATAGAAGGCAACTTCGACGTGTAAAATCAACCAACACTACACAAGAAACTAAGGAAACTAGAGAGGATTGACATGAAACTTAGAAACAAGATTCTCATTAGCTCGATGAGAATTTTTACATTTTTTTGGAGAGTGTTCACTTTTTATAACATTTGATATCTACATTTAAGGGCATTATATACTTATGGCTCAAAATTCAATCGCAGAGTTTTCTTTTGTTGATTTTTGCTTTCCCATTTTCTTCTTTGTCTTTTTTGTCTTCTAGCAAAAATGCACTACTTTTGTTGTGTAGAGGTATGTTTTCCTTCTAAATCCTTGCACAGGGGGGTTCCTTTTAAGGGATTGGTAGCTAGGGCATAAGCATTGTAGCATAAGAAGTATCCACTCCTTGAGCCTTTACATCTAGGAGCATAGCTAAAGAACCTTATCCCAAGCATATTTCTCAATAAGTATGACTTTCTTTTTATTTCCAAGTATGCAAGAGTAACCTAAGTATTTGGACATTGTCCTCAATGTAGTCATTGGAATAAATGGCTTGACTTTACTTTGTATGGTAGATCTTCACAACGTTTGACTCAAGCCAGGAAAAATAGTGTGCGGGGGTAGAATCCTACCTAAATGGCTTGTCACTTTACTTTGTATGGTAGATCTTCACAATGTTTGGCTCAAGCCTAGAAAAATAGTGTGCGAGGATGGAATCCTACCTAAACTCGGTCCTTGTGCCACCAGAACAAGCTAGGAAACCTTTATCATTGCTAAAATAATACTTGTAGAAATTATGAGAATGTAAGAATATGTTATTTTAACTATTGAATGTTCAAGCAATTAAAGAAATATATATAAGAATTTTAAAAATGCATTATATTTTGAGGATTTTTTTTTCTCTTCAACACTTTCTTCTATCCATAGATTGATTGAATCTAGCTTAGATTCCTCCATAGTGACATTCTTCTCCACCTCCCTACCCATACATTCAATACCAACTCATCTTTGAGTCTCTAGAAACTCCCCTTCATTTGGAACTATCTCTGACTACTCAAGAGTATTTTGTAGGAAGAAAATAAGGGCATCATTTTTTCTTAAAAATTTTTGAGGTGTTAGTGTCCAAGATGTGGAATTCCTTGTTGGAATCATCAATTAAGTCCTAATCATCCTCACACGGCTTTGGAATCACTCCAATGCAAAATTCTTCCCTAAGCCCTATGAAATTTTGGATGTCAGTAAGCAACATGAACTCCTTTCCCAATATGGGAATGGAGAGGAGATTGGCAAAAGTGAGGGATTCAATGGACATTGGTATGTCCTTTTGCTCCTCTTCCACAAGATTATCCACTTTTAAATTAACTATATCAAGCCCATTTCCATGCGGGTTGTCGGGTCCAAAGGAGAAAATAACATAATGATGGAAGATGGGTGTAGCATTCAAGCCTGGAACAACTAATAATTTCATTTTAAAGAACATGATTAATGAAATGAAACATTGAAAAGAGAAGGCAACAATTTAAGAGTTAAAAATCACAAGATTAGACAAGTGGATTCATTGGATAACATTGATCTATAACTCTTTTAAAGGACTAGCACATCCACTGAGGTAGAGATTTCAAGTGGACTGATTAGGTTAAATGCAAGTTTCTTTAAGGAAATTCATTTCTCACAATCACCATGGAGAGATGTAGTGATGCTATCTGAAAAGCATAATGTTTATATAACAATGTTTATATTAATGTTAATGTGGTACATTATATTGTGGAGGCTACAATGTCTTATTTTTTATTAGCATCCTAAGGATGCACATCACAAGAGGATTCACCCAAGGTACATTAAATATAAGGACATCATGAAGTATAATATCCCCATTACTTAGTTTATTTTAATGTGCATATACATTCCAAAGAAAATTGATTTATGAAACTGACTCTCATTATGAAGATAATAATTATTATTATTGAGGTATTATATGCTAGTTCATGGAAAAAAGACTTGGGAGACCCTCCCAAGACTAGCTTATTAAAACTATGTTTGTAGTGTAGAACAACAAAAAGAACTAGCCTAGTGGATAGTCACTTGGCAGTTCAATGCACTTGGGTGATGACATTGCCAAGATTGGTGAATTCCTAAGAAGATTTTCCTACAAGCTAGTGGGAGCTTCTCGCGCGCAGCCAACGGCGCCAACAAAGCCTTCGTAGCCCATTGCCAAGTATGCCAAGGCCAAGATGCCAAGGTCTATGCCTTGGTCACCCCTTTCATCCTTAGTCATAATCCTTGGAGTGACAGCCGCCCAATGATGCGCCATGTGGTGCTCACCCATATACTCGTAAATTTTTATCTTCGCACTACAAAAATGGAGCTCCCTCTCTAACTTCATCAATGATGTCATTAGAAGTGCTAAAATAAAGTGTTCTCTCTTTGTCATTGATGATGTCATCGAAAAACACTAAAAAAGCAATCTTCCTCTCTTTTACCCCCCTGCAAAACTATAAATTGAGGGCTTGGGGATGACCAGGAAGGGGGAGAAGTGCAATCTTGACAAGGATGAGACACTGATTGAGAAGGAGGAAACTCTATTCCGCGAGACAAAGAGACATCATTTCATTCAACCCAAGGAAGGGGATATGCAGAAGGTCTCTCATCCTCTTCTACTCTAATCCGAGAAGAGAAGACACTGAAGAACTTTATCCTATTCTATCAATCCGGTTAGAAGTCATACCTCTACTCTCGTCCCTATTCCGTTTACTAGAGAGAGAGAAGTATTGCTCTCCACGAGGCAACAAGAACCATCCATGAGGCCTACATCATTGAATCCCGCAATAACCATAATCATCATCGAGAGTCTTACACCCTTGCCAATTGGCATTACTGTCGTGTTCTTCTTCTTCTACGAATCATATTTCCATCATGGCCCCAAGGAAAAAGAATCCAAAAGTAGAAATCATGAATGACCCTACTAATGTGGAAGCAACAATTGAAGTTGTGAGCACAGGAGTCACTAACGGAGTCACGGGCACGGATAACAACCCTTTACCAATCTCAATACCACACATTTTTTTTTCTAAAATTTTCTATCCAAATTCAATAGAAATAAGATAAGTCTCTTAAGAAATATGATCTTAGAGTATTCACTTGGTAAATTATTAGAACATCTTAAAGTCTAGAAACTGAAATTCTAGAA